>NC_047111.1:20607824-21273059 GCF_902500255.1 Thalassophryne amazonica | reverse complement strand
TATCTTTTTTTTAAGGCAATGACTTTGCATATTTTTTTAAAGTAAAGTCAACTTATTATATTTTACAGTGTATGTGGTGCAATTTTAGTGGCTCTGTATCCAACACGTGGAAAGTTACTGGGAATACTGCATTTCCACTTTTGTTAAGAGAGGGGTTTTTTTTTTGTTTGTTTTTACTGTGTGACCTTGAAAAGCAGGCCAAGATCAATTATTACTGAGCTCATCCAAGACCTCCAAGAGGTCCAAAGGTTCGACAAATTTCATGGCCCTGCACCCAACCAATGGAAGGTTACTGCAAATACTCCATTTGTCAGGGTTTGGTTTTTTTTTTTCTTTGCTCTGTGGCCTGAAAATTAAATTTGGCCAATCTCATCATCAAACACAACAAAGACCCTCAAGAGGTGCATACATGGTGCAAATGTATTGTCCTTGCACTTAACCTATGGAAAGTTATCGTGAATGCTGTGTTTATAGTTGGTTTTTCCTGTGTGACCTTGAAAAGCAGGCCAAGGTTGCTCATCTGTAAATTCATCACAGACCTATTGCAATTACTGCATTATTATTTTTTTTTTATTTATTTAATTTGCTCTGTGACGTTTAAAATTAGATCAGTCACCCATCACCAAACCCGAAAAAGATCCCCAAGAGGAGCATATATGGTACAAATTTGGTGTACCTGCACTCAATCCATGAAAAGTTATTGCAAGTCATCTGTACATGTGCATGCACACAAAGACAGATGGACAAACATCATTTCTATGCCCTCCATTGCCCTGGTAGATTTTATTATTCAGTGAACATCAGCAACTGCTCATAAAATAAAATCAAGCTAAGTAATTATTTTTATTTAAACATTAGGTTTGTAACAGTAGCTTTAATTTAATAAGAAAGGAAAAAATCAAGTTATTTTATAGGAAAATTGGGTTTGTAACATGGTATTTTAATAGCCTTTTTTTACATCAAATTTTGCTATCTTTATTTGAAAATTAGTTTTCGAACATATTTTTCATTCCATGATTTAAAAAATAGAAATCATTACATAGTGAAAGGGTTTATCTTGATTTGAAGTATAAATGCAAAAAGTGATGACCTACCCCCATACACACACACACACACACACACACACACACACACACACACACACACACACACACACACACACACACACACACACACACACACACACACACACTATATACTGGGTCAAACTTCAAAATGGTCCTTGAAGGGACAGATATATCACAAATTTACACAAAGTAGCATTTTAGTTGCAGCGGCATGTTCTCTGCTTAAATATTAACTCTTCAAATCGCTAACATTGCCCGTCTACTGCAGAATGCATTTGTATTTGTTGCCCGCGGCCAGATTTCACTTTAAAATTTAATGCTTCTGCAAAGCTTTGAAATCAGCATCTGCCAAAGAGAAACAGAAGGGGTGGTGAGTACTCCAAAGAAAACAAATCCAACTTTTTGGGAAGATGAGGCCACGATGATGATACAAAACATCTGATGGATCAGGTGGAAAATATTTATCAAGGTTGAGGAGAGAATACAGCTATTCAGAGAATGTCTGTTGTTCACAAAGTGCAGATCATGCTGCAGTTATACACGCATTTCATCTCCCACATAAATAGACCTGGAGGGATGGAGCTGGTAACCTTCTCCCCCTGGATTTGTCGCGGAATGTTTCCCCACATTTCTCCTCTGGCTAAATGAAGAGGAGACATTCTATTTGTTTGCCTTGTGGAAGATAATAGTTTTATTTTCAATGAATATAAAACATGATTGCTTTGTGAGAATGAATTATATTATGCATGCAAACACGGCGCCTTCGTAAGTGATATAACTGGAACAGTGCGGTAACTAAATCTGTAGTTTCTACTTAAAAACATAAAACCCTGTTTTGTTTTGTCTTTTTACATTATGGAGAATAGGCTGCTTTGGTTTAAACTACACATGAATGCAGAATATGAAATTAAAAGGGGCGTGTCACCTGACAATTACAGCACATATCTACATTTGATTAATAATTACAGTTGAGGCCACAAGTTTACATACAGATTGGTTTAAAAAAGTTAAAACTCAATTTTGTTAACCGCATTTCTATTTAAAGTTATTTAAAAATCATAAGAGTTTTATATATATATATATATATATATATATATATACACACATATAATTTCTTTCTAAATGTATTCACCGTCCAAACGACACTGTCATAATTAGGGGTTAATTGGCACGTGTGGCTCAGTGCTGATGTAACTTATACTTGAAGACTGTTCACTTTTGAGAGCATTGTGCATAAATAAAAATCCTTTTCTGCTCCTTTCTCTTTCTTTATGTGTAAATTACAGGGTTGGGTTTAAACCAACCTGTCTGCAACCAGTTGTAGCCAATTTAGCGCATCTAAAACTGGCTAATACCGATAAAGCCCTTGTGAAAACCTACGAAGTCCTGGTATAAACTTAAAAGTCATAAACTCACTGTGGTACCCCTTATCTAATATACTACCACCTGTATCTATTGTTCATAATTCTGTTGTTGCTAGTCTGGAGAAATTCCATCCTTCTGGCAAACGTTCGTATCTTAAAATTCAAGAACCATAAAACTCTCAAAATTGAAATTTTTATATAATAATACTGAGAGGTAAAAGCTGCATGACATTAACATTCCATGACATGCCATTTCCAGTGGCGGTGCATCGCGGCGGCTGCGAGCCGACGCTGCAATCCGTCCGCACGTCTTTCATTAAAAAAATCTCCTTTAACAGTGGAATATCCGGATAAAATGCTGAAACCGACTTCTTTTGAAACTTCTCTGTTCTCTCACGACGTCCTGGATCAATAGAGCCTGAAATGTGGAGGTTTTCAGCTTGACGGCTGACGACGGCGCCTGGGAGCGCTGCGCGACGTCCCGCTCCGTGGGAAGTCCTTAAAGCGACAGTATCATCTCCAAATCTCTCATCAGCCGTTTTAAAATTTTCACAGAAAACCAGCTGAATTTTTTGAACCGTGTCCACTTTGATGTGCCTCACAGGTTTAGAAAAAATTTTGATCAAACAAAGCGCCAGTCTCTCAGCAACTTCTCAGACAAAGGAATTCCAACGAGGGAGCTGGACCACACCTCCCACAAGGCGTGCTCACAGGCGAATGACGTCACCGACAGGCGTGGAAAAACTCACGCATGCGCACGAGGGTTCAAGCATGTATGACGTAAAAACATATGAATGAAATCCATATAGTGTTTGAAAAAATAAAAAGGACCGTTACTTTATTGACAGACCTCGTAGTGTTTTGTCCCTGACCTAATCGGACAGGCTATTTATAATATGGCAAAACATTATTTGGGTAGGATAACAGTATGAACAATTAGGATTATGGAGAGGGGCATTCCAGCTTGATTTACAACCAGCGTGAGTTTTTTCACGCCTGTTGGTTGAGTCAGTCGCCTGTGGGCAGGCTTTGAGTGAGCACTGGTCAACCCCCCACTCGTCGGATTTTTATTGTTTAGGAATGGCGGCGCGACTGCCGCTTTGTTCCATGAAAATTTTTTTGAGAAACTCTGCCAGACAGCCAGATGGAAACCATTTGGAAGATTCAGATGGCTTTTGGTGAAGATTCTATCGGTATCACACGGATTAAGGACCATTAAAACTGGATTAAAAACGGCCCACAGCGGCGGAGGGCGCACTGCGCCCCGAGCGGCCATCAACAGGCTGGAACGAGCAGATCACTTCCAAATTAAAGGCTCTGCTGATGCAGGACGTCGTGTGACTAGCAGAGGTTTCAGAAGAGGTCAGGATCAGCACTTTATCGGCACATTCCACTGTGAAAGGAGATTTTGTAATGAAAGACGTGCGGACAGATTCGCTCGTCGTGTAGCAGCCACTCATGGCGCGGGACAAACAACACCTCCGTGTTGGAAACCATTCGTAAGATTCAGACGGCTTTCAGTGGCTTTTCAGTCGAGTGAGTATCTGAGAAATTGTTTAACAGCTGGACATGTTCCAACTTGTCCTGTGAGACTTCCAACACGGAGGTGTTGTTTGGAAGAAACACAAGATGACTGTCAATCTCCCTCAGTCTGGGATTCCATGCAAGATCTCACTTAGTGGGGTAAGGATGATACTGAGAAAGCTCAGAACTACACAGGAAGACCTGGTCAATGACCTGAAGAGAGCTGGGACCACAGTCACAAAGATTACATTAGTAACACATGATGCTGTCATAGTTTAAAATCCTGCAGGGCAGTAAGGTCCCCCTGCTCAAGCCAGCACATGTCCAGACCCGTTTGAAGTTCACCAATGACCATCTGGATGATCCAGAGGAGGCATGGGAGAAGGTCATGTGGTCAGATGAGACCAGAAAAGAGCTTTTTGGAATCAACTCCACTTACCATGTTTAGAGGATGAGAACAACCCCAAGAAAGCCATCCCATCCGTGAAGCATGGGGGTGGAAACATCATACTCTGGGGGTGCTCTTCTGCAAAGGGGACAGGACGACTGCACCGTATTGAAGGGAGGATGGATGGGGTCATGTACTGCGAAATTTTGGCAAACAACCTCCTTCCCTCAGTAACAGCACTGAAGATGGGTCGTGGCTGGGTCTTCCAGCATGACAATGACCCCAAACACACAGCCAGGGCAACTAAGGAGGGGCTCCGTAAGAAGCATTTCAAGGTCCCGGCGTGGCCTGGCCAGTCTCCAGACCTGAACTCAATAGACAATCTTTGGAGGGAGCTGAAACTCCAAACCTGAAAGATCTAGAGAAGATCTGTATGGAGGAGTGGACCAAAATCCCTGCTGCAGTGTGTTTAAAACCTGGTGAAAAACTACAGGAAACGTTTGACCTCTGTAATTGCAAACAAACGCTACTGTACCAAATATTAACATTGGTGTTCAAATACTTATTTGCAGCAGCAACATACAAATAAATTATTAAAAAAAATCATACACTGTGATTTCACACTGGACATGCACCTAAGATGAAAATTTCAGACCCCCCATGATTTCTAAGTGGGAGACCTTGCAAAATCGCAGAGTGTTCAAATACTTATTTTCCTCACTGTATATCATATAGCAGATGAACACAGTGATATTTGAGAAGTGAAATGAAGTTTAGAGGACTTACAAGAATTTGTTAAACAAAATTAGGCAGGTGCATAAATTTGGGCACCCCAACAGAAAAAAATACATCAATATTGGGTAGATCCTCCTTTTGCACAAATAACAGCCTGTAAACACTTCCTATAGCTTCCAGTGAGAGTCTGGATTCTGGTTGAAGGTATTTTGGACCATTCTTCTTCACAAAACATCTCAGGTTTGTTGGTTTCTGAACATGGACAGCCTGCTTAAAATCACACCACAGATTTTCAATAATATTCTGGTTTTAGGACTGAGATGGCCATTCCAGAACACTGTACTTGTTGATCTGCATGAATGCCTTAGCAGATTTTGAGCAGTGTTTAGAGTCGTTGTCTTGTTGAAAGAGCCAGGCCCGGTGCAATTTCAACTTTGTCACTGATTCATGAACACTGTTCTCAAGAATCTGCTGATATTGACTGGAATCCATGTGACCCTCAACTTTAACAAGATTCCCAGTACCTGCACTGGCCACACAGCCCCACACCATGATGGAACCACCTCCAAATTTTACCGTAGGTAGCAAGTGTTTTTCTAGGAATGCTGTGTTCTTTTTTCAGCCATGCATACCGTCCCTTGTTATGTCCAAATAACTCAATTTTAGTTTCATCAGTCAACAGCACCTTATTCCAAAATGAAGCTGGCTTGTCCAAATGTGCTTTAGCATATCTCAAGCAACTCTGTTTGTGGCCTGTACGCAGAAATGGCTTCCTCTGCATTACAGCATCTCTTTGTGCAAAGTGCGCTGTATAGTTGAACGATGCACAGAGACACTATTTGCAGCAAGATCACGTTGTAGGTCTTTGGAGCAGGTCTGTGGGTTGACTATGACCGTTCTCACCATCCTTCGCTTCAGCTTATCTGAGATTTTTCTTGGCCTGCCACTTCAAGCCTTAACTAGTACTGTGCCTGTGGTCTTCCATTTCCTCACTATGTTCCTCACAGTGGAAACTGACACCTGAAATCTCTGAGATAGCTTTTTGTATCCTTCCCCTAAACCATGATGTTGAACAATCTTTGTTTTCAGGTCATTTGATAATTGTTCAGAGGCTGCCATGTTGTCACTCATTAGATGAGATGCAAAGAGGGGAAACATTTGGAAATGGCCACCTTAAATACACTTTCTCATGATTGGATTCACCTGTGAAAGGAGGTCAAGGGTCAATGAGCTTACCAAACCAATTCCAGTGTTGTATGGTAACAAAGTAAAAATACTTCACTACTGTACTTAAGTACGTTTTGGGAGACTTTGTACTTTCCTTGAGTTTTTTTAATTCAGCTTACTTTCACTTTTACTTCACTACATTTCTGACCTTAATTGCATACTTCTACTCCGATACATTTTCTATGTGCCATGCCGTTACTCGTTACAAAAAAAAAACAAACAAAAAAAAAACACACGAAAACATACATGTCAACCTATAGGGACTGCCCATAAATTATACGGATTTTTCCGAGTTTCAAAGTCATACGGACGTACAAATAAAGTCTTACGGATTATCAGGGTTTGGTCTGCAGCGGCTCTGTAATCAACTGTTTCTGCAGCGCAACTCCACTTTGATGCGTGAGCCATTGAAGCAATGCTTCGATCCACTAGTTCGTTGGTTCTTTGATTCACTGCGCTTCAGAAACGGCATGTCCGCTTCTTAACTCCTCTCAAAGCCATTAAAATATCGTGAGTTGCTTTTGCGTGGATTAAAGTCACTAACTGGGACTCATCTTGTTGCAGTCAAGAAATGAGAATCTCTCAAAGCCATTAAAATATCGTGAGTCGCTTTTGCGTGGATTAAAGTCACTAACTGGGACTCATCTTGTTGCAGTCAAGAAATGAGAATCTCTCAAAGCCATTAAAATATCGTGAGTCGCTTTTGCGTGGATTAAAGTCACTAACTGGGACTCATCTTGTTGCAGTCAAGAAATGAGAATCGTCCTCTGTTCCGTGCGTTTGGAGCTGCGAAGCTGCGTGGCTCTCTGCTCAGAGTCCAGTCGGAATTAATAACTTCAAATTGCCGCTTTAAATGAAATGACACCTCTTTCCAAACGCTGTAATACAGAAAATAAACTATAATCGACTAAAACGTTTTTTTTCTTCCCAAAATGAGACGTGCTGTATTCTTTATGAATTAAACTGATGCTGACGTGCAGCACAGCACAGCTATAAGAGCTCAGCTCAGATGTATGGAAAGACATTCATGCCAATAATGTCTGAAAGGAAATGCTTTTGACAAAAACTACAGATTTTGTTTATTCCTATTTACTATGTCCAGAGATCAAGGATCCACCATGTAGAGTTTATTATGTCCAAAGTTTAAGGATCCAGTGACCAATTTCATATTTATTTACTTTAAGACTCAATAAAATGTTGTTCAATTCAATTTCAATTTCATGGGCTAAAAAGCGCCAAATCTCAACAAAACCCATCTCAAGGCACCTCACATAGAACAGTTCAACATAAAATAATTAAAATAAACAAATAAAAATTAAAAAATTCTAATACATAATTAAAAACAGAAGTAAAAGATTAAAACAGATAAAAAAAAGAACTAGTCATAAGAAAGAGAATAAAATAGGCTTTAAGGCTTGACTTAAAAGTGTCCACAGACTCCAACTGCCTCACGGTCACAGGAAGACGGTTCCACAGAGCAGGTGCACAATAAGAAAAAGCTCTTTGTCCTGCAGACATAGAAAACCTGTAAAGCCTATTTTTAGTACACAAAAAAAATCACAAGAGGTATAGATAATTTTAGCTATAAAGGAGACAGTTGCTAAATATACTGAACTGAAGCAGAGAAAACCAAAGAAAAAGCAACTGCCATGGTTTAATAGCTCTCTCTGGGATCTAATGAAACAGAGGGATATGGCTCTTAAACATTTTCTCAAAACAAAATTAATCACTGATCACTGCATTTTCAAAAGTTTGCGAAATAAAGTTACTATGCACCTTAGAAAGGCAAAGGGAAATTTCTTCTTAAATCTGATTAAAGAGGCAAAAGGGAACAGTAAACAACTCTGGAGGAGTATGGACAAATTATTGGGAAGAGAAAAACCAAACTGTGATAAATTACAACTTGAAAAAAAAATGGAGTAATTAACAATGATAATGCTGAATTGGCAATATACTTTAATGATTATTTTCTTGATTCTGTTCTGAAATTGGCAGACAATTTTTTTAATTATTATTGTTCCTTGAAACTTGAAAATGATTGTAATGACTCTTTTAAATTGTATAATATTGTGGAAGAAAATGTTTTTAAAGTTATTTCACAACTAAACGAGTAAAACTAAGGACATCTTTGGTGTTGACACTGCTTTCTTAAAGGAACACAAAGAAACTCTAACCCCAGTTTTAACAAAAGTGATAAATCAGTTAATATGTGAAAACACCTTCCCCACGGTTTTAAAAACAGCTGTGGTTAAGCCTGTCTACAAGTCTGGAGACAAGCTCCAAGTCTCCAACTATAGGCCTATCAGTATCCTTCCAACCATCTCCAAAGTCTTTGAAAAGATTGTAGCAATGCAGTTGATGGAACATCTCGAGTCTGTTGAGGCTTTACATCCTCTTCAGTTTGGTTTTAGAAAACACTACTCAATCGAGACTGCATGCTGTTATTTTTTAGAAGAAATAAACTCCAATTTGGATATGGGAGGAGTGGTAGGAGCAGTCTTTCTGGACTTGAGGAAGGCTTTTGACACCGTTAACAAATTAATTAAATTCAGCTTTCATACCAATACAATTCATTGGATAAGATCATACCTCAGTGACAGGCAGCAGTGTGTAACTACGGGTGAAGTAACATCCCCTTTAAGACCATGCAGACTAGGTGTGCCTCAGGGCTCTATTTTACGGCCACTGTTGTTCACACTTTATATTAATGATCTTCCATCTGTCTGCAATGTTAAAACAATTATGTATGCTGATGACACTGTAGTGTATACCCATGGAAAAACCGTGGAGGAGGTAGCTCAAAAACCAACAAGAGAGATGAAGTTGGTTTCTCATTGGTTAAAAAAATCCTGCCTTACTTTAAATATTGAAAAAACAGTATCTATAAACCGAAATAAACTTCAGAAATGTTCTGAAGTTTTAATCGGTGGTCAGAAAATTCATAATGTTGATCAATGTAGATATCTGGGTATAATACTTGATTCAAATTTGAATTTTAAGAAACATATTAAAAGGATAACAAACACTTTAAAATTTAATTTGTCAAATTAGAGATACATCTGAAACTCTCTTACCACTGAAGCTTCTAATGTATATCTTAATGCAATGATTATACCACATTTTCGTTACTGTATGACAAGTTGGTCACAGGCGTACAAAACTGCCCTTAGGCCTCTTCAATCACTTTATAAAAGCTCTCTCAAGATTCATGATAAGAAAAAAATGTTTATTTCATCATTGTCACATACTCTCAAAGTATAATATTCTGAGCTTTGAAAATTCAATCATGTACTCAAATTTATGTTTGTTGTTTAAAATCATTCATGGCACTGCTGCTCCTCCGTTAAAAACTTTCATATCCTTGAACTCGTAAACAACTTCTCGAGCCACTCGGTCGATGGGTCGAGGTGAGTGCAGGATTCCCAGACGTAGAACAACTTTTGGGAACTCAGCGTTCTCTTGTGTGGCCATGCGCCAGTGGAATATGTTACCAACTGAACTTATTTCTTGTACAAACTTTTACACTTTTTCACGACTGGTTAAAAATTGGTTGCTCTCGGGTCAGATATGTAACCATTGTGTGATCTAATGTCATGTGCTTTGGACACAGTGTCTGTAATTTTAAAAATTTAATGTAATATATTGTAAATTTCCTCTTTTTAATTGTTTTTCATCAGTCTGTCTAGGGACTACAGGTGGAAATTAGCATGTGTGCTACAACCTGGCATAATGCATCTCTCCTATTTAAGGATAATGTATATTATGCACTGTCCCTGTTTCAAATAAATAAATAAATGAAATGAAATGAAATAGGGGAATTGATAAGGAATCAGAACGATATAAGGGAATCGATAAGCGAAATCGATAATGGTATCTATCGATAAAATCTTATCAATACCCATCCCTAATGAACACAGGGGCAAAGTCGAGGATCATCGACATGCCAATCTGCAACATCGGCACTGGCGAGGCAATTTTCAATACACTTGATGAAGTTCTGAGGTATGTTTTATTTTCTTCATTATATTCGATTTATTTTTTATGATTTTATTAATGTATTTCCATTAGTGACACACAGTTCTTCTTTCTGTAAAAAATAACAAAATTTGACACATTCAGTTCTATAAAATTCAGCTTGACGCATGAATACTAGATCTCTATTGTTTGAAAATCAACGGTGGAGGAAAAACTAATGATCCTGACTTTAATGTCATTGTGGCAACTCATAATATGTGGACAAAAACCCAGTTATGTGATACCACTATGCAGTTGTGTGTACTGTAATAAAACTGATTTTGGTGCGATTTGGAGGTTATAAGGATTTTGTGTTGATTTTATGGATTTTCTCGGTTATACAGGTGGACCCTCAAAGGGGTTGACATGTATGCGAAAAAAGTTGTGTTTTCACCCAGAGACACCACTGATTACGAGTGACTGCAACAAAGTCAGGCCAATTTGTCATGAGGCATGTCCGGTAGGCTTTTTTGCAGTTGTGCACTTGGGGGTTGTTTGTCAGGAAAATGATAATTTCTCTACATTGATTACAGACCTGCAGCGGGTCTGTAATCAGCTTTTCTGCAGCACAGCTTTGCTTTGAACCTTGAACCAATCGAAGCAGTGATTCACAGATGGAAACAGTGCTTCGATCTACGATTCATGGAGTCATTGTTTTTCCCCGCTAAAACCCTGAAGAGCATGTCTGTGAGTAATATTTAATATTTTTATGTCAAACAGACCTGTTATGGTCTTCTGAAACAGTTGATAGATGTACGAGGTCTGTGAGAAAAGTATCCGACCTTTTTATTTTTTTCAAAAACTATATGGATTTGAATCGTGTGCTTGCATCAGACAAGCTTGAACCTTCATGCGCATGCGTGAGTTTTTTCACGCCTGTCGGTTGCGTCATTTGCCTGTGGGCAGGCTTTGAGTGAGCACTGGTCCACCCCCCTCGTCGGATTTTTATTGTTTAGGAATGGCTGAGCGACTGCCGCTTTGTTCCATGAAAATGTTTTCAGAAACTCTGCCAGACAGCCAGATGGAAACCATTTGGAAGATTCAGATGGCTTTCGGTGAAGATTCTATTGGTATCACACGGATTAAGGACCATTAAAACTGGCTTAAAAACGGCCCACAGCGGCGGAGGGCGCACCGCGCCCCGAGCGGCCATCGACAGGCTGGAAAAAGCAGATCACTTCCAAATTTAAGGCTCTGTTGATGCAGGACGTCGTGTGACTAGCAGAGAAGTTTCAGAAGAGGTCGGGATCAGCACTTTATCGGCATATTCCACTGTTAAAGGAGATTTTGTAATGAAAGACGTGTGGACAGATTTGCGCGTCGGGACGCAGCCGCTCATGGCGTGGGACAAACAACACCTCCGTGTTGGAAACCATTCGTAAGATTCAGACGGCTTTCGGTGGCTTTTCAGTCATGTGACTATCCGAGAAATTGTGCATGAGCTGGACATGCCAGAGCCTCACATGTCCTGTGAGGCTTCATCACGGCATTGCTTTGCGCCATGCGGCTCCACCGCGACGCGCGGAATTCCTCCGCTCCTCTTTCCATGACAAAAACTCCTGTAACAGTGAAATGTGCCATTCATTTCCACAATGGACGCTGTGTTGATCCGGGACGTCGTCTGACTTCCACAGGAATTGCGGAAGACGTGGACATCTGCACTTTTTCGGCACATTGAGACAGACGTGCGGAGGAATTCCGCGCGTCATGGTGGAGCCGCATGGCACAAAGCAACGCCGTGATGAAGCCTCACAGGACATGTTCTGGCATGTCTAACTCATGCACAATTTCTCGGATAGTCACACGACTGAAAAGCCACCGAAAGCCGTCTGAAAGCCATCTGAAAGCCGTCCTGTGAGACCAAAACAGAGGTGCTTTTGTCCCGCGCCATGAGCGGCACGGTGGCGCATCCCTCTGCTTCTCTTTCCATGAAAAAACTCCTGTAACAGTGGAATGTGCCAAAAAAGTCTTGATGTCCACGTCTTCTGCCATTTTTGTGGAAGCCAGACAACGTCCCGGATCAACAAAGCCTTCACGTTGGAAATGATCTGGTTGTTTCAGCGGGGTGTCAGCCTGTCGATCGGCGCTCGGAGTGCGCCGTGCTCTCAGACACTGTGGGCGGTCTTTAAACTGGCTGTACCACTCCTTAATCTGTGTAATCCCCATAAAATCGTACCTGAAAGCCATCTGAATTTTCCGAATGGTGTCCACCTGGAGGTCTCTCACAGTTTCTGGAAAAATTTGATGCCGCAAAGCTCCAAATCGTTCAGACATTTATTCGCAATAAAAATCCGACGAGAGGGGTGGACCACTGCTCACACAAAGCCTGCTCACAGGCGAATGACGCAACCGACAGGCGTGAAAAAACTCATGCATGCGCACGAAGGTTCAAGCTTGGCTGATACAATCACACGTGATTCAAATCCATATGGTTTTTGAAAAAAATAAAAGGTCGGATACTTTTCTCACAGACCTCTTATTTTCTAACTTAAAAACGGGACCGATGTTAATGTGTTAGCATGTCTATGGCGTTTTCAATGTTAAAGTTAGCATTAAGCTGTTTGCATCAGCACATTTGTGTTGATTTGTTTTCTGTATAATTAATGGCTCAGCGTTCGTTGTCGTAAAAGAGTCAAATTGTAATTTTTTAAATTTATTTTATTCATATATTAATAATAATAGCAAAAACAATAATAGTCTACATAATAGACAATAATAGTCAATAATAATAGACTAATAATGTTACATTACACTTTCAGAGAAAGAGACAAAAAGAACCTAATGTAACAAAACACAACAGAATAGATAAAACCATGTAACAATGAAAATAACTATAAATAACTGTTTCTGTGAACACCTCGTGTTTTTGTGTGATGTGCACAATTTTCAGTATTTTGACTAATACTACCAGTCATTTACGAGCCTAGATAAACTTTGTAATATTAAAAAAATCACTCTGTTTTTGATTATTAACATTTACTTGTACTTTTACTTTCAATACTTGAGTACATTTAGTTGTACGTTACTTGTCATACTTAAGTACAATAAATACTAGATACCTTAAGACTTTTACTTGAGTAGCATTTCAATCAGTGACTTGAACTTCTACCAAAGTAATTTTTTTAATGGGTATCTGTACTTTTACTTAAGTGTGATTTTCCGGTACTTTATATAACACTGACCAATTCCGCGCTCCAATAACTAGTGCTAAATGTTTTCAAATCAATAAAATGACAAGGTTGCCTAAATTTATGCACCTGCCCAATTTTGTTTAAACAATTATTGCACACTTTCTGTAAACACTAGAAACTTCATTTCCCTTCTCAAATATCAGTGTGTTCATCTGCTATATGATATATTTAACTGAAATTTATGATTCAGACAACCAATGATTTATAAAGGAAAATCATGAAAATTATCACGGGTGCCCAAACTTTTCCATACAACTGTATTTACATAGGCCTTTCACAAGAATCAAAGCAAATCAAAGAATAACTGCCGATAATAATTACACTTCAACAATGCCCACAAAAACCCCAAATTAATGAGCCAATATGAGCCAGTACGACTTATACTCTGGAAATGCAGTATTAGTAGTAAATATACTGTAAAGTTTGTGAATTATTGTATATTGTTTTACATTGTATTATTTTACACTCCTGTTTAAAATGCTCCTTCCAGGACAAAGCACTTCTAATGTATGATTTATGCAATCCAACAGGGACGCAATTGTTTAAAGTGATGGGGGAAAAATACTCTGAGGTTTCTCGGCTCAGTAAATGATCCATTCACCTGCTGCATCTTTCAATCATGCAGCAGACAGAGCTCAGGGTGACGCCTATTACCGAGAAGAAAGTGACAAAAAGTCAAATTTGTTGTCTTGTCGGAGGAGAGTAATCGCTCAAACTAAGTGGAGTTTAGGCATGAAAAGAAGATCGTATGTAAGCAGCCTATAAAGCACAGATGCCGGGTTTATCTGCAGGAAGATGCAGCGTTTTTCTCATCATAATCCAAGAGGAAGAAGTGCGAATGTAAAACTTTAATAAGCCATCAGACAGATTTACGGTTTGGCTGCAGATACGGCAGGCTCTTAAGATAAACCCTCCAGTAGTTTTATTAGGATGTGACCAGACAACAAGACTTCAGGAAAAAAAAAACTCCAACCCGCTCAAACTCAAAAGCACAATTTGTTCAGATGCAACAACTGAGTGCAGGAAGGCGTCACAGTGCGTTAATAAATTAAGAGGACCAAAAAAAAACCACTTTGATGCAACACAATGTTCGTGGATTTCATAGTTTGATAAGTGGCACTATTTACGAGAATATCATTAAAGTTCCGGACTGATAAGCAGTGCTGCTAAGAGTAGTAGTACTGCTAAAATTTTAACAATATCCACAGCTCACAGCCACACAATCCACTCTTACATCATGTTGTCATAATAATGTCCAGTATAAATAGCAGTATGCTCAAATCCGGTCATTTCCAAAAAAAAAAAAAAAAACATGTTTCACCTAATCATGCAACATCTGTAGTCTTCTGGAGCAGATTTCTTGGCTAGCTACGTTTTAGCACAGTCCACGTATTTCTGCCAGCAGCACCACAGCTCACAGGTTTGGTGTTGTCCAGCTTGTCAAACCATTCCTCATCAGTTGACAAACCATTGTTATCTTCTCCTTCATGTTCTTCCGATGGAAAACTGTTGGTGCGACTTGGACAATGGATAAGTGGAAAAATGTTTCCGAGTGAAACAAGAAGTGCCGTTGCCTTGACTAAACTTCAGGAAGCTTCTGATCTTCACCTGGATGACCGAGAACCTTGACAAGAGCCATTTTCCTCACAAACAAAAGCACTCAGGTCACTGGTTTCCACAAACTTACCCAACACCCAGACCATGCAAGCACCTAACAGTGCAGGGCCCAGAGCACATCACTGATGAACCTCAGTTTTCACTGGGAAAAACTCAGAGTCTCTACCTCCCCTATGCACAGCGTTCACAGTATCTGTATATTTGGCTGGCTATGATGTCCAGACCCAGAACATCCTGAGGATGACACAAATTCTCAGAATGTCCCAGAGACCAGTCTAATCAACTGAATTGAACATTTTGCAAAAATCACCATAAGCTGCAATGAAGCACTACCAATATTCCCTCTTGAGTTCTGTGAGTACTCGCAGGGCTAGAATGTGGCTGATAGTTGACTTCTTGTTTGTGAAGCCTGACTGTTCCATTCGTTGAGCAGTAAGTAGCTGGAACGGAATCCTATTAAGAATAATCCTTGTAAGCACCTTCCCCGGCACAGAGAGCAGTGTGATATCACCAGACCAGACCTCACATTTCAAAAACTTCAAAGGAATGTTGCATCATTTTTTTGTGTGAAACTAAAACATAAATAATTTGCATATATAATAGATTAATGGAACTATCTTCTAAAAAACAAAAAACAACTGGAATGCATAAAGTTAACTTAAAAATAAATTTAAAAAAAAATACCCATCCTGCGTGGTGCTAAGTTAATGGTCATATCACTTCTCTATCAATATAAAGCTGTTGTTACTTGAAATAGAATTGGGACACATAATCCACAACAGCGAGTGCAAAAATGATTAAACCTGACAGGTTAACTAGGCTCATAGACCACATGTAACCACACCAGCCCAGGACCTCCACATCCAGCATGTTCACCTCCAAGATCGTCTGAGACCAGCCACCCGGACAGCTGCTGAAACAATCGGTTTGCATAACCAAAGAATTTCTGCACAAACTGTCAGAAACCATCTCAGGGAAACTCATCTGCATGCTTGTCGTCCTCATCGGGGTCTCGACCTGACTCCAGTTCGTCGTTGTAACCGACTTGAGTAGGCAAATGCTCACATTCGCTGGCGTTTGGCACATTGGAGAGGTGTTCTCTTCACGGATGAATCCCGGTTCACACTGTTCAGGGCAGATGGCAGACAGCATGTGTGGCGTCGTGTGGGTGAGCGGTTTTCTGATGTCAATGTTGTGGATCGAGTGGCCCATGGTGGCGGTGGGGTTATGGTATGGGCAGGCATCTGTTATGGACGAAGAACACAGGTGCATTTTATTGATGGCATTTTGAATGCACAGAGATACCGTGACGAGATCCTGAGGCCCATTGTTGTGCCATACATTCAAGAACATCACCTCATGTTGCAGCAGGATAATGCACAGCCCCATGTTGCAAGGATCTGTACACAATTCTTGGAAGCTGAAAATGTCCCAGTTCTTGCATGGCCGGCATACTCACCGGACATGTCACCCATTGAGCATGTTTGGGATGCTCTGGACCGGCGTATACGACAGCGTGTACCAGTTCCTGCCAATATCCAGCAACTTCGCACAGCCATTGAAGAGGAGTGGACCAACATTCCACAGGCCACAACTGACAACCTGATCAACTCTATGCGAAGGAGATGTGTTGCACTGCATGAGGCAAATGGTGGTCACACCAGATACTGACTGGTATCCCCCCCCAATAAAACAAAACTGCACCTTTCAGAGTGGCCTTTTATTGTGGACAGTATAAGGCACACCTGTGCACTAATCATGGTGTCTAATCAGCATCTTAGTATGGCACACCTGTAGGTGGGATGGATTATCTCAGCAAAGGAGAAGTGCTCACTATCACAGATTTAGACTGGTTTGTGAACAATATTTGAGGGAAATGGTGATATTGTGTATGTGGAAAAAGTTTTAGATCTTTGAGTTCATCTCATACAAAATGGGAGCAAAACCAAAAGTGTTGCGTTTATATTTTTGTTGAGTGTATATAGCTGATGACCACAAGATGTTCATCAAGACCAGAACAGTAGCAGAAATTCAGTCACTGTTGGTGGTGCAAGCTGTAATGGTCACAGAGCCACACACAAGTATAGAAGTTGCAGCTGCTGGTGTTGAAGCTGCTGAAGTTGCTGTTGAGAGAGAATCGAAGAAAGTCAATCGGAGCCTGGGAAGCTTTTTCAAAAAGGCCTCTGATGGCACAGGTGCTCTCGCTGACAGAGAGGCCATCGAAGGGGAGCTAAAAAGTTACCTGAGGACCATGCTGGTTGATGGAGAGACTGACCCCCTGGGCTGGTGGCGGCTGCATCAAGTTAATTTTCCCAGGGTGGCAAGACTGGCCCAGAAATATCTCTGTATCCCGGCCACAAGTGCCCCTTCTGAAAGGGCATTTAGCACAGGGGGCAACATAGTTACATGCCACCGATCTCTGTTGAAGCCAGTGACTGTAGACAAGCTTGTATTTCTGGCGAATAATCTTTAGAGCATAACAAATGTCAAATGATGTAAACAAGTCTCAGTGAGTTCCCGGCTTTACCATTTATGTTGTGTTATGTTGTATCTTACTATACAACAGCTGAGATCAAAAGTTTTAAAGGTGGTGTGAAATTTATATTATTCATATGGTGTTAAGGATTTCAGTATTTTTTTTTTTTTTTTTTTACAGAGAAGACACCAAATTTTCTGTTCTTTGCCACTTTATGCCTTCTATACTCTTTGCACTTTTTGCTGTTTATGGCATCGCACTACTGCAAAGAAACCTTTATACTTGAAAAAATGCTGTTTAGTTTACATATGTGCCTTATACTATAAGTATTCCAATTGTGTTTTCATTTTGCACTTTAATGGTTTAATATGAAGTATATGTGCACTACAGTGATACATTTAAAAAGGCTATGCCTAATACTGGAAGTATTAACTTACTTCACAGTACCAGTTCAGGTAACAAAATTTAACTATGTTGAAAGGATTTTCAGTACAGTGTCTGTTCTTTAAAAAGACACCTCTTTTGTTTTTATTTATATCAACATTATGTCTACAGCTTTCTGTATTATTACAGTGGGGGTATAATAAATGTTGTATGCTACATTCTATGTTCTATCTTTCTTTCAATATATTTAGCCGTTTGGCTTTCCTCAGGGTCTATGTAACCTGTTCTGAAATGATTTATTATATAATTTATGTATCGTGATAATATCGTTATCGCAAGAGGATGCAGTGTGTATCCTAATATGGATTTTTGACCATATCGCCTATCCCTAACAAGCATACAATTTTAGTAAAACACTGTATGGACTGGGTTAACATAGTTAGTTTGTTAACTGTGGATGGGGACTGACGGGGACTAGAAGGAGAGAGCATATCTCACCCATATTGGCCTCTCTTCATTGGCTTCCTGTTAATTCTAGAATAGAATTTAAAATTCTTCTTCTTACTTATAAGGTTTTGAATAATCAGGTCCCATCTTATCTTAGGGACCTCGTAGTACCATATCACCCCAATAGAGCGCTTCGCTCTCAGACTGCAGGCTTACTTGTAGTTCCTAGGGTTTGTAAGAGTAGAATGGGAGGCAGAGCCTTCAGCTTTCAGGCTCCTCTCCTGTGGAACCAGCTCCCAATTCAGATCAGGGAGACAGACACCCTCTCTACTTTTAAGATTAGGCTTAAAACTTTCCTTTTTGCTAAAGCTTATAGTTAGGGCTGGATCAGGTGACCCTGAACCATCCCTTAGTTATGCTGCTATAGACGTAAACTGCTGGGGGGTTCCCATGATGCACTGTTTCTTTCTCTTTTTGCTCTGTATGCACCACTCTGCATTTAATCATTAGTGATCGATCTCTGCTCCCCTCCACAGCATGTCTTTTTCCTGGTTCTCTCCCTCAGCCCCAACCAGTCCCAGCAGAAGACTGCCCCTCCCTGAGCCTGGTTCTGCTGGAGGTTTCTTCCTGTTAAAAGGGAGTTTTTCCTTCCCACTGTAGTCAAGTGCTTGCTCACAGGGGGTCGTTTTGACCGTTGGGGTTTTACATAATTATTGTATGGCCTTGCCTTACAATATAAAGCGCCTTGGGGCAACTGTTTGTTGTGATTTGGCGCTATATAAAAAAATTGATTGATTGATTGATTGATTGATGGGAGGAGGGGGTGTCAAATCTGACAGCCACCTTCCTGTGGTACCACCTGGATTATGCTAATGGAATCAGGTCTAACAAGTCAGCGCTGGGTATCAATTTTGCTTGAGAAAAACTGAGAAAGCCTCAAAACAGATGGGCCATCATGAAAACGGACCAAGATTTCTGGATATATGAATATTGGAAATACTGGAACAATAAGAGGAAAGACTGAAGAAACTGGTAAACTCATGGAAGACCGTAAAGTCCTGGGTGTTTCAAGGTCAAGGTCAAGGTCAACTTTATTGTCCTATTAGGGAAATTTGTGGTGTTTCTCCAACACCATGAGAGGGAAACAGGAGAAAAACAGTACACAAGGACTATGAACTGGATTACTGTGGAAAGTATGCTAAAAGATGTCAGTTGTCGTAGAACAACCACATTTAGACCAGTTCTCCCACATGGCAGTGACAGCTGGACCCTGTCACAAAAACCAAAAAGCAAAGTTCAAGCCACAGAAATGAGGGATCGATGGTGTGACCAGGACAGACAGGATAAGGAGCAACATAATTAGACATTTACTCCCTGTAGAGTCTGTGCTAACCACCAAGAGAAATTGACTAAGATGTTATGAACATGTACTAAGAACACATGAATGGAAGCCAAAGTGTTGTGGCTGGCGTGCCTGGCTGGCTTTTGTTTGTCTTTTGTTTTTGTCTTTTGGTTTTCCTTCCAGGTGGTGCACATTTGGGACTGAGTGGCTGTGTGGCTGAGATATCAGGACCTCACCCTGATCACCTGCGGCTCGTCAGGACTCACAGCTGTGGTGCATCTACATGGATTGGAACATGGTGGCATTTAAGACTGGAGTACACAGTGTGTATTTGCCAGAGACTCGACCTTGTGACCAGACGGGTGAGATCGTCGTCTCGAGAGCCATCTCATCATCAGTGGATGCAGAGAACGTCCAGGTTTGATGCATGGTCTGTGAAAGAGGAGGGGGTGAGGTCTCATGCTCGTCAGCACACTTCCTGAGGTACGTTAGATTTTGTGACTAACATTTATACAGTCAGTAAATGTGGTGTCCCTCACACCTTATTGTATTGAGCTGTTATGTTGGTCGTTTTAATTAGCTTCCACTGCAGTGAGTTTGTGAACAGGATGTTCCATGCCTGCAGGGTGGGAAGTTGATTAGTAATTAAGCCAGGAAGTGTTTGCTGTTTGTACACCTTTGAGCGGTCTCTCTGTGTGTTGAGTGTGGACTCACAAGATGATTTCTTCATTCACAGACTCGGTTTGTCGCGGCCACCTGGGGGGTGTCGGCGGGGTCCTGGGGTCCGAACTGGTTCTGGCTCCGGACCGTTAGCGCTGCTGGGAGCGCACCGCAATCCACCACGCCAGACCGCGCACTTTTATATTTATCACATCACTGTTATGTTTATTAAACTCTGTTATCCTTTGTACCGTGCTCTGCTTATTTTATACTGGGTCCTTCAAACGCTGGTCGGTTCTCCGGGCTGCGTCCGAAACATAACAGTAGTCTCTGGCCATACCTGTGCTAATTGACAGACAGAAACAAAGGCAAAGATGCAGCCAGAGGAGAAGACATCAACCGTTCTGTTGGATGAAGATTCTGTTGGAAGATGAATGCAGATACGGTTTCCAGCCATGGTCCCTGGAGGGGGGTGTTTCTCCTGGGCCAGGTTTGTGTGGTCGCCGGGAGGCTTCCCGTGAGGGTGGGGTGCTGTTGTGGCTGGCGTGCCTGGCTGGTTTTTGTTTGTCTTTTGTTTCTGTCTTTTGGTTTTCCTTCCAGGTGGTGCGCATTTGGGACTGAGTGGCTGTGTGGCTGAGATATCAGGACCTCACCCTGATCACCTGCGGCTCGTCAGGACTCACAGCTGTGGTGCATCTACATGGATTGGAACATGGTGGCATTTAAGACTGGAGTACACAGTGTGTATTTGCCAGAGACTCGACCTTGTGACCAGACGGGTGAGATCGTCGTCTCGAGAGCCATCTCATCATCAGTGGATGCAGAGAACGTCCAGGTTTGATGCATGGTCTGTGAAAGAGGAGGGGGTGAGGTCTCACGCTCGTCAGCACACTTCCTGAGGTACGTTAGATTTTGTGACTTAACATTTATACAGTCAGTAAATGTGGTGTCCCTCACACCTTATTGTATTGAGCTGTTATGTTGGTCGTTTTAATTAGCTTCCACTGCAGTGAGTTTGTGAACAGGATGTTCCATGCCTGCAGGGTGGGAAGCTGATTAGTAATTAAGCCAGGAAGTGTTTGCTGTTTGAACACCTTTGAGCGGTCTCTCTGTGTGTTGAGTGTGGACTCACAAGATGATTTCTTCATTCACAGACTCGGTTTGTCGCGGCCACCTGGGGGGTGTCGGCGGGGTCCTGGGGTCCGAACTGGTTCTGGCTCCGGACCGTTAACGCTGCTGGGAGCGCACCGCAATCCACCACGCCAGACCGCGCACTTTTATATTTATCACATCACTGTTATGTTTATTAAACTCTGTTATCCTTTGTACCGTGCTCTGCTTATTTTATACTGGGTCCTTCAAACGCTGGTCGGTTCTCCGGGCTGCGTCCGAAACATAACACAAAGAGGAAAAGTCCAACTGGCAGCCCAAAAAAACATTGGGCACAACAAATGCGCTCAGGGAATGGACTCATCAAGAGGCATTTAACTGACAGGCCAACTGGACTACCCACATCAGGGTGAGCTTACTATTTTCAACAAACTTTGAAATGTATCATTATGTTTGTGGAACAGTTTTATTCTCTGGTACATGAGCACTTTTTGACATCAGATGTCACTGTCACACGAAAGGTTGTGATTGGATATCAACTGAAATTCATTTGACAACATTAATCAATATTCCACTTGAAGTAAATTATCTGCAGATTGACTCCACAGAAACTGGAACATTAAACTAAAATGAATGGAGAGGAATTAGTCTGTGGTGGCAGCATCAATCATATGAAAACACTATAAGATAAAGAGAAATTGTTACATTTTTTTAAAGCAAAAGCAATTAACAGTCAATGATAACTGATGGAGATAGACAGAGACAGACAGACAGTCAATGATACAACCCCTGGCAAAAATTATGGAATCACCGGCCTCGGAGGATGTTCATTCAGTTGATTAATTTTGTAGAAAAAAAGCAGATCACAGACATGACACAAAACTAAAGTCATTTCAAATGGCAACTTTCTGGCTTTAAGAAACACTATAAGAAATCAAGAAAAAAAGATTATGGCAGTCAGTAACGGTTACTTTTTTAGACCAAGCAGAGGAAAAAAATATGGAATCACTCTTTTCTGAGGAATAAATTATGGAATCACCCTGTAAATTTTCATCCCCAAAACTAACACCTGCATCAAATCACATCTGCTTGTTAGTCTGCATCTAAAAAGGAGTGATCACATCTTGGAGAGCTGTTGCACCAAGTGGACTGACATGAATCATGGCTCCAACACGAGAGATGTCAATTGAAACAAAGGAGAGGATTATCAAACTCTTAAAAGAGGGTAAATCATCACGCAATGTTGCAAAAGATGTTGGTTGTTCACAGTCAGCTGTGTCTAAACTCTGGACCAAATACAAACAACATGGGAAGGTTGTTAAAGGCAAACATACTGGTAGACCAAGGAAGACATCAAAGCGTCAAGACAGAAAACTTAAACCAATATGTCTCAAAAATCGAAAATGCACAACAAAACAAATGAGGAACGAATGGAAGGAAACTGGAGTCAACGTCTGTGACCGAACTGTAAGAAACCGCCTAAAGGAAATGGGATTTACATACAGAAAAGCTAAACGAAAGCCATCATTAACACCTAAACAGAAAAAAACAAGGTTACAATGGGCTAAAGAAAAGCAATCGTGGACTGTGGATGACTGGATGAAAGTCATATTCAGTGATGAATCTCGAATCTGCAATGGGCAAGGTGATGATGCTGGAACTTTTGTTTGGTGCCATTCCAATGAGATTTATAAAGATGACTGCCTGAAGAGAACATGTAAATTTCCACAGTCATTGATGATATGGGGCTGCATGTCAGGTAAAGGCACTGGGGAGATGGCTGTCATTACATCATCAATAAATGCACAAGTTTACGTTGATATTTTGGACATTTTTCTGATGTTTGAGGATGATGAAATCATTTGTCAAGAAGATAATGCATCTTGCCATAGAGCAAAAACTGTGAAAACATTCCTTGCAAAAAGACACATAGGGTCAATGTCAATGAGCAGATCTGATTTGATGCAGGTGTTAATTTGGGGGATGAAAATTTACAGGGTGATTCCATAAGTTTTTCCTCAGAATTGAGTGATTCCATATTTTTTTCCTCCGCTTGGTCTAATAAAGTAACCGTTACTGACTGCCACAATCTCTTTTTCTTGATTTCTTATAGTGTTTCTTAAAGCCAGAAAGTTGCCATTTGAAATGACTTTAGTTTTGTGTCATGTCTGTGATCTGCTTTTTTTTCTACAAAATGAAACAACTGAATGAACATCCTCTGAGGCCGGTGATTCCATAATTTTTGCCAGGGGTTGTAGAAAAATTTTAGACCAACCTCAAGAACCCCCCCCCCAAAAAAAAGGATTACAGTAAAGACGTTTACAGTAAACGTCTTTGAGAGTTAATGTGACTTTAGACACGTCTGTTGCGTTGTGGCTGGACACCTCCCCATGTATTTCAGGTGCGGGCTCTGTTTTTAATGAGGATAAAGGACACGGGTCTCATGTTTTTTCATGCACCTCAGTCTCAAAAGAAATTCTGGCTGATAAACAAGGTGGATCCGGAGGAGGTCCGGCAGTGGCGAGCCAGCCTAAATCAGACACTGTTGCTGGCCAGACCGAAGGTGGAATCGGCTCGGCGAGACCAGGATCCTGCTGCTGCTCTCATCAGTACTCAGCAAGGTCTCTTCATTAGCCTCCGTGTCCTCCGTTTTCTCTTCATGTCCCTTACACCCTCCACAGAGTGATGGCCAGGGCTCTCGGAACAGCAATAACCCATCCCGGCGTCCATCCATCTTCTACTTCATTAAGGCGGCTCTGGCGTTATTGCTGGGCTGTAATGACTCGGTGCGCCTCCCTCCTACAGCCTGAATTTCTTAGGATTTCATAGATGTCATAAAAGAGAACACATGAGATGTGCCGGATATGTGTGAATTATTAATTTCTTAAATCCCGGGAGGAAGTTTTTTCATGTGAGTGTCTATACACGAGCCTCATGCACACACTCCCGGGCTGCTGCTTTACACTTCATATGGGCTGATGCAAAATTTATGTTGCCAGGTCCTTTGGCGCTGGAGAGCTATGGGGGGGGCAAAGTAAAATGAAAGGTTGCGGTAACAGGCATAACGTTCAGATATATGGCAACGCATTCACATTGGTATCTTGGGATGGTAACGCAAAAGAAATGATGCAGAATAACGCAATAGAAACACAACGGTAAAAACACAAGACATGAATGAAGCAGGCGGAGTTCAGAGCCCCGAGTACACAGAAAATACCTCATTAATATCCAAACTCTCAATAAACCTCGAAGACGTCATTAAGAGCCTGATGGGAAGGATCGAGAGAGAATATTCTCCATCCTTTTATTTGGTAAATTAGTTTTTCCTTCTGTAAGGACATGTAAATGTTCTGTGTGCACATTAACGCACCGTCATAATCAGAGCAGAGCAAATCGGATCACTGTTGAGGCGCTGACAAGCCTGAAGCTAATGTCAGTTTGTTTGCTTTGACATTTTTAGGATGATCTGCACTTCATCAAATAAAGACAACGATGAGATTTTCTTACACTTACTGCATACACTCCAGACGGATAAAAGTGTAAAGTCTAACATTCATAATAATGGATGATGAAATCGTGGGGGAGTACTGTACTATGTACATACTTTATTTTACGCTCTTTAAAAGGACTACTCATAATGTAAACAATAACATATTATCGGCCGAGCATGTTCGAATCGACTGAGTCCTCCTTACCAGCTGAAAAAAGTTGATTGGCTGAATTGGGGCGCTCACCCATGTCCAACTAACTCCAAGTAGGAGAACTCTTTTTGATATCCTGAGTGACATTTTTTCTGTGTGATGGAGCCGGACAGCAGTGTGTCTCTCCACAGGAGTCTATTGGAGTGTGCAGATTTCAGCCTGCACACTGCCCACAACTGCCCGATGTAGCTCCATCTCCAGGCAGAAGAACTCTTCTTGATATTGCTTATGAATTTGTTAAAAGTGTACACAGCATTATGTATCAATGCAGCCACCGGGTCAGCCGAGGAGCTGGACACTCACTCTGCTGGAGCGTGCGCTGAGTGTCTGTCTTGTTTTAGCCTGTGTAGTGGCTCACAGCACATCTCAGCTGTTTCACATCCAACTAAAGACTTGCCACCACCACCCTTCCACTGTGCATTGTTTTTTGTTTGGTTGTTTTTTTTTTTCAACATGTTTGAGTGGGATTGCATTACTTTTTCTTTTTATACAATGTAACAACCTAATTGCCTTGTTTGAACAAGAGCCGAACCTGGACTTTCCTCTTTCACTGATGCTGTGCCCCTCCTCCTCTCCACTCCTCCTCTCTCTCTCTCTCTCTCTCTCCTCTTTCACTGATGCTGTGCCCCTCCTCCTCTTCACTCCTCCTCTCTCTCTCTCTCTCTCCCTCCTCCTTCCTCGCTGATTACACCGTCTGCTGTTTTTCAAACTCGGATCGTAAAATAAACTGTAAATTCTGAATGTATCTTTGATATGGATACAGAAAGACCTCTGGATTATGTAGAATTTTCATGGCGTGTTTTTTTTCCTTCAGTTCTGATCTCTGCTGTTTGCAATTTGATACGAAGAAAATGAGAAATATATTTCTTATTACTTTAATTATTGGTTTAAAATTGCAAGACTATGACTCTATAAGCCTGAAATACGATTGAACTGGTACATTTTCAGCAACATTTCAGTTCATTTTTCAGAAATTCTGTGCTGGGCGGCACAGCCAATTCAAACCCGAGAGCCGGGTGGAAATTTGCAGTACGGGGCGGGGCCGCCTACCGTGGTTAGAACCCTGTGTATAATAGCCGTATAATATACGAATTATTAACCTCGCCTGCTCAGTTTGTACAAGAATATCAGACCTCTGTGTTTTTTGCACAGACCTCGCTAAATGCTTGGTCTATACTGTCAAAACCAGTCTGACATTTTCCCATACAGACCTCCCACTCTGTTAATAATCCTTTATTATTGGCATTTATTCTTGTATTATTAGTTTATTTTGTTACGTGCTTTGATTCCTGTGAAAGTCTGATATAAATAGCCATTACAGTTATTGTTAATAATAACACGTGTGGTTTTCTGTATATAAACTGCACTGGAGTATAAATTGCAGGACTACCAAAACATGTAAAAAAAAAAAAAAAAAGTGACTTTTTCCAGAAAATATGATTATAACAAACTGTTACAATTAATTGGATATTTTGTTTTCCATTTAAATAAACAAGGTGTGTAGGTCCAGATGATGTAATTAGATTAAGTTAATATAGCATTTCATTTCTTTGAGTGTATAGGCAACAGACTGAAACTAAATAAAAATAACAATAATCTGTGGCAGGGATTCAATTTACAGGAAAGAGACTGAAGCACACAGGAATGTTGCTGGTAAAGTGGGAACAGCAGTGAAACTGTATAATACAGACAATTTAGTGCCACACTGACAGGAGCAGACAGAAAAGATGAATGAAAATAGACTGCAAACAAAATCAATGCAGCTTCTCATTTTCACTGCTGCAGAATGAAAAATAAGTGGTTTAAGAGACAAATAGTGTCTGGAGGTAATGGATTTCATTTAAGAAGCTGCTGCAACTGAAAACCCAAAACCCACAGAGCGAGTATAACACCAGCTTCACCGAGACCGGTGCTGCACTGTGCATGTCAGTGCTCTCCCAAAAGTGACGTTGGCCCGCCGGGCTGCCGGCACAAAGCCTGGAGTTTTCATAAACTACACTATAATTGAGGAAAGTCTAGTGAGAATTGCCGCAAACAGTTCAGTCTGTCTCTGCTGCTGCAGGTAGAAAACTTAAATAACCTCTCTAAAAACTCATATTCTTAAATGTGCTTCACAATAAAAACCCTTTAAAGGTAAAACCAGCACCAGCAGCACAGCTAAAGACTTTTGGTGGATCTGACCTCCAGGCCAACAAGGTAATCCCAGTTCTTATCCACAGATTATTCAGCATGAAGCAAATGAGCGTCTATGACTTCACCTGGAAGGAAGGCCAAACCAAAATTTTGTGTTGGTTAGTGTGGAGACACTTTTGCCGGTGATTTATTAAGACTAACTGCAAAAGTGATAGTGGTGGTGAAGTGGCTTAAACAGCAATATGTATAAACGTTTTATGTAATTACAAACTTTTCTTATTTCCATCTACTGCAGCATTCTGCAGCATAATTATTCACCAGTTGGCTTCAATACAGTTAACTTAACAATAAAAGGTGTCAGAAATGTTTTGGGGTTTGTTTGTTTGTTTTGGTAATTGTGATTTCCCTCAGATGTGTGTGAGTCTGTGTGGTTCCTCTGTTACACATGTTGACATTTATACTTACAGATACAAGTTAACTGTTAACTTCTTAAATATGCCCAATGTTTAAAGTGAATACTTAAAAAAAAAAAAAAAGTTTCATTCTGTGTCCAGGGAGGCAAGGGTCTCTGCTAATGGAACAGCGTTCGGTCAAATGCAACAAGTTAATGCCACAAGGTTTCAGACATGCTCAGCACCCATTAAATTTTCTTTTGACCTTCATAAATCATGATGTAAGCGCAAATATCACCAATTTGCATGTTCCCGCCCACAATTTGTGACAATCGGGTGGACAAACCCCACATTGCAAATGCTCAAAATACGTATATGCGTTTTTGTGCAGATTTGAAAGACAATCCTCAGTGCACTGTCAGTAAATCAGCATGCATGACTTTTTGCAAGTTCTATGGTGTTTGTGCACATTTTTAAACATGCAAACCTTTACTAAATCAGGCCTGAAATGTCTTCTCCAAGTACACAGACAGGTAGCATGACCGGGAATCTTCTTTTGTTCTTCATCTGTATCCTCCAAAATCACCACGACAACCACAAGTTCTAAAACCAGTGTCAGCATCAATAAAGGTGCACTGACACAAGCATGCCCTTGCTTCACGACACAGGTCGTGATGTGTCGTACTGGAGAGTAAACTCGTATTTAACTGGTGCAGACAGGACGCCAGAGGGGTGCCGGTGCGTGCTATTGTGCTCAGAGAATTTTGAACTGTTCAAAAAATCTTTCACGCACAAATGTCGTCCTATGTGGCGCGATCTAATCTCCAACACCACGTGCAGCTCAAATGGAGTAAACAAAAAGTGAACAGAGCGAGTGGTGACATCATCACATCAGAGCGCAGCTCGTCTGAAGGATTATAACAAGAAGTTAAATCTGTTATAAACATACTTTAACAGCTGCAGACAAGAAGGAAAGAACACACAACTGTTTTATCAGCCATGACGATGTAAACAAGACAAATAATTACCTTTTTAGATGTCTCAAAATGCTTTCTGCAGCTTGTCTGCGCGCGCAGAGCACGTGGCAAGCAGCAGAACAAAGAACAAAGAACGGCGTCCAGCTGTGAACACAGCGGGTGGGATCGTCAACGACATTCGTGCTATTGCGTGAAGCAAAGGCATGCTTGTGTCAGTGCACCTTAACCCTATCAGCTGTTGTTTAGCCATGGCAACAGGCATGGTTTCCCATGTCAAACAACAGGTTCCTCTGAGAGACAAACTTGATACAATCTGTGCACAGCTGATTATGCACTTGTTTTAATGTGCTTTTTTTCATGTAAAATTTGGGTCTGGCACAAAAAGGACTTGATGGGGTTTTTTTAATTATATTTTTCTCAGAAATATATGGATTTATGTGGAAAGCTTACCTATTCCTGAATGAAGTCACTACATCTGAAGATCACACAATCTAGATTAAAGTGGAATGAAAGCAAAGCTACATTTTAGCCACTGGGTTTGTAAAGGAGGGTTTCCCTGATTTTCCTGGGTTAATGTGTAAGCTGTGGGAAGCAAACTCAAAAGACTCAAAAACTGACAGGAAAGGGACTTCAATGTTAGATGTATTGAAAGATGCTTTCACTAAACAGAAAGTTGTTACTTCAGCTTGCAAGCTGATCACACAGTGCTCTGTCTGCCTCTTCTGCCTCTCCTCAGCTCCGCACCGAGATGGGCGGGCCATTGCGATTGGTTGAAAAACGTTGCATTTGACATTTATATGCGGTGACTGCTCACGTTGTATGTACACGGGATGAGTAAAAGTGTTTTGTCTGTGTAGCATGGTAAGCAAAACAACAGTACACATCATGGTGTCCCGGAGGAGATATGAAGTTATTTTTATTATCGGCCCAACCAGGTACTGCAAATTTCCACCCGGCTCTCAGGTTCAAATTGGCTGTGCCACCCAGCACAGAATTTCTGAAAAATGAACTGAAATGTTGCTGAAAATGTACCAAATCTTTTGTATTTCAAGCTTAGAGAGTCACAGATTTGCAATTATAAACCAATAATTAAAGTAATAAGGAAGAAAACAGTAGCAGCTGAAAACAGCATCTCTGCTCCGCTCTGAACTGAAGAAAAAAAAACGCACCATGAAAATTCTACATTACATAATCCAGAGGTCTTTCTGTATCCATATCTGTAGATACATTCAGAAATTTACAGTTTATTTTACAGTTGACAAGCTTTGTGTTTCCAAAAAGATCTGAGTTTGAAAAACAGCAGACGGTGTGATCAGTGACGGAAGGGTAGGAGGAGAGAGAGAGTGGGGGGGGTACGCGACATCAGTGAAAGAAAAAAAAAAAAGTGAAACTGATTCAAAAGTTTTTCATTTAAAACAGCAGGTTTGACAAATCAGTCCAGGCTCAGCTCTTGTTCAAACAAGGCAATTAGGTGTTATATTGTTTAAAAAGAAAAAGTAATGCAATCCCACTCAAACCTGTTGGAAAAAACAAACAAAAAACTGTCAGCATGACAGAAAAACTGCCCACTTCACTAGATTAAAAGCTACTGTGTGTCATTTTTGAAGAAGAGAGTAAATGCTATGTCCATTAAATATTAATGTGTTTTTAACATTTTCAACGTTATTTAATTAATTAACTTAGCCTTTTACAGAAACATGCCAACAAGAACTCTGATCTTACAAATATTACAACATAAATATAATTTTTTGTTTATTATTCTTGCTTTCAATGAGTCTAAAACCACCCAAAACTAGCTAAAATAAGGTTTTTATTTATTATTATTATTATTTGTATAAGGAGATATGAAGTCAGCAAAGTAGCCATGAGACATACTGCCCAACAGCTAAAATGTAGCTTTGACGATGTTACATTTGTGACAGTTTTAGATTTTATCATCCTGATTAATGGGTTGTGCCCTTATCAGGTTTTGCTTAGCTATGGCCACAGGCTCGCTTTCCATCGTGTATAATATGAAGGGGGCGTGGAGAGACAAACAGCAGGGCAGAATGAGAAAAAGGTTAAATTGGAAACAGCTTTTCCCCCCTTTGTGGTAAACCGTTTATTTTCAATTGTTGTATTTGACACAAAAGAGGGACAACAATGGTGCCAAATGCAATATTTTCTTTTTCAGATTATTCATCAAATTAAAATGTTTGTTTGGTAATCTTTGTCTTGTTCAGCAGCATCATTAAAATAATCCAAAAAGACATTTGTTCCCAAAATATCCATTTTGAAAAAAATGCATAACTTGAAATAAAATTTGTACTTTTATTGACATTTTTGTTCTTTACTTATCATTATCATTGTTGAACCTGAGGATCTAAACTCAATGCTTGAGCTCATTTTCCTTAAATTTTAAACAGACAGAAAATGATTCCTTCACATGTTGAAGTGTAACAAGCCTTTATTTATGGGTACGCAATTTAGATTAAAGTTCCTCAAAAACACCCCAGAGGTCATAAAGGATTAAAATTGTTCAGGCGCACTGGTGGATGCTCGATAAGCGCTCTTGGATCAGACACCATCTCCTGCATTTTATTTACATTTAATTTTAAGTAGGTGACTTCACACTGCTTCACCCTGTTCGTGTCTGACGTTGCACATTAAAAGAAGAATAGCAGCACCACACAATTTAATAACACAATTCTCCAGCTGGCTACAGATAAAATTATCAATATCTATAGCAAACCGTGAACTCACACAACCCTGTGGAGAAGCAGTACTGACAGGTTTTGGCACCAGAATGTAGGGAAAATATGAAAAAAATACCATTAATAGATAGAAAAGATAAATGTGTCATACAGCTATTGTTTTTTTAAGGAGAAACTCTGATCCAGGGGAATCACCAGTTCTATATATGTGATTGTAGTCTGACCGTAAATGTGGAGTCTGTCTTTGGAGGACTGTCTTTGGACTGGAGGTTCCTCTGTGACAGACATGCATGTTGTGTCAAAAATAAACATGACATTTAATTTAGGTTTATGAGCAAGTAACAACAAAATGCATCAGCAAGGTGATGCAGAGCCTCTCGTGCACTACTGTTTGTCAAAATATCCTGGAAAATTGTGTTTTTCAAAATAATATTGTGATATTATTATATACTATATTATACAGTTGTGCTCATAAGTTTACATACCATGGCAGAATTTTTGTGGGGACTTTTTTTGTGGCCATTTTTCACAGAATATGAATGAACACAAAAACGTTTTTTTCACTCATGACTCGTGGTTGGGTGAAGCCATTTATTGTCAAACTACTGTGTTTCCGCTTTTTAAATCATAATGACAACAGAAACTACCCAAATGACCCTGATCAAAAGTTTACATCCCCCTATTCGTAATACCGTGTATTGCCCCCTTTAACATCAGAGACAGCTTGGAGTCTTTTGTGGTCATTGTGGACGAGGCTCTCTGATGGTGAAGCCGCCATTGAATATGTCTTGGACTTTATTACTCACTCAAAAACTGAGTGACTGTGCAAGAAGGAGAAGAGTGAGGAAAGCCACCAAGACACCCAGACAACCCAGAAGAAGTTATAGGCTTCTGTGGCTGTGATCGGAGAAATTGGATATTGGAGAACAGCCGAGTGTCTGAAGGCTAAAAATCTAATCTTAAGAAAAGCCAAGAAACCGGGGCTGAGATGTGTGAGCTCGTTTTCAGGGACACACACCCCCACCCAACGCAGTCATTAATCATAAGCATCGGCAAGGTGATCAATTCCCCAACATAGAGCAGTGAAGCAAAATCCATGAACTCTTAAGTCAATGAAGTCAGTGAACTCTGACCTCCAGTCACCTATGCCAATCCGACAGCTGGACCTCCACATGTTCCAAAAACCAAACGCCTCCTACAGTCCCACTCAGATAAGAAGGTGAGGAAGAAGTGAGCAGGAAGGGAGTGATAAAGGGAAGAGGAAGCGAGAGGGTGTGAGGACACTCGCTTATCTCTGACTGATGCCACACCAAATAGATGTGTCAGACCAGATCTGAGGAGTCTGAGGGAAAACTGAAGAAAGAAAAAGTAGAACAAGCATCTCCTGGTTCAAAGGAAATCAGAGTAAATCTGTCAAAAGCAAGTTTACAAACCATAAAAAAAACAGATCATATACTTTAATCACATTAAAGTCAGTTTAAGATGTTTTGCTGTTGCTGTGGAAATTGTTATGTGTCGACGCGGGTTGAGGAGCGGACCTGCGTCTGACGGAACCCAGCGCTAAAACAACCAGAAAGCGGTTCCAATAACAAAACAATTTATTTTCCCCCATTGGTGCATAACAAAGTGTACAAACAAAAACTGCGTCGGTCTGGCGGAGTGAAGGACGGCACGCTCTCCAGCGCCCAAAAGGATCGAAGCCCGGCGCTTCTGGACCCACGTTCACCGCCAAACACCCCCCAGGTGGACACGACAAACCGACTCTGCGAAGGATAGAAAAGGTGAGGTAAGTCAGCAGCTACAACTAATATCCTTCAAAAGGCACACACTATCAGCAACACATTCAGGTCCGAATTCAAGCTTTATGTAAATGAGCATCTTCTCACAACAGGTGGAGGATCATCAGTCCGTACGCCACGGCAGTGAGAAGCGAGCTGCACAACTCTCATCAAAGTTCAAATATACTGCGTAACAAAATGCCAAGTTACTGTTAACAATTATTCAGATAATCAATCACCTCTGATGTGTGCTGACAGCATGTGTCCCTCACCCTTCCTCCTTCACAGGCACGATGTGTCAAACCCAGGCGCGGTCCTCAGCGTCTCACAAACAAACATCACAAGGTCGAGTTCCTGGCAATTCTGCTTGAATCACACATGACTTAAATGCAGAACGCCATCTCATTATCTGCTTCAGCTGAAAGTCTTTAAGGTTGCACGTGAGCACCATCCACAGGTGCTGCACATCATGTTGATGAGGGTGAAGGACTCTTCTGCCAGCACCTTCTCCACAGACAATAAATCAGTTTGCATACCACCTGGAGAGCAAAGAAAAGAAAAGAACACCAAAATGTCCAGCCACACACCCCCAACACACAACAGAAATCTCATTCTACTTAAAGGGGAACAGAAACATCCACAGATTATTTATAGCATGAATAAACACAAAAAAATGTGTTCTTTTGATAGTTCAATAAACACTAAAGTAAATAAAACATCTACAGAAAACCTTGTTTTAATCGTGGTCTGAGAGCCTTTGACATCAACCGGCTGCCGCTATTTATGCAGGTCAGGCGGGTGACGTCACTGTTTGGGGGGAAGATGAGCCTCATTCTGAGATTCCCTGTCAGAGGCACCAACAAAGAGGTTATATATGACGACTAGAGTCCGAACTCCCAATGCTGCCCACTAAACCCCAACGTCCCTTCATGGACAGCGACATGACGCCTCCTAACCGGGCAAAATATTAACGAAGTTCCCAGATGTTAATGCATTTTCAATGAGGATTCGTGACTGAATACACTTAGAAAAACACTCACAAAATATGTGTTAAAATGCTGTTGTGACCTGGATATGGAGCCAGTAAAATTAAGAAGAAGAAGAATAAGACGAAGAAGAATAATAGCAGCTGTCTCTTCTTGAGGCAGCTTCAGTCGTGCCCTAACAGTTCTCTGGAATCCAGGATAAGTGGGAGGTGATAGCTTGGTTGGTGAAGATGAAGTTAGTATAAAAAAAAGTCTGATCCTGAATACGTAAGAATAATTTCCGTTAGGTTTCATGAACACCCACTAATAATTCAAACAACAATCCAAAGGTTAGATCAGTTCATTCCAAATGAAGCTGGTTTAAACCCCATTTAAACCCCATTTATGTTACAGCTGATTAAAGGACTTCATAGCACTTTAATGTTGAGAAACAGGTACAGTGCATATGGTTAGTTAAGTCTTTTATTTCCTTTTATTAAATAATTTAAACTTTCCAGTGTAATGTCTGTTGACAACAGCGGTGCCACAACCTTTCCAAATGAACAAACCTCACTATACTACACAACGGAACCAATAAACTAAAATAATAATAATGAAGTATTGCCAATTCCCACTTTTAAAAACAGGGCTATACATTTATTATTATTATTATTAATAATAATATTATGAATATAAAAAACACTCATGAGTACATACATCCAGAAGGTCTAATATTTTCTTCATGGCTTTGAAAATCTTGTTTTCAACAAAATATCTTGCAATAATTTAAAAAAAAGATGTTTGTGAACCTCCTTGGAAGTAATTAACTCATTTATATATTTTTCATAAATTATGCAAAATCTACAAGCATTTGTTTGATTGTACAATCATTGCTGCTTGTGTTTGCAACAATTTATCTCCCCAAAAAACATCTGCAGTCCAACAAAATGATTTTTTCCCCCTTTTCAAGGCTGAGGAAGCCATTTAAAAAAGGGGAGCGGAATACTGCGTGTTTCATTCCATTTGCACTTGTAATCTGTGTGAATTTACTCAAGCAATTACTATGGCAACAGCTCATTACACGATCAGCAACTCTGGCTGACTTCTACAATTGCATACGGACTCAACCAGTTTGGGTTCAGCGGTTTGTCTTTAAGATCAGAACTCTAATAAAAGAAAAAAGAAATGCTTTCACTGAAATAGAAAAGCTCATTAAGGCCGCGTTGAGATTCCTTGAGATTTACTTAAACTGCTGTTCAACTACCCTGGAAATGAAAACAAGAGCCATCAGCATGACAAGCAACATCCAACCAATCAGTGCTGGCCAAGATGCTTCATAATAATGCTACATAACAATAATATTATTATTATTATTATTGTTATTATTATTATTACTGAGGAGTTTAGGCAGAAATTTTTTGAAAGTGCGCTATAAAATGTCAAAAATTATGATGGCAAACATTTTAAAAATTAAACTTTCATAACAACATGAAACCAAAACACCAAATAAATAGTACATAAACCAGTAAAATGCCGTTGAATCGACACAGACTGTAGGAATCCCAATGATGTGACAAATTATGTTACAATAAACTGAAATTTGCTCTGAAAATTTGCAGTAAAATACATGTTTGATGGGTCAAACTGTGCTGTGGTGACAAAATGCATTTTGGAGGGGATTTTAATGTTTTTTTTAAAATCATGCAGTACCTCTTTTGCCCACCAGGATCACTTGACTCAGAATTTTGAGTGTTCTGAGTGTTGAAAATTTTGAGGGTTCCAGTCCTGGTCCGGCTGCCTGATCGATGAAGAGAGAATAAAGTCATCTGCAGCGCTGACCCGCCCACTTCACTCCACAGACAGAACACAATCACTGAATACTTTCAGGCCAATCAATTCATCAGTTTAGCAAAGCTGCTGGCGCAGATGGCCATCTTAATGAACCCAGTGACACTGACCAGGTGCAACAAGTGGAATGTCACCTGCAGCGGATGCTAAACCATGCAAACTGATCACTTTAGAGACCAAAATTGCAGTTTTAGCAAATTCCCAATAAACCAAGCTGCACTAAATCCTAAACTAACAGGAGCCGCAAAAAAGGTCAGCGTTTAAGGAGTGTTAATGTTACTGTGGTGTTGCACTTTGCACACTGCAATCAGCCTACATGGATCTTTACCACTCCAGAACTGTCAGTGGCGCTATAGTTCAGTTAGTTTGGACCCACTGCTAAACACTGTTAGCATTCGTCACGTCGTTGGTTTCAGCTTGAACATGTCAGACAGCAGAAACGCCGCCTGAGAGAACACGCTTCCCCCAAGGGAGAAGAACACCAAAATTTCAGTGTTATAGTTGGTATCACCCCTGTGATCACAGGTGGTGCCTCACCAAATTTAACAATGTCACCTTTAAATAAATAAAAAGGATGTGTCAACGTGTTGATCTGAAATTGCTCATTTAAACACAAACCTACAAGAAAAATAGGAAAGACTTTTAAAGGGAAAATATCACTGGATGTGCAGCAGAAGGAGGCTTTAGTCTGAAAGAAATGTGCTTGAATGAAATAACTAATAAGATAATGAGCCAAAATAAATAAATAAATAAAAATAATCCAACATAGCTGTGCACTTCACTTAGCCTTCACTGCCTTTTGCTGTCTCAGCTCTGTGCCATCACTGGGAACTGACTCAAATTAAAGGGGACTTTTGATGAATGAAAATCCTGAAAAAGCGCTACATATCAACTTTGATCAGAGCGTTCACAGGATCCACATGAGGATGATGGGGAGAATGATAAGAATGAGGATGATGATGATAATGAGGAATAGGAGAATGAGGGCAGCAGGGAAAATGATGACAATGAGGATGGCAGGGAGAATGATGAGGACGCTTAAGATGAGAAGGACAAGGACAGGGCCAATGGGGATGTTGAGAATGAGGAGGATGGTGCAAATGAGAAGAACAGGGTAGAATGAGGAACAATGACACAAATGAGGATGTTGAGAATGAGGTGGTGAATTAGGAACTTTAGAATGAGAACAAGGAGAATAAGGATGCTGAGAATGAGGAGGATGAGGCAAATGAAGATGTTGAGAATGAGGACAAAGTGAAGGAGTATTTTGAGAATGGGGACAAAGTGAAGGAGGATGTTGAGAATGAGGACTAGGCCAATGAGAAGGATGTTGAGAATAAGAAGAACAAGGAGAATGAAGATGTTGAGAATAAGAACAAGAATGAGTATGTTGAGAATGAGGCACACGAGGTGAATGAGAAGCATGAGGAGAATGAGGAATGAGTGGTGGTGCTGCTTCATTTGCACCTCACTGTTTGCGACAGAGTCTGATCCAGTTGCAAAAACAAAGTTATTTAAAATGTCAGGTTCTGATTAAACCTAACTGACCTGAAGGCAGTAAACATCATTAGAGCACTCAGCTGAACCCAAAACACTCACAATGTTAAAAATCATTTATAACACCCTGTGATCTCTATTTTATCCCCAAAACTGGTTCAACCAACACATGTTACCTAAAATGTATCTCTTCCTGCAGATTAGTGCAGAAAGGAACATCAACCTTTCGCATAACAAACTCGTAGCTTAAAGCAGATAACCCGTAAGTTGGAGAGGAAATGGCGTCTCACTAATTTAGAAGATCTTCACTTAGCCTGGAAAAAGAGTTTGTTGCTCTATAAAAAAGCCCTCCGTAAAGCTAGGACATCTTTCTACTCATCACTAATTGAAGAAAATAAGAACAACCCCAGGTTTCTTTTCAGCACTGTAGCCAGGCTGACAAAGAGTCAGAGCTCTATTGAGCTGAGTATTCCATTAACTTTAACTAGTAATGACTTCATGACTTTCTTTGCTAACAAAATTTTGACTATTAGAGAAAAAATTACTCATAACCATCCCAAAGATGTATCGTTATCTTTGGCTGCTCGCTCTCAGACTGCGGGCTTACTTGTAGTTCCTAGGGTTTGTAAGAGTAGAATGGGAGGCAGAGCCTTCAGCTTTCAGGCTCCTCTCCTGTGGAACCAGCTCCCAATTCAGATCAGGGAGACAGATACCCTCTCTACTTTTAAGATTAGGCTTAAAACTTTCCTTTTCGCTAAGGCTTATAGTTAGGGCTGGATCGGGTGACCCTGGACCATCCCTTGGTTATGTTGCTTTAGACGTAGACTGTGGGGGGGTTCCCATGATGCACTGTTTCTTTCTCTTTTTGCTCCGTATGCATCACTCTGCATTTAATCATTAGTGATCGATCTCTGCCCCCCTTCTCGGCATGTCTTTTTCCTGTTTTTTTCCCTCAGCCCCAACCAGTCTCAGCAGAAGACTGCCCCTCCCTGAGCCTGGTTCTGCTGGAGGTTTCTTCCTGTTAAAAGGGAGTTTTTCCTTCCCACTGTGGCCAAGTGCTTGCTCATAGGGGGTCGTTTTGACCGTTGGGGTTTTTCATAATTATTGTATGGCCTTGCCTTACAATATGGAGCGCCTTGGGGCAACTGTTTGTTGTGATTTGGCGCTATATAAGAAAAAAGTTGATTGATTGATTGATTGATAACAAATAAAAATACACAAGGTATCCCACTTTAAGCCTTGTAACGTAACAAAACATTTTCAAAACTGAAGAGGCAACCTGACAGGTTCAGATATCAGGAATAACAATTTGTAAAAGAAAGAAAGAAAAACCCGTCCACTGGCATATGGTTTAAACTGTTTTAAAAATGTCCTTCCAGGCTCTGAAAACAAATTCCTCGATCATTCCAGTGATACAAAGACGGACTGTGTTTAACCAAACCAGATTAAATCTAGGCTTGTGTTCCCTCTGCAGCTGTAATTTCACTTCATCTTTTTAACAAAAGCCTTTTTTAAACGCTCGACCATGAAGCTGTAACTGTTAGTGCATGTGACTGGAGAAACCGGACAAAGGACAGCTTGTCTGTGCTGCTTTGAGGCACGCAGCTTCTGCACAGTTGACTCTGCAATCCTGGTGGCTTCCCTCACTTGTCTGTTATTGCTTTGTTTTTGAAGTGAGCCTGCTCGGAACAAAGTTACAATATGCTAACAAGCTATTATTGACAGATTTAAATTAAATTCAAGAGACATTTTGTGACTTGGAAATGTTGTTATATTAACACTCCACGTCTGCACATCCAGTAATTACTGGGAAACCTTTTTATTCCTAATGATACAACCATGCTCTGGTTCAATGAGAATCTCTGACGCACACAGAATAAACCAGCCATCCTAAAAGCACTTTACAGAGATTAGAAACCACACAGGCAGTCAAAAATGAGCAAACAGACATTTACATCACAGAAAATGGTTTAATTATAAGAATTTAAACAGCTTAAGTGAAGAAGGCTGCACTTGTGTTATTTGCTTGTTTTTTGGGAGGAGGGAGGGGGTTCTTTTGTTTTGTTTGTTAATGACAAGCATCAGAAAATGCTTTCAGGCGTTCATCCGTCAATAACTGAAAAAATTAAAACTGTCACCCTGAGAGTGACCGGTATCTTGCCAAAAGATGAACAACAGAGGCTACCACGAGGAACGACCAGGCAAGGGAACATATTATAGTCATGCCAAATTTGGAGGCAAAAAAGCACAAATTGTGAATTTTTTTGCTGATTTAATGGTTGACCTTCCTGTTATCGTGACCTTTGTCCTTGAGCTTGGTCCTTTTGTGTGCTGAAAGGTATCAGGTTTGACTGGCAAGGCAGGCTGGAAAAAATGCAGGACGCAGGAACACAGCTCTGTAGGTTTAAAGTGTTTACTTGAGATGTTAGCTGGAGTCAGTACACAGAAAGGCAGTCCAAAAAGAGCAACAGTACAAAACACGTCAGGCTTAGGCGTGGTCAAGGTACACAGACAGGTGGTCAAAAACACGATGAGGCAATGATAGCAAGGCAACAAACACACGAACAGAGCTAGAAGGAAGGCACATCGATCTGGCGAGGAACAAGAGCAAACTGTGAAGCTTAAATAGCACCCAGGTGATGAGCTGCAAATCAAGAACAGGTGTGAGGAGAAACTTCCAGAAACAGGGTGTGACCAGGCAGAGAGAAACACCCACCACCAAGCACCAAGAGAGCGACAAGAAAGAGCAGGACAGAGAAAACCCAAGCAGAAAGACAGAGCAAGAGAACAGAATGAACAAAAATGCAAACAAAATCCTGACAAAAGGTATGTTAGGACTGCTATATGTGAACTTACAAGAGTCTGCAATGATGATTTACACACATTGTCAAATCCTTAAAAATCTAAATTTTGCACATCTTTTTCATGCTGACATCATTAAATTACATCATAACTTAAAACCTTTGCTATATTCTGGATCCTCTCATCGAGCCCTTTAATTTGATGTATATTACACAACATGTTTTGCTGTAATCCGAAGTTTGACCTAATTTAGGTTCCCTTTGACCCCAAGTAAAACCCTGAAGGTTGGGGTCAATCGCTTATCCCAGGTAATGGCTTATGGGCAAGGTCAATCACTGTGTCCATGACAAATTTAGAGGGAAAATTTGAAAAATTGCAACCAGGAAAGTTGTTTCATTGAATTTAGTGTTTGACCTTGCTGTGACCTTGACATTTGACCTTGATCCTTTTGTGTACTGAAAGGTATCTTGCTAGGGCTGCTATATGTGAAGTTGCAAAAGTCTGCGATGTAAACTGAGTGCTGCACAGCAAGTTAAAGGTGAAAAATGGAATGATTACAAATAAACAAAAAACAAACAAACAAACATGCATACCGACTAACACATCCTGCAAAACTTCATTTTGGCAAGTTAAAAATAAAGCGATGTAAAATACTTTTTACAGAGCATCATTTTTTTCACATCTAAAAAGAGCAGTGGAGAGGATGTTTAAGGAACAAAAAGTGATGTGTGTGACGCGCATGCTCCCATTTGTTATTTCAAATGGAATCTAATCTGCACCATGCACGCCGTGAGCTAATGCCGCTGGCACTCCACCAGTTCATAAAAACTATTTCACCTCTCTTAACAATTAGTGGTAGTGCAGCAGGAATTTTAAAGTAAGATTATAATCAAGAGCTCCATCACACCACTTTTTCTGCACAATCCTGGCTGCAGCACCAAAGCACACATCAGCAACGACCTAACATCTAAAACTATAACTAACAAGAATATTAGAAAATGTGTGGTATTTGTACAACACAACAACAAACAAGATCAATTGAACAATGAAAAACTACAACAGTGTGCAAACTTTATCAGCAAATTTTATGACCCTGGAACCTTTATAAAATATCTAATATGATTAAATATTAAAAAAAGCAAAATGTCTTCTTTTAGGTCATAAAACTACAACTTTTTTGGTGGTTTCTGGCAATTTATCATAAACTTAGTTCACATTCAGGATTTTACAATCTTTCTACAATTTTTTATGTAATTCTGAATTATTGTTGATAACTCTGTGTGCAAAATAATTGCAAAGGTTTAGACTGCTGCAACAACGTAGTTACTGTATTTTCCAGACTAGAAGGTTTTTTTTGTTTGTTTTTTAGCTAGTTTGTGATGTCATGTGATTAACATTCCAAAGCACCATATGACAAAAATCCTGCATTATCATCTAAAGCCACAAGTTGGCACATCTACAAATGTGGTAAGTTGTCCCTGTATACTGAATATGGATGGGGATACCATTATCGATACCAATTATCAATATCGATACCATTATCGATTCTGCTTATTGATCTGTTTCCTTATCGATTCTCTTATTGAATTTTCTGTGTACTAAAAGTAGGCTTTACAGGTTTTCTTTGTCAACAACATTTTATTGAGTCTTAAAGTAAATAAATATGAAACTGGTCATTGGATCCTTGATCTCTGGACATAAAGAAACTCTACATGGTGGATCTTTGATCTCTGGACATAAATAGAAATAAACAAAATGTGTAGTTTTTGTCAAAAGCATTTCCTTTCAGACATTATTGGCATGAATGTCTTTCCATACCTCTGAGCTGAGCTCTTGTAGCTGGCTGTGCTGCACGTCAGCATGTAATTCATAAAGAATGCAGGACGTCTCATTTTGGGACAAAAAAAAAAAGGTTTTAGTCAACTGTAGTTTATTGTCTGTATTACAGCGTTTGTAAAGAGGTGTCATTTTATTTAAAGTGGTGATTCACTTTGAAATTATTAATTCCAACCAGACTCTGTCTCAGCAGAGAGCCATGCAGCGTTTGGAGCTGTGCCAATGGAACGGAGGATGATTCTCGTTTCTTGACTGCAACAAGAGTCCCAGTTAGTGACTTTGATCCACACAAAAGTGACTCACGATTAACATAGTTTAATGGCTTTGAGAGGGGTTGAGAAGCGGACTTTCCTCTTCTGAAGAGCAACGAATCAAAGAACCAACGAGCCAGAAGATCGAAACATTGCTTTGTTGGCTCCCGCTTCAAAGTAGAGTTGCACTGCAGAAACGGATGATTACACACCCACTGCAGGGTCTGTTATCAACGTAGAGGAATGATCATTTTCCCGACAAACACGCTCAAAAACAATGGCCACTCTGAAGGACCGATAAGGGAATCGTTAAGCAAAAAGACTACTGATATCGGTGGATCGAATCATTTTTTAACGATACCCAAAAAGAACTGATTCTCAATACCCAACCCTAATACTAAATGAGGTTCTGTATTCACACTCTGGAGCAGAAGGTGGCAGCAATGCACCATTAAGCTGGATGCAAACCACAAGAAGAAAAACAAGATGACGTTGATGAGCTGAGTGAGTTGAGTGAGTTGTCTTAGCGAACAAGAGAATTTAATATCCATGCTCTCAAACTGAAAGACCATGCTTTTCAGTAAAAAGAAGGAATATAACTCATATTTATCAGTAAAACACTTGTTTGGACTGTGTGAGACAAAAAGATCAACAGCAGTTCAGCTAGATTAAGCTAAGGTAAGGCTATTTGACAAATGATTTACAAGCGATTATGCAAACATTTAATTACACTGAGCCACTGAACTGCCCTAGTAAATAAAAATACATAACTGTATCAATTTAAAAATGTCCCAGTCTGGCTCATTATACACAAATGCAAACCATCCAAATAAAGCCAAACAGACCAACCAAAATCTAAATGTTATCATTTTTTAATGATCATGATCAGGTTAATCTCTGTCTAACTACTAACTAAACACACATTAACCACTGAGGCCAGCCACATGATGAAACACCTCCCATCAAACCCGACAACAGACAGATGAACCAGACAGCTCAGCATCTGTTCACCATTTTCATTCTCGCTGAAGGCGACAAACTCACCACTTGACCCTGACAGAGGCTAGAGAGCGGCAGGAGGCAAGAGAGCAGCGGGAGTCAAACCGCACGCTGCGAGCAACAATCCACAAGCAGCACTTCAATACCAGCTTTCACACAACAAAAGTCACAATTTCCACAAGAGTGAATTCATCCACAACACATCACTTTGATGTGACCGTTTACCAACTTGAGACAATCTCCAAAGTTCAACACAACTGTCGTTGACGGTACTTTAACCATCATTCTATCGTTGGACAAACAAAGACAAAAAAAATTTAAGCTTGCACTTATGGTAGATGAAGGCACAAAACGGAAATGGCACAAAAATCTGCCCAATGGAGAAAAAGCCATAAACCGGACAACATTGTCATAAAAACCTGTAAAAAGCCACAAACCAATGGTACACGAAGCCGCAAACCAGAAATGGCACAAAATGATTTGATCCACCGCTATCAATAACCTTTTCCCCGAACAATTTCCTTATCGGTCCTTCAGAGCGGGCATTATTTTTTGATGGTGTTTGTCGGGAAAATGATCATTTCTCTATGTTTATTACAGACCCTGCAGCGGCTCTGTAATCAACTGCTTCTGCAATGGCTCAGCTGCTTTGAAGCTTGAACCAACAAAACAGTGCTTCAACCTGCTGTTTTGTTGATTCTCTGCTTCAATGCTTGTCAGAAGCAGAAAACCTGCTTCTTAACCCCTCTCAAAGCCATTTAAATGTGTCAATCATAAGTCACTTTTTTGCAGATTAAAGTCACTGACTGGGACTCTTGTCTTGTTGCAGGCAAGAAACCAGAATCGTCCTCCATTCCATTCGCACAGCTCCAAAAACTGCACCGCTCTCTGGTGAGTCACGTTAGAGTCCAGCTGGAATTAATTAAGTGAATCGCTGTTTTAAATCAAATAACACCTCTTTCCAAACGTTGTAATACAAACAATAAACTCCAATAGATTTAAACATTTTTCCTCCCAAATTTTTCCTCCCTCCTGTGTTCTTTATGAATTACACTGATGCTGACCTGCAGCCGGCTGAGCTCAGCTCAGAGGTATGGAGTGACATGTCATTAATGTCTAAAAGGAAATGCTTTTGACAAAAACTACACATTTTATTTATTTTTATTTATGTCCAGAGATCAAGGATCCAGTGACCAATTTCATATTTATTTACTTTAAGACTCAATAAAATATTGTTGACATAGAAAACCTGTAAAGCCTACTTTTAGTACACAGAAAATTCACAAGAGGTATTGATAAGGGAGTCGATAAGGAATCGGATAGATAAGCGGAATCGACCGCTAAAATCTTATCAATACCCATCCCTGGACCTAAATTACCTAAAATGGTGAGATGCTGAAGAGCTTCGCTCGTTCATGTCCGCGACATATACATTATTACATCAAACAAGCAAACTGAATATTGTTTGGAATGGAGAATTTTCCATAAATGACACACGAGGCGTCTCTGTGGACAAGATAGCATTAAACACACATTGTAAAATTGCACACACACAAAAAACAAAGGTTTTCCTGGAATTATCAGAATTACAGTTATGGAGCACACCAAAGGGTCTGTTAGCATATGCAGTTATGAGTTACTGGTTAGCAATAATCATATCCATAACAGTGAGCATCAGCCACAGTTAGCGTCAAACATCAAAAGCGCTGAGTCACACAATAAAGCCACTGCTAAGACTGGCATTATTGCTGTGTTCAGAACCATCCGAAGTTCAGAAAGACCCTACATAAAAAAAAAAAAAAATCGCTACTTCTGGAAAAAGTGTGTTCATGAGATAACAACTCAATAGACAACTATTTAGCCTATCACAGTACGGCTAGGCTAACGCTATCTTTTTGGGCTAAATTAAATCGTCAAACGTGTCTTGTGTGGTGCTCCTTACTTAACTACAACCCCAATTCCAATGAAGTTGGGACGTTGCATAAAATGTAAATAAAAAAGAATACGATTTACAAATCCTCTTCAACCTATATTCAATTGAATACACCACAAAGACAAGATATTTAATGTTCAAACTGATAAACTTTATGGATGCGTTTCAAAAAAGCTGGGACAGTGGTATGTTTACCACTGTGTTACATCACCTTTCCTTCAAACAACACTCAATAAGCATTTGGGAACTGAGGACACTAATTGTTGAAGCTTTGTAGGTGGAATTCTTTCCCATTCTTGCTTGATGTACGACTTCAGTTGTTCAACAGTCCAGGGTCTCCGTTGTCGTATTTTGCGAAAGTGCCACACATTTTCAATGGGCGACAGGTCTGGACTGCAGGCAGGCCAGTCTAGTACCTGCACTCTTTACTACGAAGCGCTCTTGTAACACATGCAGAATGTGGCTTGGCATTGTCTGAGGATGTCCTGCATAAGCAGGGATGCCCTGAAAAAGACGTTGCTTGGATGGTAGCATGTGTTGCTCCAAAACCTGGATGTACCTTTCAGCACTGATGGTGCCATCACAGATGTGTAAGTTGTCCATGTCATGGTCACTACCACACCCCCATACCATCACAGATGCTGGCTTTTGAACTTTGCACTGGTAACAATCTGGGTGGTCTTTTTCCTCTTTTGTCCAGAGGACATGACGTCCATGATTTCCAATAACAATTTGAAATGTGGAGTCATCAGACCACAGCACACTTTTCCACTTTGCGTCTGTCTATTTCAAATGAGCGTGGGCCCAGAGAAGGCGACGTTTCTGGATGTTGTTGATGTATGGCTTTCGCTTTGCATGGTAGAGTTTTAACTTGCACTTGTAGATGTAGCGACGAATTGTGTTAACTGACAATGGTTTTCTGAAGTGTTCCTGAGCGCACGCAGTAAGATCCTTTACATAATGAAGTCGGTTTTTAATGCAGTGCCGCCTGAGGGATCAAAGGTCACAGGCATTCAATGTTGTTTTTCGTCCTTGCCGCTTACGTGTAGAAAGTCTCCAGAGTCTCTGAATCTTCTGATTATATTATGGACTGTAGATGATGGAATCCCTAAATTCCTTGCAATTGAACGTTGAAAAACATTGCTCTTAAACTGTTGGACTATTTTTTCACGCAGTTGTTCACTAAGTGGTGATCCTCACCCAATCTTTGCTTGTGAATGGCTGAGCCTTTTGGGGATGCTCCTTTTATACACAATCATGACACTCACCTGTTTCCAATTAACCTGTTCACCTGTGGAATGTTCCAAACAGGTGTTCTTTGAGAATTCATCAACTTTCCCAGTCTTTTGTTGCCACTGTCCCAACTTTTTTGAAACGTGTTGCAGGCATCCATTTCAAAATGAGCAAATATTTGAACAAAAACAACAAAGTTTATCAGTCTGAACACTAAATATCTTGTCTTTGTGGTGTATTCAATTGAATATAGGTTGAAGATGATTTGTAAATCACTGTATTCTGTTTTTAATTTACATTTTTCACAACGTCCCAACTTCATTGGAATTGGGGTTATAATTGCACATAGAATGTGAATATATTACGAGCGAAGCGTCACAACGCTCACTCATGGTACAGGGCATCCTAAACAGGAAGTGCCAAAATTCAAATCCACAGTGAAACAGGAAATGTTCAAATGTCAAACACTTCTTGGAGTGACAGATGAATATCCCATGGAATCTCGCAGGAACCCAGTGGCAAGCTCACACTCAAACAGGAAGTGCCAAATTCTCAGTCACAGTGAAACAGGAAATGTCCAATGTTGAACACTTCCTGGCATGGGTGGAGCTAGAACAGAGGCCGGGGTTTCACTGGACTCCCCTGAAATCTGATTGGACACAGATGATTGACATGTCACGGCACCACACATCTGGTTGAAAAGACCTGCATTTTGAAATCAGTGAATCACATTGACTGCTTGGTTCCTCCTGTCCAGTAGTTGGTGCTGTGTACCACAAAAAGTTCTAATCCACCTTAGTAGAATAAGAAAAATGTTTGCTTCAGATTTGAACTGAACACGTAGTTTGAACTATGGACTTCTAATCACACAAAACTTATATTAGTGAGTAAACGACCATATTTTATAACAGAAATGAGGTCCAGGTTGTTAAAAGCAGCATTTCTCCTTGAATTCAGGTTGCCTTATATACACATGTTTAAGCTAACAGACAGCAGCTGATTCATGCTCTGTTGGCTTATTAGTGCAGCAGATAACTGATCAAATGGTGATACAAGCATCAAATTCAGCACACATACAGCTGGAGCAAAATTAATGGAGCAACTTTACCTTTTGACCCCTGTACAAACTGAAACTGACCTTTGTCACCATTCTTGCTGCTTTTACCTTATAACTCCATAACATTGAGTCACAGATTGTCCAAACTATACCTTTTTGGAATCTTCATGATCAGGCAAATAATGTGGTGTAGTTTTCTATATGATTGGAACATCTTTTAATTTTGACCCCTGTGTAATTCTTCAACTGACCCCTACCTGGCTGCCTATTGAAAATTCATTATTCCATTTCAAATACATTTTGTTTTCTAAAATTATCTTCCTTAACTCAAACTGTTACAACTTGATATAAATTACAACTTGGTGGCTACTGGTTTACTGCTCGCTCGCTCGTTAGCAACTTGATATAAATTACTCTACAACTTGATATAAATTAATTACAAATATAAAATCCAGCTTCCTGATGAAGTGGTGTAGAGGAGGATTTTCTTAAAAAAAAGGAGACCAGCTACAATTTGACAGAAAGTACATTTGAGATGAAAGCCCAGATTTGATGTTTTGGTGAAAGAAACTTTTGTATTTCTTCATAATTGATGTAAATAAAGTCCAAGACATATTCAGTGACTTGGAAATGTTCATGTTTCCTTCCCCTGACTTGTCTGAAGAAAACTGGAAATAAAACTGATTATTATTTACAGGTTTTATCAAATTTTAGAGATTTACTTTCAGTCTGAGACTGAGGAAGATAATTATAGAAATTTTTGTTCTTTTTTGGTATTTCTTGTATTTAAAATGGCATAAACAAATTAAAATGTGTGAAATTCCAAGTGTTCCAATACTTTTGGAGGGCACAGTATCCTAACCTTATGATGAGTGCAAAATGAGTGTGGTATTATTACTGCTTTGTTTAAGAATGTTTAATTTTCACTGTTGCTGCACTTTGTGTGAAATCATAGTCATATCGTATATCATACTGATTTGAAAATTCAGTAAGGTATATCTTCTATTATACATTCCAAATCTAAGGTGGAACTCTACTAGTGTTTACTAAAGTACACCTAAATATCTTTAAAAAAAAAAGAGAGAGCGAGTAGAGCCACTCAGGTGTCTGGTCTTGAGAACCAGGGATGGTCGGTTGAAAAGCTTTGTTAGCCCACGGGAACTCTCCCTACCCAACTAAGCGGCTCAAGAATATGGATAGCATGTATATAAGTGACATTTACATGACAATTTATATGACAATATTGAGAATTTGGCCATATTGTGCAGCCCTACTGTCAACTAGCTGAAAACTTTGAATATTAATTTACATCTACATTAAAAAAATGCTTAAAGTGGCAGGAGGTTAAGAGGGTGACATTTTTTCAGGAATCCCACAGGTCACGGGATTCCCCTGGGATTCCCACGGGATGGGGGTCAACTTCACTATTTATAACGTGATTGGGACGGTACAGGATAAAAAGTTAACAAGAGCGGACGGAAGCCGGAACCAACTAAAAGGACAAAAAAAAAAAAAAAAGGACAAAGAAAACAAAGGACAGGTACTGCCATTCTGTAGTTTTCTTTCAGTAAGCCTACACTGCAACGCAAGTCAAAAGAACTACATGGCCCAGAAGCCAACAGTGTTTCTGGCCGCAGCTTTCCATCGGAATTCAAAGAAGAAGAGCAATGAAGGGAGCAAACACCAGCGGAGAAACCAGTGTGTTAAAAAATGATTTGCAACGCAAAGTCAGAAATAACGACTTTATCTATTAAGCTCACAGAATTGGCAGGAAAGTCGCAAATATTCCTGAACTTCAGGAGAGTTGAGTGATGGTGTTGACACACTGTATGCTGCTTGTAAAACGTAAATGAAAATGTAAATGCACTTTTTTCCTACATAGCAACATTTAAGGTAAGAACATCTTAGATGTTAGTTACTTAGTTAGTTCGTGATGATTCTGATAGTTAGCAGCCCTCATTAGTTTCTGGACAGTGTTTTCTTGCAAAGAGACAAATATTCAAGTGTGCTGAAGACTGAGAAAGTAGACTGGTATGGCTGTTGTATTTTTTGTAGTTTTAGTGAAGTTTTTTTTATTTGGATTAAGGCAATAAGTGCCTCCCTATATTACCACAGATGAAGTGTTCCTGTTGCCTTATCTTTTGAAAGATCAAATCAAATTCAGTGTATTGCCTAAAAACTAAAAGAAGGAAAAAAATGGAAGTGCTACAGGAGCAGGAGTCATTCTGAATGGGAGCAGATGGGAGTGGAGTCATTTTACCAGGAGTGGGATGGGACAGGAATTTTTTTTCTTTACTTGCCTGGTATTGGGATGGGACAGGAGTGAAAATCTACTCCCGTGTCACCCTCTAATACACACACACACAAAAGCCCCTTTCACACGGGGCCAACACAGAGTTGCGTCATGCGGCATCATGACGCCGCTGCTTCATTTTGCAATCTAACGCTCCAATACGTTGAGGGAAGCAAAGGACAACATGAAATGGATGCAAAAAATTAAGCATGCTTAATTTTAAAATTAAACCTGTTTAATTGTTTCGCAGATTTTCGGCATAGAGCACTGGATGCGGAAAGGAAGTAGTTTTCAGGCAAATTGAGGCAACGCAACAGTACTTAAAGTGACTGGTGCCACATCCACACAATATAACGCTACCCAACACTAATTTGTGATTCCTGCTGTGCCCCATTGTTGCTGAGCTATAATGCCGCCTTCACAATGGGCGCGATCAAACGCCACAAATTCGCGGGGGTCGCGTGGCGACGAATGTGCCACCATCGCCGGTGTGTCGCTCTGCTTTTGCTGTGAAAATTCACGCCAGTGCGTCATCAAATAGGAGGAGCTTCCATTCCGCTCGCCGGCTCCGGTTGTCAGTCAAGCTAACATGATGGACCTTGATCACATGGAGCGAGTTGTTGTGGAAAGCTGACAAACATCATGAGATGTTCCCAATTCGGGAAGTATCATTATTTGCTGCAGGAGCTGCGTCTTTCAGCAGCCCTTCCAACTCTGTGGGACCCAGTTTGAGGACTTCCTGTCCCTTTCACGCGCGCACATGTAAACAATTAAAAAAAAAAGAAAAGAAACTCTGCTGCTTGCTGTGGGGCTGCCCCTCGCTCTTCCCCAAAAAACTCTGTCATAATTAGGGATGGGTATCGAGAACCGGTTCCTTTCGGGTATTGTTAAGAAATGATTCGATCCACCGACATCAATGACCTTTTTACTTAATGATTCCCTTATCGGTCCTTCAGAATGGCCGTTGTTTTTGGGGGTGTTTGTCAGGAAAATGATCATTTCTCTACATTGATTACAGACCCTGCAGCGGGTCCGTGATCAACTTTTCTGCAGCGCGGCTTTGCTTTGAACCTTGAACCAATCGAAGCAGTGGTTCGCAGATTGAAGCAATGCTTTCTTTCTTTCGCTTAATTTTCCCCCGCTAAAACCCCAAAGGGCATACTTCTGTGAGTATTATTTACTTTTTCTATGTTAAACCAACCTGTTATGGTCTTCTGAAACAGTTGATAGATGTATTTCATAACTTAAAAACGGAGCGATGCTAACGCGTTAGCATATCTATGGCATTTTCACTGTTAAAAGTTAGCATTAAACAGTTGCAGCTGTCATCACGTTCGGGTGCATTTGTTTTCAAATTGTAATATTTCTTAAATTTATTTTTGTTTATATTAATAATCTAATGATTATTATATACAATTTTAGAGAAAGAGACAAAAAGAACCTGAACAGAAACACAACAGAAAAAATATAAAACCAACTAACAATGAACATACATAAATAAATAAATACATACAGAAATAAATAAGTGTTTCCTGTGAACACCTAGTGACTCTTACACCTCCATTTCATCCCTGTCTTATTTAAGTTTAATGACAGTTTGTTCCGGTCAAACCATATTTTCAATGTGTTAATTTCTTCAATGATTTCCTCCAGAACTATCTGCCAAACTAGAAAACTGCTGCATCCTAGTAAGAGCAGCATACTACTGGAATGAATTTGAATAAGGAAATTTGGTTTTTTTCTCACCTAAATGGATGCTGCACTCACTCCAGTTTATCGTCTGGAATAGTCCCAGATTGCATTTCAGAGCTTCTAGAATTGAAACATTTTCGTGCAGGTGGTGTTGGGGGGTAATTTTGGGTTTCAGCTTTTTTTTTGTTTTTCACCACTTTCATCCCTGAATATGTCAATAGTGAGTCACTTATTTGCGGATTAAAGTTACTAACTGGGACTCCTGTCTTGTTGCGAGAAAGAAATGAGAATCGTCCTGTGTTCTGTTCACACAGCTCCAAATGTTGCGCGGCTCTCTGACGAGTCAAGTTAGAACGATAGAATCCAGTCGGAATTAATAACTTCAAAGCGAAACACCGTTTTGTTTATTTTTATTTATGTCCACAGATCAAGGATACAGTGACCAATTTCATACTTTAAGACTCAATGAAATACATAGAAAACCTGTAAAGCCTACTTTTAGTACAAAATTCATGAGGTATCGATAAGGGAATCGATAAGGAATCGGATCGATAAGCAGAATCGATAATGGCATCGATATCGATAAAATCTTATCAATACCCATCCCTAGTCATAATTGTGTTTAGAAACCAGTCACCATTTGCTTTATTATACATCTGTGTAGTTAATAAATAAAATAATCTTCACGGACGATTCCCTCGCGTGCGCACGTAAAATAAAAAGAGAAACTAACTCCGCTCCCACTGCTGTGGGGCTGCTGCTAGCTCCAAAAACTCTGTCATAATTGTGAAATAAAGGACAAAAGAGACATAAGTCCTGCTCACAGGCTGCTACCAGATACAGGACATGTTCACATCTTCAGTCAAACTCCAGACATCTCCACGTCACTACATATTCAGTCCCTGATTGGTCATCGTCATCGTCATCAAGACGAAAAAGTTCAGATTTTTCAACTTGGTGAGGAGGGCAACGCGACGTGATGTGACGCAATATCGCGCCACAAACACGCGTTGCTCAAAATTGCTTCACTCGTGTCGCTTCATTCGCATCCATCGCGTCGCACTTCGTGACTTGGCGGCAAAACGCGTTCTTACATAGTGATTACATGGCAACCTGTCGCTGCTGTCGCTCGCGTCGTGCCCGGTGTGAACGCGGCATAAATCACGCAGCCTGGCTGCAGCTCCTCGGCACTCTCACCTCCTCAAGCTTCTCCCCCGCTGCTGCGCGCAACTGACGCAGGCATTCCTGCGCTATTAGATACACAGCATATGCAACTGAATGCAGGTCTGGTGTGAAAGGGGCTTAAGGTGCTAACATTGGTGTCACACACTGCCAGGAAAAGCTAACCTTAGCTTCACCCAGAAACATGAGCAAATAATATTAGCATGACACACTAAAAGACTACACTAACATTAGCCTCACATGCTAACAAGCGAGCAGTAAACCAGTAGCCACCAGTATTTCTGGTATTTATACTTTCTTTCTACTTTTGACACACTGTGTGCTTCTTACCCTGTGTGCTGCTATACAACGCTGCTGGAACCTCAATTTCCCTGAGGGAGTCTTCCCAAGGGATTAATAGAGTTCTATCTAATCTAATCTAATAGGTTGAACAAACATAACACCTGTTGAAGACACACATTCATAGCTTTTAGATCATTTATACAACCCCTGGCAAAAATTATGGAATCACCGGTTGTTTAATTCAGTTCATTCAGTTGTTTAATTTTGTAGAAAAAAAGCAGATACAGACATGACACAAAACTAAAGTCCTTTCAAATGGCAACTTTCTGGCTTTAAGAAACACTATAAGAAATCAGGAAAAAAAATTGTGGCAGTCAGTAACGGTTACTTTTTTAGACCAAGCAGAGGGAACAAAATATGGACTCACTCAATTCTGAGGAATAAATTATGGAATCACCCTGTAAATTTTCATCCCCAAAACTAACACCTGCATCAGATCAGATCTGCTCGTTAGTCTGCATCTAAAAAGGAGTGATCACACCTTGGAGAGCTGTTGCCCCAAGTGGACTGACATGAATCATGGCTCCAACACGAGAGATGTCAATTGAAACAAAGGAGAGGATTATCAAACTCTTAAAAGAGGGTAAATCATCACATAATGTTGCAAAAGATGTTGGTTGTTCACAGTCAGCTGTGTCTAAACTCTGGACCAAATACAAACAACATAGGAAGGTTGTTAAAGGCAAACATACTGGTAGACCAAGGAAGACATCAAAGCGTCAAGACAGAAAACTTAAAGCAATATGTCTCAAAAATCGAAAAATGCACAACAAAACAAATGAGGAACAAATGGGAGGAAACTGGAGTCAACGTCTGTGACGGAACTGTAAGAAACCGCCTAAAGGAAATGGGATTTACATACAGAAAAGCTAAACGAAAGCCATCATTAACACCTAAACAGAAAAAAACAAGGTTACAATGGGCTAAAGAAAAGCAGTCGTGGACTGTGGATGACTGGATGAAAGTCATTCAGTGATGAATCTCGAATCTGCATTGGGCAAGGTGATGATGCTGGAACTTTTGTTTGGTGCCGTTCCAGTGAGATTTATAAAGATGACTGCCTGAAGAGAACATGTAAATTTCCACAGTCATTGATGATATGGGGCTGCATGTCAGGTAAAGGCACTGGGGAGATGGCTGTCATTACATCAAAAATAATACTAGAACAAAAACTAGTGATGTGTTGGAGCGTTCTTTTGTTTTTCATGATTCCATAATTTTTTCCTCAGAATTGAGTGATTCCATATTTTTTTCCCTCTACTTGGTCTAAAAAAGTAACCGTTACTGACTGCCACAATTTTTTTCCTGATTTCTTATAGTGTTTCTTAAACCCAGAAAGTTGGCATTTGAAATGACTTTAGTTTTGTGTCATGTCTGTGATCTGCTTTTTTTCTACAAAATTAAACAACTGAATGAACATCCTCCGAGGCTGGTGATTCCATAATTTTTGCCAGGGGTTGTATATAAAATAAATTAAATTAAACTGAGAGCCGTAAGACTCAGATTTCACACCATGAAAAATTGCCGTGCTTCTTTCTCATTAAAACTGTATTTGACTGAACTTACAACAAATTCTTATTTTACAGCATGAATAAAATCACAACTACTATGATTTGAGCTTCACACTCACTGAAATTACATTTTAATTACAACTACTAATCCCTGCATGAACTCAGTCAAGTTCTGGGACTGAAGCGTGGACTGGACCAGATCAAACTGGGCAGAAACCACTCACACCGCATGGAACCTGCCACTCAAAATACACACAAGAAATCCTTTGCGGTGTGACTTTGTGGAGCCTGCCCCATGAGGTGAGGCTTTGAGGCCAACAGCAGAAAGATAACTTGTGATGGCAGAAGGTAATTTACGTCCTGCCTTCAGGGAGAAGAATGCAAAGAGAGCCCATTCCAGCACCCCCGAGGTATCAATGCAAGGAGATTACCACCAAAGAAGCACAAAATAAGCTGTAACTCAAACTCAGGATGGGGTCTGAAGCTCTCCCTGAGGTGGATTCTGTAAACCATGATCTGACACCATTGTACACAATGAACTAGTGTTGGCTATCGACTGCCACCAGGAAGAGTGAACAACGTTTGTGGGATTGCTGTGACCGAACGGCTGACGTGCTGCTTGTTGGTGTGTTCAAACCTGCCTCGCCAACCTTTTCAGGATATTTTTTTCAACTTTCAAAAACCAAGGAACCGCAAATTGTTTTAGTTACTGAATGGAATGGGTGAATACTGAATATGGGTGTGTGTGTGTGGAGACAATTCAATTCATTCACAACGTGACAGAACATAAGGATGTGCTGTTCCGCGCAATAAGCGCGGAACATTATTCCTGACCGTGTGTAATGGTTCCTGATAATTCACCAGTAGCACGTGCCATTAATCGTAATGCGTGGTAAGAGGTTGCAGCAGTTCCTGAGGACACCTGACGCCTCTGACCCAAATCATCACATTCGTGATCAGTGGCCAAGAATGTATACTTTATGGCATTCGTGAGTTGTCGTTATGTGTAAACGCAGCATTACATCTTCATGTTACAGCTGCGCATTCTCATGCTGGCATCTACTGGTCAAATAATTTGGAGCACACATTTGGAGAAGACATTTTTGTCTTGGCTTTCCCAACTAATAATATTGTGGTCAAAACTGACTATGTAGAACACCTCCAGATCAACTAGAACTTAGTTCCTGTAGATTTTTCTTTATCTAAATTTTCTAGATCTTTTATTGTATATATTTATAAATATCATTTGTGACTATTTAAATAAAGCTTAAAAGAAAAAATATAAAAGATATAGATATAAAAAACAGCACCTCTATTTGACCTGATTTAACAGTGGCATAGAATTTGGTGTAGAGATTGTGTAATTTCACTGATATTGTACCGGCTACTAAATTACTGGTATCAAGACAACCCTACATAAGTCACTGACTTTGGTACTTGGGTCTCTCAGGACAACAGTGACACTCATGTCTCCTCTGCCTTCAAATCGGTAGACACCTGAGAAGAGATTATAGAGTCATGAGGTTGCTGGACAGAGGCATTTGGCAATTTTGATATCTTCTACTGGTAAGGGTTGCAGGGGAACAGAGTCTATCCCAGCATACCACTGCACCAAATGTGGAGGTTTGATAACTAAAGGACTTGATTGCAGTGTTCACCAGCGTTCAAAGTGCAAATCTTTTTGCTGCTCGATGTTGCCACTGGTTGCCACAGGGTTAATAATCATTGATGCAGTTACAGTGAGGAAAATAAGTATTTGAACACCCTGCGATCTTGCAAGTTCTCCCACTTAGAAATCATGGAGGGGTCTGAAATTTCCATCTTAGGTGCATGTCCACTGTGAGAGACATAATAATAATTTATTTGTATGTTACTGCTGCAAATACGTATTTGAACACCTGTGAAAATCAATGTTAATATTTGGTACAGTAGCCTTTGTTTGCAATTACAGAGGTCAGATGTTTCCTGTAGTTTTTCACCAGGTCTGCACACACTGCAGCAGGGATTTTGATCCACTACTCCATACAGATCATCTCTAGATCTTTCAGGTTTGGAGTTTCAGCTCCCTCCAAAGAGTTTCTGTTGAGTTCAGGTCTGGAGACTGGCCAGGCCACTCCAGGACCTTGAAATGCTTCTTACGGAGCCCCTCCTTAGTTGCCCTGGCTGTGTGTTTGGGGTCATTGTCATGCTGGAAGACCCAGCCACGACCCATCTTCAATGCTCTTACTGAGGGAAGGAGGTTGTTTGCCAAAATCTCGCAATACATGACCCCATCCATCCTCCCTTCAATACAGTGCAGTCGTCCTGTCCCCTTTGCAGAAGAGCACCCCCAGAGTATGATGTTTCCACCCCCATGCTTCATGGTTGGGATGGTTTTCTTGGGGTTGTTCTCATCCTCTAAACATGGTAAGTGGATCTGATTCCAAAAAGCTCTATTCTGGTCTCATCTGACCACATGACTTTCTCCCATGCCTCCTCTGGATCATCCAGATGGTCACTGGTGAACTTCAAACGGGCCTGGACATGTGCTGGCTTGAGCAGGGGGACCTTGCTGCCCTGCAGGATTTTAAACCATGACAGCATCATGTGTTATTAATGTAATCTTTGTGACTTTGGTTCCAGCTCTCTTCAGGTCATTGACCAGGTCCTCCTGTGTAGTTCTGAGCTTTCTCAGAATCACCCTTACCCCACAAAGTGAGACCTTGCATGGAATCCCAGACAAAGGGAGATTCATAGTCATCTTGTGTTTCTTCTACTTTCTAATAAATAATCATAACAGTTGTTGTCTTCTACCAAGCTGCTTGCCTGTTGTCCTGTGGTCTATCCCAGCCTTGTGCAGGTCTACAGTTTTGTCCCTGGTGTCCTTAGACAACTCTTTGGTTTTGCTATGGTGGACAGGTTGGACTGTGATTGATTGAGTGTGTGAACAGGTGTCTTTTGTACAGGTAACACATTCAAACAGGTGCAATTAATACAGGTAAAGAGTGCAGAATAAGAGGGCTTCTTAAAGAAAAATTAACAGGTCTGTGAGAGCCAGAATTCTTGCTGGTTGGCAGGTGTTCAAATACTTATTTGCAGCAGTAACATACAAAATTTATTATTAAAAAATCATACATTGTGATTTCCGGATTTTTTTTTTTAGATTATGTCTCTCACAGTGGACATGCACCTAAGATGAAAATTTCAGACCCCTCCATGATTTCTAAGTGGGAGAACTTGCAAAACTGCAGGGTGTTCAAATACTTATTTTCCTCACTGTATATGTTGCATCTTGGATCATGGTGAGTTTTTGCTTACACCCCAGTCACACTAATGAGGGACAGAGCAAAAGGATTATTTATGTATTTAAATATTTTGTCTATTGGCAAAATATGCCAGTCTCCCATGGAGTTGGGGCACTTATGGACTGATAATGGTGCATTTCCATGAAGTTCTGCGCTGAGCACAGGTTTTTTTTTCCGGATTTGAGCAGAGTTTGCCTTGATGGATGCGTGAAGTTCTATTTCCTCACTCTAACAGAGAGAGAGAGAGCTTGCTGTCTATTTATTCCAGACACGGAGCTGCACTTACTATGTCAGTCGTTTCTCCGCCTGCTGGATTTTTGACCAATCAGAATGCCAGAATGAACAGACAACAGCAGGAAAAATAAATGATATGCAGAGGACAAAAAAAAAAAGCGTGCAAGCAGCTGCAAAGTTCTCTGCCTGACAGTCGCTTAAAGTTTTGAACATGCCAAACCTTTCAGATGGACTTGGCTGACATCAGCTGACAAGGTGCACATTTTGCAGATGTGAAAATTACTTTTGTTGGACAAAAATGAACACAAACGTTCCAAAGTGTGGCCGGGGCTTTAATGCCAGCTAATTCTGCAAAATCAGGTAAACACTCATCCTTGATTTTTGTCTGCAATGCTTAAGATGAATCAGATAACCTACAGAACACTGCGGACACCTGGAGTCGATTTGCCATCATCTCCTCCCACCGTGTTCCTCTGAAACTCCATCACCTTTGGACTTGGAAGGACAGACTTCCAGTTGGAGTGTGTGCACTGACATTTGCTCTAAGAACTGCATTCAGTACCCTTTGAGAAGATGACAGATTTGTCCTTCGCAGTGACTGGAGCCTTTAGGCGAAGGGCAAAGGTCAACTGCATACTGTTTGTGTAGGCGTATGAGTCTTTCATAACAAAAAGCCAATTTGTTGCTTCATACAGTGCCTGAGGCAGTGTGTGAGTCGAGGTCAGTTGTACAAGGCGGTGCTTTTCTCTGCTTTGATCTGTCACTTATCCAGCCACACTTCCTTTTTCCGAGGTCATCTATCCCATAGTACTTAGAATATACATATTAGTGTTTCTCACATCTCTACAGCAACGGTGTCTAATTATTGATGTAATAATTTACTGCAGACTCACAGGGCGTAAAACCTATAAAAGGAAAGACAGTTTTATCATTTTACCCTTCACAATTACAGAAGGTTGTCTAAAGCGTACCAATTACAGAAACGCTCTGATTTACACCAACGACCACATATTCAGATCAGGATGGAATCAAAGTAACCAGAACTGAATAAAAACATGAATGCTAAAAGTAGGGTTAAGGTGGGATAATTAAGTTATCCCACCTTAACCCTACTGGGATGGCATAGTTAAGTTAACTATCCCACCATCCATCGCAGATGGCTGACCACACAAACTCACAAATTCCACTGTCTCTGCTATAGTAATATGTGTATGTCGCAGACATGAACAAGCGAAGTTCTTCAGCATCTCACCATGTCATTTAGGTCCTTTAGACTTCTTTTTTTTTTTTTTTTTTGAGTAAATGCTTAACCCCCGCCTTTTTAAGCATTTTTCTTTATTTGCCACTCACATGTCTGGAAGCTCCTCACCATCTAACCATGTCATTTAGGTCCTTCAGATTTTTTTTAGTAAAATGGTTCTTGGGAGCATGAGCATGGCTAAAACCTTTCAGTTTCTGGGGGGATAGAGCCCACTCCATACCCCCACCTTTTTAAGCATTTTTTCTTTTTTTCAGTTTGTGGGGAGCTCCACCCCCAGACCCCCTTGTCATGGCGGGCGGCTGCCCGACACCAGGAGCGGGTGCACCCATGGTACAAACTCCCAAACCAGGCCTTGAGGTATAAGAAGTCGTCAGGTTTATTTCAGGCAGAGGTTCGGAACACAGGTGATCGTATAGCGGAGCAGAGGTACAAGCTGGGCGAGACACAAACATAGTCATTTCCGGGCAGAGGTCTGAGGCACGAGCAAACACTGGCATGTAGGCTGAGGCAAAAGGCGCGGTCAAGAAACTTGGAGCACAGAACTGGTACACGGCAAGACAATCAGGACAGAGAACTAGAAGGCTGGAGAGTGTGCTGGAAGCGACAACAATCTGGCGAGGGACTGTGACACTGTGAGGGTTTATATGCCTGTGGACTAATTAGGAACAGGTGGTGTTAACAAGGTGCATGTGAGAGGAAGGATCCAGAAAGGGGGCGTGGCTAATGAACAAAGATACTATGTTGTGCAAGACAGTGAGGGGAGAGAACACAAGGTGGAGAGAAGAAAAGACAAAGACGTGTGAACAGGTGTCAAGAATGTGACTAAATGAAAACACAAAGCAGACTGGGACAAAGTGTGAGAGGAGGGCACAGAACTACTGGAGTGACATGACAACACAGAGGGAGATGGAAGAGGGATGAAAGCATAGAGCAGGTGAAGGGAAGTGAACATGATTAACTGGAAGTGAGAAATAGCAGGGAATGATGAACAGGCTAGACATGAGACAGAATAGAACATAACAGAACTGAGCAAGAACGGGAACAAATCCTAAAGCAGGGCAACAAGGAAAACAGAGACTACATGATACATGATACAGATACAAAACCCAATGTAACTGACAACACAAATGAAAAAATACACAGATGATGAACTAATGATCAGTAAAGCAAACATAATCTGACAGAACAAAACTAGAACAAACAAAACTAGAATGGAACTGGATGATGGCAACAGAATAACAAGAAACAAAGTAACAAGAAAAACATAACCGAATAAATCCCAAAGAAAACAAATATTAATAAATCAAAGCCGAAGCAGACCAGAAGCAACAGAAAGGAGGAAAACAAGGGCTCAGCGCCCCGACCCTGCGAAATCCCTGACACCCCTGTCACTTTAAGCATTTTTTTTAATGCAGATGTAAATTAATATTCAAAGTTTTAGCTAGTTGACAATATTGTCATATCAATATGATATACGATATGACTATGATTTGACACAAAGTGCAGCAACAGTGAAAATTATACATTCTTAAAGGGGATAGAGAATCAAAATCATCTTTTTCATGTTTTTGGTGTTAGTTCAGAGTCTCCCCGCTGTGGGGAAAACACACGAAGTGCCAGCAAGTTTCACAACCTCTGTTTCAAGTAATTCTCCTTTTTTGAATTGTCGCCAGAAAATAGGCCAATTCGTGTTTGAGGGAAACATTGCGTCACATTTTCACCAACAGCCCCCCCACACACACACACCCACACCCACCCCCTTTCGAAATTAATTATTCATAAGGTTGTGCGCACCCATTCCTACCACTGGAAGAGGAGCAATGGCGAGCTACAAGTGTGCCTTCCCAGGCTGTCATAGCGGACTACGATCTTTCCATATTCTTCCCACGGAAAGCAATGTACGCGATCACTGGCTTTTATTCATTTTTAACCGCATCCCCAGGACATACAACCGCCGACTATTTCTTTGCTCTGCGCATTTCACGGAGGACTGTTTCACCAACCTTGTTCAATATCAAGCTGGCTTCAGTCGGCATTTAATACTTAGTAGAGGGTCAATTCCGACTTTGCGACAAAATCAACCCCAGCAATCAGTACAGCCTGTGAGTATCACATTTGCTTTTGTTTTAAATTTGTGTTGCGCTATATTCCTGTTGTAAGAATTGCACGTTAGAACGGCACGTTAGCTCTGGTTCCTTCCTCTAAAGGGAATGAGCTAACCCCTTAGCAGCTAGCTATTTTCATTATTATGCTGGCAGCAAGTAAGCCTGCAAAGGGCAGCTTGCTTATTTCAATGCATAACCTTTGGAAGTCACAGTAACCGAAGTAAAACAAAACAAATGAAGCCAAACTAAAATGGTATTACTACACAATAGGAGGGGGATTTGAGTAGCGTGACTAGATGTCCTCTTTTTCCCGGACATGTCCTACTTTTGAGACCTAAAAAAATGTCCGGGGGGAATTTCAAAATCGTTCAGGATTTTGTTCAACTGCCTCAAACATAATAACAGTGATCCCTCAGTATAACGCGGTTCACCTTTCGCGGCCTCGCATTTTCGCGGATTTTTTTAGTCCAATTTTGCATTTTTTTTTTCGTCCTCATCAAGCAGCCGGTCGTGGCGCCGCAAAGGGAGCGCACGCGCATTGTGTTCTGCGTGTGTCTGTTTATAAGAACCTTCTCGCCCAGAAGAAAAAAGAGCGCCAACAACTACCAGTGATGCCGGTAACGGCACTGAGCTTTACAAAGACATTTTTATGCTTTTTTTCTCCGAGCCACTAAAGTGGGAGTGCTTTCTTTTCAGTGAGAGCAAGGGCAGCCAATCAAACAACGGCAACCGATCAGCGCCAACACCTACCTGCATTTCATAATGAGGTTGCCAAATAAGCTCCAAAATGACGTCATTAAATGCAAACGAAGCACTCTAAACCCAGCATAGTAACATAGCTGTTTCAGAGAGCCTTTTAGGAAAGTTCTGAGCCATTACACACCCAACCAATTTTTTTTGGGCTACATATCACATCACAGAACAAGGATTAATGCCTCATTCAGCCTCTCTCTATCACCTTTAAAACGGTAATAATACCACACTCATTTTGCACTCATCATAAGGTTAGGATACTGTGCCCTCCAAAAGGATTGGAACACTTGGTATTTCATACATGTTAATTTGTTTATGCCATTTTAAATACAATAAATACAAATAAATAAATAAATAAATAAATATTTCTAAAATTATCTTCCTCAAGCTCAAACTGAAAGTAAATCTCTAAAACGTGATAAAACCTGTAAATAATAATCAGTTTTATTGCCAGTTTTCTTCAGACAAGTCAGGGGATGGAAACATTAACATTCCCAAGTCACTGAATATGTCTTGGACTTTATTTACATCAATTATGAAGAAATACAAAAGTTTCTTTCACCAAAACATCAAATCTAGGCTTTCATCTCAAATGTACTTTCTGTCAAATTGTAGCTGAACTTTCAGGTCTTCTTTTTAAGAAAATCCTCCTCTACACCACTTCATCAGGAAGCTGGATTTTATATTTTTAATTCATTTATATCAAGTTGTAGAGATTTGCTTTCAGTTTGAGTTAAGGAAGATAATTTTAGGCAAAAATGTATTTGAAACAGAATAAACAGGACTTCCGCCTACGTCATGGCCGAGACCGAAAGCTAATTTCTCAGCTCCGACTGACCCATTAAAATAGCCGATTAAAAATTAAGAACAGATAAATGAACACAGGACCACAAGACAAGGTAATTTCAGCCATGAGTTCGACTCAAAAAAACAACGCGAAAAGACACGAGAGGAGGAAAAAATGAGGACGGTAAAGCTGGCCCCAAGCAGCTAACGTTAGCCGAGGCTACGCCATTGAAAAATACTGGGGAGGCTACTGCTGAGCCCGAGATGCTATCGGAGCTTCGCAAGCTCCGACAGGAAAATAAAGACTCTTTTGGTGATTTAAAGACTTCTCTTTCAAGGCTGGAATTCACTATGGATGATTTAAAACAACGAACTGCGGGGTTTGACAAGAGGCTGGGGGACAAGGAGGAAAGAGTGAGTGCTGTCGAGGACAGATGTACGCAGCATGAGAAGGCACTGAGCTACCTGCTAAAACGAGAAGCTAACCTCGCTGTTAAATGCGATGACATGGAAAACAGACTCCGTCGTAACAACATAAGACTCTATGGTATACCAGAAGGGGCTGAGAAAGATGACATGATGAAGTTTGTAACTGATTTTTTGTACAATTCGCTGGAGATACAAGAAGGTACGGAGATCAAACTGGAAAGTGCACACAGAGCCCCGGGCCCAAAGCCCAAAGATGCTGCTGCGGCCCCGTGGTCAATCATAGTTCGTTTTCTGAACTTTAAAGTGAAACAGTCAGTGTTGCAGCAGGCATGGAGGCAACGAAATGCGGAGTTCCAGGGTCACAAGGTCTACTTTCATCAAGATTACTCCACTGAGGTGCAGAGGAAGAGGAAAAAGGTTCGAGAGGTAATAAAAAAAGCTGAAAGAGAAGAACATCAAAGCCCAGTCACCCTACCCAGCCCAGCTGAGAATCTTTTTGGACAAGGGCGTCTAGCAGTTCCCCTCACTACTGGAGGCACAGTCAACTCTGAGAGAGCTGGGCGTGGAGGCAGTGATGGAGGAGCGGGATGTACTGGAGAGGGAGCTGGTTCGGGACGGGTGGACAACTTGGAGCGGGCGGAGAAAGAACCAACAACTTATCCCAGCAGAAATAAGATTGCTAATCTGCGGAGGCAATGAAGATTCCAGGCTCACAGGTTCTGAGTAAAAAGGGTGACCACAGCAGAAGTAAAATTGGGTATTTGTAGGGACTGATTGTAATAAGTTAATATCTCATTTATCGGGTAATTGCAAGGGACAGATTTGTTTTCGGCTATGATCTTGTGACTATACTATATTTTGTGGACAGGGGTCTTTGTAGGGGTGAGGGGACAGAACTCTGTTTATTTTGATAAACTCGCAGCCTCTAATGCGACGTGTTTCCTGGATGATCGTCACTAGAGCACTCAGTGCAACCAGCCCGGAGAGCTATGGCTCTCTGCCCAAGAGTCATCAGGAATGGGAAGCCCTTTTGGTTAAGGTTTATTTGTTCAGTTCTCATGAGCTACCTACTGGATTTTTGGAAGTCTACATATTTTTTTGGTGTGATTTTTTGTTTGTTATCAAGGTTCAGCGGCTCTTTGCAAAAGATAATGTTTGCCTTTTTTCTACTGTTGGTATAAATACTAGCTATGGACAGTATAAATATTGTTAGTTATAAATGGGGTCAATCATCCTATAAAAAGGAAGAAAATTATGTCACAGTTGAAGAGGTTAAATTGCTCAATTGCTTTACTTCAGGAGACCCACCTCAATGACAAGGAACACAAGAAACTCAAGAGGGACTGGGTCGGCCAAGTATTTAGTTCTGCTTGTGAAAAGGGTAGTAAAAGAGGGGTGGCTGTTCTGTGCCATAAAACTCTGGGGCTTATCGTTGAAAGAACATAAGAAGATAACAATGGTCATTATATTATGGTTGTGGGGACAATTGGGGAAATTAGGACAACAATTTTAAATTTATATGCGCCGAATGAAGATGATACGGGATTCTTTAAAGAAATTTCAACAATTTTAACTAAGTATGGGGAGGGATACTTAATAGTAGGGGGGGATTTTAACTGTGTACTGAATCAGAAGTTAGATAAACAACCGTTCGAGCAGTGATATTTTTTGAGGAAAGCAAAAGTTTTGCGCAATATGGTAGAAAAGTTAGGCTTAGTAGATGTATGGCGGTACAAACACCCGAAGGAGAGAGACTACACTTTTTTTTCTAAGGTCCATAATAGCTACTCCAGTATTGATTTGTTTTGTGTATCGAGAAAGGATGCTTATACTGTTATGAATTGTCACATAGATCCCATAACAATATCAGACCATGCTCCAATAGTGATGTCAATAAGGTTAGAGAACGATAGAAAAATTAAACCTTGGAGACTGAACGTCTCACTCTTGAACGATCCAGATGTAGTTCAGAAGATAAAGCAGGAATGGAGGGACTATATGGAACATAATGACAATGGAGAAGTTTTAGTCTCTACTTTATGGGAAGCTGCGAAAGTGGTGTTAAGGGGGAAATGGATTGCTCTTTCATCTAAAATAAGGAAAGACAGAGAGAAAGAACAGAAAAGATTAGAAGACTGTATAGCTGATCTAGAGAAAGAGCATAAAAAGACAAATAATGAAAATATCTTGAAATCTCTAACCCTAAACAGACAGGCACTGAACAACTTATTGACATATAAGGCAGAGGGGGCCTTGCGGTTTGCTAATCAGAGATACTATGAGTCCGGAAATAGGGCCAGTAGGTTACTGGCGTTTCAGTTACGTAAAGCGCAGGCAAACCGTACAGTGGCTAGGATAGTGAACCCTTTTTCAGGAAAAGTTGTATCACACCCTAAAGATATAGCCGAGGCATTTTCAGTTTATTATGAGGCACTGTATGACTCACCTGAAATAGACAACAAAGCAGAGAAAATTGAAAACCTATTGGGAAAAATTAAGTTATCGAAATTGACAGAGGCTGAAGCCAAAGTCATGAGAGAGCCAATAACAAAAAGGGAAATAGAGGAAACAATAAGAAATTTGAAAAATAAGTCACCAGGTATGGATGGCTATCCGGGGAATTTTATAAACACTTTCTAGATGAAGTCACACCCCTTTTACAAAGGGTATATAATTACGCTTTAGCTAAAAAAGACCCACCAAAATCTTGGTCTCGGGTGATAATACCAGTAATCCCCAAGGAGGGAAAGGATCCCACAGTCTGTTCCTCATACAGGCCAATTAGTTTGTTGTGTTGTGATGTAAAAATTCTAACAACAATACTGGCTAAAAGAATTCAAAAGTGCATTAACAGAATAATTAAGTCCGATCAAACAGGGTTTATACCTGGTCGCCTGGGAATAAATAATATAAGAAGAACACTAAACATTATGTCCATAGCAAAACAGAAACAGGAACCTTCAATGCTTCTCAGCTTAGATGCTGAGAAAGCATTTGATAGGGTGGATTGGCTGTATTTGGAGAATACATTGGGGAAAATGGGATTTCACTCAGATTTTACTGATTGGATTAGAGTGTTGTATACAGAACCCACATCAAAGGTACGAGTAAATGGACATTGTTCTGAACCTTTCAGACTGAAAAGAGGAACTAGACAAGGGTGCCCACTTTCTCCTTTATTATTTGCTATAAGCATAGAACCACTGGCGGAAATGATTCGAGATAATGGCAATATACAGGGAGTATCGGTGGGTGGAGTAGAGTACAAGATTTTGCTCTATGCGGATGATGTGATATTGTATATTACCAACCTGCAGACGTCTGTCTCGGCACTTATGGATTGTCTGGGGGACTTTGGAATGATATCAGGTTATAAGGTCAATGAGACAAAGTCGCAAGCAATGATGTTGGTGGGTGATAGGCCGCTAGATTTGGATAAAGTTGCTTTGTTTAATTGGTCCACCCAAGGATTTAAGTATTTAGGCATAATGGTTACACCACAAACCTCACAATTATATACAGAAAACTATGGGAAATTGTTTTTATCAATAAAATCTGACCTGGTCCGCTGGGAAATTCTACCCTTATCCCTAATCGGGAGAACAGAAACAGTTAGGATGAATCTCCTTCCTCGAATGTTATATTTGTTCCAGGCCCTCCCTGTTTGGATTCCATCCTCAACTTTTAAAAGGTTGAACAAAATGATTTCTTTATTTATTTGGCAAAGGAAAAAACCTCGAGTTTGGCTGAAACTATTATGTAGTCCAAAAAAAATGGGGGTCTTGGTTTGCCTAATTTGAAATTGTATTATTGGGCTGCACAGATGCATGGGTTAGTAGAATGGGTATTGCAGGATGAGGAAACAAATTGGATAAAACTAGAAAACCATGCTTCCCAAATTGTTTAATTAGAGACCGTACCTTTTTTAGAACAAAAGAAATAGAGAAATTTGAAAATAAAAAATGAGTGGATTGTGTGTACACAACACAACGAGTATGGACACAGGTGAGGAAGAAAATCAGTGCACCTTTAACAACCTCACGGACACTTAAAATCACTAAGATTGCTGATTTTTTACCTAATAAATTAGACTCTGGATTTAAGGGGTGGGCAGAAAGGGATTTGATAACTATCCATCAGATGTTTGATGGAGGGATATTAAAATCTTTTAAACAGTTGCAGGACAAATTTGGTTTAGGTTCTGATGGGTTTTTTCGATATTTACAATTACGAGACTATTTAGTGTCATGTGCAGAATGGGACGCTTTGAAACAACTGCCTACACCAATTGAACAAATATTAATTAAGGTGATTGAAGAAAAAAGTAAAGTTAAAATAATATCGAACATGTATAAATATTTACATTGTCAATTGTCTGATAACTCACTGGAAGTGAAGGGGAAGTGGGAGTTAGAGGCAAACACAATTATTGAGGATGAAGAATGGGAAGAGGCGTGTGAAAGAGGCCATAAAATTACTAGCAGTCCGATTTGGAAGGAGTTCAATTGGAAAATTAAGTTAAGATTTTTTAGGACACCATCAAATACTTTTAATAATGATAACAGTAAAGCTAATCTGTGTTGGAGGGGTTGCAAACAAACTGGGGATTATCTGCATATTTTTGGGGACTGCCCCGCCTTGAAACCATATTGGCTAGGGATCCAGGCAGAGATCCAAGCCATCCTAAATTTTAATTTGCCGCTGGATCCAAAATATTACATTATAGGGCTGACCCCAAGGGGTGGTTTGACAAAAAGGGAAGCTCAATTGCTCCACATTTGTTTATTGGTAGCAAAGAAAATGATAACAAGATCTACCTCCCACTCTCCCTCAATGGCGTGACGGATTAAAAAACGTATATCTAATGGAAAAAATTACGGCAAAGCTTTATTTGAATATGGATTTGTTTTTGGACAGGTGGACCCCTGTCATTATTTACTTTGGTTGGGCATAATTATACTTGCTCAGGATTCCTCACCGGAATTGTGTGTTTTCCTTTTATACCAGTTGTAGATAAAGTAAAATATATTTTAGGATATACCCCTTTTACTTTCAATGAGATGGAATACCGTCCTAGAATTTGCTGAGTCGCTCTGTTCAATTTGTTGTATTAATTTTATGTTGTAATTGAATATGGAGTTGCCCTTTTGAATAAACAGTGTTCTAAAAAAAAAAAGAAACAGAACAAACAAATTAAAAAGTTGTGAAATACCAAGTGTTCCGATACTTGAAATGAAATATGTGAAATGAAAATCGTGAAGTCCAAGGAAAATTTGCAGAGGGTGTGGGGGCGCAGCTCCCTCAGGAGCCAGGGTTTAGGGCCCATGGGGCCCCAGAAACCAAATTAATTTTGTATCTAATGATACATTTTCAGCATCTCCTGGAAGAAAAAAAAACTCAAAAGAATTGCATATTTAAATGATCCGAGATTCAGCCTTTCATTTGAACTGTTAGTGATAATGTTGAAATAACAGAATATGGCATAGAAGTAGGACTTGGAATGATTTTCCTTTTAATTGTAAACCAAATTATACATTAACAATTAAACTACATGAAATTCATGAAGACTGAAAAGACTGTTAAAGCATTTCAAAAACCACAGCTAAAGCTTGGAGAATATTTTGAAAATCATTGTAAAATATCAATAACATACCTTATAGTAAAAAAGTCACTTATATTCTTGTGTACACTCCTATAAATCTATTCAAAGCCACAATGTCTTTTTTTCCCAATGACAGAAAGTCTACATTAATCTTGTCTGAAATCCTGTTTGAACAGCACAATGTTTATTTTCCAGAGACAAAAAAAATTCTTACCATGTTTCTTGAGGGCACTCAGCCACACAGCATCGCCACAGAAACCAACCAGTCCCGCGTTACAACTGTCGCAACAGCCACGCTTTGAGTGAGCCATTTTTCTCTGCCGATGTCCGCGGAGGACACAGATCAGTGTCCACGGACTTATAAAACTTGCACAATGTTGTAAAAAAAAAAGGAACACTTTGCAATAGGCATTTTAAAAAGTCAGTGATGATCACGATTATAGAGTACAACACGCCCCCCACCCCCAATGATGAAATCTGTGGATTTCCTCGGATCCGCAGAGTTTTCACAGCCCTGCATCAAATCTAGGTTTGCATCTCAGATGTACTTTCTGGCAAATTGTAGCTGAATGTTCAGGTCTTCTTTTTAAGAAAATCCTCCTCTACACCACTTAATCAAGAAGCTGTTTTTATATTTTTAATTCATTTATATCAAGTTGTAGACATTTGCTTTCAGTTTGAGTTTAAGGAAGATAACTTTAGATTTATTTATTTATTTGTATTTGAAATGGCATAAACACATTAAAATGTGTGATATACCAAGTTTACCAATACTTCTGAGTACAGATGAGAAACACTCCGTGGCATGTCTATTTTTTTTAAGTGAAATACATCATCCTGGGGTCACTCAGACAGCAAAATTAAGAGGTTGTTTAATCAACAGCTGCCTGCTCCTTTAAAAATCACTGGAGACACACGCATATATATAAGGAAACCTGAATTAAAGGAGAAATGCCACTTTTAACAACCTGGACCTCATTTCTGGCATAAAATATAGTCGTAAACTCACCAATATAAGTTTGGTGTCATTATTAGTCCATGGTTCAAACGACGTGTTCAGTTCAAATCTGAGGCAAACATTTTTCTTCTTCTACTAAGGTGGATTACAACTTTTTGTGGTGCACAGTACCAACTACTGGACAAGAGGAACGTAGCAGTCAGTGTGACTCAATGATTTCAAAATGCAGCTCTTTTCAACCAGACGTGTGGTACCATGACATGTCAATCATCTGTTTCCAATCAGATTTCAGCAGAGACCAGTGCAACGGTCTCTGCTCTAGCTCCACCCATGCCAGGAAGTGTTCAACATTTGACATTTCTTGTTTCGCTGTGGACTTAAAATTTGGCACTTCCTGTTTGGGACTCCCTGCACCATGAGCGAGCTTTGCGGTGCTGCACCGCGCTTTGCTCATATAAATTGATATTAACTAGTTCATTTCCTGGGAGATCAAACTGATGAATACTGCGGATGAATTTTAGGAGTGTCAACCAGAGTGCAAAAATGAAGGATGATGGTGAGTTTTAATTGGGAGTGATGCCATAATGATACTCGACTCACAATGGCCCAGTGGTCAACAGGAGTTTGCCTTCGGGGAGATACACAGAGAAGCAGCTTAGAATTATAAGGACAAATGGTAACATGGAAAATAAGCGGTCAAGCCAAGGAAGAATGTCCTGAAGGAGATTCCTCCACACTGTAGGGATCAGAGTAACCCGTTGACCACAGTGACACACACCTCAGTGTCCAATTTTTTTTAAAAAGTGGAGGGAAAAATAAAAATGATTCAATACTTATGTACATGTGATTTCTTAGGGGTTTTATTTTGTTGTGAAACTGTAGGAACACGGACCCACAACAGGGGGCGCAAATGAACGGACAATGGAGTAAGTCAAATAACAAAGCTTTACTGTTGTGAAACTCGCACAACAAACACAACAGATAACAATTTCGTGAATAAGCCGAATTCCAATGGTGTCGTGTGGGCAGGCTCGAAGGTAGGAGACGTCTGTCCAAGTCGAACCGGAACCACTCGATTTCCACCGCCACCGAACCCCGGGAATACTGGAGCCGTCAAGTCCCGAACTCCCAGGTGACCACTGCCTCCGCTTGTCGGATCTGGTACTGCTGGCAAGGAACAAAAACAGTCAGAGGTGGGTGCGCTGCACCCAGCAACACGGACGGTGGTAACACCACCTCCCCCTCTTGTCAAGTAAACACTGAAGTGCAGGAGTGTGAGTACTTATCCAATACTGTCTCCTGCTGCTCTTCTCTCTCTCTGTATAAAGGCAAAAAGTATTCAAAGGTGATATAGTCGGCTGGATACGTTACCTCCTCGGTAGAGACGATATCTCGGCAATGAGGTGGAGATGCCGTCCTGCTGATATACCCCTCTGATGATTGCTGTCAGCTGTCTCAGGTGATGGGTGACAGCTGTCACCCTGGCTGCTCCTGTGAGGCGGCAGCGCCCTCTGGTGCCTGGAGCCCGCACTCCAGGCAGGGCGCCCTCTGGTGGTGGTGGGCCAGCAGTACCTCCTCTTCAGCGGCCCACACAACATTATTTATTTTTAATAAATTTGCAAAACTCTCAAAAAAATCACATTGTTATTATGGGGTATTGTGTGTAGAATAAAAAAACAAAACAATTGAATTTAATCCAACTGAATTTCATCCATTTTTTAATAAGGTTTTAACATAACAAAATGTGAATACTTTCCGCATGCAATCTGCATTGAGTGCACATTTCAGACCTTGATCTGCTTGGTCATGCGGCATTCCTTTCTCATGTTCTGGGTCATTTATCACCTTCCTGTTGGCAACATAGCCTTTCACTTTATCTTTGACCTTGAAAGGTTATAACTGAGTCAACTCAAACAGTTTGCAGCTAATATGGAATAAAAACATGGACGGGTTGCGTGTTATTGAGGAAATCTGGTCCAAGGCCATGAATAAATAAGTCTGCCTGGATCATTGCCAGTCATGTTACACTCACACTATTCTTATTTTGAATTATTGTTTATTGAGAAACGTTATCCATGTTTGTTTCCTCACTGTCGCTATACATTTTCCAGTCTCTATGCGAACATGTGCCTGCAAGATAACCATTATAATGTGTGCACGTGTGCAAAGGGGCAGAAAGCCGTGCAAAACTGTCCTACATTCAACCATTAAATATGAGCTGCTCGGACATTATGTGCAACTTCCTGCCTGAAAAACAAACAAATAAATAAATAAAATAATGTGTTTTCGTCGTGACCCAACTTGGCCTCAGCTGCATGGCCTCGGTATTCTCAGTGCAACCCGGACTGTAAATGGCCACGAGATATAATCTTCAGAAAACAAGATTTGCTCCACTTCTTCTCAACAAGCAAAATGAGAGAAAATGGACACCCCCCCCTCACACACACACACACACACACACACACACACATAAAAACTGACAATGCCCTATCTGGGCATTACAGGTAGGTCGGAGGGAAAAAAAACAGGACTAAATACATCCTAAAATGAGAAAAGAGAGACTGAATGAAAAGACTTTGAATGTAGCAGGCAAAAAACAAAAAAAACAAAAACAAACAAAAAACAAAAGCACATCTGACATGTTTTCTCCTCATGCACTTAACATCCACACAAGCACAAACACACGACGTCAAACAGGCAGGAAAAAGGAAGCGGTTAGAAGAAGATGAGTGGAATTAAACACACCGTTAAACTCTATTTGGTGACACATGGTACCATTCCAGGCTTGAAAACACTAACTGTAAGCACAATGCATCAATAATTAACGGCGTTAGTGGCGTGTTTTATTTTGCAGTCATGAGCTGTCTGCTTTATTTTAGACTTTTGTCTCTGGCAAATCCTCTGGGAAGTCTGGAAACATGTTTTACTTCAGTGCCCCTGGATGAGGTGCATTGTGGGAGAGCACGAGCTGCAGCATTCTGCCACATTTTCTCCAAGTGTGACGTCTCAGATTAGTGACACCCTGGCAACTGGACCAGACAGAGGCCACACCCACATAAGGCCCACCCGTTGGTAGCCTGGACTTTAATTGTGGGACCCTTCAGAAAGTAGAGTCCAGGAAGTTATTAAAAGCTCAGATCTTAGACTTGATCCAGGATGAGTGCAAATCCAGACACTTGGACAAAGCAAAGATCACTTCCAGAAGGATAACATTTAAGATACAAACAGACAACACTCTTTACAACTTAACTTTAATTAAGAAACACACCATCCATGCTGACATTTCACAATAAAAGCCCATGACATGTACACATGGGTGCTTTTTTTTTTTTTGGCCTTTGCAGCACACGTGCACGTCGCCCACCTGCAAGTTGACCATATGATAGTTTTAATAGCGTTCTGTGTGCATGATTCCAAGGGTGCACAGACTCAGAAAAATACAGGTTTTCTTTATAAAGGTGTTACCCCATGAGGATTTAGAAAGATAAAAAAAAAGTACACGCAAATAGCGGCAGCTCATGACAAATTTGTCATGTGAAGCAATTGTTGCAATGATGACCAAAGTAACCCATGGACCCTCTGGGGTCCAGGAGTATTTTCTCAGTTTTGCAATACTTTCACAAATTCCACTTTGAAGGCACTTTTTTGTATAATGTCAATGTGTTGCATATCAAAATGTTCACAACAATCTCTTTTCAAAATATGTGTCAAATATTTTTTTTCTAGAAATAATGTGGATCTAAATCTGAATTAAAAAAAATGAGGTACGTTTTTAGAAAACCCTGCAAATCTTTGTTGAAAATACAACTTTATTCATGTGAATGAACTGTTTTAGTGCTAAAAATGCTCCTGTTTGTCCTGCAGCTACCATAGAGTGCAAACATTAACTTAGAACGTTTTTCTTTTTTTTAAACCCCTTGTCTGTATATGTCCCTGTAGTGTGAGTCACAGTCAGCTCATACCATTAAGAATATAAACAATTTTTAATATGGCAGCAGCAGTGATTTGCTGCCCACTTTTATTTTCATATAAATTAAAGAGGTAACACTCAAAACCACCATTAAACCAACCATGACATCAAAAAGTGCTGACAAAGACTGCATCTGGAGCAACAACGAGGAAGCCAAAAGGGAAGAAGAGAGATGCAGATGGACAGGACAAACAGAAGACAGACCGTGCACTACAACAACAGAGGAGGTAACCAGGCTGGTGGCAGGAATCACAGAAAGATCATCTGTGAAGGTTTTTGGTAACATCAATGACTGTAGACTGCCGGATCAGAGTCACATAGCCCCAAAACTAGGGATGCAGCCTCACGACCACATGGACCCCTCAGCCAAAGCAAGCACCAAAGAGCCCCGAACACCCTGCAAGAGAAGGCATGCGCAGGTACGATACTAGTATCCTGCATCACCCGAAGGCAAGAAGCAGCTGCAGGTACTGCAGACCAGACACTCCCAAAAAAGTTAACCTAAATTCCACACACACACGGGAGTGAAGCAGCCAAACACAGCACACAGACTGCGGGCCCAGTGGATATAGGAGAGGCCGGCCTAATGTGATGTAGGCCCCAGGCGTGAAGTGGGCCCAGAGCTAACCCTACATCAACCCTAACCCTAGCCCTCCCCCTAAATCGAACCGTACTTCTAACCCCAACTCTAAAATAACCTGGAATCCTAACTCTAACCCTATCCCCAACTCGAACCCTACCTCTACTTCTACCCCTACCTCTAACCCTACTCCTACGTCTAACCCCCCCTAAGGTTAGGGGTACCTAACCTTAACTCTACCCCTGCCCATAATCTGGGCAGAGTTTTTATCCTAGGTGAAATTCTCCCGAGGCCCACATTCTCTTGTTGCCGTCCCAGTACCCCATGGAGTGAGTGACTCAATGCCCTATCTGTGACTACCCAATATTAAATGACTGATCAAGACTGGATATGGGATTGGATCCCTTGATATTTTTTTTATCACATCACCCCTCCCTGCAACAAAGTTCAACCCTGAACCATTTGTGAATCAAATTAAAACATAAATGGGGTTTTTCAGATATTCAAATGACAGAGTGTCACAGACCATTTTTTGAGAGCATGAAGGTTCAAGGAGACTCATGAATCTGAGACGGAAAAATGAATCTCGAATGGCAATGAGAAAACAAATAGTTCTCTAATGGAATGAGGTTATAATTGAATTTTCTTTAACTGACGCACTTTTACTGGCCCTTCCAGCCACAATGTGCACAACTGAGAAGGCAGGTGGGAGGGGGGACTCAGCCTGACCTCAAAGTTTGCATTTAACGTGAAACGACAATAAAGACCCAAACCTGATAAGTTGCATTTAGTAGCGTCTGCTTCAGCAGAGTCCACTCGCTGCTTCATCTCTGTCAGGTTAAGACAATATTTACCGAGGCAGACGCTCGCCGCTCCAGACTGCAGAGGACAAACACGCAACTGCACACTGCGCGAGCCTACAGACGTCACTAAGTGGATTCACACAGGAGATGAACGATAAATAGTTAAGTGGAAAATGGCAAGCGTTTGTGGTGAATGATGGAGGCACGCGGGGAAAACCTTTGTCATTCTCCTGGATTTAATAAAGGGCCTCGTCTTTACAGTTTGCCGCGTCGCTGTAGAGGTTTATCTACGAGGTGCCAAGGTGGATGAAAACAACATCAAATCACCTGCAGGCAGATGCAAACAAGCTGCCAGATATCATCAGACGGATGCGCAAGGAGAAGCACAAAGGCCATCTGAGCTCCCGTGGAAACTCATTTAGTAGGAAACGCAGACATCAATGTCGAGTGACGTCGAGGACCGACCGACCCGCGTTTACTTCAATTCCATTTAAGAGTGTGGTTTTTTTTTTGTTGTTGTTGTTATTTTGTTTTGGTCCCTGAGATTAAAAATAAATAAATAAATAGAAGGTCTGAAAACTAAACAGGAGACAGCAAACTCATTTAAAGCTGAACCTGCTTCTGAGAGAACAAAAGTAATTTGAGTAATAAAAACCACTGAGGCTAATTTTCTGCTCCAAGAAGTCATCTCACCCACAAAGGCGCAGCAGACAGGCCATGGGATTTAAGATGAACAATGGCGCAGCAGACAGGCCATGGGATTTAAGATGAACAACATTTGCACCGGGATGCAACAAATGTCACATCGACAAACTCATGGGTCATATCATGAAAAGCGTCACTCAAAGTGAGAGTGTACGATTTAGGAGCGTTGAGTAGCAGAAATGGAATGTAGCCATCACATTTCATTTGTCTTACACCCCCATGCTGTTACCACAGCCCAGAAGAGACATGCCGTTGGTTTGGGAGTATGAGGGGCACCTGTCAAAAAATTCCCTCTTGAAGAAGATATATATATATATATATATATATATATATATATATATATATATATATATATATATATATATATATATATATATATATACATATATAAATAAATACTGGACTAAACGGATGCACACACTATTTTCTGAAATATAAGTCACAGTTGTTTTTTTTTTTGTTTTAACAGTTTGGGAGGTCCTGCAACCTTTGGTGTAACAAGTCACACATTTGTTATTAATAAAAATAAAAATAATCAGAATGACTATTTATATTTATTTATATCTATTTATTTAATTCTAATAATAAAACAATAAATGGCAACAATAATACAATACAGTACAATACAAAAATTCCAAATTAAAGTGATTACAGAAAAAAGGTGTGACTTAAATATGGAGTTTTCCTCTTCAAGAGTCATTTTTGCAACTTATACCCAAAAAATGCTGTATAAACCACAAAGGAGTATTTGTCACACTGTTAAAAAGGGCCTCTCAAAGAGGAAAACTCATTATATAAGTAGCACCGGAAATATAGGTCCCACCTTTTTTTCTGTATTAACTTTAATTTGGGATTTTTTTTTGTTTGTTTGTTTATTTTGTTTCATGCTTTTATTCATGGGAAAGTCAGTTATAAATAGATATTGTAATTATGAACAATGAACACATGATTGTTCTGTGTATAAGTCACACCAGAGTACAAGTTGCAAGACATCCCAAACAGTGACTTGTCCACCGGAAAATACGGTAAAATATTCCAGCTTTCATACTATGCAATGCAGTTGCAATTTTTAAAAAAGGAATGAGTGGTTGCTCCTTCATACAGTATCTACTGGCTGAACCAGTTTTAGAAGCCTCGTTTTTTTAGAAATGCAGCATCATAAATATTGCTTATTACAAGAGAAGGTCAGGGAGCATGAATCCCTGCTACCAAGGAAGTGAAAATGTGAAGAGAAAGAAGGGGAGAGAAGGTGATGGTCCAGAGGATCCTCGGTTCAAATCCTAGCCTGACCGGAAAATCACTAAGGGCCCTTGGGCAAGGTCCTTAATCCCCAAGTTGCTCCCAGTGTGTAGTGATACTCTGACTCATCACTAGATGGCACTAAAGTCTACATACTGTAGCTTTAAAGACCAATTCAAGATGAGAGATGTATCTTTGAAGGAAAAAGTAACGAACAGATGAAACTAAGCGTTACTTGCTGTCCAAAATCAAAGTGTTTCTTTGTATCCATCAGTCTGAAGCTGGTGTTGAGATGATTAGTTGACCACAAACAGAGTCAGACTGTGGATGCAGCAGATGAACAAGGTCAGACTTGATGTGCATCATCACTTCCTGTTGGGTCCAAAGACATTCTTCTCTGGGTCTCCTCCCAATTGGAAGGACCCAAAAATCTCATTCAGATTACATGGCTGATCTTCAAAAATGAGGTAGGACTGGTTCTCTGGAGAACCGTTCCGCTGTCCGACCTCCTCAGCCTCTCCGGCGGTGACTCCTCCCACCTCTGCACAGGAAACTCACTTTGCCACTTGTGTGATCTCAAACTTTGACCTCGACCTCACTGTGTCCCCCAACACCCGATTATGCCACAGATGTTGGTCTAAACTGGGTCAAAACTAATCGAGTTATTGTGTTCAAACGCAGACAGACAGACAGGACTGGAAACAACAACCCTGCACGTCCCAACGCTGCACATGAGCGTTAGTTAAAAAACAAACAAACTTAGTTGTGACCCTGAAGATTTTGTGTTTCTGTGCACGTTTGTTGCAGCCAAACCCAATGACAAGTCTTCAAAAAGACGTTCATGTACAAGAACAATAAGAGATTTTCCATTCCTTAATCCTTCCCTCAGCCAAATGCGGCAGCACTTCCTACCTGGAAGCTTTTCAGTCAGGGTGAGAAACGTGCGCTTAAACGCGGAGCTGCCGAGATAAGATTCACCAGCACGGCTGTGAAGGAACGATAACCGCAGACTAATTCTTCATGTCTGTAGGGCACAGCTCCTGCAGAGTCCCAGTAGGATGACCTGCAGCCCCAAACTTCCTGGAATGCTATGAGCTACGGCTGATCAAAGCGTTGACGACTTCAGCAAACAACCAGACTACTGGTACACAATTAACCGCTGAAAGCCTGCTTTCCGATTTGCCTTACATGACAAGTGAAATCTTTGCGTGATCTCAGCAACGCAGTCGGCCGACCCGCTTCCATCTTAACCCAGAGGCGTGATGGCGGTGGCCTCTCCGGGCGGATTCTACAGAGGCTTCCACGTGCAAGAGGAGGCAACAAATGGTGGTTTGTTTCCTAACTGGCACGGGGAACAAGACGGCAAATATAGAACACCTGCTGAGCACCAGGAGGCGGTTTTTCATCTGAAGCTACAGCAAACGAGGAGCTGCAGCCTGACATCCCTCCAAAAAAGACAAAGGCAGGAACATGGGATTTGATGTCAAACACTTCCCAGACTGAGAAAACATCAGGATTAAAACGCTTTCTACCCAAATAACGACATGTTTGGTGGCAAACCTGCTTCATCTGCCAGGAGATGAAACCAAAGTCCCTTTCTGGTCCCATTTCAAAATAACAGACTTCTGGAGTTCTCTTATCCAAAACTCAGCTGGATGTAATTTGGGAGTTTGGAAGTTTTACTTCAAAACGGGTGCTGACAAAGTCTGTCTGCAGCAACCACATTAAAACAGGCAGCCTGGCTTCAGGAAGAGGTCCAACTGCTGTCTTTACAAAACAGCAAATGGTGTTGGTTCTCTGATATATTCTCAACATGGTCGATATCACTGCACGGGAAGAATAACATATCACTCCAAGAATAGAAAAGCTCAAACTACTCAATTTTCTTGCGTATAAGTCGCCTTTTTTCTGTTTTACTACAACCCCCATTCCAATAAAGTTGGGATGTTGTGTAAAATGTAAAATGTAAATAAAAACAGAATACAATGATTTACAAATCCTCTTCAACCTATATTCAATTGAATACACCACAAAGACAAGATATTTAATGTTCAAACTGATAAACTTTGACAACAGAGACCCCGCACTGTTGAACAACTGAAGTCGTACATCAAGCAAGAATGGGAAAGAATTCCACCTACAAAGCTTCAACAATTAGTGTCCTCAGTTCCCAAATGCTTATTGAGTGTTGTAAGAAGGAAAGGTGATGTAACACAGTGGTAAACATATCAGTGTCACAGCTTTTTTGAAATATGTTGCAGGCATCCATTTCAAAATGAGCAAATATTTGCACAAAAACAATAAAGTTTATCAGTTTGAACATTAAATATCTTGTCTTTGTGGTGTATTCAATTGAATATAGGTTGAAGAGGATTTGCAAATCATTGTATTCTGTTTTTATTTACATTTGACACAACGTCCCAACTTCATTGAAATTGGGCTTGTAGTTTGAGAGTTTGTGTAACTTATACTCCAGTGCAATTTGTATATTGAAAAATCAAGCATTCATTATTATTATTCATATGAATAATGATATTAATACTACTAATAATACTATGAATAATACTATTATATATTTATTATTATTAATCATATAATTCTTAGTAATAATGATATTATTAACAATATTAACAGTATACCATTATTATTATTAATAACAATAATAATATGAATAAGAATTTAAATATGGCTTTCCCATGAATCAACTAATAAATCTACTAATAAAACATTAAATACCAATAACAAAAAAGACACACAGTCCAACAAAAATCCCAAATTAAAGAGTCAATAATACAGAAAATACATCACATAGATAATACATAAAAAGTTGCAATTTAGGAGACTAGTGAGGGAAACCACCAAGACACCCAGACAGGTTATAGGCTTCTGTGTCCGTGACTGAATCAACAGTTATACAGCTTCATGACGAAGTGGTACAGAGAAGCACTTTGCCAGAAGGCACATGGGAGATGGAAGCTGAGATCTGATCTGTTTTGTTGCATTAAAATCCTTCTCTGCTCTCTTCCACTATGAGCCTGAGTGGTGATGCAACTGGAAAAACATGCACTGTGCACAATTTCTCTAATCACAGCCACAGAAGCTTGTAACTTCTGGGTTGTCTGGGTGTCTTTCCTCACTCTTCTCCTTCTTGCACAGTCAGTCAGTTTTTGAGAACTGTCTACTCCACACAGATTTACCACAGAGTGCCATACTGTTTGTATTTCTTCATAAGTGATGTAAATAAAGTCCAAGACATATTCAGTGACTTGGAAATGTTCATGTGTTCATCCCCTGTGAAGAACACATGATCACATGTAAAAGTCATGATTTACTGGTGATTTCATTTATGTCATATTGTAGGGATTAGTTTTCACTGTGAGTCTAAAAGGCATCATTTTAGAAATTTTTATGTGCGCACACACACACACACACACACACACACACACACACACACACACACACACACACACACACACATATATACGAGGTCTGTCAATAAAGCAACGGTCCTTTTTATTTTTTTCAAAAACTATATGGATTTCATTCATATGTTTTTACGTCAGACATGCTTGAACCCTCGTGCGCATGCGTGAGTTTTTCCACGCCTATATATATATATATATATATATCCATAATGATAACAGGAACAGGAAGACAGAGGTCAGGAATGAGAGGAACAGTAGTAGCCAGCAAACCAGTATTGATCAGTATGTCTGGTATTCATATTGTGTATATCTGTATTTGGAAACTTTCACTTTTTTGTGCTTCTTACCCTGTGTGCTGCTATACAAGGCTGCTGGAACCTCAATCTCCCCAAGGGAGTCTTCCCAAGGGATCAATAAAGCTCTATCTATTCTATCTATGACAAAATCCAGACACGCACCAGCTCAAGGGTTCACAAACATTCGAACACCGTTGTACAAGATAACTAAGAATGTAAAGATTTGGGTAAATTCTGAGGCAGAAACTGATTAAAAGTCTTTTAATCAAAGTTTGATTTATGATGTCACAAAGACCTAAAGCCCTCCTGTTAGTTGGTGAAGACTGGAGGTGTTGTTGTTCTTTCTTTGTCTTAATTTCTTAATTCACTGCCTGTGAGGTGTTGTTCGGGATTTTATTTATTTATTTATTTATTTTACCGTTTCTTGACTCTTTCAACCGAGTGTCAAACTCGGCAAAAGCCAGATTTGTGTTTCAGGTTCAGTCCTGTGTTCTTCTCGACACAACTGTGTCACAGACTTCTAAAACCCAACACAGTGGGCTCCTGTTGTAATTTGTCGAGGCACGAACAGCTCTTGTAAAACTTTCTCTGACACGGGAAATGGGAATATGAAACAGCTTTCATAAATATGCAGCGGGCTCTGTTTCCCCACACAGATGTGATTTCATTTCATATTTGATGCGGCTATATTAAGTGTGACACAAGTAACACCTTTGAGGTTCCATAAGACAAAAGAGAGCAGCACTCATATGAGGGCATTCTTGTACCAAACAGCCTTCTGACGCTCGGAAGTGAAAAAATTAAAAATAAATAAACTAACAAGGTTGAAACCTGAACATAAAAAAAAGATCAAATGCATTTCTGTAACTTCAGTGCTTTTCCATCTAAAGTGGACGCTCAAAGAGGTTCACCATGAATGCCTGAAACTCAGTCATCCCAACGGGAATGCAAGGCACTCCTGGAGATCGAGACCCTTTGCTCAAAGGCACTTTACTGGGAGTGACGAGGGTTCAACAGATGCACTTATTTAAGCTCCCTCACCCATTTTTGTGGTCAGGAAACACTGGTCGACAGCCAAAATGCTTCAGAAATAAATATAGTCAAACATGACTAATTTTGGGTCACTGAGAATGAAAATGATGTTTGAAACTGTCGACCTGCTCAAGATTTTAAGATGTTACTGGATCAGTGAATGAGATCCTGACTTAGGACTCACAAAGGATGGGTGAGTTACAGCGGCGGTTCCTGAAAAATTTCTTAGGAGGGGCAATTTGCCTGATAATCATTAAGGCGACCAATTCAGTAAACACATTAAGCAAGAGAAGCACTGCTGCCTCACAGCAAGAAGGTCATGGGATCGATTCCCACCTGGAGCCTTTCTGTGTGGAGTTTGCATGTTCTCCCTGTGTTTGCGTGGGTTCCTTCCGGGTGCTTTGGCTTCCTCCCACATCCAAAAGCATGTAGATGATGGACTGGAAACTTTAAATTGTCTGTAGGTGTGAATGTGTTAGTTTGTCTGTAAGCGGCCCTGCGACAGACTGCCGTCCTGTCCACGGTGAACACCGCCTCACACCCTGTGACTGCTGGGATAGGCTCTGGGCCCCGTGACCCTCAGTTTGAGTAAGAGGGTATAGAAAATGGATGGATGGCAGATCAACTCAGACAGCAATACCTCCACTAGATAGCAGCACACAATAGAAAGAGTTCCCCTGCAGCTACATAAATTACAGGTGAAAAGCTGTATAAGAAAACTGCATCCAGGAATGCACCAGAATGCGTGAAATCTGCCTGAACAACAACATTCAGAGGCAGATCACATGGCCTGCAACACTGATAACCACCGGAACAGGGGTCGACTAAGATGGGAAAAAAAACAATCCCTCCTCTTACCGTTTGGCAGTGCGTCCCACAAATCACCCTCATGAACAAGCCGCCCCCGGTGAGTTATGAAGGAAAGGAATCTTCATTTAAGTCATCTTAATTAAATTACTCTTTGACTAAATGTAGGAACAAATCTGAGGTCAAAAGATCCAATGTTAGAACTTTTACTTCAGGTGCAGTAGGAAAATGCTTACAGACGTCTGCTGGACAGTGACAAGAGACATGGAATAAGAACTGATCTCTGTACTTGTTTATCTATGAAAAACATGATTTTTTTTCACTTTTGTGAATAATAAATACATTTAAAAACAATAAATAAATAAATTTAATCTAAAAAGAGAACAGATTAAATAGTATAAGGCATCAGAGAAAGATGAAAAGTCCCATATTTATGATTTATCATGAAAATTCAACTATCAACACAATTATGTAGCTGTAAAATGTAAAAAAAAAAAAAGTTAAATATCTTGGAAACAGTAACCAATCAGCCATTTTTAACTTTTATACTTCTAAAAAAATTGTAAGCCAAGTGAAGTCAAACCTACAACCAGGATCGCAACTAACAATTTTTTTTTTATTATTATCAATCAATCTCAGTTATTTCCTTGATTAATCAGTTACCATATTTCCAAGAGTCCAAGTTGCAGGGTATTTTTTTAACTAGTTTGGGAGATCCTGTGACTGATACACTCAAAAAAATCATGTGCTTGTTATTGATGAGCATAATATTTGTCCTGCGGTAGACTGCGTCCTGTCCTTAATTGGAGTAAGAGGGTAAAGAAAATGAATGAATGTATGAATTAATAACTATTTATCTCGGGATTACCCACAAATCAAAGCACTAGAGAAAATAAAGTCCACCAATAAAAAATAAATGCCGATAATAGAAGTACTGTATACAACCACCCCAAATCAAAGAGCTGGTAATACACACATCCACAAGACCCTGTATTTTATTCAGAGCTATCTGGGTGTCTTGGTGGCTTCCCTCACTCGTCTCCTTCCAGCACGACCACCTAATTTTTGAGAACTGCCTGCTTGACACAGCTTTACTGTACAGTACCATACTGTTTGTATTTCTTCATGATTGATATAAAACAAGTCTAAAGCCACCTTGCTACTTGCCCAAATTTGATCCCTGCACTGGCACACAATCTTGCATGCCAATGAGCAAATTCACCGTAAACTGTGCTTAAACTGCGTGAGGCAATTTTCTGACATGCATAAATTCCTTGCCACTTGTGTGAACTACTTGTGAGCATTGTGCAACCTATTCAAAAAAACGTGCGCAGGGCTGCGCACAGTTTACGATGAGTTTACTCATAGCCACGCAAGATTGCTTGCCATTGTGGGGATTAAATTCATGCAATTGTCAAGGTGATTTAAGGTGTACAACCCCTGGCAAAAATTATGGAATCACCGGCCTCGGAGGATGGTCATTCAGTTGTTTAATTTTGTAGAAAAAAGCAGATCACAGACATGACACAAAACTAAAGTCATTTCAAATGGCAACTTTCTGGCTTTAAGAAACACTATGCAGTCAGTAACGGTTACTTTTTTAGACCAAGCAGAGGGAAAAAAAATATGGAATCACTCAATTCTGAGGAAACAACTATGGAATCATGAAAAACAAAAGAACGCTCCAACACATCACTAGTATTTTGTTGCACCACCTCTGGCTTTTATAACGGCTTGCAGTCTCTGAGGCATGAACTTAATGAGTGACAAACAGTACTCTTCATCAATCTGGCTCCAACTTTCTCTGATTGCTGTTGCCAGATCAGCTTTGCAGGTTGGAGCCTTGTCATGGACCATTTTCTTCAACTTCCACCAAAGATTTTCAATTGGATTAAGATCCGGACTATTTGCAGGCCATGACATTGACCCTATGTGTCTTTTAGCAAGGAATGTTTTCACAGTTTTTGCTCTATGGCAAGATGCATTATCATCTTGAAAAATGATTTCATCATCCCCAAACATCCTTTCAATTGATGGGATAAGAAAAGTGTCCAAAATATCAACGTAACTTGTGCATTTATTGATGATGTAATGACAGCCATCTCCCCAGTGCCTTTACCTGACATGCAGCCCCATATCATCAATGACTGTGGAAATTTACATGTTCTCTTCAGGCAGTCATCTTTATAAATCTCATTGGAACGGCACCAAACAAAAGTTCCAGCATCATCACCTTGCCCAATGCAGATTCGAGATTCATCACTGAATATGACTTTCATCCAGTCATCCGTCCACAATTGCTTTTCCTTAGCCCATTGTAACCTTGTTTTTTTTCTGTTTAGGTGTTAATGATAGCTTGCGTTTAGCTTTTCTGTATGTAAATCCCATTTCCTTTAGGCAGTTGCTTACAGTTCAGTCACAGACGTTGACTCCAGTTTCCTCCTATTCGTTCCTCATTTGTTTTGTTGTGCATTTTCGATTTTGAGACATATTGCTTTAAGTTTTCTGTCTTGACACTTTGATGTCTTCCTTGGTCTACCAGTATGTTTGCCTTTAACAACCTTCCCATGTTGTTTGTATTAGGTCCAGAGTTTAGACATAGCTGACTGTGAACAACAAACATCTTTTGCAACATTGCGTGATGATTTACCCTCTTTTAAGAGTTTGATAATCCTCTCCTTTGTTTCAAATGACATCTCTCGTGTTGGAGCCATGATTCATGTCAGTCCACTTGGTGCAACAGCTCTCCAAGGTGTGATCATTCCTTTTTAGATGCAGACTAATGAGCAGATCTGATTTGATGCAGGTGTTAGTTTTGGGGATCAAAATTTACAGGGTGATTCCATAATTTATTCCTCAGAATTGAGTGAGTCCATATTTTTTTCCCTCTGCTTGGTCTAAAATGTAACCGTTACTGACTGCCACAATTTTTTTTCTTGATTTCTTATAGTGTTTCTTAAAGCCAGAAAGTTGCCATTTGAAATGACTAGTTTTGTGTCATGTCTGTGATCTGCTTTTTTTCTATAAAATTACACAACTGAATGAACATCCTCCGAGGCCGGTAATTCCATAATTATTGCCAGGGGTTGTATTCAGGGACTTGGAAATGTTCATGTGACCAGCCCCTGGCTTAAGAAAACCGGCTGTAAAAGAGATTATTTAAACCTTATATTCAGAATAAATTGTCTCAAGGCTGGAATATGTTGAAATTAAGGAATGGACATATATTAACAGATGAAATGAATGTGAAATATCTTGAATTCATGCTGTCTGCAGTGAAACGGAAGTCAAACTAAATGTAAGAATCACTGCATTTTTTTTGGGGGGGGGGTCCCCATATCATTCCAACTTTTTCTGATTTGAGATTTACTTTTTGCATCACGTACTAAACAAACAAAACACGAGTCCTTATATTGATCTTTACTGGGAGAAACAAGATTCAGTTCTGGATTTCTGTGCTTGTGTGTCTCCACTCCAGTTCCACACACAGTTTGATCAAAACCTACTCACTAAACAAAGATTAACTAGCAGAGTTTCAGCAATATCTAATTGACAGATCCACCTCCAAATCCTCACCTAAATCTGAGGGGTTCCTCGTTCCCAGTGTTTCCTATAAAGAGATTAAAGAGATTAAAGAAGGGGAACCACAACATGAGGACTCATTGTGCGACACTAATGAGAGAAAAACACAGTCTGCTGATTTCAGACGCAGACGATGAATTGATTTCTCACTAAATGAAGGATGACATTCTGCTTGAGCTTTAATCACATTAATCACAACTGTGAACATCCCACATTAATGGTCGACCAAACAACCCGCTGATTAACTTATTTCAATGGTTTTCCTGAACTGACGACTTTGGTGCACAACAGATTGAGGTGGTGTTAATTATGTTAAAGCTCAAAACAAGGAGGTTTATTGTGACATAACAGATTGTTCAAAAAGCAATCAGACAGTTGGTGGCGGCGTTAAGGAGACCACTGCCGTCTGACTTTCCCTCCAGACAAATCCAGCAGTGACTTTAAAAAGCGCCACACAGGGTTCCGTGATTATGGAATATAGATGTGTGTGGAATTGATGCAAAATAGAAAATGTTGTTAGTGAAAGAGTGAATGAAAATAAATTTCTGAGTGTGATACTGGACCACAAAAACCTTCCAATATATAGCGAATATATGATGAACAATCACGGTTATATAACGCATGTAGTGAGGAAACTGATCCGACACATTGAGATTATCACGGTAGTATTACGGGTGTATTATGAATGCATCACGCACGTATTGCGCGTGCACAGCATCTGCACTGCGGTCATAAAAGAAGCGCACTCGCTCCTTTCGGCATCACTATTCACACCAACAATACAGGCTCTGGAGCATTTGCTGGACTTGGACAAGTTGATCACAGAGTCAATGTTCATTTTGTCAAGCGAGGGTTAACTGTTCATGAGTTTGGGGAGCGGAAGGGGGGAAGCCGCTCGGGTGTGAGACAGCATTTTTTTTCCTTTTTTTTTTTTTTGAAAGTGTCAGAAAACAGACTTCAGCGTGAGTTGTGGCTACAGCAACTCTTCCTTTTGTTGGTGTTAAATAAAAGTCCTGGATTCCAGCGGCTATTGCATCTTTGTGGATTTACACAGCCGGGCCGGCACTGACTGGCAGGTATTTCGCTTTCTGCCACATATAGTACTTTGGGTTTACGTGACGTGTTTGTTATGCATTCACAGATTGTCCACAAATCAGCTGCAAAGCAGATGTAATAAAAACGCTTTATTCATGGCCAATCTGTATGCATTTGCTACAACATATTTTAGTTTGTGATGTGGACATGATGGGCACGATATATATCTGTTTTACACACTGTTCCGGTCCGCTGCCAAGCCGCAAATCCCCATCAGTTGCGGATATCAGCGGTTAACGGCAGATATACAGCGCATAGAGTAAGTATGTACTGTGTATGAATGTATGGAGTATGTAAGGTGGATGTTATCTGCATCCAGATTTTTGAACAGCTCAAAAATCCTGGCTGCGGACATGCGTGCCTCTGTGGATGATCACGGGCGTGTTCGGATGACGGCCGACTCATACAGGCATGTTACATGGATATTGCGGATGTCTGGCGAAAATTGGGCCAATTTTGTGTGCAATCCATACGCAAATCCTCTAAACGCCAGTGGGACAGGGCCCTAACATGGTGAGGAGACTGCAGCACTCTGTATTTTTCAGAGTATAACGTGGAATTGGAACTGTAAAAAAAAGCCTCTTGAAGAGGAAAAACCCAAATATAAATTGCACCTTTTTTCTGTATTATCAGCTCTTTTAATTTGGGATTTTTGTGACTTACTGTATTGTTTATTAATGGCTTTTATTTTTTTAATATTATTGCTTATTTGGTTTAGTCCTTTGATTCCTGTGGAAGTCCTACTTAAATAGTAGCTATTATTATTATTATTATTAAGTTCCTGGGGACAAATGCAGCAGTGATCAAACAAATCTTAAACACCCATGAAATAATGGTGTGATTAATGTAATGTTAGAAGGAACAAGCATGAAGAAACTGTTAAACATGCTTACAGTGACAAAATGTTATTGTGGTCTTAAAAGTGATGCTTCAAAGACATTAACAGCCAAGTGTTTCAGGACATGGCTGGAAACAAAAGGACGGGCTTCTCATGAAAGTTGCCCATGTAAAAAAAAAAAAAAACACACGTTTTTCCGTATTGTTAATTTGGGATTTTTGTGCATTGCTATAGAGTACTTATTATTGGCATTTATTATTTTTTTACTGGAGTTTATTTTGTTTAGTCCTTTTATTCCTGTTAAAGTCCTATTTAAACATTTACTATAATTATTTTTATGAATAACAAATGCACAATTTTTCGGTATATAAATCGCACCAGATCTCCCATACTAAATGGTAAATGGACTGCATTTAGATAGCACTTTCCCATCTGCATCAGAAGCTCGAAGTGCTTTACAATGATGCCTCACATTCACCCATTCATACTCACACACCGATGTGAGCTTTAAAGTGAGCTTCCACTCCACATCAGAGAAGCCCCCCCCCCGTCTATTTTTAAACCTCGTCTTAAATCCCGTCTTTACTCCCAAACTTTTAACCCAGCATGAGACTCTATTTTAATTTTAATTCTTATTTGTATTTACTTGTTGGTTATGCTTCCTTTTTGTTTTTTGACTTGTTCTATTATTTTATTGTCTCGTAAAATTTATGAGACAATAGTATTTTCTTTGTCATGTACAGCACTTTGTGGTAGATGTAGTTGTTTTAACGTGCTATAGATATAAATTTAAGTCAAGTACAAATATCTGGGATCTGTGACTCCAAACTCACAATAAATTAACTACAACAGTCAACTCTGGCTGATAAATCCTGAGATGACAGAAAAAGTTTAATACTCTGACGATTGATTTATTAAATATTTTGTGCTAATCGTTTGCTGTTTTTGAAGTATCAAATGTTTAAAATGTAAATCAGATTTCCAGGAGCCTGAAGTGACATTATTGTAGTGTACTTTTTATTATTGCCACATGGGGTGTGCAGCCAGTACATTCTGAGTGCCGGTCCCAAGCCCGGATAAATGAGGAGGGTTGCGTCAGGAAGGGCATCCACCGTAAAACAAGCCAACCCAACTATGCAGACTCAGAATCAAATTCCCATACCGGATCGGTCGCGGCCCGGGTTAACAACGTCCGCCACCGGTGCTATTGCCCAACAGGGTGCCGGTGGAAATTGGGCTACTGCTGGGCAAAGACGACGAAGAAGAGGAGGAAAACCTTGCCACGAACAGCGGGAGAAGAAGAAAACTAGAAGGGTGGAAATGAGAGTGGGGACTTTGAATGTTGGTAGTATGACTGGTAAAGGGAGAAAGCTGGCTGATATGATGGAGAGGAGAAAAGTAGACATATTGTGTGTGCAAGAGACCAAGTGGAAGGGAAGTAAGAGCAGGAGCATCGGCGGTGGGTACAAGTTGTTGTACCATGGAGAGGACAGGAAGAGAAATGGTGTTGGGGTCATTTTAAAGGAAGAGTATGTTAAAGTGTGTTGGAGGTTAAGCGAGTGTCTGACAGGGTGATGAGTGTGAAGTTGGAAATTGAAGGGGTGATGATGAATATCATCAGTGCATATGGCCCACAGGTAGGTTGTGAGATGAAGGAGAAAGAAGATTTCTGGAGTGTATTAGATGAGGTGGTGGAGAGTGTGCCCAAGCATGAAAGAGTGGTGATAGGAGCAGACTTCAATGGGCACGTTGGTGAAGGGAACAGAGGTGATGAGGAAGTAATGGGTAGATATGGTATCAAGGATAGGAATGGGGAAGGACAGATGGTAGTTGATTTTGCAAAAATGATGGAAATGGCTGTGGTGAATACCTACTTTAAGAAAAGGGAGGAGTACAGGGTAACATATAAGAGTGGAGGAAGGTGCACACAGGTGGACTACATTCTTTATAGGAGATGCAAGCTAAAAGAAATCACAGACTGTAAGGTGGTAGCAGGAGAGAGTGTCACTAGACAGCATAGGATGGTTGTTTGTAGGATGACTTTAGAGGTAAAGAAGAAGAAGAGAGTGAGAGCTCAACAAAGGATCAGATGGTGGAAGCTGAAGGAGGAAGACCGTTGTGTGAAATTTAGCGAGCAGGTGAGAGAAGCACTAGTTGGAGGGGAAGCAATTTTGGACAACTGGGAAAAGTACTGCAGATGTGGTGAGGGAGACAGCTAGGGCAGTACTGGGTATGACATCTGGACAGTGGAAGGAAGACAAGGAGACTTGGTGGTGGAATGAAGAGGTCCAGGAAAGCATAAGGAGAAAGAGGTTGGCGAAAAAGTTTTGGGATAGTCGGAGAGATGAAGAAAGTAGACAGGAGTACAAGGAGATGCGGCGTAAGGCGAGAAGTGGCAAAAGCAAAGGAAAAGGCATATTGCGAGCTGTACAAGAAGTTGAATAGTAAGGAAGGAGAAAAGGACTTGTACCGATTGGCCAGACAAAGGGACAGAGCTGGAAAGGATGTGCAGCAGGTTAGGGTGGTAAAAGATGCACATGGTAATGTGCTGACAAGTGAGGAGTGTGTGCTGAGAAGGTGGAGGGAATATTTTGAAGAGTTGATGAATAAAGAAAATGAGCAAGAGAAAAGGCTGGATGATGTGGTGAGAGTAAATCAGGAAGTAAAAGAGATTAGCAAGGAAGAAGTGAGGGCTGCTATGAAGAGCATGAAGAGTGGAAAGGCAGTTGGTCCAGATGACATTCCAATGGAGGCATGGAAATGTCTAGGAGAGATGGCAGTAGAGTTTTTAACCAGATTGTTTAATAAAATCTTGGAAAGTGAGAGGATGCCTGAGGAGTGGAGACGAAGTGTGCTGTTCCTATTTTCAAGAACAAGGGTGATGTGCAGAGCTGCAGTAACTACAGAGGCCATAAAGCTGATCAGCCACAGCATGAAGTTATGGGAAAGAGTAGTAGAGCTAGGCTTAGAAAACAGGTGAAGATCTGTGAGCAGCAATATGGTTTCATGCCAAGAAAGAGCACTACAGATGCAATGTTTGCTCTGAGAATACTGTTGGAAAAGTACAGAGAAGGACAGAAAGAGTTACACTGTGTGTTTGTGGTCTTAGAAAAAGCTTATGATAGGGTGCCAAGAGAAGAGTTGTGGCATTGTATGAGGAAGTCTGTGTTGTGTGGGCCGCCAGAAGAGGATGTACTGCTGGCCACCACCAAAGGGCGCCCTGCCTGAAGTGCGGGCTTCAGGCACGAGAGGGCGCTGCCGCCACCGACACAGACGGGAGTGACAGCTGTCACTCATTAATTCCTGACAGCTGTCACACATTCTTCATCATCGCACTCCATAAAGACCAGACATCATCTCCACCTCATCAACCGAGATATCATACTTCATTGGAGGTAATACTCTCAGCCTTTTTGTGAGATTTATAAATCTGTTACTGTGAGTGTTTGCAGGAGAACCGGTCATTTTTGCGGAGGCTGTGCAAGACGGCGCTCCTTTCATTTGAGACCGCTGCAACATATTGAGGGAGAGGTGGAGGGTGGCATTCCCACCGCTGTTGTTACCTGGTGTACACACACCCACACTTGACTGTCTTTGTTCTTCGCCAGCAGTACAGATCCGACAGTCTGGGGACGGTGATCACCTGGGAATTCGGGACTTGGCGGCTCCATATTCACCAGGTTCTGTGGGGGCGGAAATCGTGTGGTTCCGGCTCTTCTCAGGACAGACGTCTTCTATCCTCGAGCCTGCCCACACCGTCACCTTGTAATTTGACTGTAATATATTCTGAGATTGTCTGTATGTTCGTTGTGCACGTTTCACAACATTAAATTGTTACCTTTTGGCTCATCTATTGACCGTTCATTTGCGCCCCCTGTTGTGGGTCCGTGTCACTACACTTTCACAACAGGATATCTCGGCCAGCGTCATGGACTCCGAGGGGCGTCACCCGGCTGTTGAACGACCAATGGGAGAGCAGGGAGCGCAGGCGTCTGCAGGAGGCATGATTGGTGAGCTACAGCACATTCTCACCGCCTTTACGGCTCGGTTGGACCAAATGACCGAGCAAAACATCCTCCTGAACCGCAGGGTGGAGGCTCTCTCCGCACAGATGGTGGCGAGCGCTCAGGGCGCTGCTGCAACTCGTCCTCCTGCCGACCCTGTGCAGAATAATGAACGTTCCAGTGGTGGTTCAACAACCCCTCCCACCATCTCCTGAAGCATACATAAGCCCTCCTGAGCCGTACGGAGGTTGTGTGGAGACGTGCGCGGACTTTCTTATGCAATGTTCGCTCGTCTTCGCACAACGTCCCGTCATGTACGCATCAGATTGCTAGTAAAATAGCTTATGTGATTGCTCTGCTTCGGGGTAAAGCACGCGCCTGGGCTACGGCGCTCTGGGAACAGAACTCACGGTTGTTATCAGCATACACTGGGTTTGTGGGGGAGTTCAGAACAGTGTTTGATCACCCTAACAGAGGAGAGACCGCTTCAACCGTGCTGCTGTCAATGAGACAGGGACGCGAGAGCGCAGCCGCTTATGCAGTCAACTTCCGCATCGCGGCTGCGAGGTCGGCTGGAATACCGTTGCGCTCCGCGCCGCCTTCATAAACGGACTGTCGTTGGTTCTGAAGGAGCAGCTGGTAGCTAAGGAGGAACCGTGGGATTTAGATGGGCTTATCGATCTCGTTATACAGTTAGACAATCGGTTGGAGGAACGCCGTCGGGACCGAGGCGAAGGACGTGACCGGATACGCGCCACCCCTCTCCCTTCCGGGTTCGAAAAGGCGCCGCCCTCCCCACGCTCCATAACCACAGCGCTCCGTGTGGTAACAGCTCCCCCTACTGACGTTGTTAGGGAAATGCACAGGGCCAAAATGAGGAGGCTGATCCGCGGGGAGTGTTTTCCTCTGCAGCTCAAAGGAGCACATACAGAAAAACTGCCCCAAACGGCCAAAACGACAACACTCGCCCTTAGAGACTGGGCTAAGGGGGGTCAAAACATTCAATTGAGACACACAGATTGCCACACGACTCCCAGTCACAATCCTGAGCGGGGATTTAACCCTTCAAGCCCCAGCACTGGTGGACACGGGGTCAGAAGGGAATCTGCTAGACAGCAGATGGGCAAGGGAGGTAGGGCTCCCTCTGGTGGCGCTTTCCTTCGCCATTACAGGTTCGGGCACTAGATGGCACCCTCCTCCCTTTACTCACACACAAGACACAACCAGTAACTCTGGTGGTGTCTGGAAACCATCGGGAGGAGATTGAGTTTTGTTGTAACTCCTTCTACCTCCCGCGTGATTTTGGGCTTCCCATGGATGTTGAAGCACAATCCCCGGATTGATTGGCCATCTGGGGTGGTGGTTCAGTGGAGCGAAACCTGCCATCGGGTGTGTTTAGGATCCTCGGTTCCCCCCGGTTTACAGGCTAAGGAGGAGGTCAAAGTCCCTCCCAATCTGACGGCAGTGCCGGTTTGAGTACCACGATCTTGCTGACGTCTTCAGCAAGGATCTGGCACTCACCCTTCCCCCGCACCTTCCGTACGATTGTGCCATTGATTTGGTTCCAGGCGCTGAGTTCCCGTCCAGCAGGCTGTACAACCTCTCACGACCTGAGCGCGAATCAATGGAGACCTACATCCGGGACTCATTAGCTGCCGGGCTGATCCGGAACTTCACCTCCCCGATGGGGGCAGGTTTCTTTTTTGTGGGCAAGAAAGATGGTGGACTCCGTCCATGCATTGATTACAGGGGGCTGAATGAGATTACGGTTCGCAATCGATACCCGTTGCCGTTGTTGGATTCCGTGTTCACCCCCCTGCATGGAGCCAAAATCTTTACTAAGCTGGATCTTAGAAATGCGTATCACCTGGTTCGGATCCGGAAGGGAGACGAATGGAAGCCGGCATTTAACACCCCGTTAGGTCACTTTGAGTACCTGGTCATGCCGTTCGGCCTCACCAACGCCCCCGCGACGTTCCAAGCCTTGGTTAACGACGTCTTGCGGGACTTCCTGCACCGATTCGTCTTCGTATATCTGGACGATATTCTCATCTTTTCTCCGGATCCTGAGACCCATGTCCAGCATGTACGTCAGGTCCTGCAGCAGTTATTAGAGAACCGACTGTTTGTGAAGGGCGAGAAGTGCGAGTTTCACCGCACGTCTTTGTCCTTCCTGGGGTTTATCATCTCCTCTAACTCCGTCGCCCCTGATCCGGCCAAGGTTGCGGCGGTGAGAGATTGGCCCCAACCAACAAGCCGTAGGAAGCTGCAACAGTTCCTCGGCTTCGCTAATTTCTATAGGAGGTTCATTAAGGGCTACAGTCAGGTAGTTAGCCCCCTGACAGCCCTGACCTCTCCAAAAGTCCCCTTCACCTGGTTCGGATCGGTGCGAAGCCGCGTCAAGGAGTTGAAACGACGGTTCTCTACTGCGCCAGTTTTGGTGCAGCCCGACCCTAGCCGCCAGTTCGTGGTTGAAGTGGACGCCTCTGACTCAGGGATAGGAGCCGTGCTGTCCCAGAGCGGAGAGACTGATAGGGTTCTTCACCCGTGGTCCTACTTTGACTTCACGGCAGGTTGACCCGGGCTGAACGAACTATGACGTCGGCAATCGAGAACTCCTTGCGGTGAAAGAGGCTCTTGAGGAGTGGAGACCTGGAGTATATCAGGACCGCCAAGCGGCTGAACCCCAGGCAAGCCCGCTGGTCACTGTTCTTCAGGCATTTTGACTTCCGGATCACCTATCGCCCCGGGACCAAGAACCAGAGGTCGGATGCCTTGTCCCGGGTACACGAAGAGGAGGTCAAAACTGCACTGTCGGATCCACCGGAGCCCATCCTGCCGGAGTCCACTATCGTGGCCACCCTCACCTGGGACATGGAGAAGATCGTCCGGGAGGCCCTGGCACGGAGCCCGGACACAGGTACAGGTCCGAAGAACCGTTATACATCCCACCAGAGGCCAGAGCTGCAGTCTTGGACTTCTGTCACGGTTCCAAGCTCTCCTGTCATCCAGGGGTGCGAAGGACCGTGGCAGTTGTCCGGCAGCGCTTCTGGTGGGCGTCTATGGAGGCCGACGTCCGGGAGTATATCCAGGCCTGCACCACCTGTGCCAGGGGCAAGGCTGACCACAGGAAGGCCCAAGGACTACTCCAACCGCTTCCTGTGCCTCATCGCCCCTGGTCCCACATCGGCCTGGATTTCGTCACGGGCCTCCCGCCGTCCCAGGGCAACACCACCATCTTCACGATAGTGGACCGATTCTCCAAGGCGGCCCACTTCGTGGCCCTCCCGAAGCTCCCAACAGCCCAGGAGACAGCAGACCTCCTGGTCCACCATGCTGTCCGTCTGCATGGGATACCCACCGACATCGTCTCAGATCGTGGTCCCCAGTTCTCCTCACACGTCTGGAGGAGCTTCTGCAGGGAACTGGGGGCCACCGTGAGCCTCTCGTCCGGGTACCATCCACAGACGAACGGACAGGCAGAGCGGGCCAACCAGGAACTGGAACAGACCCTCCGCTGCGTCACATCCGCGCACCCGACGGCCTGGAATAACCATCTGGCCTGGATCGAGTATGCGCATAACAGCCAGGTGTCTTCCGCCACCGGCCTCTCCCCATTTGAGGTGTGTTTGGGGTATCAGCCCCCGTTGTTCCCCGTGGTGGAGGGAGAGGTCGGTGTGCCCTCGGTCCAGGCCCACCTGCGGAAGTGCCGTCGGGTGTGGCGCTCCGCCCGTTCTGCCTTGTTGAAGGCCCGGACGAGGGCGAAGACCCATGCAGACCGCCGGCGATCCCCGGCCCCTGCTTACCAGCCCGGGCAGGAGGTGTGGCTGTCCACGAAGGACATCCCCCTCCAAGTGGACTCCCCCAAGTTGAAGGACCGGTACATTGGACCTTTCCAGATCCTCAAAATCCTCAGTCCTGCCGCAGTGAAGCTCCGACTCCCAGCTTCACTGCGGATCCACCCGGTTTTTCATGTGTCCAGACTCAAGCCTCACCACACCTCACACCTCTGTGCTCCCGGTCCGGCGCCGCCTCCTGCCCGGATTATTGACGGGGAGCCGGCTTGGACAGTGCGCCGGCTCCTGGACGTCCGTCGAATGGGCCGGGGGTTCCAGTACTTGGTGGACTGGGAAGGGTATGGACCCGAAGAACGCTCCTGGGTGAAGAGGAGCTTCATCCTGGACCCGGCCCTCCTGGCCGATTTCTACCGCAGACACCCAGACAAGGGGGGGGGTCCTGTTGTGTGGGCCGCCAGACGAGGATGTACTGCTGGCCCACCACCAAAGGGCGCCCTGCCTGAAGTGCGGGCTTCAGGCACGAGAGGGCGCTGCCGCCACCGACACAGCTGGGAGTGACAGCTGTCACTCATTAATTCCTGACAGCTGTCACACATTCTTCATCATCGCACTCCATAAAGACCAGACGTCATCTCCACCTCATCGCCGAGATATCATACTTCATTGGAGGTAATACTCTCAGCCTTTTTGTGAGATTTATAAATCTGTTATTGTGAGTGTTTGCAGGAGAACCGGTCGTTTTTTGCGGAGGCTGTGCAAGACGGCGCTCCTTTTCATCTGAGACCGCTGCAACATATTGAGTGAGAGGTGGAGGTGGCATTCCCACCACTGTTGTTACTGGGTGTACACACACCCACACTTGACTGTCTTTGTTCTTCGCCAGCAGTACCAGATCCGACAGTCGGGGACGGTGATCACCTGGGAATTCGGGACTTGGCGGCTCCAGTATTCACCAGGTTCTGTGGGGGCGGAAATCGTGTGGTTCCAGCTCTTCTCAGGACAGACGCTTCTATCCTCGAGCCTGCCCACACGTCACCTTTGTAATTTGAACTGTAATTATATTCTGAGATTGTCTGTATGTTCGTTGTGCACGTTTCACAACATTAAATTGTTACCTTTTGCTCATCTATTGACCGTTCATTTGCGCCCCCTGTTGTGGGTCCGTGTCACTACACTTTCACAACAGTCTGGAGTGGCAGAGAAGTATGTTAGGGTAGTGCAGGACATGTACAAGAATAGTGTGACAGCGGTGAGATGCGCAGTCGGAATGACAGACTCATTCAAGGTGGAGGTGGGATTACACCAAGGATCAGCTCTGAGTCCTTTCTTGTTTGCAGTGGTGATGGACAGGTTGACAGATGAGATCAGACAGGAGTCCCCATGGACTATGATGTTTGCAGATGACATTGTGATCTGTAGTGAGAGTAGAGAGCAAGTTGAGTCTAGTCTGGAGAAGTGGAGATATGCTTTGGAGAGAAGGGGAATGAAAGTCAGTAGAAGCAAGACTGAGTACATGTGTGTGAACGAGAGGGAGCCCAGTGGAATAGTGCAGTTACAAGGAGTAGAAGTAGTGAAAGTAGATGAGTTTAAATATTTGGGGTCAACTGTTCAAAGTAATGGAGAGTGTGGTAGAGAGGTGAAGAAGAGAGTGCAGGCAGGGTGGAGTGGGTGGAGAAAGGTGGCAGGAGTGATTTGTGACCGAAGAATATCAGCAAGAGTGAAGGGGAAAGTTTACGAAACAGTAGTGAGACCAGCTATGTTGTATGGTTTAGAGACAGTGGCACTAACAAAAAGACAGGAGGCAGAGCTGGAGGTGGCAGAGCTGAAGATGTTGAGATTCTCTTTGGGAGTGACAAGAATGGACAAGATTAGGAATGAACATATCAGAGGGACAGCTCAGGTGGGACGGTTTGGAGACAAAGTCAGAGAGGCGAGATTGAGATGGTTTGGATATGTGCAGAGGAGGGACCCAGGGTATATAGGGAGAAGGATGCTGAGGATGGAGCCACCAGGCAGGAGGAGAAGAGGGAGACCAAAGAGGAGGTTCATGGATGTGCTGAGAGAGGACATGCAGGTGGTTGGTGTGACAGAGGAAGATACAGAGGACAGGGTGAGATGGAAACGATTGAGCTGCTGTGGCGACCCCTAACGGGAACAGCCGAAAGACAAAGAAGAAGAAGACTTTCTATTATTGCCATTTATTCTTTATGATTAGAGTTTATTTTGTTTAGTGCTTTGCTTCTTCCACTACAGGCGTACAAGTAGCAGGGCCTCCCTAACTACTAATAAATAAATAAAGGTACTCAAAAATATTTACAGAACAGTGACAAGAAAAAAAGAAAATGAATAAAGTAATGACACAGAACTGGAACAGAACCAATTTATTTTTCACGAGATGATAATTAAAATCGCTGAGTTATTTTATTGTCTACTGATGTTGTAAAACAGGCAGTTTCCAATTATTCTCAGTAAACTATGATTCATACGCGCTGGTTTGGGGTGTTTTTAAATTCTATTTTCATCCTAATTTATATGTTATGTGAATCCTGTTCAGTTTGTCTCACAAATGAAAGATGATCCAAAAAAAAAAGACTTGAATTAAATGAATTCACTTCAACCCATTAAGCCCAACTGCAAAAACGTAATTAACCAATCTGTGACTTTAAAAGAAGCCGCCTGTTCTTGTAATTCATCAGTTTCCATCTTAAACTAAATGGGGGAAGATTTACATTGTGTAAATTTGACTTAAAACCCAACATTTAACTTAATCAATTGAAAAGGCGTTGAAAATGGTTTTCTCCTCCAGCAGCATTTTCAGTCTCTTTCAAGCGGAACAACTCTCCTCCAGAGTGGAAAATTGAAATTTAACAGCAGAAAATCGCTGTCCCCACCAGCCTCTCTTTCCCCCACTATCCTGTCGACTCCAAGATAGTAAATTGACAAAGCAGGATGCAGAGTGTAACAACTCAGCCAAACTACCACTTTTCTTGATGAAGAGATTTGGCAACTAAACGTCAAACTGCCGCTGAAAGGCAGAAATCCTCATGTCAGGACAAAAGATTCTGCAGGAAGTCTGTCAGGTGTGTTACTCTGGATAATTTCGTCAATGGGACAAACTGAACTACTGGGATATTCCCTGTGGTTGTTGTCCAAAACCCTCATCTCAATGAACGAGATGGAAACGTTGGTGTGGAGTGATTTTTGATGGACATTTCTATTGCGTTATTAATGTGGTGATAATCATCATACATAAAAATGTAACCTCGTAGAAAACAATAAATGGGTATCAGCCTGATGTTTCGAGGTAAATTATACATGATTTCCAGTGTTGCCACAGTTACTTTGAAAAGTTATTTTATTAGATACTTTTTTAGTTACTTTATACAGTTACTTTATTAGCAGCTTTATAGAGTTACTTTATTAGCAGCTTTATAGTTACTTTATTAGTAGCTTTATGCATTTAGTGTATTAGCAGCTGCCAACAACTTGTAACTAATAAGGTAACTAGTAATCTAACTTGGTTACTCTTAAGATTGAGTAATTAGCAAGAAACTAATAGTTACTTTCTGAGTACTCAATCCTGAAAATAACCAAGTTAGATTACTAGTTACTTTATTAGTTACATTCAGCAGCTGCCGACAAGGTGTCCGCAGCTGCTAATGAAGTAACTGTAAAATGTAACTGTAAGAAGTAAATAATATTGTAAATTTCAAAGTATTTATTTTTATTTTAGTTATTTCATTTATATAGCACCAACAAAGTTGCCTCGAGGCACTTCACACAAGTAAGGTCTAACCATACCAACCCCCAGAGCAAGAACACAGGCGACAGTGGTAAGGAAAAACTCCCTCTGATGATTTGAGGAAGAAACCTCAAGCAGACCAGACTCAAAAGGGGTGACCCCTGCTTGGGCCATGCTAATGACACAATTGACAAAGACAAAAATACTGGAAATTTTGGGCATCCATGCTGGCGTACAGGATGGAAGGCTTACAGATGTAGACACCACACCCATCTCTGGATGGAGCCGCACCACAAACAGAATCACGTATCAGAAAAACACAAACACAATATCACTTGTCAGCATTAAGCAACACGAAAAACAGAAGAAATACTAAGGTGACCGCGGCCACTAGCCCTAAGCTTCACTAAAAGACCCAGAATTTAGACAAAGTTGAGGCCGCGGCCCACTCTGTTTCCTAATGAAATGAATTTAAAAGAGTCAAAAGCATAGTACTATACTATGCCAGTATGCTAGCCATATGAAAGGGAAAATAAGTGCATCTTAAGCCTGGACTTGAAAGTCTCTACAGAATCTGACTGTTTTATTGATGCAGGGAGGTCAGTCCACAGAACAGGGCCACGATAAGAGCAAGTTTCTTCTACTTCTAATTTGTACTACGCCATTTCCATTCTAGACCTCTAGCCTTATGTTTGAGCTCACGCAGGTAATTACTGAACCAAGGTGACTTTGTTTTGGGGTGGCATTGTTTTAATTTAGGTGGCGCAATCATGTCGAGTGTAGTTTTGAGTGCTGAGTTTAAACTATCCACAAGACTGTCTACTGATTGGGCATTTTCAAATGTGAAGCTAAAATATCAGGCAGTCTAGCTTCAAGTTCAGTCGTAGTTGATGTGTCACCACAATGATAAATAAGGTTGTTGTTCCACAAAACACGGCAGAAAAACTGCAAACCTAATAAGTGAGTGATCAGAGACCACTGATACAAGAGGCATGATGTCAATATTTGTGACAGCATACCACAGGCGAGAACCAAATCCAGGATCTTTCCACTAATGTGCGTCGAATGCACTGCTGGAATCCTATGCATCCATAATGTCCATAAATGATTTGCAGAGGGTATCAGAAGGCTTTAAAGTCACCAATAATCAGAATGTTATCTGCAGTAGTCGACAAGTTAGAGATGAAATCACCAACTTCATCTAAGATTCAGAGTATGGGACAATACGTAGCATTGTGGGCAGAGCGGAGAATCAGGTGTTCAAACGTATTATATTTGTGAGCCCCAACATCTAATAGTATCAGGTTCTACTGACAAAGCAGGCAGGACACAATTGCAGGATGTGGACAAACAGCTCTGTATAATTGAGGCGTTTACTTGATTCATAGGCAGGGGGCCGGTACACATCAAGCAGTCCATAAAGAGCAACAGTAACACAATCATTAGGCAAGGGCGAGGTCCAGATATGACTTTCATCCAGTCATCCAAAGTCCACGATTGCTTTTCCTTAGTCCATTGTAACCTTATTTTTTTCTGTTTAGGTGTTAATGATGGCTTTCGTTTAGCTTTTCTGTATGTAAATCCCATTTCCTTTAGGCCGTTTCTTACAGTTCGGTCACAGACGTTGACTCCAGTTTCCTCCTATTCGTTCCTCATTTGTTTTGTTGTGCATTTTCAATTTTTCAGACATATTGCTTTAAGTTTTCTGTCTTGACGCTTTGATGTCTTCCTTGGTCTACCAGTATGTTTGCCTTTAACAACCTTCCCATGTTGTTTGTATTTGGTCCAGAGTTTAGACACAGCTGACTGTGAACAACCAACATCTTTTGCAACATTGCGTGATGATTTACCCTCTTTTAAGAGTTTGATAATCCTCTCCTTTGTTTCAACTGACATCTCTCGTGTTGGAGCCATGATTCATGTCAGTCCACTTGGTGCAACAGCTCTCCAGATGTGATCATTCCTTTTTAGATGCAGACTAACGAGCAGATCTGATCTGATGCAGGTGTTAGTTTTGGGGATGAAAATTTACAGGGTGATTCCATAATTTATTCCTCAGAATTGAGTGAGTCCATATTTTTTTCCCTCTGCTTGGTCTACAAAAGTAACCGTTACTGACTGCCACAATTATTTTTCCTGATTTCTTACAGTGTTTCTTAAAGCCAGAAAGTTGCCATTTGAAATGACTTTAGTTTTGTGTCATGTCTGTGATCTGCTTTTTTTCTACAAAATTAAACAACTGAATGAACATCCTCCGAGGCCGGTGATTCCATAATTATTGCCAGGGGTTGTAGTAGGAAGCTCCAAATGCCAGTACAATGAGGGTGCCTCACAGGGCTTCAGGGACCCACCCCTTGGTCTTTCTAAAAGCGATAATGTATTTGATGCTGTTTGAGGCCTTACTGTAATTGATGCAACATTTCAGACGCATTCAGCCATTGTGAAAGTTTGTCTTTGTACGGCATCATAAATTGGAAATTATTCAATGAAATTTCTGCACAAAATCTTTGGACACAGCAATGATGTTGAGCAACATCTGCTGCCAACTCAGCATAAAACATAATGATCAGGTCCAAATGTTTTTATGCAGCTGTTTTATGGTGTTATAACCTCAGAACCCAACAATATAAAACAAAAGTGAGCAATGACAACTGGTGGGACACACGGCAAATGGATTTCACACGTTGATCAATGATGTCCTAATTACACCCGATAAGATTACTGGACAGTGACAGTCCTTGAAAATACACAGTGGAAATGTCTTCAACTGCCACCATTAAACAGAATCATTATTGTATTCAGGTTTTTATTTTTTAGAGATCATCCACAGATCTGTCCTAAGTGGCAAATTTAGGTGAAAACCATAAAAAACTGTCAACAGCCCCAAATGTATGTCTCTGCTAATGTTGGTCCTAAAGTTAGAAACATTTTTGCACAAAAAAACACTCCTACATCTGGAGGAAGAGGAGTCCAGAAGAACCCAAAGCCACCAAGTCATCAACAGCCATGTTTGTAGTCTGCTATAAACGTTATTGTGTCATTTCATAGAAAACAACAATTATGAGCTGTCACATAACAGCATAATTTTGATGAAGAGGTATTCAGACTTGCACAACAAATTATAGAACTGTGTGCAATGAGAGATAATTGTGATGAAAAATTTGCTCAGCAAACAAGAATGTATGGTTATAATGACACACCTGAGTACAGGGTAAAGGCCTGGGGCTGTTTTAATGATATTTATTTCTGGTGTTTTATTCTATTTTATTGTACAACTTTGTTTTAGAAGTTCGTGAATAAAGAAAGACAAACAAACTGATAATGGCCACTGAAAGTGGAGGGATTATGGATACAAATGCTGTAATTTCTAAGTGGTTAATGTGATATTTTTGTTAAACCCTGTGAATTAAAGCTAAACACTCCAATACAAGAACTTCTTGATACCTAGTATAATTTCATCTGACTAATGTCAAAAACTGTCACTGCCCAAATACTTTTGGAACCAACTACAACTGCCGATTGAGCTCCTGATGACCATGGTAAATCATATAAGAACCCATTTGGAGCAACACCACTGGAAGTAATGTGGGCCACAAAGACGCGTGGGTAAAATGACTTATTCCAGCCTTCCTAACAAGGACTCATTTCCACACTTGAAAAAATTGCTCATTTAAGACTTAAGGCCTGTTATACTGGAACACTAGCATTTGCCTCGAAATGTGTAAAAACATAAAACAGCTGGTACCTACAGAATCCATCTGCACTGAAAAGTCACGCTGAAGCAGAATTCCCCGAGTGTAACCTTCTTCAGCAAAGAAACACTTTGATTACCAAAACACATCAAGCTGCCTGATGTCCTGAGATGATTATCGCTACAACAGTAAACAGACATTTACCTTAACCGAGGTCCTTAATTAAGCAACCTCAAGCATTCATTACAAATGGTTCCAATGTCATACCAAAAGAATCTGAAAAGAGACAAGTACAGAGTTTTCTTGGAGAGGAGACAAGACACAACTGGACGCAAATGTGCGACTACGACCACGGAATAAATAGACACTCTGATTACAGTAGTTAAGAAACTGAGTGAGGTATTGGAGTGTCTGGGTTTGTGACTGTCCTGCATCAAGACTAAGATCCAGGCAGGATCTTAATTGAATTATGGAAGGTATTTCCATGAGATTCAGCTGGCTTGGGAATGCTTCAGGATCCCGGGGGAAGAGTTAGAGGACTTGGCTGAGGATACGGAAGTATGGATGAGCTGCTTGGTCTACTGCCACCGTGGACCGTACCAAGATAGAAGCAGAAAATGAATGAACGAATGAAAGAAAGGATCAATGGGCTCTCTTTCCGCCTTAAGAAATTTTGCTGGTCCAACTTGAAGGAGTGGAGTTTGAACAACTTCATTCAAACTAGTTGGATCATCCCTGTTAAACTAAGTAAAAGTAAACAATAGTGACTAAGCTGAATCAACCTAAATAAATTAACCCAACTTAAGTACATTAAGTGGCATTCAAAAAAAAACCAATATATTAAGTACAACTAAATTAAGCATCTTAGGTTGGACAAAAGGAATTGCTTAATGTTTAAGACATTCAGTCATGTGGAAATGATTTTTTTAAGTTAATTCAAAGAGTAATTTTCTTTTGAGTACATGCTGTTCTGTTTTTTTTTTAGGATTTTTTGTGATGTATTTCCTTCTCTTTTATCTTCATTTACTTCAGTCCAATAAAACTTAACAGAAGCAAACAACAGAACAAAAATGTCAAAGTGTCAAGTCAATGTTTCCACTGGTTCAAAGGTTTGGTAAATGGATCCACAGAACTGGTACACATAAAGAAGATTCTAAAAAAGGACACGGTCCAAAAGTCACCTGAAAGTTTTAGAATCCCATGAGAGAGAGAGAGAAAGACCACCACAGACGTTCGTACGTGATGCTCTGCACATACTTGATGCAGCTTATTCATGTGTTCAAGACTCGTCACATCATCGATGTTACAAAATCCAGTGAAGTTGATTCCATGACTAATTTGAATCCAGCAGAAAGTTCAGACTGTGTTCACTTTTCATTAATGTAAAATGTTTTTGATCAGAAAACCAGGTGTTTCTTCTGGTACTTATTGGCAATACCAGAGCTGGGTGGGTCGAGAGGTGGAGACATTGGGATCATGCTAACCTTTATATTACAGCTGCAAGGGCCGGACAACCCTTGGATTTTGGATTGGGATTCATACCATTTTTTGCCGGAAAAGTGTTCCAAACCAGCAACACACCTCAGAAACCAAACATAAAATTAAGTAGAATCAATTAGAAATCTTGTAGTGTTCGATGTGTGTCAGCGCCACAGAACCACCACCACAGCTTATTTCAATGGAGCTGGACGTTATGGGTGTCCCAGATCATGAGTTCAGTGTTGGGGCGGTGAGCACCAACTGAGCTTTGCTGACAGATGATGGTGTTCCCACTGTGGTAGAATGGAAGAATATGGGTAAAGCCCGGCATCCAGTTGTGTTGCCCACAGGCCTGCAATGCCCGTTACCAACTGCAAACCGCTTTTTTTGTTTGTTTGTTTTTTAAATGTTACTCTCTGTCAACAGGCCGAGACATCATACGATAGCAATTGATTAGATTTGACTGCTCAACTTTGTTTACAATCTCGTCGACCCAATGCTTTGGTTTAACAAACACCTATATATCTCAAGGAGGTAGTTCTCAATTACACATTTTTCAACATGCCTGGTATGATGGCGTGGTTGAAAAACAAACATGCATTTTGACATGGCATAGCATGTTGTGGTAGTGGTGTGTAAGGGCCAACCACATGATAAGTGAGGATGAACGGTGAGCGTTTTGAACATAACCAAAACAGATGCCACACCCTGATGAATGCTGGAAAACATGTAGTGATGTGTGACATTGTCAGAGTGTTCCATGATGCATATCACAAAATGGCTGATGCACATCCAAAATGTCCTTGTAACTATCTGATCTCTGCCTAACTGCTTTTCAAAATGGCTGACGTACAAAATGTCCTTGTATTTGGCAACGACTATCTGATCTTTTTATAGCTGTCTAATTGCTAAACCATAGATCTGATCTTTTTATAGATGTCTAATTGATAAAACCAAAGTATTTGCATGTATTGTACGACATGATGGAACACTCTGATGTGCTGCGACATGCAAACATACACTAAGATTTTTACATACAGCCTTGAACGCAACGGAGCAGACACCTGCTTATACCGCCTACTTCACTTTTGCAGCCAACCATATAGCCACTGATTCACGACAGCTAAGGACCGCCCACATGGGGCCAGACTAGACGCAGAAATAAAAGTTACGCTGAAAGGAAATCTGGGCTCTTTGTTCCAGATGTAGCATGTGATCTGGTCCAAGACCCCAGTGCTGCAGATGACTCTCTGTATCAGTGTGGGAACTTTTTCAATACAACATCTAAACTCTGAAGTCTGTTTCCTGTCCACTTCTTTTTGAGATCACTCACCACATAAAAGAACCTAACAACGTGTTATGGCTGATAGTGGCGAGCATTGCCCACATTTCTAAACAACACAAACATACCATCTGTGTGACAGTAATGAGGGCTGACTGAGAAGTTGTGAGCCTGACCCAGAAAAAGTAGGGTGCAGTTCTCCACTCTGCATTCTGAGAGACCAACATTTCTCAAGAGCGTGTGAAGTTTTGACTCACTGTTTGTAATGTTGAGAAATGTTGGTTTCTCAGAATGTAAAAGATGGAGAACCATACCCTACTTTTTCTGGGTCAGGCTCAAAATTTCTCAATTGCCCCTCGTAGCCTAAGTCCTATGTGGGCTCTGAGGCCTATTGGTGCCGGTGATGACACCTGGAATCTGCTGCGTGAAGCAGATGAGAGTCTATAACTCGCCCTGGTACAGACACCAGTCTGGTGCAGGCTTCTTCTGAAACAAATGGCCATTTATAGGCGGGTAAACTAAGACGATGCAGATGAAGTGACTTGTCCAAGGCCATAGACAGGTTCCGTGACTCAGAATGGAACCCAGGTCTACGTATTACTAGCCACTGAGCCTACTGCTCAACAAACTACCTATTTCTAAACAAACCAAAATTAAAAAGTCCACAGCGAAAGAACACAGAAAAAAGGACCAAATCCAGTAAAAGTGTCCTTTTCATTGTTTGAGAAAGCAACAAACAAAAACTGGTTAACCAGAACAGTGATCAAATGTGATGATTCCAGTTCAAAAATCACATCTGGATCTCCCATCAGAGCAAACCCAAACTGCTTTTGGAGACAATCCTCTGCTCCAATTTGTAATAAGCATATGAGTAAAGATTTTGAGATATGGACACTGATGATACTCACTGATGTTATGAATTAACGCAAAAGTCGTAATTAATTCACTGATCTGCAGCAAACATGTTTACGTTTCCTCCTCTAAAACCACAAATCAGCAGAGACAAAACCATAATATGTTTCATTGGAGGCAAAAATACACTCATTTGGATAGAATTGAGGATCAAATTAGAAGCTCAGACACACTTAGGTCCCAAATGTTTTCTGCTAAAGTGAAGGATCTCAAGCGTGACTTTCATGTATAATGGCAGGATCTTGATTTTCGTCAGCCCGCAGCGGTTGAGCGAAGAGTTGCCATCTCTGACGCCCAGTCGAGCTTCAAAGCGCTCAGTCTGTCCTCTGGGGAACCGGGAAAATTTCACATCAGTTACCACCTCACACCCTGGAAACAGTACGCACTGTACCTGTTTAAAAATACAAATCATGTACTGGGAGCAGTTTTTTGGTCATCTTAGTAATTAGCCAATTTTCTTTTTCTATTTACAGCACATTATCACAGTCACATGTGGCACACTCATCTTGTCACATCTAGTTCTTTTTTTGTCATCAGTCCTCCGTGGGGATTAATTAACATCATGCAAGCACAAATCAAACCAGTGGAGAGAAACAACAATGCCACTGAACATCCAGTCAGGGCGAAATTTTGCATCATCGACTATATCAGTTTGAAACCACCGTCCATTAGTTTGAAAATAACTTTTGGTTGACTTGTAAGGTCAAGCCACATTAGCATTTTCATGCTAAATATCTGCATGTTTATTTATTTTTTTCTAGATTTATTTTTGTGCAATTCACAATATCTGGATTTGCAACAAAAAAAAATGCGAAAATTAGTTTACAATTTCATAAAATTCTGCCATATCTCTCACTCGCTCATCATCTTCAACCGCTTCTCCTGGATCAGGTGGTGGGGGAAACAGCTCTAGCAGGAGATCCCAGACTTCCCTTTCCCAGGCCATATCAAAATTTAAAAAAATTTGCAAAAACAGAGATATGCACGTTTGCAGTAAAGCAAAAGACAATCTGGATATACTATAAAATCGGGTTGGCACGATAACTAGTTTTTCATGTCCAATCTGATTACAGTCCTGAAACTTTCAGTATCAGCAGATATGATACTAATCTGATAGTTTTCCGAGTCTTAAAACCACTAATCTGTTAATAATTACATTTGTACTACAAATGTAATTTGAAATTATAAATTTGTTACATATGTACTTAAGTAATTCTATGTAACAGAATTACAATCAGAGCTTTTTTTTTAATGGTAAGAAAAAACATGGGTAGATTTTGCTGTCATTGTAATTCTGTTACCGTAGAACTGCCCACTTTGAAAGCCTAGCATCGAACAAAACATCAGCTCAAACTGTGAAATAAACATTTCTACATCCATGAAGGAAAAAATACACAGACAATAACATGACTCAGATGTGCAAGAATGGAGTAACAGGAAGACAGGGGACAGGAAGGAGAGGAGCAGCAGTAGCCAGTAAACCAGTAGCAAGCACTATTTCTGGTATTTATATTTGTATTTACATTTAGCAAATTATTTTTTTCTACTTTTGATACTCTGTGTGATTTTTACCCTGTGCGCTGCTATACAATGCTGCTGGAACCTCAATTTCCCTGAAGGTGGCTTCCCAAGGGATTAATAAAGTTCTATCTAATCTAAAAGAAGACGTGACTCAGATTTTGTTTTCAAAATTAACAATCTTGTAATTTTATACAATACCTGACCAATACGATACAAAATATGGGATTGGAACACATCTGATTCAAACTCTTTTTAAGTAATGATCTTATTTAGATGGTGGAGAGAGCTAACAACCTTAACCCAATTAATTCCATACTTCATCAAGCTAGCTCGTTTGCTTAGCTAACATGTAGCTTATGCTACAAAAGTAGCATGGCTCTTTTGTGAGCGTATAAATTGATCATGTTCATCAAGAAACATTATGGGGCTAGCCAGTTATTGGCTGACTAAATAAACCTGCACAAGATGTTGAAAAAGTCCACCAACTGTTTAGCAACTCAAGTGGTTAAAGTGACGAGATGGTGGCTTCGATTAAAATTTGATTAATTGTGCAGACTTAGTAAATAATTCAGCTGAGTTGTGATATTTGGCATTTGAATAGACAATGACAGCCAGCCACACTTCTCGTGAGGCCATCTCCAGGCCAACACATATCCAGGGCCTGGACAGAACAATATTTGTTTTTAACCACCCCCATCCCCCCACCAACGCTGAAGAAGAAGAAAAAAAACAAAAAGCTAATATTTAGTGGGACTTACTGATCCGTCACCAATATGTTTGGAATAATAGCTCATGCGAGAACCTCAGCAGAATGAGTTATTGCAAGAAGACAAAACCCAGCAGTGGTATGAAAACACTTTTTTTTTCTGGTCTTTTTTGTCAGGTTTTTTTTTTTTTTTTTTTACATCATTGTGAAAATATTGTGAAACCTTTGCACAAATTCAGAATGGAAACCTAGCTAATGTGTCAATGTGATGTTAATATGAATTTAAAAATTTTTTCCTTCTCAGGTGGTGGTCAAGTGGTTAGTGCGGTTGGTTTCAGCAGGGAAGGTTCCCGGTTCAAACCCTGCCCCATTTCTACATGTAACTGGAGTTGCACCTGGTGTAAAACTTGTGCAGAATCAACCTGCAGATCCACCCTGGATCTACTGCAGGGGTGGCCAAGTTCGGTCCTCGAGAACCACATTCCTGACACTCTTAGTTGTCTCCCTGCTCCAACACACCTGAATCCAATGAAAGGCTCATTAAAAGTCTGCTAACGAGCCTGATCTACTGTAATGACCCCGAGTGAAAACAAGGGAGCAGCTGAAGGGACTGACCTTGCACAAGTCAGATGTTTGACCCAAAAATCCTTGTTATTACTGTTGCTGCTGTTGATAAATTGCATTGAGTAAACACTTTATGATGTAATTCCCAAAGTTGTCATGTAGGTGGAAACTACAGACTAACAGATGATTTGTGGTTAAAAAAAAAGAGTCCAAGTTGTGAATTCTGTCAAGGCAGCCTTTTCAATGCGTGGTCCGCAGACCACTGGTGGCCTGTTAGCATATTAGTAAAATGTCACATTTTAAATTACTATCACATTTTAACTTAAATATGTCAAAGTCATTACCATTTTCAGGGAAGCTGTTAAAGACTCCTGAGTGGAAGCAGTTTTATTGTGTTGGAGTTCATCAAATTACATCCATTTTATTATGAAATAATCATCATTAACAGCTATAAATTACAGTTCAGAAGTATCCACTTACCGTGCCCCCATGGTGAGTGACTCAATGCCCTATCTGTGACTACCCAATATTAAATGACTGATCAAGACTGGATATGGGATTGGATCCCTTGATATTTTTTTTATCACATCACCCCTCCCTGCAACAAAGTTCAACCCTGAACCATTTGTGAATCAAATTAAAACATAAATGGGGTTTTTCAGATATTCAAATGACAGAGTGTCACAGACCATTTTTTGAGAGCATGAAGGTTCAAGGAGACTCATGAATCTGAGACGGAAAAATGAATCTCGAATGGCAATGAGAAAACAAATAGTTCTCTAATGGAATGAGGTTATAATTGAATTTTCTTTAACTGACGCACTTTTACTGGCCCTTCCAGCCACAATGTGCACAACTGAGAAGGCAGGGGGGAGGGGGGACTCAGCCTGACCTCAAAGTTTGCATTTAACGTGAAACGACAATAAAGACCCAAACCTGATAAGTTGCATTTAGTAGCGTCTGCTTCAGCAGAGTCCACTCGCTGCTTCATCTCTGTCAGGTTAAGACAATATTTACCGAGGCAGACGCTCGCCGCTCCAGACTGCAGAGGACAAACACGCAACTGCACACTGCGCGAGCCTACAGACGTCACTAAGTGGATTCACACAGGAGATGAACGATAAATAGTTAAGTGGAAAATGGCAAGCGTTTGTGGTGAATGATGGAGGCACGCGGGGAAAACCTTTGTCATTCTCCTGGATTTAATAAAGGGCCTCGTCTTTACAGTTTGCCGCGTCGCTGTAGAGGTTTATCTACGAGGTGCCAAGGTGGATGAAAACAACATCAAATCACCTGCAGGCAGATGCAAACAAGCTGCCAGATATCATCAGACGGATGCGCAAGGAGAAGCACAAAGGCCATCTGAGCTCCCGTGGAAACTCATTTAGTAGGAAACGCAGACATCAATGTCGAGTGACGTCGAGGACCGACCGACCCGCGTTTACTTCAATTCCATTTAAGAGTGTGGTTTTTTTTTTGTTGTTGTTGTTATTTTGTTTTGGTCCCTGAGATTAAAAATAAATAAATAAAGAAGGTCTGAAAACTAAACAGGAGACAGCAAACTCATTTAAAGCTGAACCTGCTTCTGAGAGAACAAAAGTAATTTGAGTAATAAAAACCACTGAGGCTAATTTTCTGCTCCAAGAAGTCATCTCACCCACAAAGGCGCAGCAGACAGGCCATGGGATTTAAGATGAACAATGGCGCAGCAGACAGGCCATGGGATTTAAGATGAACAACATTTGCACCGGGATGCAACAAATGTCACATCGACAAACTCATGGGTCATATCATGAAAAGCGTCACTCAAAGTGAGAGTGTACGATTTAGGAGCGTTGAGTAGCAGAAATGGAATGTAGCCATCACATTTCATTTGTCTTACACCCCCATGCTGTTACCACAGCCCAGAAGACATGCCGTTGGTTTGGGAGTATGAGGGGCACCTGTCAAAAAATTCCCTCTTGAAGAAGATATATATATATATATATATATAATATATATATATATATATATATATATATATATATATATATATTATATATATACATATATAAATAAATACTGGACTAAACGGATGCACACACTATTTTCTGAAATATAAGTCACAGTTGTTTTTTTTTTTGTTTTAACAGTTTGGGAGGTCCTGCAACCTTTGGTGTAACAAGTCACACATTTGTTATTAATAAAAATAAAAAATCAGAATGACTATTTATATTTATTTATCTATTTATTTAATTCTAATAATAAAACAATAAATGGCAACAATAATACAATACAGTACAATACAAAAATTCCAAATTAAAGTGATTACAGAAAAAAGGTGTGACTTAAATATGGAGTTTTCCTCTTCAAGAGTCATTTTTGCAACTTATACCCAAAAAATGCTGTATAAACCACAAAGGAGTATTTGTCACACTGTTAAAAAGGGCCTCTCAAAGAGGAAAACTCATTATATAAGTAGCACCGGAAATATAGGTCCCACCTTTTTTTCTGTATTAACTTTAATTTGGGATTTTTTTTGTTTGTTTGTTTATTTTGTTTCATGCTTTTATTCATGGGAAAGTCAGTTATAAATAGATATTGTAATTATGAACAATGAACACATGATTGTTCTGTGTATAAGTCACACCAGAGTACAAGTTGCAAGACATCCCAAACAGTGACTTGTCCACCGGAAAATACGGTAAAATATTCCAGCTTTCATACTATGCAATGCAGTTGCAATTTTTAAAAAAGGAATGAGTGGTTGCTCCTTCATACAGTATCTACTGGCTGAACCAGTTTTAGAAGCCTCGTTTTTTTAGAAATGCAGCATCATAAATATTGCTTATTACAAGAGAAGGTCAGGGAGCATGAATCCCTGCTACCAAGGAAGTGAAAATGTGAAGAGAAAGAAGGGGAGAGAAGGTGATGGTCCAGAGGATCCTCGGTTCAAATCCTAGCCTGACCGGAAAATCACTAAGGGCCCTTGGGCAAGGTCCTTAATCCCCAAGTTGCTCCCAGTGTGTAGTGATACTCTGACTCATCACTAGATGGCACTAAAGTCTACATACTGTAGCTTTAAAGACCAATTCAAGATGAGAGATGTATCTTTGAAGGAAAAAGTAACGAACAGATGAAACTAAGCGTTACTTGCTGTCCAAAATCAAAGTGTTTCTTTGTATCCATCAGTCTGAAGCTGGTGTTGAGATGATTAGTTGACCACAAACAGAGTCAGACTGTGGATGCAGCAGATGAACAAGGTCAGACTTGATGTGCATCATCACTTCCTGTTGGGTCCAAAGACATTCTTCTCTGGGTCTCCTCCAATTGGAAGGACCCAAAAATCTCATTCAGATTACATGGCTGATCTTCAAAAATGAGGTAGGACTGGTTCTCTGGAGAACCGTTCCGCTGTCCGACCTCCTCAGCCTCTCCGGCGGTGACTCCTCCCACCTCTGCACAGGAAACTCACTTTGCCACTTGTGTGATCTCAAACTTTGACCTCGACCTCACTGTGTCCCCCAACACCCGATTATGCCACAGATGTTGGTCTAAACTGGGTCAAAACTAATCGAGTTATTGTGTTCAAACGCAGACAGACAGACAGGACTGGAAACACAACCCTGCACGTCCCAACGCTGCACATGAGCGTTAGTTAAAAAACAACAAACTTAGTTGTGACCCTGAAGATTTTGTGTTTCTGTGCACGTTTGTTGCAGCCAAACCCAATGACAAGTCTTCAAAAAGACGTTCATGTGCAAGAACAATAAGAGATTTTCCATTCCTTAATCCTTCCCTCAGCCAAATGCGGCAGCACTTCCTACCTGGAAGCTTTTCAGTCAGGGTGAGAAACGTGCGCTTAAACGCGGAGCTGCCGAGATAAGATTCACCAGCACGGCTGTGAAGGAACGATAACCGCAGACTAATTCTTCATGTCTGTAGGGCACAGCTCCTGCAGAGTCCCAGTAGGATGACCTGCAGCCCCAAACTTCCTGGAATGCTATGAGCTACGGCTGATCAAAGCGTTGAACTTCAGCAAACAACCAGACTACTGGTACACAATTAACCGCTGAAAGCCTGCTTTCCGATTTGCCTTACATGACAAGTGAAATCTTTGCGTGATCTCAGCAACGCAGTCGGCCGACCCGCTTCCATCTTAACCCAGAGGCGTGATGGCGGTGGCCTCTCCGGGCGGATTCTACAGAGGCTTCCACGTGCAAGAGGAGGCAACAAATGGTGGTTTGTTTCCTAACTGGCACGGGGAACAAGACGGCAAATATAGAACACCTGCTGAGCACCAGGAGGCGGTTTTTCATCTGAAGCTACAGCAAACGAGGAGCTGCAGCCTGACATCCCTCCAAAAAAGACAAAGGCAGGAACATGGGATTTGATGTCAAACACTTCCCAGACTGAGAAAACATCAGGATTAAAACGCTTTCTACCCAAATAACGACATGTTTGGTGGCAAACCTGCTTCATCTGCCAGGAGATGAAACCAAAGTCCCTTTCTGGTCCCATTTCAAAATAACAGACTTCTGGAGTTCTCTTATCCAAAACTCAGCTGGATGTAATTTGGGAGTTTGGAAGTTTTACTTCAAAACGGGTGCTGACAAAGTCTGTCTGCAGCAACCACATTAAAACAGGCAGCCTGGCTTCAGGAAGAGGTCCAACTGCTGTCTTTACAAAACAGCAAATGGTGTTGGTTCTCTGATATATTCTCAACATGGTCGATATCACTGCACGGGAAGAATACATATCACTCCAAGAATAGAAAAGCTCAAACTACTCAATTTTCTTGCGTATAAGTCGCCTTTTTTCTGTTTTACTACAACCCCCATTCCAATAAAGTTGGGATGTTGTGTAAAATGTAAAATGTAAATAAAAACAGAATACAATGATTTACAAATCCTCTTCAACCTATATTCAATTGAATACACCACAAAGACAAGATATTTAATGTTCAAACTGATAAACTTTGACAACAGAGACCCCGCACTGTTGAACAACTGAAGTCGTACATCAAGCAAGAATGGGAAAGAATTCCACCTACAAAGCTTCAACAATTAGTGTCCTCAGTTCCCAAATGCTTATTGAGTGTTGTAAGAAGGAAAGGTGATGTAACACAGTGGTAAACATATCAGTGTCACAGCTTTTTTGAAATATGTTGCAGGCATCCATTTCAAAATGAGCAAATATTTGCACAAAAACAATAAAGTTTATCAGTTTGAACATTAAATATCTTGTCTTTGTGGTGTATTCAATTGAATATAGGTTGAAGAGGATTTGCAAATCATTGTATTCTGTTTTTATTTACATTTGACACAACGTCCCAACTTCATTGAAATTGGGCTTGTAGTTTGAGAGTTTGTGTAACTTATACTCCAGTGCAATTTGTATATTGAAAAATCAAGCATTCATTATTATTATTCATATGAATAATGATATTAATACTACTAAAATACTATGAATAATACTATTATATATTTATTATTATTAATCATATAATTCTTAGTAATAATGATTATTAACAATATTAACAGTATACCATTATTATTATTAATAACTAATAATATGAATAAGAATTTAAATATGGCTTTCCCATGAATCAACTAATAAATCTACTAATAAAACATTAAATACCAATAACAAAAAAGACACACAGTCCAACAAAAATCCCAAATTAAAGAGTCAATAATACAGAAAATACATCACATAGATAATACATAAAAAGTTGCAATTTAGGAGACTAGTGAGGGAAACCACCAAGACACCCAGACAGGTTATAGGCTTCTGTGTCCGTGACTGAATCAACAGTTATACAGCTTCATGACGAAGTGGTACAGAGAAGCACTTTGCCAGAAGGCACATGGGATGGAAGCTGAGATCTGATCTGTTTTGTTGCATTAAAATCCTTCTCTGCTCTCTTCCACTATGAGCCTGAGTGGTGATGCAACTGGAAAAACATGCACTGTGCACAATTTCTCTAATCACAGCCACAGAAGCTTGTAACTTCTGGGTTGTCTGGGTGTCTTTCCTCACTCTTCTCCTTCTTGCACAGTCAGTCAGTTTTTGAGAACTGTCTACTCCACACAGATTTACCACAGAGTGCCATACTGTTTGTATTTCTTCATAAGTGATGTAAATAAAGTCCAAGACATATTCAGTGACTTGGAAATGTTCATGTGTTCATCCCCTGTGAAGAACACATGATCACATGTAAAAGTCATGATTTACTGGTGATTTCATTTATGTCATATTGTAGGGATTAGTTTTCACTGTGAGTCTAAAAGGCATCATTTTAGAAATTTTTATGTGCGCACACACACACACACACACACACACACACACACACACACACACACACACACACACACATATATAAGGTCTGTCAATAAAGCAACGGTCCTTTTTATTTTTTCAAAAACTATATGGATTTCATTCATATGTTTTTACGTCAGACATGCTTGAACCCTCGTGCGCATGCGTGAGTTTTTCCACGCCTATATATATATATATATATATCCATAATGATAACAGGAACAGGAAGACAGAGGTCAGGAATGAGAGGAACAGTAGTAGCCAGCAAACCAGTATTGATCAGTATGTCTGGTATTCATATTGTGTATATCTGTATTTGGAAACTTTCACTTTTTTGTGCTTCTTACCCTGTGTGCTGCTATACAAGGCTGCTGGAACCTCAATCTCCCCAAGGGAGTCTTCCCAAGGGATCAATAAAGCTCTATCTATTCTATCTATGACAAAATCCAGACACGCACCAGCTCAAGGGTTCACAAACATTCGAACACCGTTGTACAAGATAACTAAGAATGTAAAGATTTGGGTAAATTCTGAGGCAGAAACTGATTAAAAGTCTTTTAATCAAAGTTTGATTTATGATGTCACAAAGACCTAAAGCCCTCCTGTTAGTTGGTGAAGACTGGAGGTGTTGTTGTTCTTTCTTTGTCTTAATTTCTTAATTCACTGCCTGTGAGGTGTTGTTCGGGATTTTATTTATTTATTATTTATTTTACCGTTTCTTGACTCTTTCAACCGAGTGTCAAACTCGGCAAAAGCCAGATTTGTGTTTCAGGTTCAGTCCTGTGTTCTTCTCGACACAACTGTGTCACAGACTTCTAAAACCCAACACAGTGGGCTCCTGTTGTAATTTGTCGAGGCACGAACAGCTCTTGTAAAACTTTCTCTGACACGGGAAATGGGAATATGAAACAGCTTTCATAAATATGCAGCGGGCTCTGTTTCCCCACACAGATGTGATTTCATTTCATATTTGATGCGGCTATATTAAGTGTGACACAAGTAACACCTTTGAGGTTCCATAAGACAAAAGAGCAGCACTCATATGAGGGCATTCTTGTACCAAACAGCCTTCTGACGCTCGGAAGTGAAAAAAAAAAATTAAAAATAAACTAACAAGGTTGAAACCTGAACATAAAAAAAAGATCAAATGCATTTCTGTAACTTCAGTGCTTTTCCATCTAAAGTGGACGCTCAAAGAGGTTCACCATGAATGCCTGAAACTCAGTCATCCCAACGGGAATGCAAGGCACTCCTGGAGATCGAGACCCTTTGCTCAAAGGCACTTTACTGGGAGTGACGAGGGTTCAACAGATGCACTTATTTAAGCTCCCTCACCCATTTTTGTGGTCAGGAAACACTGGTCGACAGCCAAAATGCTTCAGAAATAAATATAGTCAAACATGACTAATTTGGGTCACTGAGAATGAAAATGATGTTTGAAACTGTCGACCTGCTCAAGATTTTAAGATGTTACTGGATCAGTGAATGAGATCCTGACTTAGGACTCACAAAGGATGGGTGAGTTACAGCGGCGGTTCCTGAAAAATTTCTTAGGAGGGGCAATTTGCCTGATAATCATTAAGGCGACCAATTCAGTAAACACATTAAGCAAGAGAAGCACTGCTGCCTCACAGCAAGAAGGTCATGGGATCGATTCCCACCTGGAGCCTTTCTGTGTGGAGTTTGCATGTTCTCCCTGTGTTTGCGTGGGTTCCTTCCGGGTGCTTTGGCTTCCTCCCACATCCAAAAGCATGTAGATGATGGACTGGAAACTTTAAATTGTCTGTAGGTGTGAATGTGTTAGTTTGTCTGTAAGCGGCCCTGCGACAGACTGCCGTCCTGTCCACGGTGAACACCGCCTCACACCCTGTGACTGCTGGGATAGGCTCTGGGCCCCGTGACCCTCAGTTTGAGTAAGAGGGTATAGAAATGGATGGATGGCAGATCAACTCAGACAGCAATACCTCCACTAGATAGCAGCACACAATAGAAAGAGTTCCCCTGCAGCTACATAAATTACAGGTGAAAAGCTGTATAAGAAAACTGCATCCAGGAATGCACCAGAATGCGTGAAATCTGCCTGAACAACAACATTCAGAGGCAGATCACATGGCCTGCAACACTGATAACCACCGGAACAGGGGTCGACTAAGATGGGAAAAAAAACAATCCCTCCTCTTACCGTTTGGCAGTGCGTCCCACAAATCACCCTCATGAACAAGCCGCCCCCGGTGAGTTATGAAGGAAAGGAATCTTCATTTAAGTCATCTTAATTAAATTACTCTTTGACTAAATGTAGGAACAAATCTGAGGTCAAAAGATCCAATGTTAGAACTTTTACTTCAGGTGCAGTAGGAAAATGCTTACAGACGTCTGCTGGACAGTGACAAGAGACATGGAATAAGAACTGATCTCTGTACTTGTTTATCTATGAAAAACATGATTTTTTTTCACTTTTGTGAATAATAAATACATTTAAAACAATAAATAAATAAATTTAATCTAAAAAGAGAACAGATTAAATAGTATAAGGCATCAGAGAAAGATGAAAAGTCCCATATTTATGATTTATCATGAAAATTCAACTATCAACACAATTATGTAGCTGTAAAATGTAAAAAAAAAAAAAAGTTAAATATCTTGGAAACAGTAACCAATCAGCCATTTTTAACTTTTATACTTCTAAAAAAATTGTAAGCCAAGTGAAGTCAAACCTACAACCAGGATCGCAACTAACAATTTTTTTTTTATTATTATCAATCAATCTCAGTTATTTCCTTGATTAATCAGTTACCATATTTCCAAGAGTCCAAGTTGCAGGGTATTTTTTTAACTAGTTTGGGAGATCCTGTGACTGATACACTCAAAAAATCATGTGCTTGTTATTGATGAGCATAATATTTGTCCTGCGGGACTGCGTCCTGTCCTTAATTGGAGTAAGAGGGTAAAGAAAATGAATGAATGTATGAATTAATAACTATTTATCTCGGGATTACCCACAAATCAAAGCACTAGAGAAAATAAAGTCCACCAATAAAAAAAAATGCCGATAATAGAAGTACTGTATACAACCACCCCAAATCAAAGAGCTGGTAATACACACATCCACAAGACCCTGTATTTTATTCAGAGCTATCTGGGTGTCTTGGTGGCTTCCCTCACTCGTCTCCTTCCAGCACGACCACCTAATTTTTGAGAACTGCCTGCTTGACACAGCTTTACTGTACAGTACCATACTGTTTGTATTTCTTCATGATTGATATAAAACAAGTCTAAAGCCACCTTGCTACTTGCCCAAATTTGATCCCTGCACTGGCACACAATCTTGCATGCCAATGAGCAAATTCACCGTAAACTGTGCTTAAACTGCGTGAGGCAATTTTCTGACATGCATAAATTCCTTGCCACTTGTGAACTACTTGTGAGCATTGTGCAACCTATTCAAAAAACGTGCGCAGGGCTGCGCACAGTTTACGATGAGTTTACTCATAGCCACGCAAGATTGCTTGCCATTGTGGGGATTAAATTCATGCAATTGTCAAGGTGATTTAAGGTGTACAACCCCTGGCAAAAATTATGGAATCACCGGCCTCGGAGGATGGTCATTCAGTTGTTTAATTTTGTAGAAAAAAGCAGATCACAGACATGACACAAAACTAAAGTCATTTCAAATGGCAACTTTCTGGCTTTAAGAAACACTATGCAGTCAGTAACGGTTACTTTTTTAGACCAAGCAGAGGGAAAAAAAATATGGAATCACTCAATTCTGAGGAAACAACTATGGAATCATGAAAAACAAAAGAACGCTCCAACATCACTAGTATTTTGTTGCACCACCTCTGGCTTTTATAACGGCTTGCAGTCTCTGAGGCATGAACTTAATGAGTGACAAACAGTACTCTTCATCAATCTGGCTCCAACTTTCTCTGATTGCTGTTGCCAGATCAGCTTTGCAGGTTGGAGCCTTGTCATGGACCATTTTCTTCAACTTCCACCAAAGATTTTCAATTGGATTAAGATCCGGACTATTTGCAGGCCATGACATTGACCCTATGTGTCTTTTAGCAAGGAATGTTTTCACAGTTTTTGCTCTATGGCAAGATGCATTATCATCTTGAAAAATGATTTCATCATCCCCAAACATCCTTTCAATTGATGGGATAAGAAAAGTGTCCAAATATCAACGTAACTTGTGCATTTATTGATGATGTAATGACAGCCATCTCCCCAGTGCCTTTACCTGACATGCAGCCCCATATCATCAATGACTGTGGAAATTTACATGTTCTCTTCAGGCAGTCATCTTTATAAATCTCATTGGAACGGCACCAAACAAAAGTTCCAGCATCATCACCTTGCCCAATGCAGATTCGAGATTCATCACTGAATATGACTTTCATCCAGTCATCCGTCCACAATTGCTTTTCCTTAGCCCATTGTAACCTTGTTTTTTTTCTGTTTAGGTGTTAATGATAGCTTGCGTTTAGCTTTTCTGTATGTAAATCCCATTTCCTTTAGGCAGTTGCTTACAGTTCAGTCACAGACGTTGACTCCAGTTTCCTCCTATTCGTTCCTCATTTGTTTTGTTGTGCATTTTCGATTTTTGAGACATATTGCTTTAAGTTTTCTGTCTTGACACTTTGATGTCTTCCTTGGTCTACCAGTATGTTTGCCTTTAACAACCTTCCCATGTTGTTTGTATTAGGTCCAGAGTTTAGACATAGCTGACTGTGAACAACAAACATCTTTTGCAACATTGCGTGATGATTTACCCTCTTTTAAGAGTTTGATAATCCTCTCCTTTGTTTCAAATGACATCTCTCGTGTTGGAGCCATGATTCATGTCAGTCCACTTGGTGCAACAGCTCTCCAAGGTGTGATCATTCCTTTTTAGATGCAGACTAATGAGCAGATCTGATTTGATGCAGGTGTTAGTTTTGGGGATGAAAATTTACAGGGTGATTCCATAATTTATTCCTCAGAATTGAGTGAGTCCATATTTTTTTCCCTCTGCTTGGTCTAAAATGTAACCGTTACTGACTGCCACAATTTTTTTTCTTGATTTCTTATAGTGTTTCTTAAAGCCAGAAAGTTGCCATTTGAAATGACTAGTTTTGTCATGTCTGTGATCTGCTTTTTTTCTATAAAATTACACAACTGAATGAACATCCTCCGAGGCCGGTAATTCCATAATTATTGCCAGGGGTTGTATTCAGGGACTTGGAAATGTTCATGTGACCAGCCCCTGGCTTAAGAAAACCGGCTGTAAAAGAGATTATTTAAACCTTATATTCAGAATAAATTGTCTCAAGGCTGGAATATGTGAAATTAAGGAATGGACATATATTAACAGATGAAATGAATGTGAAATATCTTGAATTCATGCTGTCTGCAGTGAAACGGAAGTCAAACTAAATGTAAGAATCACTGCATTTTTTTTGGGGGGGGGGTCCCCATATCATTCCAACTTTTTCTGATTTGAGATTTACTTTTTGCATCACGTACTAAACAAACAAAACACGAGTCCTTATATTGATCTTTACTGGGAGAAACAAGATTCAGTTCTGGATTTCTGTGCTTGTGTGTCTCCACTCCAGTTCCACACACAGTTTGATCAAAACCTACTCACTAAACAAAGATTAACTAGCAGAGTTTCAGCAATATCTAATTGACAGATCCACCTCCAAATCCTCACCTAAATCTGAGGGGTTCCTCGTTCCCAGTGTTTCCTATAAAGAGATTAAAGAGATTAAAGAAGGGGAACCACAACATGAGGACTCATTGTGCGACACTAATGAGAGAAAAACACAGTCTGCTGATTTCAGACGCAGACGATGAATTGATTTCTCACTAAATGAAGGATGACATTCTGCTTGAGCTTTAATCACATTAATCACAACTGTGAACATCCCACATTAATGGTCGACCAAACAACCCCTGATTAACTTATTTCAATGGTTTTCCTGAACTGACGACTTTGGTGCACAACAGATTGAGGTGGTGTTTAATTATGTTAAAGCTCAAAACAAGGAGGTTTATTGTGACATAACAGATTGTTCAAAAAGCAATCAGACAGTTGGTGGCGGCGTTAAGGAGACCACTGCCGTCTGACTTTCCCTCCAGACAAATCCAGCAGTGACTTTAAAAAGCGCCACACAGGGTTCCGTGATTATGGAATATAGATGTGTGTGGAATTGATGCAAAATAGAAAATGTTGTTAGTGAAAGAGTGAATGAAAATAAATTTCTGAGTGTGATACTGGACCACAAAAACCTTCCAATATATAGCGAATATATGATGAACAATCACGGTTATATAACGCATGTAGTGAGGAAACTGATCCGACACATTGAGATTATCACGGTAGTATTACGGGTGTATTATGAATGCATCACGCACGTATTGCGCGTGCACAGCATCTGCACTGCGGTCATAAAAGAAGCGCACTCGCTCCTTTCGGCATCACTATTCACACCAACAATACAGGCTCTGGAGCATTTGCTGGACTTGGACAAGTTGATCACAGAGTCAATGTTCATTTTGTCAAGCGAGGGTTAACTGTTCATGAGTTTGGGGAGCGGAAGGGGGGAAGCCGCTCGGGTGTGAGACAGCATTTTTTTCCTTTTTTTTTTTTTGAAAGTGTCAGAAAACAGACTTCAGCGTGAGTTGTGGCTACAGCAACTCTTCCTTTTGTTGGTGTTAAATAAAAGTCCTGGATTCCAGCGGCTATTGCATCTTTGTGGATTTACACAGCCGGGCCGGCACTGACTGGCAGGTATTTCGCTTTCTGCCACATATAGTACTTTGGGTTTACGTGACGTGTTTGTTATGCATTCACAGATTGTCCACAAATCAGCTGCAAAGCAGATGTAATAAAAACGCTTTATTCATGGCCAATCTGTATGCATTTGCTACAACATATTTTAGTTTGTGATGTGGACATGATGGGCACGATATATATCTGTTTTACACACTGTTCCGGTCCGCTGCCAAGCCGCAAATCCCCATCAGTTGCGGATATCAGCGGTTAACGGCAGATATACAGCGCATAGAGTAAGTATGTACTGTGTATGAATGTATGGAGTATGTAAGGTGGATGTTATCTGCATCCAGATTTTTGAACAGCTCAAAATCCTGGCTGCGGACATGCGTGCCTCTGTGGATGATCACGGGCGTGTTCGGATGACGGCCGACTCATACAGGCATGTTACATGGATATTGCGGATGTCTGGCGAAAATTGGGCCAATTTTGTGTGCAATCCATACGCAAATCCTCTAAACGCCAGTGGGACAGGGCCCTAACATGGTGAGGAGACTGCAGCACTCTGTATTTTTCAGAGTATAACGTGGAATTGGAACTGTAAAAAAAAGCCTCTTGAAGAGGAAAAACCCAAATATAAATTGCACCTTTTTTCTGTATTATCAGCTCTTTTAATTTGGGATTTTTGTGACTTACTGTATTGTTTATTAATGGCTTTTATTTTTTTAATATTATTGCTTATTTGGTTTAGTCCTTTGATTCCTGTGGAAGTCCTACTTAAATAGTAGCTATTATTATTATTATTATTAAGTTCCTGGGGACAAATGCAGCAGTGATCAAACAAATCTTAAACACCCATGAAATAATGGTGTGATTAATGTAATGTTAGAAGGAACAAGCATGAAGAAACTGTTAAACATGCTTACAGTGACAAAATGTTATTGTGGTCTTAAAAGTGATGCTTCAAAGACATTAACAGCCAAGTGTTTCAGGACATGGCTGGAAACAAAAGGACGGGCTTCTCATGAAAGTTGCCCATGTAAAAAAAAAAAAAAACACACGTTTTTCCGTATTGTTAATTTGGGATTTTTGTGCATTGCTATAGAGTACTTATTATTGGCATTTATTATTTTTTACTGGAGTTTATTTTGTTTAGTCCTTTTATTCCTGTTAAAGTCCTATTTAAACATTTACTATAATTATTTTTATGAATAACAAATGCACAATTTTTCGGTATATAAATCGCACCAGATCTCCCATACTAAATGGTAAATGGACTGCATTTAGATAGCACTTTCCCATCTGCATCAGAAGCTCGAAGTGCTTTACAATGATGCCTCACATTCACCCATTCATACTCACACACCGATGTGAGCTTTAAAGTGAGCTTCCACTCCACATCAGAGAAGCCCCCCCCCCGTCTATTTTTAAAACTCGTCTTAAATCCCGTCTTTACTCCCAAACTTTTAACCCAGCATGAGACTCTATTTTAATTTTAATTCTTATTTGTATTTACTTGTTGGTTATGCTTCCTTTTTCTGTTTTTTGACTTGTTCTATTATTTTATTGTCTCGTAAAATTTATGAGACAATAGTATTTTCTTTGTCATGTACAGCACTTTGTGGTAGATGTAGTTGTTTTAACGTGCTATAGATATAAATTTAAGTCAAGTACAAATATCTGGGATCTGTGACTCCAAACTCACAATAAATTAACTACAACAGTCAACTCTGGCTGATAAATCCTGAGATGACAGAAAAAGTTTAATACTCTGACGATTGATTTATTAAATATTTTGTGCTTAATCGTTTGCTGTTTTTGAAGTATCAAATGTTAAAATGTAAATCAGATTTTCCAGGAGCCTGAAGTGACATTATTGTAGTGTACTTTTTATTATTGCCACATGGGGTGTGCAGCCAGTACATTCTGAGTGCCGGTCCCAAGCCCGGATAAATGAGGAGGGTTGCGTCAGGAAGGGCATCCACCGTAAAACAAGCCAACCCAACTATGCAGACTCAGAATCAAATTCCCATACCGGATCGGTCGCGGCCCGGGTTAACAACGTCCGCCACCGGGTGCTATTGCCCAACAGGGTGCCGGTGGAAATTGGGCTACTGCTGGGCAAAGACGACGAAGAAGAGGAGGAAAACCTTGCCACGAACAGCGGGAGAAGAAGAAAACTAGAAGGGTGGAAATGAGAGTGGGGACTTTGAATGTTGGTAGTATGACTGGTAAAGGGAGAAAGCTGGCTGATATGATGGAGAGGAGAAAAGTAGACATATTGTGTGTGCAAGAGACCAAGTGGAAGGGAAGTAAGAGCAGGAGCATCGGCGGTGGGTACAAGTTGTTGTACCATGGAGAGGACAGGAAGAGAAATGGTGTTGGGGTCATTTTAAAGGAAGAGTATGTTAAAAGTGTGTTGGAGGTTAAGCGAGTGTCTGACAGGGTGATGAGTGTGAAGTTGGAAATTGAAGGGGTGATGATGAATATCATCAGTGCATATGGCCCACAGGTAGGTTGTGAGATGAAGGAGAAAGAAGATTTCTGGAGTGTATTAGATGAGGTGGTGGAGAGTGTGCCCAAGCATGAAAGAGTGGTGATAGGAGCAGACTTCAATGGGCACGTTGGTGAAGGGAACAGAGGTGATGAGGAAGTAATGGGTAGATATGGTATCAAGGATAGGAATGGGGAAGGACAGATGGTAGTTGATTTTGCAAAAATGATGGAAATGGCTGTGGTGAATACCTACTTTAAGAAAAGGGAGGAGTACAGGGTAACATATAAGAGTGGAGGAAGGTGCACACAGGTGGACTACATTCTTTATAGGAGATGCAAGCTAAAAGAAATCACAGACTGTAAGGTGGTAGCAGGAGAGAGTGTCACTAGACAGCATAGGATGTTGTTTGTAGGATGACTTTAGAGGTAAGAAGAAGAAGAGAGTGAGAGCTCAACAAAGGATCAGATGGTGGAAGCTGAAGGAGGAAGACCGTTGTGTGAAATTTAGCGAGCAGGTGAGAGAAGCACTAGTTGGAGGGGAAGCAATTTTGGACAACTGGAAAAGTACTGCAGATGTGGTGAGGGAGACAGCTAGGGCAGTACTGGGTATGACATCTGGACAGTGGAAGGAAGACAAGGAGACTTGGTGGTGGAATGAAGAGGTCCAGGAAAGCATAAGGAGAAAGAGGTTGGCGAAAAAGTTTTGGGATAGTCGGAGAGATGAAGAAAGTAGACAGGAGTACAAGGAGATGCGGCGTAAGGCGAGAAGTGGCAAAAGCAAAGGAAAAGGCATATTGCGAGCTGTACAAGAAGTTGAATAGTAAGGAAGGAGAAAAGGACTTGTACCGATTGGCCAGACAAAGGGACAGAGCTGGAAAGGATGTGCAGCAGGTTAGGGTGGTAAAAGATGCACATGGTAATGTGCTGACAAGTGAGGAGTGTGTGCTGAGAAGGTGGAGGGAATATTTTGAAGAGTTGATGAATAAAGAAAATGAGCAAGAGAAAGGCTGGATGATGTGGTGAGAGTAAATCAGGAAGTAAAAGAGATTAGCAAGGAAGAAGTGAGGGCTGCTATGAAGAGCATGAAGAGTGGAAAGGCAGTTGGTCCAGATGACATTCCAATGGAGGCATGGAAATGTCTAGGAGAGATGGCAGTAGAGTTTTTAACCAGATTGTTTAATAAAATCTTGGAAAGTGAGAGGATGCCTGAGGAGTGGAGACGAAGTGTGCTGTTCCTATTTTCAAGAACAAGGGTGATGTGCAGAGCTGCAGTAACTACAGAGGCATAAAGCTGATCAGCCACAGCATGAAGTTATGGGAAAGAGTAGTAGAAGCTAGGCTTAGAAAACAGGTGAAGATCTGTGAGCAGCAATATGGTTTCATGCCAAGAAAGAGCACTACAGATGCAATGTTTGCTCTGAGAATACTGTTGGAAAAGTACAGAGAAGGACAGAAAGAGTTACACTGTGTGTTTGTGGTCTTAGAAAAAGCTTATGATAGGGTGCCAAGAGAAGAGTTGTGGCATTGTATGAGGAAGTCTGTGTTGTGTGGGCCGCCAGAAGAGGATGTACTGCTGGCCCACCACCAAAGGGCGCCCTGCCTGAAGTGCGGGCTTCAGGCACGAGAGGGCGCTGCCGCCACCGACACAGACGGGAGTGACAGCTGTCACTCATTAATTCCTGACAGCTGTCACACATTCTTCATCATCGCACTCCATAAAGACCAGACATCATCTCCACCTCATCACCGAGATATCATACTTCATTGGAGGTAATACTCTCAGCCTTTTTGTGAGATTTATAAATCTGTTACTGTGAGTGTTTGCAGGAGAACCGGTCATTTTTGCGGAGGCTGTGCAAGACGGCGCTCCTTTTCATTTGAGACCGCTGCAACATATTGAGGGAGAGGTGGAGGTGGCATTCCCACCGCTGTTGTTACTGGGTGTACACACACCCACACTTGACTGTCTTTGTTCTTCGCCAGCAGTACCAGATCCGACAGTCGGGGACGGTGATCACCTGGGAATTCGGGACTTGGCGGCTCCAGTATTCACCAGGTTCTGTGGGGGCGGAAATCGTGTGGTTCCGGCTCTTCTCAGGACAGACGTCTTCTATCCTCGAGCCTGCCCACACGTCACCTTTGTAATTTGACTGTAATTATATTCTGAGATTGTCTGTATGTTCGTTGTGCACGTTTCACAACATTAAATTGTTACCTTTTGGCTCATCTATTGACCGTTCATTTGCGCCCCCTGTTGTGGGTCCGTGTCACTACACTTTCACAACAGGATATCTCGGCCAGCGTCATGGACTCCGAGGGGCGTCACCCGGCTGTTGAACGACCAATGGGAGAGCAGGGAGCGCAGGCGTCTGCAGGAGGCATGATTGGTGAGCTACAGCACATTCTCACCGCCTTTACGGCTCGGTTGGACCAAATGACCGAGCAAAACATCCTCCTGAACCGCAGGGTGGAGGCTCTCTCCGCACAGATGGTGGCGAGCGCTCAGGGCGCTGCTGCAACTCGTCCTCCTGCCGACCCTGTGCAGAATATGAACGTTCCAGTGGTGGTTCAACAACCCCTCCCACCATCTCCTGAAGCATACATAAGCCCTCCTGAGCCGTACGGAGGTTGTGTGGAGACGTGCGCGGACTTTCTTATGCAATGTTCGCTCGTCTTCGCACAACGTCCCGTCATGTACGCATCAGATGCTAGTAAAATAGCTTATGTGATTGCTCTGCTTCGGGGTAAAGCACGCGCCTGGGCTACGGCGCTCTGGGAACAGAACTCACGGTTGTTATCAGCATACACTGGGTTTGTGGGGGAGTTCAGAACAGTGTTTGATCACCCTAACAGAGGAGAGACCGCTTCAACCGTGCTGCTGTCAATGAGACAGGGACGCGAGAGCGCAGCCGCTTATGCAGTCAACTTCCGCATCGCGGCTGCGAGGTCCGGCTGGAATAACGTTGCGCTCCGCGCCGCCTTCATAAACGGACTGTCGTTGGTTCTGAAGGAGCAGCTGGTAGCTAAGGAGGAACCGTGGGATTTAGATGGGCTTATCGATCTCGTTATACAGTTAGACAATCGGTTGGAGGAACGCCGTCGGGACCGAGGCGAAGGACGTGACCGGATACGCGCCACCCCTCTCCCTTCCGGGTTCGAAAAGGCGCCGCCCTCCCCACGCTCCATAACCACAGCGCTCCGTGGGGTAACAGCTCCCCCTACTGACGTTGTTAGGGAAATGCACAGGGCCAAAATGAGGAGGCTGATCCGCGGGGAGTGTTTTCTCTGCAGCTCAAAGGAGCACATACAGAAAAACTGCCCCAAACGGCCAAAACGACAACACTCGCCCTTAGAGACTGGGCTAAGGGGGGGTCAAAACATTCAATTGAGACACACAGATTGCCACACGACTCCCAGTCACAATCCTGAGCGGGGATTTAACCCTTCAAGCCCCAGCACTGGTGGACACGGGGTCAGAAGGGAATCTGCTAGACAGCAGATGGGCAAGGGAGGTAGGGCTCCCTCTGGTGGCGCTTCCTTCGCCATTACAGGTTCGGGCACTAGATGGCACCCTCCTCCCTTTACTCACACACAAGACACAACCAGTAACTCTGGTGGTGTCTGGAAACCATCGGGAGGAGATTGAGTTTTTTGTAACTCCTTCTACCTCCCGCGTGATTTTGGGCTTCCCATGGATGTTGAAGCACAATCCCCGGATTGATTGGCCATCTGGGGTGGTGGTTCAGTGGAGCGAAACCTGCCATCGGGTGTGTTTAGGATCCTCGGTTCCTCCCGGTTTACAGGCTAAGGAGGAGGTCAAAGTCCCTCCCAATCTGACGGCAGTGCCGGTTGAGTACCACGATCTTGCTGACGTCTTCAGCAAGGATCTGGCACTCACCCTTCCCCCGCACCTTCCGTACGATTGTGCCATTGATTTGGTTCCAGGCGCTGAGTTCCCGTCCAGCAGGCTGTACAACCTCTCACGACCTGAGCGCGAATCAATGGAGACCTACATCCGGGACTCATTAGCTGCCGGGCTGATCCGGAACTTCACCTCCCCGATGGGGGCAGGTTTCTTTTTTGTGGGCAAGAAAGATGGTGGACTCCGTCCATGCATTGATTACAGGGGGCTGAATGAGATTACGGTTCGCAATCGATACCCGTTGCCGTTGTTGGATTCCGTGTTCACCCCCCTGCATGGAGCCAAAATCTTTACTAAGCTGGATCTTAGAAATGCGTATCACCTGGTTCGGATCCGGAAGGGAGACGAATGGAAGCCGGCATTTAACACCCCGTTAGGTCACTTTGAGTACCTGGTCATGCCGTTCGGCCTCACCAACGCCCCCGCGACGTTCCAAGCCTTGGTTAACGACGTCTTGCGGGACTTCCTGCACCGATTCGTCTTCGTATATCTGGACGATATTCTCATCTTTTCTCCGGATCCTGAGACCCATGTCCAGCATGTACGTCAGGTCCTGCAGCAGTTATTAGAGAACCGACTGTTTGTGAAGGGCGAGAAGTGCGAGTTTCACCGCACGTCTTTGTCCTTCCTGGGGTTTATCATCTCCTCTAACTCCGTCGCCCCTGATCCGGCCAAGGTTGCGGCGGTGAGAGATTGGCCCCAACCAACAAGCCGTAGGAAGCTGCAACAGTTCCTCGGCTTCGCTAATTTCTATAGGAGGTTCATTAAGGGCTACAGTCAGGTAGTTAGCCCCCTGACAGCCCTGACCTCTCCAAAAGTCCCCTTCACCTGGTCGGATCGGTGCGAAGCCGCGTTCAAGGAGTTGAAACGACGGTTCTCTACTGCGCCAGTTTTGGTGCAGCCCGACCCTAGCCGCCAGTTCGTGGTTGAAGTGGACGCCTCTGACTCAGGGATAGGAGCCGTGCTGTCCCAGAGCGGAGAGACTGATAGGGTTCTTCACCCGTGTGCCTACTTTTCACGCAGGTTGACCCGGGCTGAACGGAACTATGACGTCGGCAATCGAGAACTCCTTGCGGTGAAAGAGGCTCTTGAGGAGTGGAGACCTGGAGTATATCAGGACCGCCAAGCGGCTGAACCCCAGGCAAGCCCGCTGGTCACTGTTCTTCAGGCATTTTGACTTCCGGATCACCTATCGCCCCGGGACCAAGAACCAGAGGTCGGATGCCTTGTCCCGGGTACACGAAGAGGAGGTCAAAACTGCACTGTCGGATCCACCGGAGCCCATCCTGCCGGAGTCCACTATCGTGGCCACCCTCACCTGGGACATGGAGAAGATCGTCCGGGAGGCCCTGGCACGGAGCCCGGACACAGGTACAGGTCCGAAGAACCGTTTATACATCCCACCAGAGGCCAGAGCTGCAGTCTTGGACTTCTGTCACGGTTCCAAGCTCTCCTGTCATCCAGGGGTGCGAAGGACCGTGGCAGTTGTCCGGCAGCGCTTCTGGTGGGCGTCTATGGAGGCCGACGTCCGGGAGTATATCCAGGCCTGCACCACCTGTGCCAGGGGCAAGGCTGACCACAGGAAGGCCCAAGGACTACTCCAACCGCTTCCTGTGCCTCATCGCCCCTGGTCCCACATCGGCCTGGATTTCGTCACGGGCCTCCCGCCGTCCCAGGGCAACACCACCATCTTCACGATAGTGGACCGATTCTCCAAGGCGGCCCACTTCGTGGCCCTCCCGAAGCTCCCAACAGCCCAGGAGACAGCAGACCTCCTGGTCCACCATGCTGTCCGTCTGCATGGGATACCCACCGACATCGTCTCAGATCGTGGTCCCCAGTTCTCCTCACACGTCTGGAGGAGCTTCTGCAGGGAACTGGGGCCACCGTGAGCCTCTCGTCCGGGTACCATCCACAGACGAACGGACAGGCAGAGCGGGCCAACCAGGAACTGGAACAGACCCTCCGCTGCGTCACATCCGCGCACCCGACGGCCTGGAATAACCATCTGGCCTGGATCGAGTATGCGCATAACAGCCAGGTGTCTTCCGCCACCGGCCTCTCCCCATTTGAGGTGTGTTTGGGGTATCAGCCCCCGTTGTTCCCCGTGGTGGAGGGAGAGGTCGGTGTGCCCTCGGTCCAGGCCCACCTGCGGAAGTGCCGTCGGGTGTGGCGCTCCGCCCGTTCTGCCTTGTTGAAGGCCCCGGACGAGGGCGAAGACCCATGCAGACCGCCGGCGATCCCCGGCCCCTGCTTACCAGCCCGGGCAGGAGGTGTGGCTGTCCACGAAGGACATCCCCCTCCAAGTGGACTCCCCCAAGTTGAAGGACCGGTACATTGGACCTTTCCAGATCCTCAAAATCCTCAGTCCTGCCGCAGTGAAGCTCCGACTCCCAGCTTCACTGCGGATCCACCCGGTTTTTCATGTGTCCAGACTCAAGCCTCACCACACCTCACACCTCTGTGCTCCCGGTCCGGCGCCGCCTCCTGCCCGGATTATTGACGGGGAGCCGGCTTGGACAGTGCGCCGGCTCCTGGACGTCCGTCGAATGGGCCGGGGGTTCCAGTACTTGGTGGACTGGGAAGGGTATGGACCCGAAGAACGCTCCTGGGTGAAGAGGAGCTTCATCCTGGACCCGGCCCTCCTGGCCGATTTCTACCGCAGACACCCAGACAAGGGGGGGGGTCCTGTTGTGTGGGCCGCCAGACGAGGATGTACTGCTGGCCCACCACCAAAGGGCGCCCTGCCTGAAGTGCGGGCTTCAGGCACGAGAGGGCGCTGCCGCCACCGACACAGCTGGGAGTGACAGCTGTCACTCATTAATTCCTGACAGCTGTCACACATTCTTCATCATCGCACTCCATAAAGACCAGACGTCATCTCCACCTCATCGCCGAGATATCATACTTCATTGGAGGTAATACTCTCAGCCTTTTTGTGAGATTTATAAATCTGTTATTGTGAGTGTTTGCAGGAGAACCGGTCGTTTTTGCGGAGGCTGTGCAAGACGGCGCTCCTTTTCATCTGAGACCGCTGCAACATATTGAGTGAGAGGTGGAGGTGGCATTCCCACCACTGTTGTTACTGGGTGTACACACACCCACACTTGACTGTCTTTGTTCTTCGCCAGCAGTACCAGATCCGACAGTCGGGGACGGTGATCACCTGGGAATTCGGGACTTGGCGGCTCCAGTATTCACCAGGTTCTGTGGGGGCGGAAATCGTGTGGTTCCAGCTCTTCTCAGGACAGACGTCTTCTATCCTCGAGCCTGCCCACACGTCACCTTTGTAATTTGACTGTAATTATATTCTGAGATTGTCTGTATGTTCGTTGTGCACGTTTCACAACATTAAATTGTTACCTTTTGGCTCATCTATTGACCGTTCATTTGCGCCCCCTGTTGTGGGTCCGTGTCACTACACTTTCACAACAGTCTGGAGTGGCAGAGAAGTATGTTAGGGTAGTGCAGGACATGTACAAGAATAGTGTGACAGCGGTGAGATGCGCAGTCGGAATGACAGACTCATTCAAGGTGGAGGTGGGATTACACCAAGGATCAGCTCTGAGTCCTTTCTTGTTTGCAGTGGTGATGGACAGGTTGACAGATGAGATCAGACAGGAGTCCCCATGGACTATGATGTTTGCAGATGACATTGTGATCTGTAGTGAGAGTAGAGAGCAAGTTGAGTCTAGTCTGGAGAAGTGGAGATATGCTTTGGAGAGAAGGGGAATGAAAGTCAGTAGAAGCAAGACTGAGTACATGTGTGTGAACGAGAGGGAGCCCAGTGGAATAGTGCAGTTACAAGGAGTAGAAGTAGTGAAAGTAGATGAGTTTAAATATTTGGGGTCAACTGTTCAAAGTAATGGAGAGTGTGGTAGAGAGGTGAAGAAGAGAGTGCAGGCAGGGTGGAGTGGGTGGAGAAAGGTGGCAGGAGTGATTTGTGACCGAAGAATATCAGCAAGAGTGAAGGGGAAAGTTTACGAAACAGTAGTGAGACCAGCTATGTTGTATGGTTTAGAGACAGTGGCACTAACAAAAAGACAGGAGGCAGAGCTGGAGGTGGCAGAGCTGAAGATGTTGAGATTCTCTTTGGGAGTGACAAGAATGGACAAGATTAGGAATGAACATATCAGAGGGACAGCTCAGGTGGGACGGTTTGGAGACAAAGTCAGAGAGGCGAGATTGAGATGGTTTGGATATGTGCAGAGGAGGGACCCAGGGTATATAGGGAGAAGGATGCTGAGGATGGAGCCACCAGGCAGGAGGAGAAGAGGGAGACCAAAGAGGAGGTTCATGGATGTGCTGAGAGAGGACATGCAGGTGGTTGGTGTGACAGAGGAAGATACAGAGGACAGGGTGAGATGGAAACGATTGAGCTGCTGTGGCGACCCCTAACGGGAACAGCCGAAAGACAAAGAAGAAGAAGACTTTCTATTATTGCCATTTATTCTTTTATGATTAGAGTTTATTTTGTTTAGTGCTTTGCTTCTTCCACTACAGGCGTACAAGTAGCAGGGCCTCCCTAACTACTAATAAATAAATAAAGGTACTCAAAAATATTTACAGAACAGTGACAAGAAAAAAAAGAAAATGAATAAAGTAATGACACAGAAACTGGAACAGAACCAATTTATTTTTTCACGAGATGATAATTAAAATCGCTGAGTTATTTTATTGTCTACTGATGTTGTAAAACAGGCAGTTTCCAATTATTCTCAGTAAACTATGATTCATACGCGCTGGTTTGGGGTGTTTTTTAAATTCTATTTTCATCCTAATTTATATGTTATGTGAATCCTGTTCAGTTTGTCTCACAAATGAAAGATGATCCAAAAAAAAAAGACTTGAATTAAATGAATTCACTTCAACCCATTAAGCCCAACTGCAAAAACGTAATTAACCAATCTGTGACTTTAAAAGAAGCCGCCTGTTCTTGTAATTCATCAGTTTCCATCTTAAACTAAATGGGGGAAGATTTACATTGTGTAAATTTGACTTAAAACCCAACATTTAACTTAATCAATTGAAAAGGCGTTGAAAATGGTTTTCTCCTCCAGCAGCATTTTCAGTCTCTTTCAAGCGGAACAACTCTCCTCCAGAGTGGAAAATTGAAATTTTAACAGCAGAAAATCGCTGTCCCCACCAGCCTCTCTTTCCCCCACTATCCTGTCGACTCCAAGATAGTAAATTGACAAAGCAGGATGCAGAGTGTAAACAACTCAGCCAAACTACCACTTTTCTTGATGAAGAGATTTGGCAACTAAACGTCAAACTGCCGCTGAAAGGCAGAAATCCTCATGTCAGGACAAAAGATTCTGCAGGAAGTCTGTCAGGTGTGTTACTCTGGATAATTTCGTCAATGGGACAAACTGAACTACTGGGATATTCCCTGTGGTTGTTGTCCAAAAACCCTCATCTCAATGAACGAGATGGAAACGTTGGTGTGGAGTGATTTTTGATGGACATTTCTATTGCGTTATTAATGTGGTGATAATCATCATACATAAAAATGTAACCTCGTAGAAAACAATAAATGGGTATCAGCCTGATGTTTCGAGGTAAATTATACATGATTTCCAGTGTTGCCACAGTTACTTTGAAAAGTTATTTTATTAGATACTTTTTTAGTTACTTTATACAGTTACTTTATTAGCAGCTTTATAGAGTTACTTTATTAGCAGCTTTATAGTTACTTTATTAGTAGCTTTATGCATTTAGTGTATTAGCAGCTGCCAACAACTTGTAACTAATAAGGTAACTAGTAATCTAACTTGGTTACTCTTAAGATTGAGTAATTAGCAAAGAAACTAATAGTTACTTTTCTGAGTACTCAATCCTGAAAATAACCAAGTTAGATTACTAGTTACTTTATTAGTTACATTCAGCAGCTGCCGACAAGGTGTCCGCAGCTGCTAATGAAGTAACTGTAAAATGTAACTGTAAGAAGTAAATAATATTGTAAATTTTCAAAGTATTTATTTTTATTTTAGTTATTTCATTTATATAGCACCAACAAAGTTGCCTCGAGGCACTTCACACAAGTAAGGTCTAACCATACCAACCCCCAGAGCAAGAACACAGGCGACAGTGGTAAGGAAAAACTCCCTCTGATGATTTGAGGAAGAAACCTCAAGCAGACCAGACTCAAAAGGGGTGACCCCTGCTTGGGCCATGCTAATGACACAATTGACAAAGACAAAAATACTGGAAATTTTGGGCATCCATGCTGGCGTACAGGATGGAAGGCTTACAGATGTAGACACCACACCCATCTCTGGATGGAGCCGCACCACAAACAGAATCACGTATCAGAAAAACAACAAACACAATATCACTTGTCAGCATTAAGCAACACGAAAAACAGAAGAAATACTAAGGTGACCGCGGCCACTAGCCCTAAGCTTCACTAAAAGACCCAGAATTTAGACAAAGTTGAGGCCGCGGCCCACTCTGTTTCCTAATGAAATGAATTTAAAAGAGTCAAAAGCATAGTACTATACTATGCCAGTATGCTAGCCATATGAAAGGGAAAATAAGTGCATCTTAAGCCTGGACTTGAAAGTCTCTACAGAATCTGACTGTTTTATTGATGCAGGGAGGTCAGTCCACAGAACAGGGCCACGATAAGAGCAAGTTTCTTCTACTTCTAATTTTGTACTACGCCATTTCCATTCTAGACCTCTAGCCTTATGTTTGAGCTCACGCAGGTAATTACTGAACCAAGGTGACTTTGTTTTGGGGTGGCATTGTTTTAATTTAGGTGGCGCAATCATGTCGAGTGTAGTTTTGAGTGCTGAGTTTAAACTATCCACAAGACTGTCTACTGATTGGGCATTTTTCAAATGTGAAGCTAAAATATCAGGCAGTCTAGCTTCAAGTTCAGTCGTAGTTGATGTGTCACCACAATGATAAATAAGGTTGTTGTTCCACAAAACACGGCAGAAAAACTGCAAACCTAATAAGTGAGTGATCAGAGACCACTGATACAAGAGGCATGATGTCAATATTTGTGACAGCAATACCACAGGCGAGAACCAAATCCAGGATCTTTCCACTAATGTGCGTCGAATGCACTGCTGGAATCCTATGCATCCATAATGTCCATAAATGATTTGCAGAGGGTATCAGAAGGCTTTAAAGTCACCAATAATCAGAATGTTATCTGCAGTAGTCGACAAGTTAGAGATGAAATCACCAACTTCATCTAAGAATTCAGAGTATGGGACAATACGTAGCATTGTGGGCAGAGCGGAGAATCAGGTGTTCAAACGTATTATATTTGTGAGCCCCAACATCTAATAGTATCAGGTTCTACTGACAAAGCAGGCAGGACACAATTGCAGGATGTGGACAAACAGCTCTGTATAATTGAGGCGTTTACTTGATTCATAGGCAGGGGCCGGTACACATCAAGGCAGTCCATAAAGAGCAACAGTAACACAATCATTAGGCAAGGGCGAGGTCCAGATATGACTTTCATCCAGTCATCCAAAGTCCACGATTGCTTTTCCTTAGTCCATTGTAACCTTATTTTTTTCTGTTTAGGTGTTAATGATGGCTTTCGTTTAGCTTTTCTGTATGTAAATCCCATTTCCTTTAGGCCGTTTCTTACAGTTCGGTCACAGACGTTGACTCCAGTTTCCTCCTATTCGTTCCTCATTTGTTTTGTTGTGCATTTTCAATTTTTCAGACATATTGCTTTAAGTTTTCTGTCTTGACGCTTTGATGTCTTCCTTGGTCTACCAGTATGTTTGCCTTTAACAACCTTCCCATGTTGTTTGTATTTGGTCCAGAGTTTAGACACAGCTGACTGTGAACAACCAACATCTTTTGCAACATTGCGTGATGATTTACCCTCTTTTAAGAGTTTGATAATCCTCTCCTTTGTTTCAACTGACATCTCTCGTGTTGGAGCCATGATTCATGTCAGTCCACTTGGTGCAACAGCTCTCCAAGATGTGATCATTCCTTTTTAGATGCAGACTAACGAGCAGATCTGATCTGATGCAGGTGTTAGTTTTGGGGATGAAAATTTACAGGGTGATTCCATAATTTATTCCTCAGAATTGAGTGAGTCCATATTTTTTTCCCTCTGCTTGGTCTACAAAAGTAACCGTTACTGACTGCCACAATTATTTTTCCTGATTTCTTACAGTGTTTCTTAAAGCCAGAAAGTTGCCATTTGAAATGACTTTAGTTTTGTGTCATGTCTGTGATCTGCTTTTTTTCTACAAAATTAAACAACTGAATGAACATCCTCCGAGGCCGGTGATTCCATAATTATTGCCAGGGGTTGTAGTAGGAAGCTCCAAATGCCAGTACAATGAGGGTGCCTCACAGGGCTTCAGGGACCCACCCCTTGGTCTTTCTAAAAGCGATAATGTATTTTGATGCTGTTTGAGGCCTTACTGTAATTGATGCAACATTTCAGACGCATTCAGCCATTGTGAAAGTTTGTCTTTTGTACGGCATCATAAATTGGAAATTATTCAATGAAATTTCTGCACAAAATCTTTGGACACAGCAATGATGTTGAGCAACATCTGCTGCCAACTCAGCATAAAACATAATGATCAGGTCCAAATGTTTTTATGCAGCTGTTTTATGGTGTTATAACCTCAGAACCCAACAATATAAAACAAAAGTGAGCAATGACAACCTGGTGGGACACACGGCAAATGGATTTCACACGTTTGATCAATGATGTCCTAATTACACCCGATAAGATTACTGGACAGTGACAGTCCTTGAAAATACACAGTGGAAATGTCTTCAACTGCCACCAATTAAACAGAATCATTATTGTATTCAGGTTTTTATGTTTTAGAGATCATCCACAGATCTGTCCTAAGTGGCAAATTTAGGTGAAAACCATAAAAACTGTCCAACAGCCCCAAATGTATGTCTCTGCTAATGTTGGTCCTAAAGTTAGAAACATTTTTGCACAAAAAACAACTCCTACATCTGGAGGAAGAGGAAGTCCAGAAGACCCCAAAGCCACCAAGTCATCAACAGCCATGTTTGTAGTCTGCTATAAACGTTATTGTGTCATTTTCATAGAAAACAACAATTATGAGCTGTCACATAACAGCATAATTTTGATGAAGAGGTATTCAGACTTGCACAACAAATTATAGAACTGTGTGCAATGAGAGATAATTGTGATGAAAATTTGCTCAGCAAACAAGAATGTATGGTTATAATTACACACCTGAGTACAGGGTAAAGGCCTGGGGCTGTTTTAATGATATTTATTTTCTGTGTTTTATTCTATTTTATTGTACAACTTTGTTTTTAGAAGTTCGTGAATAAAGAAAGACAAACAAACTGATAATGGCCACTGAAAGTGGAGGGATTATGGATACAAATGCTGTAATTTCTAAGTGGTTAATGTGATATTTTTGTTAAACCCTGTGAATTAAAGCTAAAACACTCCAATACAAGAACTTCTTGATACCTAGTATAATTTCATCTGACTAATGTCAAAAACTGTCACTGCCCAAATACTTTTGGAACCAACTACAACTGCCGATTGAGCTCCTGATGACCATGGTAAATCATATAAGAACCCATTTGGAGCAACACCACTGGAAGTAATGTGGGCCACAAAGACGACGTGGGTAAAAATGACTTATTCCAGCCTTCCTAACAAGGACTCATTTCCACACTTGAAAAAATTGCTCATTTAAGACTTAAGGCCTGTTATACTGGAACACTAGCATTTGCCTCTAAATGTGTAAAAACAGAAAACAGCTGGTACCTACAGAATCCATCTGCACTGAAAAGTCACGCTGAAGCAGAATTCCCCGAGTGTAACCTTCTTCAGCAAAGAACACTTTGATTACCAAAACACATCAAGCTGCCTGATGTCCTGAGATGATTATCGCTACACAGTAAACAGACATTTACCTTAACGAGGTCCTTAATTAAGCAACCTCAAGCATTCATTACAAATGGTTCCAATGTCATACCAAAAGAATCTGAAAAGAGACAAGTACAGAGTTTCTTGGAGAGGAGACAAAGACACAACTGGACGCAAATGTGCGACTACGACCACGGAATAAATAGACACTCTGATTACAGTAGTTAAGAAACTGAGTGAGGTATTGGAGTGTCTGGGTTTGTGACTGTCCTGCATCAAGACTAAGATCCAGGCAGGATCTTAATTGAATTATGGAAGGTATTTCCATGAGATTCAGCTGGCTTGGGAATGCTTCAGGATCCCGTGGGAAGAGTTAGAGGACTTGGCTGAGGATACGGAAGTATGGATGAGCTGCTTGGTCTACTGCCACCGTGGACCGGACCAAGATAAGAAGCAGAAAATGAATGAACGAATGAAAGAAAGGATCAATGGCTCTCTTTCCGCCTTAAGAAATTTTGCTGGTCCAACTTGAAGGAGTGGAGTTTGAACAACTTCATTCAAACTAGTTGGATCATCCCTGTTAAACTAAGTAAAAGTAAACAATAGTGACTAAGCTGAATCAACCTAAATAAATTAACCCAACTTAAGTACATTAAGTGGCATTCAAAAAAAAACCAAATATATTAAGTACAACTAAATTAAGCATCTTAGGTTGGACAAAAGGAATTGCTTAATGTTTAAGACATTCAGTCATGTGGAAATGATTTTTTTAAGTTAATTCAAAGAGTAATTTTCTTTTGAGTACATGCTGTTCTGTTTTTTTTTTTAGGATTTTTTGTGATGTATTTCCTTCTCTTTTATCTTCATTTACTTCAGTCCAATAAAACTTAACAGAAGCAAACAACAGAACAAAAATGTCAAAGTGTCAAGTCAATGTTTCCACTGGTTCAAAGGTTTGGTAAATGGATCCACAGAACTGGTACACATAAAGAAGATTCTAAAAAAGGACACGGTCCAAAAGTCACCTGAAAGTTTTAGAATCCCATGAGAGAGAGAGAGAAAGACCACCACAGACGTTCGTACGTGATGCTCTGCACATACTTGATGCAGCTTATTTCATGTGTTCAAGACTCGTCACATCATCGATGTTACAAAATCCAGTGAAGTTGATTCCATGACTAATTTGAATCCAGCAGAAAGTTCAGACTGTGTTCACTTTTCATTAATGTAAAATGTTTTTGATCAGAAAACCAGGTGTTTCTTCTGGTACTTATTGGCAATACCAGAGCTGGGTGGGTCGAGAGGTGGAGACATTGGGATCATGCTAACCTTTATATTACAGCTGCAAGGGCCGGACAACCCTTGGATTTTGGATTGGGATTCATACCATTTTTTGCCGGAAAAGTGTTCCAAACCAGCAACACACCTCAGAACCAAACATAAAATTAAGTAGAATCAATTAGAAATCTTGTAGTGTTCGATGTGTGTCAGCGCCACAGAACCACCACCACAGCTTATTTCAATGGAGCTGGACGTTATGGGTGTCCCAGATCATGAGTTCAGTGTTGGGGCGGTGAGCACCAACTGAGCTTTGCTGACAGATGATGGTGTTCCCACTGTGGTAGAATGGAAGAATATGGGTAAAGCCCGGCATCCAGTTGTGTTGCCCACAGGCCTGCAATGCCCGTTACCAACTGCAAACCGCTTTTTTGTTTGTTTGTTTTTTAAATGTTACTCTCTGTCAACAGGCCGAGACATCATACGATAGCAATTGATTAGATTTGACTGCTCAACTTTGTTTACAATCTCGTCGACCCAATGCTTTGGTTTAACAAACACCTATAATATCTCAAGGAGGTAGTTCTCAATTACACATTTTTCAACATGCCTGGTATGATGGCGTGTTGAAAAACAAACATGCATTTTTGACATGGCATAGCATGTTGTGGTAGTGGTGTGTAAGGGCCAACCACATGATAAGTGAGGATGAACGGTGAGCGTTTTGAACATAACCAAAACAGATGCCACACCCTGATGAATGCTGGAAAACATGTAGTGATGTGTGACATTGTCAGAGTGTTCCATGATGCATATCACAAAATGGCTGATGCACATCCAAAATGTCCTTGTAACTATCTGATCTCTGCCTAACTGCTTTTCAAAATGGCTGACGTACAAAATGTCCTTGTATTTGGCACGACTATCTGATCTTTTTATAGCTGTCTAATTGCTAAAACCATAGATCTGATCTTTTTATAGATGTCTAATTGATAAAACCAAAGTATTTGCATGTATTTGTACGACATGATGGAACACTCTGATGTGCTGCGACATGCAAACATACACTAAGATTTTTACATACAGCCTTGAACGCAACGTGAGCAGACACCTGCTTATAACCGCCTACTTCACTTTTGCAGCCAACCATATAGCCACTGATTCACGACAGGCTAAGGACCGCCCACATGGGGCCAGACTAGACGCAGAAATAAAAGTTAGCGCTGAAAGGAAATCTGGGCTCTTTGTTCCAGATGTAGCATGTGATCTGGTCCAAGACCCCAGTGCTGCAGATGACTCTCTGTATCAGTGTGGGAACTTTTTCAATACAACATCTAAACTCTGAAGTCTGTTTCCTGTCCACTTCTTTTTGAGATCACTCACCACATAAAAGAACCTAACAACGTGTTTATGGCTGATAGTGGCGAGCATTGCCCACATTTCTAAACAACACAAACATACCATCTGTGTGACAGTAATGAGGGCTGACTGAGAAGTTGTGAGCCTGACCCAGAAAAAGTAGGGTGCAGTTCTCCACTCTGCATTCTGAGAGACCAACATTTCTCAAGAGCGTGTGAAGTTTTGACTCACTGTTTGTAATGTTGAGAAATGTTGGTTTCTCAGAATGTAAAAGATGGAGAACCATACCCTACTTTTTCTGGGTCAGGCTCAAAATTTCTCAATTGCCCCTCGTAGCCTAAGTCCTATGTGGGCTCTGAGGCCTATTGGTGCCGGTGATGACACCTGGAATCTGCTGCGTGAAGCAGATGAGAGTCTATAACTCGCCCTGGTACAGACACCAGTCTGGTGCAGGCTTCTTCTGAAACAAATGGCCATTTATAGGCGGGTAAACTAAGACGATGCAGATGAAGTGACTTGTCCAAGGCCATAGACAGGTTCCGTGACTCAGAATGGAACCCAGGTCTACGTATTACTAGCCACTGAGCCTACTGCTCAACAAACTACCTATTTCTAAACAAACCAAAATTAAAAAGTCCACAGCGAAAGAACACAGAAAAAAGGACCAAATCCAGTAAAAGTGTCCTTTTCATTGTTTGAGAAAGCAACAAACAAAAACTGGTTAACCAGAACAGTGATCAAATGTGATGATTCCAGTTCAAAAATCACATCTGGATCTCCCATCAGAGCAAACCCAAACTGCTTTTGGAGACAATCCTCTGCTCCAATTTGTAATAAGCATATGAGTAAAGATTTTGAGATATGGACACTGATGATACTCACTGATGTTATGAATTAACGCAAAAGTCGTAATTAATTCACTGATCTGCAGCAAACATGTTTACGTTTCCTCCTCTAAAACCACAAATCAGCAGAGACAAAACCATAATATGTTTCATTGGAGGCAAAAATACACTCATTTGGATAGAATTGAGGATCAAATTAGAAGCTCAGACACACTTAGGTCCCAAATGTTTTCTGCTAAAGTGAAGGATCTCAAGCGTGACTTTCATGTATAATGGCAGGATCTTGATTTTCGTCAGCCCGCAGCGGTTGAGCGAAGAGTTGCCATCTCTGACGCCCAGTCGAGCTTCAAAGCGCTCAGTCTGTCCTCTGGGGAACCGGGAAAATTTCACATCAGTTACCACCTCACACCCTGGAAACAGTACGCACTGTACCTGTTTAAAAATACTAAATCATGTACTGGGAGCAGTTTTTTGGTCATCTTAGTAATTAGCCAATTTTCTTTTTCTATTTACAGCACATTATCACAGTCACATGTGGCACACTCATCTTGTCACATCTAGTTCTTTTTTGTCATCAGTCCTCCGTGGGGATTAATTAACATCATGCAAGCACAAATCAAACCAGTGGAGAGAAACAACAATGCCACTGAACATCCAGTCAGGGCGAAATTTTGCATCATCGACTATATCAGTTTGAAACCACCGTCCATTAGTTTGAAAATAACTTTTGGTTGACTTGTAAGGTCAAGCCACATTAGCATTTTCATGCTAAATATCTGCATGTTTATTTATTTTTTTCTAGATTTATTTTTGTGCAATTCACAATATCTGGATTTGCAACAAAAAAAAAATGCGAAAATTAGTTTACAATTTCATAAAATTCTGCCATATCTCTCACTCGCTCATCATCTTCAACCGCTTCTCCTGGATCAGGTGGTGGGGGAAACAGCTCTAGCAGGAGATCCCAGACTTCCCTTTCCCAGGCCATATCAAAATTTAAAAAAAATTTGCAAAAACAGAGATATGCACGTTTGCAGTAAAGCAAAAGACAATCTGGATATATACTATAAAATCGGGTTGGCACGATAACTAGTTTTTCATGTCCAATCTGATTACAGTCCTGAAACTTTCAGTATCAGCAGATATGATACTAATCTGATAGTTTTCCGAGTCTTAAAACCACTAATCTGTTAATAATTACATTTGTACTACAAATGTAATTTGAAATTATAAATTTGTTACATATGTACTTAAGTAATTCTATGTAACAGAATTACAATCAGAGCTTTTTTTTTAATGGTAAGAAAAAACATGGGTAGATTTTGCTGTCATTGTAATTCTGTTACCGTAGAACTGCCCACTTTGAAAGCCTAGCATCGAACAAAACATCAGCTCAAACTGTGAAATAAACATTTCTACATCCATGAAGGAAAAAATACACAGACAATAACATGACTCAGATGTGCAAGAATGGAGTAACAGGAAGACAGGGGACAGGAAGGAGAGGAGCAGCAGTAGCCAGTAAACCAGTAGCAAGCACTATTTCTGGTATTTATATTTGTATTTACATTTAGCAAATTATTTTTTCTTCTACTTTTGATACTCTGTGTGATTTTTACCCTGTGCGCTGCTATACAATGCTGCTGGAACCTCATTTCCCGGAAGGTGGCTTCCCAAGGGATTAATAAAGTTCTATCTAATCTAAAGAAGACGTGACTCAGATTTTGTTTTCAAATTAACAATCTTGTAATTTTATACAATACCTGACCAATACGATACAAAATATGGGATTGGAACACATCTGATTCAAACTCTTTTTAAGTAATGATCTTATTTAGATGGGTGGAGAGAGCTAACAACCTTAACCCAATTAATTCCATACTTCATCAAGCTAGCTCGTTTGCTTAGCTAACATGTAGCTTATGCTACAAAAGTAGCATGGCTCTTTGTGAGCGTATAAATTCGATCATGTTCATCAAGAACATTATGGGGCTAGCCAGTTATTGGCTGACGAAATAAACCTGCACAAGATGTTGAAAAAAGTCCACCAACTGTTTAGCAACTCAAGTGGTTAAAGTTGACGAGATGGTGGCTTCGATTAAAATTTGATTAATTGTGCAGACTTAGTAAATAATTCAGCTGAGGTTGTGATATTTGCATTTGAATAGACAATGACAGCCAGCCACACTTCTCGTGAGGCCATCTCCATGGCCAACACATATCCAGGGCCTGGACAGAACAATATTTGTTTTTAACCACCCCCATCCCCCCACCACGCTGAAGAAGAAGAAAAAAAACAAAAGCTAATATTTAGTGGGACTTACTGATCCGGCACCAATATGTTTGGAATATAGCTCATGCGAGAACCTCAGCAGAATGAGTTATTGCAAGAAGACAAAACCCAGCAGTGGTATGAAAACACTTTTTTTTCTGGGTCTTTTTTGTCAGGTTTTTTTTTTTTTTTTTTTTACATCATTGTGAAAATATGTGAAACCTTGCACAAGATTCAGAATGGGAAACCTAGCTAATGTGTCAATGTGATGTTAATATGAATTTAAAAATTTTTTCCTTCTCAGGTGGTGGTCAAGTGGTTAGTGCGGTTGGTTTCAGCAGGGAAGGTTCCCGGTTCAAACCCTGCCCCATTTCTACATGTACTGAGTTGCACCTGGTGTAAAACTTGTGCAGAATCAACCTGCAGATCCACCTGGATCTACTGCAGGGGTGGCCAAGTTCGGGTCCTCGAGAACCACATTCCTGACACTCTTAGTTGTCTCCCTGCTCCAACACACCTGAATCCAATGAAAGGCTCATTAAAAGTCTGCTAACGAGCCTGATCTACTGTAATGACCCCGAGTGAAAACAAGGGAGCAGCTGAAGGGACTGACCTTGCACAAGTCAGATGTTTGACCCAAAAATCCTTGTTATTACTGTTGCTGCTGTTGATAAATTGCATTGAGTAAACACTTTATGATGTAATTCCCAAAGTTGTCATGTAGGTGGAAACTACAGACTAACAGATGATTTGTGGTTAAAAAAAAAGAGTCCAAGTTGTGAATTCTGTCAAGGCAGCCTTTTCAATGCGTGGTCCGCAGACCACTGGTGGCCTGTTAGCATATTAGTAAAATGTCACATTTTAAATTACTATCACATTTTAACTTAAATATGTCAAAGTCATTACCATTTTCAGGGAAGCTGTTAAAGACTCCTGAGTGGAAGCAGTTTTATTGTGTTGGAGTTCATCAAATTACATCCATTTTATTATGAAAATAATCATCATTAACAGCTATAAATTACAGTTCAGAAGTATCCACTTACAGTGCTAAAAACACATTTTTGTTTTTTATGAATGGGAATATACATACATGTCAACCCCTTTGAGGGTCCACTTGTACAGTGGTCCCTCGTTTATCGCAGGAGTTACGTTCTAAAAATAACCCGCAACAGGCGAAATCTGCAAAGTAGTCAGAGTTATTTTTTACAATTATTACAGACGTTTTAAGGCTGTAAAACATCTTACTACACACTTTATACACTTTTCTCAAACAGGCATTAACATTTTCTCACTTTTCTCTCGTGTGTAAACACTCTCAAAGTTCATTTTTTCAGGCCCAAACATTTGTTTGAGAAATAAAAATAGAACATTTCGTATAAATAATTATGATGGCTTTTAGAACTAACAAATTTAATTTTAATGATCAACCTACGAGGTTGGACACATAAGAAATTATTAATAGTGACTCACCAGTATTTCACAGTTCCTCTGATCGCGCCTCTGCGTCCTGGCGCCGCTCCGCTGTCGCGTCTTTTCCACTAAGTGACCACCTCGGTGCAAGTGTCTTTTTCCAAGTGAAGAACATAGTTATGGGTAGTTGTTGGCACTCTTTTTTCTTCTAGGTGAGAAGATTCTTATAAACAGACATGCAGAACACAATGCGCGTGCTCTCCCTTCGCGGTGTCGCAACCAGCCTGCTTGATGAGGACGCAGAACACAATGCGCTGTAAAAAAAAAAAAAGCATGCAAAATTGGACTAAAAAAATCTGCGAAACTGCGAGGCAGCGAAAGGTGAACCGCGTTATAGCGAGGGACCACTGTATAACCAAGTGAGAAAATCCATAAAATCAAGACAAAATCCTTATAACCTCCAAATCGCACCAAAACCAGTTTTATTACAGTACACACAACCGCATAGCGGTGTCACATAACTGGGTTTTTGTCCACATATTATGAGTTGCCACAATGACATTAAAGTCAGGATCATTTCCTCCACGGTTGAATTTCAAACAATATATCTAGTATTTATGCATCAAGCTGAATTTTATAGAACTGAGTGCCATATTTAGTTATTTTTACAGAAACAAGAACTGTGTGTCACTAGTGGAAATACATTAATAAAATTAAAAATAAATCAAATATAATGAACAAAATAAAACATACCTCAGAACTTCATTAAGTGTATAGAAAATCACCTCGCCAGTGCCGATGTTGCAGACGGGCATGTCGATGATCCTTGACTTCTCCCCTGTGTCTATTAGGGATGGGTATTGGTAAGATTTTATTGATATCGATACCATTATCGATTCCGCTTATTGATCCAATTCCTTATCGATTCCATTATCGAAATCTCTTGTGAATTTTTTGTGTACTAAAAGTAGGTTTTACAGATTTTCTAAGTCAGCGGGTCAAAGAGCTTTTTCTCATCGTGCACTCGCTCTGTGGAACGGTCTTCCTGTGACCGTGAGACAGTCGGAGTCCGTGGACATTTTTAAGTCAAGACTTGAAGCCTATTTTATTCTCTTTCTTATAAATAGTTTTTATTTTTTATCTGTTTTATTGTTTTACTTCTGTTTTTAATTATGTATTTTAATTTTTTTATTTTTATTTATTTATTTTAATTTTTTATGTTGAACTGTTCTATGTGAGGTGCCTTGAGATGGATTTTGTTGTGATTTGGTGCTTTATAAGCCGATTAAATTGAAATTGAACATCATTTTATTGAGTTTTAAAGTAAATAAATATGAAATTGGTCACTGGATCCTTAAACTTTGGACATAATAAACTCTACATGGTGGATCCTTGATCTCTGGACATAAATAGAAAAACAAAATCTGTAGTTTTTGTCAGAAGCATTTCCTTTCAGACATTATTGGCATAAATGTTTTTAATTCATAAAGAATACAGCACGTCTCATTTTGGGAGGAAAAAAGTTTTAGTGGATTGTAGTTTCTTGTCTGTATTACGTTTGTAAGAGGTGTCATTTTATTTAAAGCGGTTTTCATTTTGAAGTTATTGATTCCGAACAGACTCTGGTGACTATAATACACACAAAAGTGACTCATGGTATTTTAATGGCTTTGAGAGGAGTTAAGAAGCGGACTTACCGCTTCTGAAGAGCAGCAAATCAAAGAACCAACGAACTAGTTGCATCGAAGCATTGCTTCAAAGTGGAGTCGTGCTGCAGAAACGGCTGATTACAGAGCCGGTGCATACCAAACCCTGAATATCCGTAAGACTTTATTTGTACGTCCGTATGACTCTGAAACTTGGAAAAATCCGTATAATTTACGGACAATCCATATACACTCAACAAAAAATATAAACGCAACACTTTTGGTTTTGCTCCCATTTTGTATGAGATGAACTCAAAGACCTAAAACTTTTTCCACATACACAATATCACCATTTCCCTCAAATATTGTTCACAAACCATTCTAAATCTGTGATAGTGAGCACTTCTCCTTTGCTGAGTTAATCCATCCCACCTCACAGGTGTGCCATATCAAGATGCTGATTAGACACCATGAATAGTGCACAGGTGTGCCTTAGACTGTCCACAATAAAAGGCCACTCTGAAAGGTGCAGTTTTGTTTTATTGGGGGGGGATACCAGTCAGTATCTGGTGTGACCACCATTTGCCTCATGCAGTGCAACACATCTCCTTCGCATAGAGTTGATCAGGTTGTCAATTGCAGCCTCTGGAATGTTGTTCCACTCCTCTTCAATGGCTGTGCGAAGTTGCTGGATATTGGCAGGAACTGGTACACGCTGTCGTATACACCGGTCCAGAGCATCCCAAACATGCTCAATGGGTGACATGTCCGGTGAGTATGCCGGCCATGCAAGAACTGGGACATTTTCAGCTTCCAAGAATTGTGTACAGATCCTTGCAACATGGGGCTGTGCATTATCCTGCTGCAACATGAGGTGATGTTCTTGGATGTATGGGACAACAATGGGCCTCAGGATCTCGTCACGGTATCTCTGTGCATTCAAAATGCCATCAATAAAATGCACCTGTGTTCTTCGTCCATAACAGACGCCTGCCCATACCATAACCCCACCGCCACCATGGGCCACTCGATCCACAACATTGACATCAGAAACCGCTCACCCACACGACGCCACACACACTGTCTGCTGTCTGCCTGAACAGTGTGAACCGGGATTCATCCGTGAAGAGAACACCTCTCCAACTTGCCCAACGCCAGCGAATGTGAGCATTTGCCCACTCAAGTCGGTTACGACGACGAACTGGAGTCAGGTCGAGACCCCGATGAGGACGACGAGCATGCAGATGAGCTTCCCTGAGACGGTTTCTGACAGATTGTGCAGAAATTCTTTGGTTATGCAAACCGATTGTTCCAGCAGCTGTCTGAGTGGCTGGTCTCAGACGATCTTGGAGGTGAACATGCTGGATGTGGAGGTCCTGGGCTGGTGTGGTTACACGTGGTCTGCGGTTGTGAGGCTGGTTGGATGTACTGCCAAATTCTCTGAAACGCCTTTGGAGACGGCTTATGGTAGAGAAATGAACATTCAATACACGAGCAACAGCTCTGGTTGACATTCCTGCTGTCAGCATGCCAATTGCACGCTCCCTCAAATCTTGCGACATCTGTGACATTGTGCTGTGTGATAAAACTGCACCTTTCAGAGTGGCCTTTTATTGTGGGCAGTCTAAGGCACACCTGTGCACTAATCATGGTGTCTAATCAGTATCTTGGTATGGCACACCTGTGAGGTGGGATGGATTATCTCAGCAAAGGATAAGTGCTCACTATCACAGATTAAGACTGGTTTGTGAACAATATTTGAGGGAAATGGTGATATTGTGTATGTGGAAAAAGTTTTAAATCTTTGAGTTCATCTCATACAAAATGGGAGCAAAACCAAAAGTGTTGCGTTTATATTTTTGTTGAGTGTATGTTGACATATATATGTACTGCCTCGTAATGTCAATATGACTTTTGAAGGACCAGACTGATCATTTTAGGCGAAACTCCACAAGTACAATAAAATATTTGGTGTAGTACTTAAAAACACAAAGGCCATAAACGTCTTATAAGGTGAGAAGTTTCCACAGCTGATTTCACTGATTAACAGCACTTTGACGAGACAAGAGAAGATCATCAGTGAAATCACCTGCAGCGGTCTGATTGTAATAATCCCCTCCACCCTCCCTGACCTTCCTGGAACACTATGGGGGCCCACCGAGGTGTACTGTTAAAATCCGCTTAGGTGGATCCATCAGAGTGAGAACATCAGCCTTACACAGCTGCTCAAAGCCACACAGATTAAACATATATATGATCAAAATATTTTATATATTTATTCATGAAGAGGAAGTACATGCACCTCGTCCCAAATCTCAGAAAAAAAATACCGTACTCGCGTGTCCTGGTGGTTCCGTGTGAAATTCTGCCTGAGGGTGCACAAACACATGAACTGTTGTGAAGGTGTCGTAGCACGGACCCACAACAGGGGGCGCAAATGAACGGACAATGAGTAAGCCAAAAGGTAACAATTTAATGTTGTGATATTACACAACGAAACGTGTCTTAATGTTCACAGTCAATAAACACCAGGTGACGTGTGGGCAGGCTCGAAGATAGAAGACGCCCGACGAGAGAGAAGCCGCGTCCCACACGGCTTCCACCACCAACGGCCTGAAGAACACCGGAGCCGCCAAGTCCCGAGTCCCCAGGTGGCCTCTGTCTTCGGCTGTCGACCCTGGTACTGCTGGCAGAAAACAGAAAGATGATGTGTGAGTGTGAGTCCGCACACTCAGTGATTAACAGTCCAGACACCGTTAGGAGGGAGCACCTCCACCTCCAACATCACACACACTCGTGCAGCCGTCACTGTCACGCCAATCCTCCAGACAAGGAAAGCACCAGGAAAAACGGCTGCAACAGAAGTTCAGATTACTTTTCAACGTATAAGTCAGCAGAGAAAATTACCTTAGTACTGGTAGTCGATTTCTCGGCGGGGAGGTGGAGTTGCAGTCCGGCTTATATGGTGGTGTAGATGAGTGACAGCTGGAGTAATGGGTGACAGCTGTCACCTCCTCTGGGTCTGGCGCCCTCTTGTGCTTGGAGCCCGCACTCCAAGCAGGGCGCCCTCTGGTGGTGGTGGGCCAGCAGTACCTCCTCTTCAGCGGCCCACACAACAGGACCCCCCCCTCAACGGGCGCCTCCTGGCGCCCGACCAGGCTTGTCCGGGTGACGTCTGTAGAAATCGGCCAGGAGGGCCGGGTCCAGGATGAAGCTCCTCTTCACCCAGGAGCGTTCCTCGGGTCCATACCCCTCCCAGTCCACCAGATATTGGAACCCCCGGCCCTTACAACGGACGTCCAGGAGCCTGCGGACCGTCCAAGCAGGCTCCCCGTCGATGAGCCGGGCAGGAGGTGGCGTAGGGCCAGGTGCACAGAGGGGCGAGGTGTGGTGTGGCTTGATACGGAACACGTGGAAAACAGGGTGGATCCGCAGTGAAGCTGGGAGTCGGAGCTTCACTGCGGCCGGGTTGATGATCTTGAGGATGGGGAATGGGCCGATGTATTTGTCCTTTAATTTGGGTGAGTCCACACAGAGGGGGATGTCCTTTGTTGACAGCCACACCTCCTGCCCGGGCTGGTATGTGGGGGCCGGGGAACGTCGGCGGTCCGCATGGGTTTTGGCCCTCGTCCGGGCCTTTAATAGGGCAGAGCGGGCGGTCCGCCACACCCGGCGGCACCTCCTGAGGTGGGCCTGGACCGAGGGCACACCGACCTCTCCCTCCACCAGCGGGAACAATGGGGGCTGGAACCCCAAACATGCCTCAAAAGGGGAGAGGCCGGTAGCAGACGAGATTTGGCTGTTATGGGCATACTCGATCCAGGCCAGATGGTGACTCCAGGCCGCCGGGTGCGCGGAGGTGACGCAGCGAAGGGCCTGTTCCAACTCCTGGTTAGCCCGCTCTGCCTGGCCGTTGGTCTGGGGGTGGTACCCGGACGAGAGACTCACGGTGGCCCCCAGCTCCTTACAGAAACTCTTCCACACCTGTGAAGAGAACTGGGGACCACGATCTGAAACGATGTCCGATGGTATCCCATGCAGCCGCATGACGTGGTGGACCAGGAGGTCCGCCGTCTCCTGGGCCGTCGGGAGCTTCGGGAGGGCCACGAAGTGGGCCGTCTTGGAGAACCGGTCCACTATCGTGAGAATAACGGTGTTGCCCTGGGACAGCGGGAGGCCCGTGATGAAGTCCAGGCCGATGTGAGACCAGGGACGATGAGGCACTGGCAGGGGTTGGAGGAGTCCCGTCGTCCTCCGATGGTCTGCCTTGCCCCTGGCGCAGATGGTACAGGCCTGGACGTAGTCCCGGACGTCGGTTTCCAGGGACGCCCACCAGAAGCGCTGCTGGACTACTGCCACGGTCCTACGCACTCCGGGATGACAGGAGAGCTTGGACCCGTGACAGAAGTCCAATACGGCAGCTCTTGCCTCTGGTGGGACGTACAGTCTGTTCTTGGGGCCAGTCCCCGGGTCCGAGCTCGTTGTCAGGGCCTCCCGGACGGTCTTCTCCACGTCCCAGGTGAGGGTGGCCACGACAGTGGACTCGGGGATGATGGTCTCGGTGGGGTTCGACAGCCCCGCTTTGGCTTCTTCTTCGTGCACCCGGGACAATGCATCTGGTTTTTGGTTCTTGGTCCCGGGGCGATACGTGATCTGGAAGTCAAAGCGCCCGAAGAGCAGAGACCAGCGGGCTTGCCTGGGGTTCAGCCGCTTGGCGGTCCGGATGTACTCCAGGTTCCGATGGTCTGTGAAAACCGTGAAGGGCAACGATGCCCCCTCCAGCAGGTGTCTCCACTCTTCAAGAGCCTCCTTCACCGCAAGAAGTTCCCAATTGCCGACGTCATAGTTCCGTTCAGCTGGGGTCAACCTGCGGGAATAAAAGGCACAAGGATGGAGAACTTTATCAGCCTCCACGCTCTGGGACAGCACGGCTCCTATCCCTGAGTCAGAGGCGTCCACTTCTACTATGTACTGGCGATCAGGATCAGGTTGCACCAGAACTGGTGCAGTCGAGAACCGGCGTTTCAACTCCTGGAACGCGGCTTCGCACCGATCCGACCAGGCGAAGGGGACCTTGGTGGAGGTCAGGGCAGTCAGGGGGCTAACTACCTGACTGTAACCTTTAATGAACCTCCTGTAGAAATTTGCAAAGCCTAGGAACTGCTGTAGTTTCCTGCGGCTTATCGGTTGGGGCCAATCTCTCACCGCCGCAACCTTTGCCGGATCAGGGGCGACGGAGTTGGAGGAGATGATGAACCCCAGGAAGGACAAAGAAGTGCGGTGGAACTCGCACTTCTCGCCCTTCACAAACAGCCGGTTCTCCAACAACCGCTGTAGGACCTGACGTACATGCTGGACATGGGTCTCAGGGTCCGGGGAAAAGATGAGTATATCGTCCAGATATACGAAGACGAACCGATGCAGGAAGTCCCGCAAGACGTCATTTACCAAAGCTTGGAACGTCGCGGGGGCGTTAGTGAGGCCGAACGGCATGACCAGGTACTCAAAATGACCTAACGGGGTGTTGAATGCCGTCTTCCATTCGTCTCCCTTCCGGACCCGAACCAGGTGGTACGCGTTTCTAAGATCCAATTTTGTGAAAATTTGGGCTCCATGCAGGGGCGTGAACACTGAATCCAACAGAGGAAACGGGTATCGGTTGCGAACCGTGATCTCGTTCAGCCCTCGGTAATCAATGCATGGACGGAGTCCGCCGTCTTTCTTGCCCACAAAAAAGAAACCAGCACCCATCGGGGAGGTGGAGTTCCGGATCAGCCCGGCAGCTAAGGAGTCCCGGATGTAGGTCTCCATTGATTCGCGTTCCGGACGTGAGAGGTTGTACAACCTACTGGACGGGTACTCAGCGCCCGGGACCAAATCGATGGCACAATCATACGGTCGGTGCGGGGGAAGAGTGAGTGCCAGATCTCTGCTGAAAACGTCAGCAAGATCGTGGTACTCCTTTGGCACCGCCGATAGATTGGGGGGAACTTTGACCTCCTCATTAGCCGTAGTGCCGGGAGGAACCGAGGATCCTAAGCACTCCCGGTGGCAGGTTTCGCTCCACTGCGTCACAACCCCAGACGGCCAATCAATCCGGGGATTGTGCTTCACCATCCATGGAAAGCCCAAAATCACTCGGGAGGTAGAAGGTGTTACATGGAACACTATCTGCTCCCTGTGATTCCCAGACACAACCAAAGTCACTGGTTGTGTCTGATGTGTGATTAATGGAAGCAGGGTGCCATCTAGTGCTCGCACCTGCAATGGTGCCGGCAGAGCCACCAGAGGGAGCCCTACTTCCTTTACCCATCTGCTGTCCAGCAGATTCCCTTCAGACCCTGTGTCTATCAGTGCTGGGGCATGAAGGGTTAAATCCCCACAAAGGATTGTTACTGGGATTCGTGCAGATTTGCGGGGTTTTCCCGCGTGCGTGTTATGACCCACCCTTAGCCCAGTTTCTAAGGACGGGCGTTGTAGTTTGACCGTTTTAGGGCAGTCCTTCTGCATGTGCTCGCAAGAGCCGCAGACAAAACACTCCCCGCGGGCCAGCCTCCTTTGTCTGATTTTTGATCTTAATTTGGCCCTGCTCGTGTCCCTAGCCTCCTCAGCAGGGGGAGCCGTAGCCACACGGAGCTCTCTGGCAGTGAAGCGTGGGGACGACGTCACCTTGTCGGAACCGGAAGGGGGAGGGACGGCTCGTGCCCGGTCACGCCCCCCGGCCTGCTCCCGACGATGCTCATTTAAACGGTTGTCTAAACGTATAACCAAATCGATCAGCCCGTCAAATTCCCGCGGTTCATCCTTGGCCAGTAGCTGCTCCTTAAGGACCGGGGACAGTCCATTTACAAAGGCGGCGCGGAGCGCAACGTTATTCCAGCCGGACCTCGCTGCCGCGATGCGGAAGTCGACTGCATACTCGGCTGCGCTACGGCGCCCCTGTCTCATCGACAGCAGCACGTTCGAAGCGGTCTCGCCTCTGTTGGGATGATCAAACACTTGTTTGAATTCCCGTACGAACCCAGTATAAGACGTCAGGAGCCGTGAATTCTGCTCCCAAAGCGCCGTAGCCCATGCGCGTGCCTTTCCTCGAAGCAAATTAATAACATAAGCCACCCGGCTAGCGTCTGATGCGTACATGACGGGGCGCTGTGAAAAGACGAGCGAACACTGCATGAGGAAGTCCGCGCACGTCTCGACACAGCCCCTGTACGGTTCCGGAGGGCTTATGTATGCTTCAGGGGACGGTGGGGGGGTTCGTTGAACGACCAGTGGAACGTTTGATACGGGCCAAGGACCAGCCAGAGGAGTGGCTGCAGCAGCGCCCTGATCGCGCGCTTCCACCCTGGCGGTGAGAGCCTCCACCCTCCGATTAAGGAGGACACTCTGCTCGGTCACAAACACTAACCGGGCCTTGAAGGCGGTTAAGATCTGCTGCAGCTCACTCAACCCGCCTCCCGCTGACGCCTGCGCTCCTGGCTCTTCCATTGGCCGTTCAAGCTGGAGTTGACGCCCCTCGGAGTCCATGACGATGGCCGAGAAATCCTGTTGTGAAGGTGTCGTAGCACGGACCCACAACAGGGGGCGCAAATGAACGGACAATGAGTAAGCCAAAAGGTAACAATTTAATGTTGTGATATTACACAACGAAACGTGTCTTAATGTTCACAGTCAATAAACACCAGGTGACGTGTGGGCAGGCTCGAAGATAGAAGACGCCCGACGAGAGAGAAGCCGCGTCCCACACGGCTTCCACCACCAACGGCCTGAAGAACACCGGAGCCGCCAAGTCCCGAGTCCCCAGGTGGCCTCTGTCTTCGGCTGTCGACCCTGGTACTGCTGGCAGAAAACAGAAAGATGATGTGTGAGTGTGAGTCCGCACACTCAGTGATTAACAGTCCAGACACCGTTAGGAGGGAGCACCTCCACCTCCAACATCACACACACTCGTGCAGCTCCTGATCAACCACTTATCTGGGACGGGGTGCGAGGTGAAGCCGTCACTGTCACGCCAATCCTCCAGACAAGGAAAGCACCAGGAAAAACGGCTGCAACAGAAGTTCAGATTACTTTTCAACGTATAAGTCAGCAGAGAAAATTACCTTAGTACTGGTAGTCGATTTCTCGGCGGGGAGGTGGAGTTGCAGTCCGGCTTACATGGTGGTGTAGATGAGTGACAGCTGGAGTAATGGGTGACAGCTGTCACCTCCTCTGGGTCTGGCGCCCTCTTGTGCTTGGAGCCCGCACTCCAAGCAGGGCGCCCTCTGGTGGTGGTGGGCCAGCAGTACCTCCTCTTCAGCGGCCCACACAACATGAACGATATTATTATTGTAAATCTCACCCCACCTTATATTTCAACAAAATGTCTAATTTTGTCAAGAATAACAAAATAAATCATAAATCGCTCATCCATTTAGTGCCATACGTTGCCAGATCTGTTGCCCTTTGTGCACCATTGCCATGCGACTACTACCATGACATCATCACAGATAAAATACGGGAGCAATGAGAAGAAAAAAAATGACGTAAAAACTTTTTCTTTTTTTTACATTTACAATGTATTTGCAGGTGATGAAAACTAACATTACAAAGGGGGTGGTTGGATTCCAATGTGCAGATATTATAATACTGTTACCATCCAAAAAAGACACCCCCCCCCCCCCCAAAAAAAACCCCAAAATAATTTTGTCAGAATTCCAATACAAAAATAAAATAAACAAGTGAAGTGGGAAAAAATGACTTTGTTGTGAGATTATGAGTGAGTTGTGAGATTGTCATGTTCAATACAGCTGACCTTAATACCTAAATCAGTGCGGAGGACAGAGCCGTGAGCGGCCGTGTTTCAGACTTTCTGCATCACACAACATTTTTGACATCTGGCTGACATAATCCACAGTGATCTACATCGAGATCAAGCACGATGGGGAGGGCGTATTCATAGCTGCACACAGCAATGAGCCACAGAGTCAAAGAACCACCAGGGCCTGGTTCGATAAAGCGGTCTAACATTTTAGTCTAATAAACTTTCTTAGTGGATTACACTTAGTCACCCAACATTATCCGTCTAATCATTGTTTCACATCAACGGCTAAACTTGTAGATTAGCTGTCTTACTTTAGTCGACTGTTTTCACAGGCATAATGGCCTTGCACGTGCCGTTGCCGAGAGACGGCTCCATCCGCGACAGTTTTGTTTACTTCCGGGATGGTTGTTGTCATGAACTATCCAGCCTTTGTTTCGTTAACTGGCTTTATTAACATTTACAGACGCATACAAACTCCAGGACTTAGCCTAGCAGTTTCACTCCATACTCTCAAGAGCGCCACTAGCTTAGCCTATGGCAAGATAAAACTGGACGCTCTCGTTTTGGCCACACTTCTATACGGGTTTTGTATATTCTGTGTTAGTACGCACACGCAGCCGACGTGCTTGATGAATTCTTACGCAAAAAATAGTTCTCAGATAATTGTGATATTTGGCACAAGAACTTGTGTATCTCGTGTTTTTATGCCTAAATGATCGTAAGTCAATATTCACACTCATCCAGCAGCATCTTCTCATATCGGCAAATTCAGCGCCATTTTGCAAACAACTGGAAACTGGGTCAGGTGAAAGTAGTCCGGCGAGCTCAATCTGTGGGCACAAGTTTTCCCACAATGCCAAAATAGCAGAGATGACGCTCCAACGAGAGCGGCACGCTGAGCAGGGTGGTTTCACTCTTCAGTTTCTTCTTCTACAATTTCTTCAACCTTTTTGTGCACACAACGCTGCTCATCGTAACAGCGACGCCCAGTGGCGCATGTGAGAACTGTCACCAACACATCCTGACAGTCGTCTGTTGCACCCACGGCCAAAAGCAGACGAAGTTCTCCTTTTGAAGGAATACGAGCGACGTTGGGAGGCTTTTGAGTGTTCCATCAAGTGGTTTTACATGGTAACTGCCATTTTTTGAGGTAAGACATTGACGTTTTATCAACTGAAATAGGATTAGCCTCCTCTGTACCAGGCTAAAAAGTTTAGTCTGATAATGTGAAACTTCAGCCGACTAAGCGCTTTGTGCAACAACTAATGTAAAAAAAATAGTCAACTAAGAGAGTTTATTCAACTAAACAAGATTAGACTGCTTTATGAAACCAGGCCCAGGAGTTAAATCAAAATCAGCGTGAAAAGCAAAGCGTAGGAGTTATTCTGAAAAATTCTTCTGCAGAAATTAAAGCTTCTAAAGACAAAAACCTTTGTTTTTATTCATGTACAACAGAGGTCTCAAACCCGTTCCAGAAAGGACAGAGAGGGTGCAGGTTTTCTTTGCAACCACCCACTCCACCAGGTGATTTCACTGATTCCACCAGCTCAAAGTGATGTTCATCAGTTACCATGAAAAGTAGGTCAAGGTCACTAGCCTTTGAACCCATGCGAAGTACTCCTCCAAGGCATGCACCCACCAAATATAAAGTTTCTGCAAGCAATAGGTGCCGAGCTACATTGTGGCGAAGGATTTGACAGTTGTGACCTCTGGTGACCTTGAAAAGTAGGTCAAGGTCACTGGCCTTCGAACCCACGCGAAGTACTCCTCCAAGGCATGTACCCACCAAATATTAAGTTTTTGCGAGCAATAGGTTCCAAGCTACGTTGCGACGAACGAATTGCGGCCGGACAGACAGATGGATTGAAGGACGGACGGACAACCCGGATGCTATATGCCCCGCCTCACAGCGTAAGTGCCGCACAGGGCATAAAAATCACTTTTTTTTTAAAGTAGAATGTGTATTTGAGGCACTGTGCAGAGCAGGGATTCTCAAACTGGGGGCGTGGCCTATCACAGGCTTGTACTCGCACCTGTGAGAAAAACATATTAAAAGATCGCGACACTCGTTTTTCCTACTGAAATTCCGACTGATGAGTTTATGTGACATACTTTTCTTATGTCACATTATTAACAGATTATTAGGTTCCATGTCGCCGTAGTGACTGTAATGGATCCGGATCTTCGTCTGGATCTGCAAGCAATTTCATCTGATGACTGCTTGTCACTGGATATTTAAGACTTTCACCAATTTCCACACATTAGTGTTTGAAAAATTAATCGGAATGTCAAAAAATGATGGATGACGCCACTTAGAAGAACGTTTAAAAAACCATCCAGAATGCAAATCTGGATCCCGATCAATGCAAACGCTTAATGGGTTGATTTAATTGATAAGACTGATGATTGCTGCCAGGTTCAGTGGAGTTCTGCACATAAATAAATGAAGAAAGACAAAGAAAAAGTGAGTGACAGAAAGACAGTGAAAGAAGAATGGAGTGAAAGTCAGCAAAAGAGTGGCATGGACCAAAGGAAAGACAAAGAAAGATAAAGCAAAAGAGTGAAAAAGTGAGACAAAAAACGAGCAAACAAAAGAGCATAATGGTGAAGGAAGAGCGAGAGAGTGAAACAAAGCGAGAACAAGCACAAGCAAAAGAAAGAGTGAAATGAAGAGCAAAAAAGTGACAGTAAGAGTAAAAAAGAACAAAAGAAAACTCAGAAAGAAAAAAGAGAAGAGTGAAAGAAAGAAAAAGAAAGAAAAAGTGTGAACAAGAAAAACAAAGACCCAAAAAAGAGAAAGAACAAAAAAGAAAGAAAAAAAAGAAAAGGAACAAAAAGTGTGAACAAGAAAAAGAAAGATGGCAAAAGAAACCAAAATGAAGAGCAAAAGTTACACAGAGCAAAAAAGGAGTGAAAGAAAAAATAAAGAGCTTAAGAAAGTCAGACAGAAAAAGAAAGTGAACAAGAAAAAGAAAGCAAAATAAAGAGCAACATTTAGACAGAATGAGTGAAAGAACAAAAAATAATGAAAGAAAAAACAAGCTTAAAAAGTGAACAGAAAAAGTCAAAGGAAGAAAGAAAGAAAGAGCCAAAATTGATGGATCCTCATAAAATCTAAATTTCTTTCTCTTCATAAATTTTGATCTTTACACCAGATTTCATTGAGACACAGAACTTTTTGAAGAAGGTGAAGGCGATTAAATAAAAATCGAACCTCTGCGGCGGAGGTGAGAATCCCGGAAAAAGAAATAAAAACCTGTCTTCCACCGCTGCTGGCCGCGGTCAGCGACGTGGGCTCAAACCACCCGTCAAACTATAGCTGCTCCTTTAATATTAATCAGCGATGTCGTACTAAACTGGTGTTTTTTTTTTTAAATATCAAAATGTCACACATTATTAATAGAACAGCCCCATAAGGTAGCGGGAATAATTTATCCGCGTGTGAGAGAGCAGGAGAACATCAATTATTACTCATAATTTCTGAGCAGATTTACTTGACATTTTAATACAGCGACCTCCCACTTCGGGCGTTTTGGCAGCAGGTTTGAGTTTATTTCGGGACCTGTGTGTTAAAGTGTTTAACATTTAATTGATATATTTTCTTCAGGAGGTTTATGGTGTTTTTTGTTTTTTTTCGCCCGCTGAGGTGGTCAAACTTGTAAAACATCCTAATTTTCTTCACAATGAAAAGAAGACCTCGTGGGGCTTTTTGGATTTTTACTGTCTCTTTATATTCTCATTTAGTTTTTATGCTTTTGAGGAAAAGAGTGAAGCATCACTCTGGGTTGGGGATAAATGCTGCAACGATGAGAAATATTACCCGACCGCCTCGGCCTGGTATCGCCATGAGAGAACCACACTTGCTAATTGTGTTGGGATTATCAAAAGACATAGCTGCAGCAAACCATAGGAGTGGGAGAAAAAGAAAAGTGGCTTAAGTGGGTGAATGACTGAGTGAGCAGGAGCACGCATTATTAGAGAGGAAGAGTGAGCGATGGAGAGGGGTGAGAAGTAAATCTAGGACAGGCGCTGACTGCAGGGCGAGCAGCGGAAGCGACGGCGAGGTAGAGCAGACACGAGCGAGAGGCGTGAGACCAAAAAGAAGGCAGCCTCAGATTCTCATTTTGAGATGGAGGATTTGATTTGATACACGAGGAACACCGACTCCAATACATAAACACAGAGTGCTGACTGCAACCGGGTGGTTGGCGTCCAAGTCTCACAACCATACAATAAGACAGACAGCTCCAAGACCTTAAAGACTTTGACCTTAGTTCTCCTTCTCTTCGGCACTCTCAGTATCTGAGCATAGGCTGATTATAATGTCCAGCAACTTTTTGGAAACCAAAAATTCTCGGGATTCACAGAGAGCCGTCCAGGCAAATGAATCAAACACTTTGCGTCAATCAACATCGGCTGCAATGAAGCGCTGTCGATATTCACGCTTGCATTCTTTGAGCACTCACAAGGCTAGGATGCAGTCAATGGTTGACTTTTTGGGTGTGAAGCCAAACTGTTCTGGTTGCTCAGCAGCAAGAAGGTGGAACTGAACCTTGTTAAGAATAATCCTTGGAAGCACCTTCCCCAGCACAGAGAGCAGTGTGATTGATACCCCTACAGTTGTTACAATATATACAACAACCCTTTTCCAGATTGGGACAATTTCTTTCGTCCAGTCTGCAGGGATAATACCCATCTCCCAGATTGAAACAAAGACAGTTTGCAGTGTCAGGAGAACATCTCCACCTGCTTGGCGGAGCTCAACTCCAATGCCACAAATCTCTGGAACTTTACCCGTCCCCGGCTGTTTCACTGCCTTTGTGATCTCACCGAGATTTGGTGGTTCACAACTGACTGCAGAATGAGTCATAAGAATCCCGGTGCCAGAAAAGTCTAACATCCCAGCAGGAGAATCTGCCATATACAACTGCTCAAAGCTGGCCCAACATGACAGTACAGCAGCGGCATCTGTCAGAACACAACCAGCATCTGCCATAACTGCAGTGGGATGAGGTCTAGGTCTGGAGGAACAAAGCACTTTCCTCTGTAAGCTGGTCAAGGGTCACTAGACCACGGATGGCATGTCACCTGATCACAGATTCCTCTAAAAACTGCCTCCTTGAACCATTCCAGCCCCTTTTCTGAGCTGCAGTTACAGCCTGAGATTTCCATCAAGCCGTGTACTACACAGAGCAGGTGGATTAGTGGATAAGTAGCTGGCTTGCCAATACTTAGGCCTGGGTTCCAACCTGTCTGTGTCCTTGGAGAAGACACTTAATCTACATTAACTCAGTCCACCCAGCTGCAAATGAGCACCAGTCTCAGGTGTTGAAGTAACTTGTGTTGGATTGGTGTTCCATCCAGGGAGAGTCATAGGCATATGACTCTCCCATATGATTCCGTAGTGTGTAAGGCATCCACCTTACACACTACGGAATCCGGTGATAATGTGCTATGACTCTTCTGGATGATATTTAGAGTGTCCTCAGATATGAAATATCTACTCCTGTGGACACAAGCAACTCCACTGCAATCCTCAGTAACTTTCAAGTTCTGATTGTGCAAGAACTCCCACAATTCATTTGGATTGCCAGTTGTATCCTTGTCTGCACGTCCTCCAGCCAGATTGTAATTCCTGAGAAACAGACTGATCTTGGCGTCTGGCCAGATTTGCGTTTGGACACTAAGCGGGCAGTAGACTGCATAGTTAACAAACAAGTAAAAAATCCAGATAATATTCACCACTACCCAACTTAATTATGTAATACATTGATTATATATTTGGCAATTAATTTAAGAATTATTTAATAATTGATTACAAGTTGCTGCTCTGCCTGATGCCAATCCAATCCAGGTCAGGTTAAGTCAGCACTCAGTCATTCACCACCTCTCCTCTATCAGCCACGGCCAGGTGAAATGTGGGTGTGTCCTTCTCAAACACTAAGGCATGTTCCCTCATGATGCACAGAATACTCCTCATCAAAGTCTCACTAAGTAACCACTCATCTGATCCAAATTAATTCCAGCGGTACCCAAGGATCCTCTAAATCCACATTTTTTAAAATTATTTTAAAAATCTGAATAGTACCCCCAGAGTGGATCGGATTAAGATCACTCTGTGTAAAGAAGTGTGACACTGTGGTGACAAAACTACAGGTGGAGTTCCACATCAGCATGATTCTAATCCTGCCAGGTTTACGACACGGCACTGAAAGTGGGTCACTTTTTTTTTCCCCAGACACGCCACGTTCTGTTTTTTGACAAAGAAGAAAAAGGCATCTCTTCATTTATACAGTCTCAACTCATAATGTCACCTCAGAGTGCTACCCATGAGTCAGGTCCTCGATCTTACCTAACCCATGAGCAAGCACATTGGCAAGAAGGGTAATGAAAATCTGTTCAGCAGAAAAGGAAATAAAACCCAAGCACACCAAATACAATGTGAGATGTTATAGCAGTTCTACAGCTTCATGGTGGAGTGGAGCAGAAAATGATTTTCTCCAAAATTCAAAAATAAGACAAGAAATTACAGCTGGAGTTTGCCAGAAGGTTGGATTGTATCGGTTTTCTTGCGTGAAACGCCTTCGCTGTTGAACTCCACCACAAACCTGTGATTGGTGATGCAACAGACAGAAGTTGCAGTCCACGCAGTTACTTCAATCACAGCCAAAGAAGCCTGTTAGAATAACAGAGGGCCAATCAAAATCTTGATGTAGGGTTGAGACTAGTTCAAGGAATCTATGTGCAGAATTATAGAAAAGTTACAAAGCAGTTTATCAGCAACAAACTGAGAAGTGTGTAAAATTACATTTCTGGTCCTTTTGGGGATCCTCAGAACGAGTCAAGGACAATGACATTTTTCTTTCCTGTAGTGTGAAAAATTACATTTTTTTTTACCCTTCATGGAGGCCCACGGGCATTCAAACAGAAAGTCCAACTTACTACCATGACCAGGTGTGAAGGGGCCCTTAGTAAGACTGTTTAATGCCGGACAATTTGTTTTGGAGTAAAAATGTTAAAAATAAATAAATAAAATTGTTGCTTTCACATATCCTGACAAACAAACTCTCTGACAAACAAAAGAAACTCTTTCTGTGGAGGCGTCCTCTGTAGTCCTGGCTGGAAAATAATTTATTGTCTCGTCTTAATGTGTGTCCGGTTTGTTTAACTTCCACAGCCAAAGATTTGGCAGAGTGAGCGGCTAATTAATGGTCCAACACGAGCTGGAGACACCGAGGGCCATCTGCAGGGAGCCAGAAAACCAAGACAAATCCTTCCCACAGCAGCTACGGCCACATGGTCCACATCAACAGGATCCACTACAGGTTTGTTTTTTCTGCTAAATGTAGCTTTGGGGGAATGAATCCATCTGTATCCTGCTTTTAATAAAAAAAAAAAACTATCTCATGCATGCTAAACACATAAAAAAAACTGTCTCAGTGTACAAACTGCAAAGAACGAGGGACATAAATTTAAATATGTTTTACTCAGTTATAACTCAGCAGACTGGAATCAGATTTTAATGTGAAAAGTCCAATTACTTTTCACCGGTAATGTGTATTATTATTAGTAGTATTACCATTATTATCATCAATGAATTAGTTGGTGCAGCCCTAAATATATTAAATTAATAGTGATTTAAAACAATAAAAACATGTAATTTTCAAGTCAATAAACTTAAATTGGTAGAACTGATAAATACTTCAATAAATAATTATACAAATTATATAATTAGACCCCAAATGATATATTAATACAATAACATGCTTTTGGAGGGCGGTGTTTGCCTCGTCTAACTCTTGTGAATATCGTCATTTTGGGTGACTATCTGTGATGTATGTTGGTTTGTTGTTGGTTATATTTATAGGTATTTATAATAAAGTTAGTGTTTAAACTGTAAAACATCAAGACTCAATTATACTCCTTTGTCTAATGGTTCGATAAAATGTTAGAAATCTTTGTCATTTTGTTTTGTATATATGAGCAGATATATCTGCATCTGTATAAATTGATACCTGCCACAATTTTGTTTGCAGTGGTGATATTTCTTAATTATCACCACAAACAAGAGGAAACAACAGACACTAAAATAAAACTAAGACACAGAAACTTCAGTTTTTGAATGATTAAACATTCCTGAGAATGAAAATGAGCCGAGGGGGTGGGACCACTCCTTCCCAAGGCGTGCTCACAGGCGAATGACGTATGCAAAATTACAGACAGGACTTAGGGCCCCTTCACACATAGTACGAATAAGTACAAATCAGGGCGAATCACGGCGGAACAGCTCATATGAGTGAACCACGAAAACATCGAGCTGGTGTGAATGAACCTGCTGTGACAGTTTTGTGCACAATACCGTCATAGCAGGAACACAGTGCGAGCAGCTGGAGTATGTGTAACCACATCGCGTATGTGTTCTGCAGCTGTGACGTCCAAGACCAGAGATGTCAACAGCTCCTGCTGTTGGCAGCCAGCAACGTCCCGGTCCGTTCAGCACACAGACCAAGGTGTCACTCTGTGATCAGATGAGAGGCACCTCGCCTGCAGGAGGGTGCACAAACCACACACACATGCACGTGTTGGGGGGGGGGCATGTGAAACACATGCACACATGTTGTGGGGGGAGCCAACACTCTGGCATGCCACATGTGTACTCGGCAACTCCAGTCGTGGGGGCACTTAGACTTTATACTCCATGTTTCCTTCTTGTTGCACTTCATACCGCTTTGATTCTCAAGTTCTAGAAAGGTCTAAAATCAAAGCATTTTCAAAGGGAAGCTAATGAAAGCGTTAGAATCTCAAGGGACATGTGTTCTAAAAAATGAAGAACTTTTAATTTCTCTCTTTTTGACCGCATTAAAAAATCAATAAATTATTTAATGGTGTTGTGGTGTAATAATGGAACATGGGCAGTGAAGTTTGAACCATCGGGCCATCAGGGATTCTAAACACTTTTCTCATTAAACCAGTTGATTGAGTGGAGCTGGCCCAGCTGTTAAATGACATTTCAAGTTTAAATAAAATGCTGTCTTGAGGTTTCATTCAATTTGCACAATGTAAATCATATTTATCCTCAAGTCTCCCAGTAAATGAGTGAATATTTTTTATACTTCAGCACTTATGAATCTTACATCTCGTTATGTTTTCATCTCACACAACTGTTGATCTGAGTATTTTCTATAATGTTTTATAGCATTCAAAGGCAGCTAATAATGAAAGGAAGTGGGAGGAAAAATTCTTAAAATGATATTGTTCTAGCATCTGTGGCATTAAATCCACAGACCAAGAAAAATGTACAATTTTCTTTTTTATTTTACATCTTGCAGCCTAATGAGCAAATGCAACCATATTCAATGTCTGTTATACAAAAAAAAAAAAAATGAAAACATAGACACTGCACACTACCAAACTATTATTATTATTATTATTATTATTATTATTATTGTATTTTAGCAGCACATTTTGTGAACAAATTTCTATTTATTTCATTGCAATTCAATTTAGCTTGAGTTAATGCTGTTTTCCAAACCCTTGGAAGGTCAAAGATTCTGACCTTTAGCTCAGAGAAAAATGCCTTGAATGCTCCATTCAGGCAGGAATTTTCACTTGGAAACTCGTGAGGAAATTGAGGTCCCCAAGGTAACGTCACAGCCATGGCTGCCGCGTTTGCGAGTATGACACAATAATGTTACTAACGTTGAAAACATATCTTTAAATTAAGTTTTTAACAAGACATTACTGCTGTATGTGATATATTCAACAAAAATATAAACGCAACACTTTTGGTTTTGCTCCCATTTTGTATGAGATGAACTCAAAGATCTAAAACTTCTTCCATATACACAATATCACCATTTCCCTCAAATATTGTTCACAAACCAGTCTAAATCTGTGATAGTGAGCACTTCTCCTTTGCTGAGATAATCCATCCCACCTCAGAGGTGTGCTATATCAAGATGCTGATTAGACACCATGATTAGTGCACAGGTGTGCCTTAGACTGCCCACAATAAAAGGCCACTCTGAAAGGTGCAGTTTAGTTTTATTGGGGGGGGGGGGGGGATACCAGTCAGTATCTGGTGTGACCACCATTTGCCTCATGCAGTGCAACACATCTCCTTCGCATCATCCGTGAAGAGAACGCCTCTCCAATGTGCCAAACACCAGCGAATGTGAGCATTTGCCCACTCAAGTCGGTTACGATGATGAACTGGACTCAGGTCGAGACCCCAATGAGGATGACGAGCATGCAGATGAGCTTCCCTGAGACGGTTTCTGACAGTTTGTGCAGAAATTCTTTGGTTATGCAAACCGACTGTTCCAGCAGCTGTCCGAGTGGCTGGTCTCAGACGATCTTGGAGGTGAACATGCTGGATGTGGAGGTCCTGGGCTGGTGTGGTTACACGTGGTCTGTGGTTGTGAGGCTGGTTGGATGTACTGCCAAATTCTCTGAAACGCCTTTGGAGACGGCTTATGATAGAGAAATGAACATTCAATACACGAGCAACAGCTCTGGTTGACATTCCTGCTGTCAGCATGCCAATTGCACGCTCCCTCAAATCTTGCGACATCTGTGGCATTGTGCTGTGTGATAAAACTGCACCTTTCAGAGTGGCCTTTTATTGTGGGCAGTCTAAGGCACACCTGTGCACTAATTATGGTGTCTAATCAGCATCTTGGTATGGCACACCTGTGAGGTGGGATGGATTATCTCAGCAAAGGAGAAGTGCTCACTATCACAGATTTCGACTGGTTTGTGAACAATATTTGAGGGAAATGGTGATATTGTGTATGTGGAAAAAGTTTTAGATCTTTGAGTTCATCTCATACAAAATGGGAGCAAAACCAAAAGTGTTGCATTTATATTTTTGTTGAGTATATGTACAATTGAAGTTGGGGTTAGTTATCCTCACCGCAAACCTGCAAAAATGTTGCCGATTTCATTGAGCCCAAAAATAGAATGTTAGGCTAGCTTAGCCGATTCATATTTGTCTCCGAGATAATCTCATGAATGCACTTATTCCAAATGTAGGGTTTTTCTGTGTCTAGTCTTTCCAAGCTTCAGAGGGTTATGAATGCAGCATAAGTCCCACAAAAAGTCACATCAGCAACTACTGACCTTTGAATAAGTAAAGTAAACCGTGTCTGCCAACTGAGGCACTGTCACAATAGCTAGCCATCTTATGAAAACAAAGTTCATAAAATCCTGTTCTACCACAAATATTCCATAAACAAACATCTATAGTTTGCAGTCTCCTATAAGACAGGGCCGAACAGTAACAATAAATCTCCATCATGTAACTGTGGCACACGACAGAGCTACAGCAGCTACTTAGTTAGCTTGGTAGATTGGCTACTTAGCATGTAGCTGGAATGTAAAAAAAAAAAGTTGGTTATTTCTTTGAGTGTATTCTCTAAACATGTTGACCAATTTGTTCTTGTATTTGTTACATTTTACCTTATAAATGGTACAGCTCAGAAACATTAAAGGTTGACTGGACAAATTGACATGAGGAACCAAAATAAATGGGAATTGGATTACAGCTCATTTTGACAACAAGGCCGAGACTGACCATAACCTGCATGGTCAAGTCTAACCATCAGACTGTCTTCAGGGAACAGTCTGATGCAATTCGGTAGAAATATTTGTTAATGTAGATGTTTGTTTTCCATGATAAAACAGAATAAGCCAAAAGTGGCATTTCTTACGCTTAAAAATATATTTCCAAGAAAAACCGGGGAGCTGTTTGAGGTTTTTAATCCGGTGTTCAGCACACTGGCACAGCATCTGCTCGCCTTTTGTTCACCACAGGGGGCAGCATCACACACAGCAGCAGAAAGTGCACAATAGCAGAAGCCCAGAAGAAGAAGCCCACCATTGTTAGCATAGCATAACTTTCCTCTTCTGAACTGGTATGAGCTTGAACTGGTACATTTATCCATTATATCACCTACCACTAATAGAAATGTAGATTTTGGTTTTACCTCACATTTTCCTGTGGCTAGTTCTGCAAGATCCTGCTCGCAATGACCTTTGAGCTTTTATGCAAGTTTAAAGACAGACATAAGAACAAAACAAAATTCATTCAATCAATTCATGACATTAAAAAAAGCCATGGACCAATCCATAGTGGTTTTTGATCAACTTAAGGGTCAGTGTATCCATGTAACCGTACCTATTAGTTTAAAATTGATTTAATATTTTGATGGATTACTTACTAACCAATCAATCAATCAATTTTATTTATATAGCGCCAAATCACAACAAACAGTTGCCACAAGGCGCTTTATATTGTAAGGCAAGGCCATACAATAATTACGTAAAAACCCCAACGGTCAAAACGACCCCCTGTGAGCAAGCACTTGGCGACAGTGGGAAGGAAAAACTCCCTTTTAACAGGAAGAAACCTCCAGCAGAACCAGGCTCAGGGAGGGGCAGTCTTCTGCTGGGACTGGTTGGGGCTGAGGGAGAGAACCAGGAAAAAGACATGCTGTGGAGGGGAGCAGAGATCAATCACTAATGATTAAATGCAGAGTGGTGCATACAGAGCAAAAAGAGAAAGAAACACTCAGTGCATCATGGGAACCCCCCAGCAGTCTAAGTCTATAGCAGCATAAGCGTGACGCTGCGTCATTAGAGCCGCGCGTCACGAGTGCCGCTTCCCCGAGGCCTCGTGCAGCCACCGCGGATCCATCAGCGCGGAAACACCGAGGCCGCGCGGCACCAGCGCAGTGCAGATCCATCCCGGTGACAAACAACGCAGGCTGTTAACATCGGCGATCGACAAGCTGCTCATAAGCCGACCATGGGGCCTAAGAAGGTTCTGACAGCGGAGGAAGGTGACGATATTAAAAAAATCTCTGGACTTTCTATCAGAGGAGATTTCTGTTGTGAAGCAGCAACAGAAATCAATCATGGATCTGGTGGAGGAGGTGAAGGCATTACGGCTCCAGAATGCCGAGAAAGACCGGCATCTGGTGCAGCTGGAAAATAGAGTGGCTGAATTGGAGCAGTACACCAGAATTAACGACGTCATCATCACAGGTCTTCATATCAAACCACGGTCCTACGCACGGGCGGTAACAGATGAGAGCGGAGGGGAGCCCAGTGAACAGGAGGTCAGCTCTGTGGAAAAACAGGTTGCTGATTTCCTCCTATCTAAAGGTATAGAAATGGATTTAAATAACATTGAAGCGTGCCACCCTCTGCCCCGGAGAAATGACGGTGATAAACGAACCGTCATCATGAGATTCATCAACAGAAAACACAAAACAGCACTGTTAAAACAAGGAAGAAAACTGAAAGGGACAAACGTATTCATCAATGAACATCTCACCAAATGGAATGCCGACATCGCCAGGAAAGCACGCTTCTTGAAGAAACAGGGAAAAATCCAGCACACATGGACTTCAAACTGTAAAATATTCATCAAACTGAACGGATCACCAGAACAAGCAAAAGTCATGGCAATAAGGAACATCGAGGAGCTGGACAAATATGAACAATAGTGTTTCTTAAAGCGAGGATCTGGACAAATATGACCAATAAGGTATGAGGACACAAACACATCACAACACCATGACACAGACCAGAGGAACCTATTCATCTACTACCTATTCATCTACATCTGGAGACAAGAAGGATATAACTCAAAGAATTGCTGATCATGGAAAAGTAGAACTGAGAACATTTAAATACACAGACCACAATGTACTGGACTTGGAGCATGATATAGACCCGGACAATAATTTCTTCTCAAATATCAATGACAGTTGTTGCTATTAACAGTTTAATCGGATCATTAAAACGGATAACAAATTATCAATAATCCATTTCAACAGCAGAAGTCTATATGCAAACTTTAACAACATTAAAGAATATTTAAGTCAGTTTAAAAAAATATTTAACATAATTGCTATATCAGAAACATGGATCAATGAAGATAAAGGAATGGATTTTGAACTGGATGGATATGAATTTAATTGTGTAAACAGAAAAAATAAGAGTGGAGGAGGAGTGGCTGTGTATGTGGATAAGAACATGGATTATAAAATAGTAGACAATATGACAACTGTGATTGATAACTTATTAGAATGTATAACTATTGAAATATGTGAAGAAAAAAGCAAAAATGTATTAGTCAGCTGTATATATAGAGCACCAGGATCTAGTATTGAAACATTCACTGACTGTATGGGAAAAATGTTCTCAAAAACTAATCAAAAAACTGTGTTCATTTGTGGTGACTTAAATATTGATCTGCTCAATCCAAATAAGCATAAAATAACAGATGAATTTATCAGTATAATGTACAGTATGAGTTTATATCCAAAAATCACCAGGCCAAGCAGAATTACATCCCATAGTGCCACCTTAATTGATAATATATTCAGCAATGATATTGAGAATAACACTGTGAGTGGATTATTAATCAATGACATTAGTGATCATCTACCAGTTTTCATCGTTTATAATAGAAACCATCGGCGGAATCAGCCAGAGGAGAAAATAAAATACAGGCGAGTGCGGACAGAGGAAAACATGAACACACTAAAGAAGGATTTACAGGAGCAAAACTGGGAAAAGGTATACAGTGAAAGTGATGTTGATAGTGCATATGAAACTTTTTTACAAATATTTACATCATTATATGATAAAAAATTGTCCAATTAAACAAGACTACAGAAAACAAAAAATCCAAGCTCGACCATGGATGACGAAAGGGTTACGAAATGCATGTAATAAGAAAAATACACTGTATAGAGAATTCATAAAACTAAAGACTAAAGAGGCAGAAAATAGATATAAGAAATACAAAAATAGATTAACTAATATTATACGGGTATGTAGGAAGGAATATTATAGTAACATATTATATAATAACAAAAACAATATTAAAGGAATATGGGATATATTAAATAGCATTATCAAAAATGGTAATAAAAAACAGAGTTACCCTCAGTATTTCATTGATAATAATGTCAAGAAGGAAAATAAGGATGAGGTAGTCAACGGTTTTAATAATTTTTTTGTAAATACTGGACCAAGCTTGGCAGAAAAAATTCCCGATTCCCAGCCTGAGGATTGGGATAATAATCTCATAGAAAGAAATCCCTGTTCAATGTTCCTCACAGCAGTGGATGGAAATGAAATTATAGACATTGTGAATAATTGTAAATATAAAACATCTACCGATTTAAATGAAATTGATATGGTGGTGGTAAAACAGGTCATTGAATGGATTGTAGAACCATTAACATACATCTGTAACTTATCATTTCAAACCGGTAAATTTCCCAATCAAATGAAAATAGCTAAGGTTGTGCCGCTGTATAAGACTGGGGATAGACACCACTTCACAAATTATAGACCTGTTTCTTTGCTTCCACAATTTTCCAAATTATTAGAAAAGTTATTCAATAATAGATTAGACAAATTCATAAATAAACATAAATTACTTACTGATAGTCAATATGGATTCAGAGCACATAGTTCAACATCACTTGCATTAATAATCAGTTGAGGAGATTACAAACGCCATAGACCACTAATTACATTCAGTTGGAATATTTATAGACCTTAAAAAGGCTTTTGATACAATTAATCATGACATATTAATCAATAAACTTGAACAGTATGGGATTAGGGGGTTGGTGTTGCACTGGGTGAGAAGCTACTTAAGTAACAGAAAACAGTTTGTGAAGTTGGGGGAATATACATCATCATGCTTGGACAATGCTTGTGGCGTCCCACAGGGGTCAGTATTGGGTCCAAAACTGTTTCTAATTTATATAAATGATATTGTCAATGTTTCCAAAATATTAAAATTAGTATTATTTGCAGATGACACAAGCATTTTTTGTTCAGGGGGGGATTTGCAGGAGTTACTGAGGAGGATCAGTATAGAAATGGGAAAATTGAAAATATGGTTTGACAGAAATAAATTATCATTAAACTTAAGTAAAACAAAATACATGTTATTTGGCTATTGTAATACAGACATACAGGTTCAGTTACAAGTCGAGGGGGTAGATATTGAAAGGGTACATGAAAATAAGTTTCTGGGGGTGATAATAGATGATAAGATAAACTGGAAGACTCATATAAAACATATACAAAGTAAACTGTCAAGAAGCATTTCAGTTCTAAACAAAGCGAAACATATTCTGGACCACAACTCACTCCGCATTCTTTACTGCTCACTGGTTTTACCATATTTACAGTACTGTGCAGAGGTATGGGGTAATACTTATAAAGGTACAACACAATCACTATCAGTAATGCAGAAAAGAGCTATAAGAATTATTCATAATACTGGCTATAGAGATCATACAAATCCACTATTTTTACAATCCAAATTCTTAAAATTCACAGACTTGGTTCATTTTCAAACAGTACAAATTGTGTATAAAGCAATAAACAATTTACTTCCAGCAAATATTAAAAATATGTTTTTTAACAGATCAGGGGATTACAGTCTGAGGGGGAAATTTAATTTAAAGCATCAGTGGGCACGAACAACATTAAAAGGTTTCTGTATTTCTGTCTGTGGGGTGAGGATGTGGAACAGATTGGGAGTGGGGCTCAAGCAATGTCCAAGCATGAACCAGTTCAAACAGCGGTACAAAAATATGTTTTTTTCTGGGTATAGGGAGGAGGAAGGGTAATGAGGGTTAGGGTGTTTTTGTTTTTTGCTTCGGCTTGCAAATATATAGTATTTTGTATGTAAGTAGGTATGTGTAGGTGTATATTTATGTTTGTGTATATATATGTGTATATATGTATATGTGTATATATGTGTATGTATATGTGTATGTATGTTGATGTGTATGTGTATATATATGTATATATATATATATTGATATCGGTTTAGGTGTGTAGGAATCTATGTGTATATGTGGCAAAGGGTATTACTGGTTGTGGGGAAGAAGGGGTAGGGATAAATAAGCTGATGCTTCACCCTACCCCTTTTCGGACATGTTGGGTACACAGTAGGAACTTTTTTGTTGTTGTCTTTACTGATCTATCTTGTAATTGTTGTTGTATCAAATGTTCGAAATAAACAGTTTTCATTCATTCATTCATAACTAAGGGATGGTTCAGGGTCACCCGATCCAGCCCTAACTATAAGCTTTAGCAAAAAGGAAAGTTTTAAGTCTAATCTTAAAAGTAGGGAGGGTGTCTGTCTCCCTGATCCGAATTGGGAGCTGGTTCCAGAGGAGAGGAGCCTGAAAGCTGAAGGCTCTGCCTCCCATTCTACTCTTACAAACCCTAGGAACTACAAGTAAGCCTACAGTCTGAGAGCGAAGCGCTCTATTGGGGTGATATGGTACTATGAGGTCCCTAAGATAAGATGGGACCTGATTATTCAAAACCTTATAAGTAAGAAGAAGAATTTTAAATTCTATTCTAGAATTAACAGGAAGCTAATGAAGAGAGGCCAATATGGGTGAGATATGCTCTCTCCTTCTAGTCCCCGTTAGTACTCTAGCTGCAGCATTTTGAATTAACTGAAGGCTTTTCAGGGAACTTTTAGGACAACCTGATAATAATGAATTACAATAGTCCAGCCTAGAGGAAATAAATGCATGAATTAGTTTTTCAGCATCACTCTGAGACAAGACCTTTCTAATTTTAGAGATATTGCGTAAATGCAAAAAAAAGCAGTCCTACATATTTGTTTAATATGCGCATTGAATGACATATCCTGATCAAAAATGACTCCAAGATTTCTTACAGTATTACTAGAGGTCAGGGTAATGCCATCCAGAGTAAGGATCTGGTTAGACACCATGTTTCTAAGATTTGTGGGGCCAAGTACAATAACTTCAGTTTTATCTGAGTTTAAAAGCAGGAAATTAGAGGTCATCCATGTCTTTATGTCTGTAAGACAATCCTGCAGTTTAGCTAATTGGTGTGTGTCCTCTGGCTTCATGGATAGATAAAGCTGGGTATCATCTGCGTAACAATGAAAATTTAAGCAATGCCGTCTAATAATACTGCCTAAGGGAAACATGTATAAAGTGAATAAAATTGGTCCTAGCACAGAACCTTGTGGAACTCCATAATTAACCTTAGTCTGTGAAGAAGATTCCCCATTTACATGAACAAATTGTAATCTATTAGATAAATATGATTCAAGCCACCGCAGCGCAGTGCCTTTAATACCTATGGCATGCTCTAATCTCTGTAATAAAATTTTATGATCAACAGTATCAAAAGCAGCACTGAGGTCTAACAGAACAAGCACAGAGATGAGTCCACTGTCTGAGGCCATAAGAAGATCATTTGTAACCTTCACTAATGCTGTTTCTGTACTATGATGAATTCTAAAACCTGACTGAAACTCTTCAAATAGACCATTCCTCTGCAGATGATCAGTTAGCTGTTTTACAACTACCCTTTCAAGAATTTTTGAGAGAAAAGGAAGGTTGGAGATTGGCCTATAATTAGCTAAGATAGCTGGGTCAAGTGATGGCTTTTTAAGTAATGGTTTAATTACTGCCACCTTAAAAGCCTGTGGTACATAGCCAACTAATAAAGATAGATTGATCATATTTAAGATCGAAGCATTAAATAATGGTAGAGCTTCCTTGAGCAGCCTGGTAGGAATGGGGTCTAATAGACATGTTGATGGTTTGGATGAAGTAACTAATGAAAATAACTCAGACAGAACAATCAGAGAGAAAGAGTCTAACCAAATTCCGGCATCACTGAAAGCAGCCAAAGATAACGATACGTCTTTGGGATGGTTATGAGTAATTTTTTCTCTAATAGTTAAAATTTTATTAGCAAAGAAAGTCATGAAGTCATTACTAGTTAAAGTTAAAGGAATACTCGGCTCAATAGAGCTCTGACTCTTTGTCAGCCTGGCTACAGTGCTGAAAAGAAACCTGGGGTTGTTCTTATTTTCTTCAATTAGTGATGAGTAGTAAGATGTCCTAGCTTTACGGAGGGCTTTTTTATAGAGCAACAGACTCTTTTTCCAGGCTAAGTGAAGATCTTCTAAATTAGTGAGACGCCATTTCCTCTCCAACTTACGGGTTATCTGCTTTAAGCTGCGAGTTTGTGAGTTATACCACGGAGTCAAGCACTTCTGATTTAAAGCTCTCTTTTTCAGAGGAGCTACAGCATCCAAAGTTGTCTTCAATGAGGATGTAAAACTATTGACGAGATACTCTATCTCACTTACAGAGTTTAGGTAGCTACTCTGCACTGTGTTGGTATATGGCATTAGAGAACATAAAGAAGGAATCATATCCTTAAACCTAGTTACAGGGCTTTCTGAAAGACTTCTAGTGTAATGAAACTTATTCCCCACTGCTGGGTAGTCCATCAGAGTAAATGTAAATGTTATTAATAAATGATCAGACAGAAGGGAGTTTTCAGGGAATACTATTAAGTCTTCAATTTCCATACCATAAGTCAGAACAAGATCTAAGATATGATTAAAGTGGTGGGTGGACTCATTTACATTTTGAGCAAAGCCAATTGAGTCTAATAATAGATTAAATGCAGTGTTGAGGCTGTCATTCTCAGCATCTGTGTGGATGTTAAAATCGCCCACTATAATTATCTTATCTGAGCTAAGCACTAAGTCAGACAAAATGTCTGAAAATTCACAGAGAATCTCACAGTAACGACCAGGTGGACGATAGGTAATAACAAATAAAACTGGTTTTTGGGACTTCCAATTTGGATGGACAAGACTAAGAGTCAAGCTTTCAAATGAATTAAAGCTCTGTCTGGGTTTTTGATTAATAAATAAGCTGGAATGGAAGATTGCTGCTAATCCTCCGCCTCGGCCCGTGCTACGAGCATTCTGGCAGTTAGTGTGACTCAGGGGTGTTGACTCATTTAAACTAACATATTCATCCTGCTGTAACCAGGTTTCTGTAAGGCAGAATAAATCAATATGTTGATCAATTATTATATCATTTACTAACAGGGACTTAGAAGAGAGAGACCTAATGTTTAATAGACCACATTTAACTGTTTTAGTCTGTGGTGCAGTTGAAGGTGCTATATTATTTTTTCTTTTTGAATTTTTATGCTTAAATAGATTTTTGCTGGTTATTGGTGGTCTGGGAGCAGGCACCGTCTCTACAGGGATGGGGTAATGAGGGGATGGCAGGGGGAGAGAAGCTGCAGAGAGGTGTGTAAGACTACAACTCTAACTGACAATTATTAAGAATCAGTTAATAAATACAAACTAGCTTATTCAGGTTTGCTCAGCCAATGAAGCGATAACAGACACCTGAATGAGCTAATCAGGTAGAGAGATGGAAAATGACCGGAGACTACAGGTTTTAGAGATTTGGTCCCCAAGTGGCCGCAGTTAGAACTGAAATACGCCCAACAGCAAACATGTTTGAGGTTTTCATGAGGTGACCTTGTGTGCCAGGTTTGACCTTGATATACAAAGTGTTTGTCAAGTTATCGCTAACGAGACTAAGAGACAAGACTCTACTACACACCTACACAACTTTCACTTGATCTTATCTTCAATAACACCATCAGTGACACGGATGTAGGGAGTGTGGAATCGACGTAAAATCTGTTCCATAAGAAGCAGGAATCAAACGCCCTCTTGTGGTTTTCTCATTTAGACACTGTACATAGTTCATCTAAAAGGAGAATAAACACGGCGCAAGGTGCTGAGATCTGAGCACAGCCTTCGCAACCGCCTCAGCGGAGTTTTGTGGCTTCACGACACTTTCAACAGCAGAAGTCTAAAAAAAAAAATATTGGCTTCTTCCGCAATAAAATATTAACGTTTACATAAAATAAAAAGAGTTCAGCTGTGAAGTTTTGGCTGGTGGGTTTTTAGATAAAAAGGTGACTGAAGGAATGACATGAATGCTCACGCTCGTGTCAGCTTCACATGAATTTTTCACCCCAAAGCAAAGTTTGTATGCAAGAGTGTGGTTTAAAAACACAGAAATACTACATAATTAATCAGGAAAGATATTTTTCATTCACAGATGTTAATTTTAAATGTCAGACAGTTTGATGGACAGGTCAGATCCAATCAACATCTAAGCTGTCAGTAATTACGTATGATTTCAGCAAATATGTATGCAAACACATTGAGAGTCAGATCTTGAAGTAATTATGATGTATAAGCGATACTGGCCTTATTTTTGTTGACTCGTCTCAACTATACTGACTTAAGGACTTCCTAGACTTGGCCATCAGATGTGTAGCTGTATGTGGTCAATGTGTTGAGCGCTCACATCTCTGAGTCCTTGACCTTTGAGATCAAGAGATGTCTGGGAAGACCTTATGGAGACATGAGGTTGCTGGACAGAGGTGTTCTTTGCAGGATAACAAGGGTCCAAGTCTGTAGGGTCTTGGTGCTTCCCATCTTACTGTATGGTTGTGAAACCTGGACTCCAACCAATGACTTAAGGCACCGACTGGATGTCTTTGGTATTAGGTATCTTTTTAGGATCCTTGGGTACTGCTGGAATGACTTTGTGTCAAACGAGCACTTACTTAGGGAGACTCAGATCAGGAGTATTCCTTCATTCCCGGGGGATGTCGAGGCATTCCCAAGACAGATGCAAAATATAATCCCTCCAGGATGTCCTGGGTCTTCACCGGTGCCTCCTCCCAGTTGGACATGCCTGGAAGACCTCCAGAGGGAGATGACCAGGGGGTATCCTCACCAGATGCCCGAACAACCTCAGCTGTGTTGTGTGGGCCACTGAAGAGGAGGTACTGCTGGCCCACCACCACAAGATGGCGCCCTGCTTGAAGTGCGGGCTTCAAGCACGAGAGGGCGTCGGAGCGACCAGGAGTGACAGCTGTCACTCATCATCCGTACCAGCTGTCACTCATCCACTACTCATCACCACCACCATAAAGGCCGGACTGCAACTCCACCTCCCCGCCGAGAAATCAGCTACCATTCAGGTAACCTTCTCTGCTGTAATTATTGTTGTCCAAAACATTGTTCTGTGTGCAGCCATGTTCCTGCGGGCTCTGTCGGAGGCTGGATTGGCGGACAGTGAGAGGACGACGTTCTTCACCTCTCACTCCATCCAGGAAAGAGACCAACAGGAGCTGCACGGGTGAAATTGTTGCTGGGGGTGGAGGTTCTCCCTCCTAATTGTGTACAGACTGTGGGATTACTGACTGTGCGACCTCACACTCATCAGGACTGTCTCTGTTCTCTGCCAGCAGTACCGGCTCTGACTGCTGAAGACAGCGGCCACCTGGGGCGCAGGGCTTGGCGGCTCCGGTGTTCTTCAGCTCCGTTGGCGGTGGAAGCTGTGTGGGATCCGGCTCTTCTCTCGCCAGGCGTCTTCTATCGTCGAGCCTGCCCACACGTCACCTGGTGTATGATTGACAGTCACCATATTGTTATTGTCTGTACGTCGTTGTGCGATTCACAACATTAAATTGTTACTTTTGGCTTATCCATTGTCCGTTCATTAACGCCCCGTTGTGGGTCCGTGTCACGACACTTTCACAACAAGCTGGCTCCTTTCAATGCACATAAGTAGTGGCTTTACTCCGAGCCCTTCCCAGATACCTGTTCAGGAGTGTAAAGGCCAGATACCCAACAGAGGAATCTCATTTCTACCATTTGTATTTGCGACTTTATTCTTTCAGTCGCTACTCAAAAGTACATGACCATGGAAGAATGTATATCAGCTGGTAAATTGAGAGCCTTCGTCACCACGACGGTCCGGTACAGCATCTGTAAAACATCAGACTCCGCAGAATATCACATGCATTATGAGAGAACATCAGCTGTGACATTTTAGACACGTGGTGCTTTTCTCTGTCGAGTCAGCACATAGGTGCCTTAGTGTTGAGGATCCAACCCACTGGAGAAGACCAAGTACATGCTCTCGGGAAGACTTGAGAAGTGAGGACGTGCCAGTTGCCTGCCTGAGCGATTGCCATCCAGGATCCAAGGCGGTTCCATAGCTGAATCCAAATGCCAGTTTCATCTTCACAGTTTCTCTGAGCTTTTGAAGATAACAGCACGGATGTAACCTCATTATATGGCGGCGTTGGTAATATGATGAGCAGAGGCCAAAAGGCCGACACCTGACGGTATTCTACCATTTTACATGCTTCTAAAAATAATCACTGTGGCCACACTGATGGAGAAATGATCTCTGAAGGAGTGTGTCGCAAAACAACACCGTAATGACCTGATACCACCACAAATCTCAGATTATCACTTCACTACTTAAGACCCTCTCCTTTCTGCAGAGAAACGCGTTCCATCTGAGGGCCGAAAGAAAGGAAGGAAATCAATGCAGTTCGCACACTCTCCAGGGACACACAACCTCTTGCCTTTTATATCCACTGTGGCTCTCGCCATGTTGATCTTATGACTCAGACTTACTACTGATTATCTTCTGTTGCATCTCGCGCACTGACCTGGATACACAGACTCTTCCTGGAGTCCTTGAGGAGAATACTGATGACAGAAACAAGTAGAGCCTCTGAAACAAGTCAAGGACTCAAATGAAAAAATAAAAATTATAATAATAATAATCCTCAGACAATAAACAAACCTTCCAACACCGACTCCGGAATACAAATTAAATGAATTTAATCAACTTGAGAAGCCGCAATAAAAACCAACCTGCAAACGAGATAAAAACCACTTAAGACTTTATAGATCATTATTATTATATCCACTCATCGTCACACCAGTCTGCAGTAATGTGCAAAAGATTTAGTCAAGCTTTTAAAAATAAAGAAAAGCTACTTGAATGCAACATCTTATATAAGCACCAAATATGGATTTTCTACAAAACTGCATTATAAAATGTGTCCTGCAAAGACAGATTCAAATTGGCAAATCAAATATACGTATATGCAATCACGTTAGTGCTATTATATATATATATATATATATATATATATATATATATATATATATATATACACACACACACACATATACATGCACACTGTGAATGTTCCCTTTTTTCTCGTGAGCATCAAATTTGGCTAACCTCTATGTTGATGTTAAACGTCAACAAAGCCAATTCGCCTCGTATTAACAGTAGAACAGGACTGCGAGCTTCACGACAAAGACTCATTTTGCAGTTACAGCGATAATGTGGAGCAAGTCATCAGTTAAATTCATTTATACAGTGCCACAGCAAAGCATGATGCCTTACCCAACCCATGAGCAAGCACCCTGGTGATAGTGGTGATGAAAATCACCTTAATCATTCATTTTCAGGAAGAAACCTCAGGCAGACCAGACTGAATAGGGTGGCCATGTGGTATGACCAACCTAACAATGCAAAAAGTCGTCGTGAACAACATCCAATATTTCAAGAAGACTCAAATTGGGTGGAAGGGTTGGACGGCGAACTTGTACCGTAGTCATCACGGCTATGATAGTGTACCACGATACGGATTATGCAACACTTTGGGTCATTTTTTTATTAAAAGGATGAATAACAGACAAAACAAAGCAAAGTATCCTTGAATTCTGACATCAACAGGCATGTTGGAGCCGCTCTGACCAGCACTGCGGCACCACTGTGATCAGAGTCACAGTTTGAGGCAGTCTGTGTCACTTCCCTGCCAATATTCTGGTGAGTCTAAACACACATTAATTACTTTTGTAATTGTAATAACTCATTATAAAGAAAGTTTCACAATAACACAGAGCAGTCTTCCATATGGCACATTTCACGCACCCACTGGTGAGACAAGGATTCAGTACCGGGCTCTTTCCCTTTGACTTGCCGCCACTCAGGGAATCCCGGTCACTTTCTTTCCTCTGCTTAGTTGTATATTTAAATTCAGCAAGTTGTGTCATCTGATCTGAGGTCATAGCTGAAAGAGGTGGACATGTGGCCCCGGGCTGCTGCCCACAGGCTCACAGCGTTCGGCCATCAGTGGCAGGGCAGAGAGGTGGACACCGTAGAAAGCAGCATGTTCCCACCACCAGAGAGCACTAACGGGTTACGTCCCTGGTGACGCACAGAGGAAAGAGGCGGGCAAGCACGGAGAGACTGGGCACCCCCAGCCTGTGCAGGAAGAGGGCAGAAGGGTGGAAAGGACTGTCCAGGGTATGGTAGTGTGGCCCTGAGGGGTCGTCCCTACATGTAACCACGCATCTGCTTTTATAAGAAAATGGTTCAACTGAACCAGCAGATGTTTAGCGCCGCAGACCCGTTTGTCTTAAAAATCATTAATAAACACACCCACTGACCTATTAAACATATAAAATGTAAAAATCTTAACTTTAACTTTGAAGGAGCAGATTAAATAATAAAACAACCCAGGTTCAAAATGTGTTCAAAAAAAATATAATTATTAGTGATATAATGAAGTCACGATAATTTCAGGTCTTATTGTCCACCCCTATTGGTGAGTAGCTACAAATTATTTAAGAATACACAGAAAACCAGCAAACTAACTCCATCCTAACTTTCCCAACCAAGTTGAATTGAACAGACTCTAAGTTAGCTAGACAAGCTGACTTACTGACGAGCCAGAAGTGATTACTTGAAAGGAATCTATTTGTTCTCTGAAGGTTTGACCTACAGCTTTTTTGGAACATCTCACTGCTTTTTGAAGACAGACTCATGTTTTAATGTTTGGATTTCTTAATGTTTCTGGCATCCTGTTGTGTTTAAATGCCTGCATCGTCTCGTGACTGCATTCATGTGACAGAAAAGATAAAGGAAGTAACTCAGCCAACCGCAACTGGAGACGTTTATTACTAAGGAAAGATGCATCTTCTCAAGGATGTGTTAAAGGCAAAATCTTAGATCTCCTCCAGCAAATATTAATTTAAACGTCATATCACCATGAAAGGCCTTATAGCTGCTCTTCATGAATCCTATCACACATTTAACAGGGATTTATGGGACCTCTGGGAGTTAATTACAGCTGGAGCAGCAAATCCAGGTGCACCAATAAGCACCTAAAAAGCATGATAAGATCATTTATTTTTTTAATTTCATGATTAAAGTGAGCTTCTAAAGGAGAATCGCCTAATATGTTGCTGTTAGTCATCAACTTTTATCTCAATTCAATCCACTTTTATATCAAAGGATTTCAGTCAAGCTGAAAGGCTGCAAATTGTTTGGTTAATATCAGAAATTACTTTGATAATTAACTAAGGGGAAGTGCCAAATTAAACTGGTATGAGATCCACTTCAAACTGCTTATTTCAGCAATACAAAAACCTTATGATGACTTCATTATGCTCTGGTTACAAACCAGTTTTAAACTGGTTTTTAAAAACACAATTCCTCCCCCAAACTATAATTAAAGTACATTTTACATTAAGTTTATCTTTATAAATTAGTTAACCTGAGTCAAATTTCTACACCACAAAAGATATTGTTTTTTAGCCACCAATCAATCAATAAATGCTGGACAGGGATATGTGTTCTGTCCATCATGTTTAATGTCAACACTATACCTCCAAGATTAAAAAGTTGTGGAATTTGGTTCACGTACTGGGGACAGTCCTGTCAATCCTTCTGCCAAATTTCAAGTCTGCACTTCCAGTGCTCCAGCCATCAAATCTGAAGTTGTACTGATGCATCTTTTGAACAATATGCCCAATATTCAAAAACCGGGTACCCCAGGATTCTTTGGATCAAGCCAAGTTCAATGTACCTTAGAAGTGAATACCCATCATGCTTGATCTTTCGCTACAGGGTAATTTAAAAAAGATTGACTCATTTCATTTTTCCCTTCATATTTTAATATTCACGTACATGATGAGAAGCTAACTTGTTTCAAATTATGTCCAACAATTAGGTCCAAAGTTGTGATAATAACAGTATTTTATCCTGATGCTTTAAAAGGTTATTACAGAAAAAGTGGCCAAAATTGTCCAGAGTGCAACACAATTTAAAATCATGATTATTATTTCTGTAGAACCGATGCTTTCTCTCTTCTTTCAGGAGTTTTGGTAAGGTATGAAGGAAGAGAATTAAAGAAAAAAAACAGCAATTACTATATTCAGATGTGATATTTTAAATAGAGTGTAATGCTCTAAGCCTTGCAATCGTTCCACTGATGACCTTTTTTTTTTTTTTTGGTAATTGAGATAAATTAATGTTATTTACCATAATTCTGGAGCTCATTATTGGACATTATTGAAATGTTAGCTTCTCACTATGTAAGTGAATGTTAAAATATGAAGCGAAAAATAAAATGTCATTTTTTAAAAAATGACCTTATATTGGATTCACAAAAAACAGTCCTCTTTCTTTAGGCCAACCCTGACTCATTTCCAATGGTTCTTAAATGATCCTATATAAGTCCTATATATAGTGAGGCAAATAAGTATTTGATCCACTGTCGATTTTGCAAGTTTTCCCACCTACAAAGAATGTAGAGGTCTGTAATTTTTAATCGTAGAGACACAACTGTGAGAGACAGAATCTTTTTAAAAAATCAAAAAATCATATTGTATGATTTTTAAAACATTAATTTGCATTTTACTGCATGAAATAAGCATTTGATCACCTACCAACCAGCAAGAATTCTGTCTCTCACAGACCTGTTCTTTAAGAAGTCCTCCTATTCTGCACTCTTTGCCTGTATTAATTGCACCTGTATGAACTTGTTACCTGTATAAAAGACACCTGTTCACACACTCAATCAATCACACTCCAAACTATCCACCATGGCCAAGACCAAAAAGCTGTCTTAGGACACCTGGACAAAACTGTAGACCTGCACAAGGCTGGGATGGACTACAGGACAACAGGCAAGCAGCTTGGTAGAAGACAACAACTGTTATGATTATTTATTAGAAAGTGGAAGAAACACAAGATGACTGTCAATCTCCCTCGGTCTGGGATTCCATGCAAGATCTCACTTTGTGGGGTAAGGATGATTCTGAGGAAGCTCAGAACTACACAGGAGGACCTGGTCAATGACCTGAAGAGAGCTGGGCCCACAGTCACAAAGATTACATTAGTAACACATGATGCTGTCATAGTTTAAAATCCTGCAGGGCAGCAAGGTCCATCTGCTCAACCCAGCATATGTCCAGGCCCATTTGAAGTTCACCAGTGATCATCTGGATGATCCAGAGGAGGCATGGGAGAAGGTCATGTGGTCAGATAAGACCAAAATAGAGCTTTTTGGAATCAACTCCACTCATCATGTTTGGAGGATGAGAACAACCCCAAGAACACCGTCCCAACCGTGAAGCATGGGGGTGGAAACATCATACTCGGGGGGTGCTCTTCTGCAAAGGGGACAGGACGACTGCACCGTATTGAAGGGAGGATGGATGGGATCTTGTATTGTGAGATTTTGGCAAACAACCTCCTTCCCTCAGTAAACGCATTGAAGATGGGTCATGACTGGGTCTTCCAGCATGACAATGACCCCAAACACACAGCCAGGGCAACTAAGGAAGGGCTCCGTAAGAAGCATTTCAAGGTCCTGGAGTGGCCTGGCCGGTCTCCAGACCTGAACTCAATAGAAAATCTTTGGAGGCAGCTGAAACTCCAAACCTGAAAGATCTGGAGAAGATCTGTATGGAGGAGTGGACCAAAATCCCTGTTGCAGTGTACAAACTTGGTCAAGAACGACAGGAAATGTCTGACCTCTGGAACTGCAAACAAAGGATTCTGTACCAAATGTTAAAGATTGTTTTTCTACTGTATCAAATACTTATTTTATGCAATAAAATGCAAATGATTTATTTAAAATCATAGTGTGATTTTCTGATTTTTTTTCTTTTTCTTTTAGAATCTGTCTCTCACCACAGTTGGAGTGTACCTCTGTTTTTTGTAGGTGGGAAAACTTGCAAAATCGACAGTGGATGAAATACTTATTTGCCTCACTGTAGGTCCTGAGGCCCCTTGGTACCAGTGCTTATCACCAGATTCTGTAGCATTAAGAGGATGAGAGCCTAGACAGGATGCCAGTCTAATGCAGGTTACTTCCCCAGCCGAGGCCGATACCCACTTACAGCTGAGTGAACTGAGACAATGTAGATTAAGTGTCTTGTCCAAGGACACAGACAGGTAGTATTAGCAGGATTTGAACCCAGGTCTACATATTGGCAGGCCAGGTCCTTATCTCCTCAGCTACCTGCTTTGCTATTCATATATGTTTTTAACATCTGTTTTTAAAGGGGAATTTTTATGAATTTTATAATCCCCAAGACTTTATTCATACATGCAGTGTAACTGAATTTTTGTATAACAGCATCTAAAACAAATAAAACATAACAAATATAAAATGTCACAATTCTGACAATTTTACAGAAGTCATGAGCTGTGCTCAACACTGAAACAACATCAGGTCCAACCCCACTCAAATTATGAAGGTGCCAATCTAAAACATTTAAGATTTATTGATCCCACAATGAGTAAAATCACTTGTTGCAGCAGCAAAAGTCATACAATAATACTATAATACTAGGGGCAGGTTAGTTAGTAGCTCAGTTGGTAGACCAAGTTGACCGATGACCAAAGGATCAGTGGTTCAAATCCGGCTCCCAACCAGTCAATAATCTGTACGCTGCTTGTGTCCTTGGGCAAGACACATAACCCACCTATGAATGAGGTGGTGGGAGGCGCAAAATTGCAGCCACACCTCCGTCGGTATGCCCCAGGGCAGCTGTGGTTACATTCATCACTTTGGGTATCTTGAATAAAAAGGCGCTCTATAAATCCAAGTCATTATTATTACTATTTTAACAATAATAGTGTAATACTACAGCGTACAGTAGTACCACTCATCACTCACACATCTCAACCGCTTACTCCAATTGTCATAGGGGGCTGGCGCCTATCCCAGCAGTCATAGGGCGTGAGGTGAGGTGCACCCTGGACAGGACGCCAGGGTGCAAACTCATTCACACCCACATACACACCTGCGGAAGGCTTTTTGTCCATCTGTCCATCTGTCAGTCCATCTGTCTTTGCGCAGCATAAGTCCAGTCCTATTAGTGCCAGGGTCTTCAAATTCACAGGGAACATTCTTGGGACACAGACCTTGGACAGGTTCAAAGATGGCTATCCTTGACCTATTTTAAGAGGTATTTTAAGAAGTTAAAATGTCACATTCTCTTTCAATTTGTTCCATTTTGTTTTTGAGTGGTGGGCATGACAGCCAATCAGAGTAGAGCTGCACTGTAAGTGGCTGGTCTCTCCAAAATCACTTTGTTTTGTGTGTTTATGTACATCTTTCTCATATATAATGTAAAAGCTAAGGAGAAATAAACACTTCTTAAACTGAAAACGCTGTTTTTGGAACCTAATAACACCTCTGAACTTATTTATACAACATTTTGCAGATGTTAGCATGGTGACAACACAGACTGGTAGCTAGCTGCAAAACTCTGTTTAGTTTGTGTGTAAATACGAGGTCTGTCCATAAAGTAACGGTCCTTTTTATTTTTTCAAAAACTATATGGATTTGATTCATATGTTTTTACGTCAGCCAAACTTGAACCTTCGTGCGCATGTGTGAGTTTTTCCACGCCTGTCGGTTGCGTCATTCGCCTGTGAGCACACCTTGTGAGAGGAGTGGTCCAGCCCCCTCGTCGGATTTCCATTGTCAGGAAATGGCGGAATGATTTGGGCTTTTTTTATCCATCAGAATTTTTTCAGAAACTGTTAGAGACATGCAGCTGGAAACCATTCGAAAAATTTATCTGGCTTTCGGTGAAAATTTTACGGGCTTCACAGAGAATAAGGAGTGTTACTACAGCTTTAAGGACGGCCCACAATGGCGCTCGGCGCACCGCGCTCCGAGCTGCAACAACGAGGCAGAAACCACCAGATCATTTCTAAATGAATGGCTCTGTGGAGCCGGGACCGTCGTGTGCAATTTCTCTGGTTATCACAAGAGCTGGACATCAGCCATTTTCCAGCAGATTTCACTTTTAACAAGAGATTTTGTCATGGAAAGCCGCGCGGAGGCTTCGCGCGTCATGACGGAGCCGCTGATGGAGCGAGACAAAGGAACACCTCCGTTTAGGAGTGCCAGGGGACAAGTTGGAACATGCCTATCTCGGCTTTCAGTGCTTACCAGTCGAGTGAGTATAAGAGAAATTGTGGAGAGCTGGACATGTCCCAACTTGCCGTCTGGCACTCCGAAACGGAGGTGTTCCTTTGTCTCGCTCCATCAGCGGCTCCGTCGTGACACGCGAAGCCTCCGCGCGGCTTTCCATGACAAAATCTCTTGTTAAAAGTGAAATCTGCCGGAAAATGGCTGATGTCCAGCTCTTGTGATAACCAGAGAAATTGCACACGACGGTCCCGGCTCCACAGAGCCATCCATTTAGAAATGATCTGGTGGTTTCTGCCTCGTCATCGCAGCTCGGAGCGCGGTGCGCCGAGCGCCATTGTGGGCCGTCCTTAAAGCTGTAGTAACACTCCTTATTCTCTGTGAAGCCTGTAAAATTTTCACCGAAAGCCAGATAAATTTTTCGAATGGTTTCCAGCTGCATGTCTCTAACAGTTTCTGAAAAAATTCTGATGGAAAAAAAGCCCAAATCATTACGCCATTTCCTGACAATGGAAATCCGACGAGGGGGCTGGACCACTCCTCCCACAAGGCGTGCTCACAGGCGAATGACGCAACCGACAGGCGTGGAAAAACTCACGCATACGCATGAAGGATCAAGCTTGGCTGACGTAAAAACATATGAATCAAATCCATATAGTTTTTGAAAAAAATAAAAAGGACCGTTACTTTATGGACAGACCTCGTATATATTATGTAAAAGCTAGTGAGAAGAAAACTGAAAATTCTGTTTTTGTAACCTGATAACACCTCTGGAGTCCTTTAAAAGACATTTTGCAGACGTTAGCGTACATGTTACCATCCGCTGAATCAAAGCTAACTTTCTATGGAGTTAAATTTGTCTCATTAATACCTGCAAATACACAAAGGGTGAGCTACAAATACTCCTTGATTTGCACAACTTCCGCTCTTAAAACATAAATATCGTTTAAGATGGCAGCCGGTCTGCTCCGTGTAAGCCTGATCCCGTCAGTTATCAGAAGCTAAGCAGAGCAGGACCTGGTTAGTACTTGGATGGGAGACCTCTTTGGAACACTAGTGGCTGTGTGTGTTTCTCCAGGTAAAACTGGCGCTGCATCTGGCGTAAAACATGCCAGTTACCAATGCGGATCTGGTTATGTTCGCTGTGGCGACCCAGAACAAAAACCGGGAGCAGCCGAATGAACGACAACATGGATTGATTGATAGAGGGGCTTTATTGAACATGTACAAATTGTACTTAAGACAATAGGATCTTAATAATTAATTAAACAACTGCAAATTATAAAGAAGACAATGCTCATACGGCCAAGGGCATTTTAGTATTGTGTTATATTAAAGTTTCCAATCCACCTAACCTGCATGTCTTTGGATGTGGGAGGAAACCAGAGCACCCGGAGGGAACCCACACAAACACATAGAGAACATGTAAACTCCACACAGAAAAGCCACAGGTAAGAATCGATCCCATGACCTTCTTGCCATGAGCCAACAGTGCTAAACACTAAGCCAACATGCTGCATGTACAGTAGTACCAATGCAAAAAATTTACATTAAAGAAAGGTGACTAAAATATATTACAAAGTTTGCTGGTGAATTAGGGAATAACCCTGTTGTGTCTGATGATTTGCGAACTTTCATGCTGGTTATACGGTCGCAAATTGAGCTTTACCGCAATGCATCAGACACAAGGGGGTTATTCCCATTCTTATTCAAGTCCATCATTTGCATGGCTGATTTTTCTGTAGGTAATTCGGCTTGCTAGGCTTACCGTCGAACCAAAGCAGTGTTGCTCCAACGGCGGTCAGGGCGCAGAGCAATCCATCAAACGTGAAAACCCATCAAATCCATCAAATGTGAAACGGTAATTCTGTATCATAATCCACATCAACACTTTCGTATGGTAGCTTAAATTCACCTATTTCGGCGGCGGCAGTACATGACTTTCTCTCGCTCTCAGCTAACAGCACTAATAGCTAGCAGCGCGCAGCCGGTGTTCTGTCGAATTGTGCGTCTCATCGCATAAATCGACAGTTTTGCTTCCTGACAATATTGCGCATGCACGCGCAGTTGCGCGGAGGACAGGAATAACATTCGACAGGAATGACATCTCGTCAGAACAATGGTCAGGGTGTGGAGTAATACTCCAAATGTGAAATGAGCGACAATTTTGCCACCATTACCCCAATATTATATGGTCTGAAATCTCACACGATTAACCAATCAGATTTGCGGAAAAAATGGAATTGGATTAGAATGCATAAATATTGGTATGACTAGGCTACGTGAAAATAGAATATAAGTAAATATGTATAAATATAGTCAAATTATTGCACAGGATAAATTGTACTGATGTGCACGTAATAAATGGCGGCAGTAGAAGTGACTAATAGTGCAAATCAACAGGTGGTTATTGCACTAAAAACATTACGAGCTGTTATACAGTTCTGAATATTTATTATAGTTCACAATTATTCTGTGTTTGTTGTTGCCCAGCCCTCTAACTCCGGACAAAACACTTCTCAGCAAGCTCTCATTGCATTGTGCCGACAAATCACCCCTTGTTGAGAACACACACTTGTGCAAAAAAATGCTGCCAAAGAGCACTTGAAGCTGGTCCTTGTTCAGACAACTTTCGAGTGCAAACACAACAATCAGCAGACTTTAATATCCCCGCACAGCCAAATGGGCCAACAGATTAGTGACCGGCGGCGGAAACTGGCTTTTGATTTTTAGATCACATACTGCTTATTATCCTGACACTCCCTACAAATACAGAGTTCGCATTAACTGAACAAACATGCCCAAAAGTCCAATTTCATGCTTTAAAAGCCTCGAGCAAACAGATAAGTCGGGCAAAGAGAACGAGCACTTTCATGCAAATAATCAGCCTCACTTTGAAACGAGGGGCAGGTAGGTAGATTGAGAGTAAAAACTACCAACCACCACAAAGACCAGGATCTGGTTTTGAGCAGTCGAGGTTTCCTGCTTGACCAAATGATTTGACAAGAAGAGCAGATATTGTTTTGAGGTGAGAAGTTGGTGAGAAATTGTGCCTCTCAGATCTCACAGACACAGTAGAATATCAAAGACAAAACGCACCAGGAGGCACATGGTGTCCCCAGACAAAAAGTACATCCAGCAAAGATGAGAAATAGTCAACATTGGGGCTGCAATGAAAAATTATTTCTGTAACAGATTCATCCATCAACTTTTTTTGGATTTGTCAATTAATCTAAAAGAAAAAATATTCATTACTCTATTGATCATTTTTGCTGAGGCGATTATTATTTTGTTAATTTACCAGCAAATGATAACCATAAATTCTACCAGTAACTTTCAACACTGCATTCAAAAACAAGAGATTTCTGATGTCCATCAATCTGGATCTGGATCACCTCCAAAATTCAATGGAGTCTTCCATGTCCTAATATCTATCTGTGGTGCAAATTTGGTGAGAATCTGTACAGTAGTTTTGACGTAATCCTTCAAAGCCTATATAAAGCTGCGTTTACACATAGGCAGGACGCGTTACGAATATCATATTTGCGTCATTCTTGGCACATACCAGACATTCTTAACGTGACTTAATGCATCTGAATAGGTTTGTCAAAAAAATCTTCCACAAATGTCACGCACCACCCTCATTTCGCCTCATGTCATGGAGGTTGCAACTGAGTGTGTTGATCCATGTTGATTAGCGGTGATCCTTAACAGAGCATGACAGCGATCTTCTCTGATGTGCGCACAATTAAACCCTGCTGCACCGCATTCAGTTTCATTGCTGCAGCATGCTGAAGAAGGACGTTGACGCCAAGTCGGCTAAAACTTTCATTACAATGCTCCTCAGTGCGCTCCTGCAGGTGTTCCACCTGCTGCTGCTGCTGTGCCTGATGTTTGGGAAAACGCGCAAGATAAGAGCAGCGTGCAGCCATACATCTTGCTCTCTCCGTCTCCCCCTCCTCTTTGCGCCACTCCATAGAGCCCAACTAAGCATGCAATCACAAAGTTCTTTTGTTGTGGATTTTGAGGCACAAACTGGAGCAATCTGAATTGTTCAGCAGCTGATGGATGAATATGGGGGTGTGTGGAGACAATTCGCCTCCTTCACAATGTGAGAACGTAACGATGCACTGTTACGAGCAACAGCGCGGAACATTATTCTTGACCATGCTCAATGATTCCTGATAATTCGCCAGCAACACGTGCCATTAAACGTAACGTGTGGTAACAGGTTGCAGCAGTTCCTGAGGAGACCTGACGCCTCTGCCTCAAATCATCACATTCGTAATCAGCGGCCAAGAATGTATACTTCGTGGCATTCATAAGTTGTTGTTGTTATGGGTAAATGCAGAACAAAGTGAAACTTGATGCAGAATCCGGATCTGGATTACCTTCAAAATGTAATGGAGTTTTTCATGGCCTAATATGCTCCTGTGATGAAAATTTCATCAAAATCCGTGCTGTAGTTTTGACATAATGGTAAATGGACTGCATTTATATAGCGCTTTTCCATCTGCATCAGATGCTCAAAGTGCTTTACAATAATGCCTCACATTCACCCCGATGTCAGGGTGCTGCCACACAAGGCGCTCACTACACACAAGGAGCAACTAGGGGATTAAGGACCTTGCCCAAGGGCCCTTAGTGATTTTCTGTTCAGGCTGGGATCTGAACCAAGGTTCGTCTGGTTTAAGCCCAACAGCTTGAACACTAGACCATCACCTCCTACTAACAGACAGACAGACAAATAAATAAATGCCGATGATTCTTGGCGGACATAAAAATTGTCATAAAAGGTGATTATTTTACAATTGTTACAAATCTCAACATATATACAGTAGTGTTCAGAATAATAGTAGTGCTATGTGACTAAAAAGATTAATCCAGGTTTTGAGTACATTTCTTATTGTTACATGGGAAACAAGGTACCAGTAGATTCAGTAGATTCTCACAAATCCAACAAGACCAAGCATTCACGATATGCACACTCTTAAGGCTATGAAATTGGGTTATTAGTTAAAAAAAAAAGTAGAAAAGGGGGTGTTCACAATAATAGTAGCATCTGCTGTTGACACTACAAACTCAAAACTATTATGTTCAAACTGCTTTTTTAGCAATCCTGTGAATCACTAATTTTTAATTTAATTTTAATTTAATTAGCTTATAATGCACCAAATCACAGCAAAAGCAGTCTCAAGGCACTTTACATAAAACAAGTCAACATAAAATTGAATAAATAATTAAAAATGAATTAAAAAAAAATTCAAATACATAAATAAAAACAGAAGTAAAAGAACAAAACAAATAAAAATAAAAACTATCCATAAGAAAGAGAATAAAAATAGGTTTTGAGTCTTGACTTAAAAATGTCCATGGACTCAGACTGCCTCACGGACTCAAGACTGTTCCACAGGGTGGATGCACGATACGAAAAGGCTCTTTGACCTGCTGACTTCTTCACCCTGGGAACACAGAGAAGTCCCGCATCCTGTGACCGCAAAGCCCGGGCCGGCACGTAGAATTCCACCAGATCAGCCAAATAAGACGGCGCCAGTCCATGAACAACCTTATAAGTCAATAGCAAAACCTTACAATCTGCTCTCACAGTGACAGGGAGCCAGTGCAAAGATGCCAAAATGGGTGTGATATGTTCAGACCTTCTGCTACGTGTCAAAAGTCTGGCGACAGCGTTCTGAACCAGCTGAAGACCCCTAATGCTGGACTGTGGTAACCCTGAAAATAGAACATTACAATAATCTAGTCTAGAAGAAACAAAAGCATGAATCAGGGTCTCAGCATCAGCCATGGACAGGATGGGGCGTATCCTCGCTATATTTCTCAAATGGAAAAAAGCAGTCCAAGTAACATCCCTGATGTGGAGGTCAAAAGACAACGTGGGATCAAAAATTACCCCAAGGTTCCTCATTTTGTGCGTATGATGTATGACACACGAACCCAGGCTGAGCACCAGCTGGTCAAACTGATGCCGATGTCTCGCTGGACCAAGAACCATCATTTCAGTCTATCAAAGTTTAAAAGTAGGAAGTTACTAGACATCCAACTTCTCACTGATAGAAAACAGTCCTCCAGGGTTTTATGGGAGTGAGATTTCCCACAGTTATCGGCATGTACAACTGAGTATCATCAGCATAACAATGAAAGGCAATCCCAAAACTCTGCAGTATACGCCCAAGGGGTGCCATATACAGGGAGAAAAGCAAGGGGCCTAAAACAGATCCCTGTGGAACCCCAAATCTCATGTCAGCAAGGTCAGAGGTAGTACCATTATACAAGACACATTGAGAACGACTGGACAGATATGACGTCAACCAGGCAAGGGCACTTCCAATAATCCCAAAAGAATTCTCCAACCTATTGAGCAAAATATGATGATCCACGGTATCAAATGCAGCACTGAGATTTAACAACACCAAAACCGTAGTGGTGTCTGAGTCCATTGCTCGCAGAAGATCATTCACTACTTTAGTGAGCGCTGTCTCTGGGGAGTGATATTTCCTAAAAGCAGACTGCAGCGGCTCAAAAAGATCATTCTCAGTAAGGTGGTCTACGTACTGCCGTGAAACCACTTTTTCTAAAATTTTGGAACAGAATGATAGATTTGATATCGGCCTGTAATTTTTCAATACACTAGGGTCAAGATTAGATTTCTTAAGTAATGGTTTAATCACTGCTGATTTAAAACATTTCAGAACAGATCCAGAGGTTAATGACAGATTAATAATTTCCAGTACAATCGGCCCAGGAATGGGCCACAGGTCCTTAAACAATTTTGTTGGTATGGGATCAAATAAACAGATTGTGCTTTTTGTAGACGCCACAAGTTTCGTCAGCACGTCCAATGAAATACTATTAAATTCTGTCAATCTAGGTAACACCTCAATGGTAGCGCCCACCTCCATAGCAGGTTTTAATGGCTGGGCAGAGGCATGCTGAGATATGCTCAGCCTAATATCTTCTATTTTCTTCTCAAAATAATCCAAGAAATCCTGTGCTGAAAAGGGAGAACGACTAGCAGGTGGCTGCCCGTGAATAAGAAATGCGACCGTTTCAAACAAAAACTTTGAGTTATGTTTGTTTTAATTGATCAAATCAGAGTAATAGGTCTGCTTCGTGGCCAGGAGTGCATGCTTATAATCTAAAATAGCATCCCGCCACACAAGGCGGAACCTCTAATTTGGAACAACGCCATTTCCGTTCCAAACCTCTAGCCTTCTGCCTGAGGTCACGCAAATAATCATTGAACCAAGGTGACTGTGCCTTTGGAGGGCGTGACCTTAAAAGAGGAGGCGCAATCTTATCAAGTGTAATTTTAAGCGTTAAATTTAGACTATCCATGAGGCTGTCCACTGATTTAGCATTCTCCAGATTCAAAGCTAAAATGTTATGTGTCGACGCAGATTGAGGAGCGAACCTGCGTCAGACAGGACCCAGCACTAAAAATAACCAGAAAGCGGTTCCATCAACAAAAAAACAATTCATTTTTCACCTGTGCCTAAATAAATTATACAAAAAACCCCAACCCAATGTCCTTCAAGAGGAGTGACCGCTGGCACGCTCTCCAGTGTTCATGGGGAGAGCAGTCCGGTGCTCCTGGACTCACTACCATCAAACAGACACCCCCCAGGTGGACACGACAAACTGACTCTCTGTTGAAGCACAGAAGATGTGAGGTACGTTAGCAGTTATAGCAATTTCTTTCACAAAACACATGCTATCAGCAACACATCAAGGTCTGTACTTTTTATCTTTATGCACATGAGCAGCTTCTCACAATAAGTGGAGGATCACTTATCCTGCACGCCACAGCAGTGAGAAGCAAGCCACACCATTCTCATCACAATTTCACGTATACTATGTAGCAAAACATCAAGTTACTATCTACAATTAGTCCAACAGTTAATTACCTTTACTGTGTGCTGACAGCATGTGTCCTCACCCTTCCTTGCTTCACAGGCTTAATGTGTCAAACCCAGGTGCGGTCCTCAGCATCTCACAAACGAACATCACAAGGTCGAGTTCCCGGCAGTTCTGCTTGGTTCACACATGCCTTAAAAGCAGAACGCCATCCAATTATCCGCTACAGCTGAAAGTCTTTAGGGCTGCACATGAGCACCAGTCCCAGGTGTCTCACATGATATTGACGAGGGTGAGGATTCTTCAGCCAGCACCTTTTTTCCACAGACAAATCAGCTTCCATGCAACCTGAGGAGCAAAGAAAAGAAAACAACACCAAAACCTCCAGCCACACCCCCCAACACACAACATAAAATATCAGGTAGTCTGGCCTCAAGTTCAGTCATAGTTGAGGGTTTAATACGACGCCACAGTTGTAGACAAGGTTGTTGTTCCACTAAATGCGGCAGCGTAAATGTAAACCTGATAAGTGAATGGTCAGACACTACAGATGCGAGTGGCAAAATGTCAATATTTGTGACAGCAAACCCACGTGCAAGAACCAGATCCAGGGTATTTCCACTAATGTGTGTTGGGTCCTGAATGCATTGCTGGAATCCTAAAGCATCCACAATTTGCATAAATGATTTGCTAAGGGGATCAGAGGGCTTATTTATATGAATGTTAAAGTCACCAATAATCAAAATGTTGTCTGCACTAGTTGACAAACTAGAGATGAACGCACCAAATTCATCTAAGAAGTCAGAATATGGGCCAGGGGGCCTATAAATAGTGACAAAATGACATAGCTGAGCTCCAGTTTTATGACCCTGACAGTACTTAGCATCATGGGCATAACGGAGAGTCAGATGCTCAAAGGAATTATATTTGTGACCCCCAACAACTAATAAAGAAAATCTAGATTTGTAAATAAAAGCCACACCCCCGCCTTGCTTCACACCACGAGACACGTGAGTAAATGTGTACGCTGGTGGACAGGCCTCATTCAAAGGAAGGAGAGTTGTGGGTTTGAGCCAGGTTTCACACAAGCCAATCATATCTAAATGATGATCTATGATTAAATCATTAATCAACAATGATTTCGAGGACAGTCATCTGACGTTCAGGAGACCCAGGGTAAGGACCTCAGTAGGGATGACAGTCTCACTGTTCGGAACCCAGCAAAGCAAGCCCAGGTTCCAAGAGTGCCACTGGCGCACATCAATTCGGCGGAGACATGGACATCCGGGCCAACACTCCTCAGAGCCGACCAGCGGCACCACACAGGCTCTAACCGGATCCACAAGGCGCCAGGGCAGCACAGATCCTGCCAGAATTCTGTGCACAGCTTGTCCGGAAGCCAAACAGCAAGCCAAACAGTGCTTCAGCTTCACCAGATGTCCACTTCGTCTCCCGCGGCAACGACTGCGCTTTTGGCCAAAAGGCAGCGCAGGAGCATGGTACAGAAAAGCCGGCAACTCCGATAAAAATGGGGGCGGAAAGTTCTGTCCACCCGCTGATAACCACACCGCACCACGAACCGGGGGCTGGAGATCCAGCAGAGTTTGGCAATCATACACCCACAATGCCTCTGACTCAAAAACAGCATAAATTTAAAACAATAAAATAACAGACTGGAGAGCAGCAGACGTGCAGCCAGACACAACGGCGCCATCTTGGCACTCCCTCCACTAAATACTAAACTAGTATTTAGTTGTATAACCACAGTTTTTCATGATTGCTTCACATCTGCAAGGCATTAATTTTGTTGGTTTGGAACCAAGATTTTGCTCATTTACTAGTGTGCTTGGGGTCATTGTCTTGTTGAAACACCCATTACAAGGGTATGTCCTCTTCAGCATAAGGCAACATGACCTCTTCAAGTATTTTGACATATCCAAACTGATCCATGATACCTGGTATGCAATATATAGGCCCAACACCATAGTAGGAGAAACATGCCCATATCATGATGCTTGCACCACCATGCTTCACTGTCTTCAATGTGAAGTGTGGCTTGAATTCAGAGTTTGGGGGTCATCTCACAAATTGTCTGCAGCCCTTGGACCCAAAAAGAAAAATTTTACTCTCATCAGTCCACAAAATATTCCTCCATTTCTCTTTAGGCCAGTTGATGTGTTCTTTGGCAAATTGTAACCTCTTCTGCCCATGTCTTTTATTTAACAGAGGGACTTTGTGGGGGATTCTTGCAAATAAATTAGCTTCACACAGGCATCTTCTAACTGTCACAGCACTTACAGGTAACTCCAGACTGTCTTTGACCATCCTGGAGCTGATCAATGGATGAGCCATTGCCATTCTGGTTATTCTTCTATCCATTTTGATGGTTGTTTTACATTTTCTTCTACGCATCTCTGTTTTGTTTTGTTTTTTTGTCCATTTTAAAGCATTGGAGATCATTGTAGATGAACAGCCTATAATTTTTTGCACCTGCGTATAGGTTTTCCCCTTTCCACTCAACTTTTTAATCAAACTACGCTGTTCTTCTGAACAATGTCTTGAACGTCCCATTTTCCTCAGGCTTTCAAAAAGAAAAGCATGTTCAACAGGTGCTGGCTTCATCCTTAAATAGGGGACACCTGATTCACACCTGTTTGTTCCACAAAATTGATGAACTCACTGACTGAATGCCACACTACTATTATTGTGAACACCCCCTTTTCTACTTTTTTTTACTAATAGCCCAATTTCATAGCCTTAAGAGTGTGCATATCATGAATGCTTGGTCTTGTTGGATTTGTGAGAATCTACTGAATCTACTGGTACCTTGTTTCCCATGTAACAATAAGAAATATACTGAAAACCTGGATTAATCTTTTTAGTCACATTGCACTACTATTATTCTGAACACTACTGTAGGTTATAAGGTGCCAAAAATTTTAAAGAGAAGATTTAGATTTAGTGCTACATAAAGAATCTGAATTGAAGTTGTAGCTTTTCTAGTGAGTAGGGACAAGTATGTTTGGTAAAGTAGCCAAGATGTAGGTGGTTCGATTCCTCGTCAGGCTACCTGTGCGAGTCCTTGGACAAGTGTCTTTATCTACATGGTCTCAGTTCACCCAGATGTAAATGGGTACCATCCAGAGGTGGAGACGTCTTTCTCTTGATAATCCCTTGGTACTGAGAAAGATCGTCTCTTGAACGATTCCCAGACAGGATAGAAAATCTACATCTGCAGTCGATCTAGAGACACCTGTGCATGGGTTTGTTTAACATGGGAACGTTGATGCACGCCGACAAACACACAGTCCTTCAAAGATCCTTCACCTGGGCTGATGGCTAGGAAATCCCAGATGATCGAGCTCTGAGGATCTACTGCAGCCTTCATCCGCCTTCACAGCCAGTAGGTTACAAACTTCACTTGATCCTTTGTTAAAGACTTCTTCTTTCACCAGAGCCTCGCCAACATTTCATGTTCAGAGTTCCTGTTGGGCCTTCATGGTTACCATAGTGGCCACGGGGCACATAAGGTCCCCAACGTATTTCACCCTAACAGGCAATCCTGTACTTCATCCATTACCCAGGTGTCACAACCCAGACAAAGGGTTGGTTCTTGACACCCTAGAGAAGTAGCCTGTGATGGACTGGCATCCTGTCCAGGGGGAGTAAGCTCGCTTCATGCGGCTGAATCTGAGGATGAGCTCCAGCACCAATGGACCTCAGGGCCTATGAAGGATTTCCTACTTCTACAACTCGTTAAAAGAAAAATTATTTTCTAAAGACAATAATTTGGGACAGATAGTGAATATACCCACAGGGCTTTCCTGGAGATGAGCACATGCGTTCAAATTATATTGCTAATAGTTTCTCAAAGAATTAAGCTAATTAGCTAATTTCCAAGATTGCTGTACACCATGCGAATAGCTCAACACTGCAAACTTTAAAACTCTGTTCTCTGGGTTTCTGGCTTCGACCAAGAAGTACAAAGTACAAACAGGCTGAGTAACATTTTGGGAATCATAAATCAAGCAGCAATCCCCCTTTAATCCTAATTAAAAAGTCAGCGGTCACGACACCTCTGCTTCATCATGAGTACACTATTTATTTGGTTAACAAGCAGACATCCGGCACGTTTGAGCAAAGGGACTCCAGCGACGGCATGAGAAATGACTTCTTTGACAGCGCAGAATGTCAGGCTGCAACTGTAAGGCGGATGAACCTTGCTCTCACAGCTTCCACCTTGTCTGATTTCCCAGGGGCTCTGAGTGCTTGTTTCACAGAGTTGGGTCTACCATCACTCATTCAGGATAGCACTGTCTCCGCTTCTTGCAGAGCGCCGTCAAATCTCTGCACATATTAATGCAACACTAACTCAGGCCCATATTGTCGCCTGGCTTTTGGGTTTTGTTGCAAAAACATGCATTTGTCTCTGCAAAGGCAAATATGGTGGGAGTGGGGAGCTAATCTCTTACACAAAGAGAAAGAAGAATAGACCCGTGAATGTCTAAAATTACCACAGCGACACCAATAGATTTGCCTGTCAAACAACATGTTCTGAATAGAGTCCGACCGATAATTTGGTTGGATGATGGTATCGGCCGATAGGAGCTTTTCAGCAACATATCAGGATCAGTATTTATCATACCAAAAAACAGTGCCAAAAATATTTTGGCAGTTGGAAATAACATAATTACATAGTCTGTCTGCCAGAGGGTGCTCTAATAGAATTGTTTGCAATGTTGTCAAGCATCGCTGGGACCCCATCACCCCTTGGTTACATTAGCTAAAAGACATAGAGGCAAAGCAATCAGCTGCCATTCATTTTCAATAAGAGTGAGCATTTTACATCAAAAAGAGACTAGTGGTCACTATGCCACCAGCTAGGTGGGGCCAAAATAGATGAGAGGTCTATTTTATGCCAATTTTGAGAAATGTTACACGATTGCCAGTCCAAGTGAAGGCAGCATGACAGCAGTGTGCTGTAGGTTGGTCGGTCGTTGGTTATATTTATAGCAATTTACAATAAGGTTCACGTCTAAGCTGTTACATGAAACCTCAAATACATTTCCCTGTCATAAGGTTTTGATAATGACATGTTCGTAATTATTGCCATTAAGCACTTTTCAGTATGGTAAACTTTTTACTCCTTAATATTTTATCGGTTGGCATTGTTGGACAGAATGTTTCATGACGCTTGTTTTCAGACCACTTGATGAGGACACAACGTACACAGCTGATAAATCAAGGTCTTCATTATCTTCATCTGGGGTAAGAAGCACCATAAAATATTCTGTTCTTTGCTTATCACGCTGACACAAGACACAGGCACCACAAAATTTTGATATAACACATACCGTTCAGATAAACAATGTAAGCATGTCACCCGCAAACAGATGTCAAATGCAACACTCGACATCCAATCACATAACTGTACTGATCCACGCAATAGGGCAAGGCCCGCCCACCTGGGGGTCGGTTGAGCGCAGGCTTAAAAACGTAGGCGGGGTGCTACGTCGGGGCTCTTGGTTGCAACGTAGAGGGGACACTTGCTCCAAGACCCCAGCACTGTTGTAGTGACTCTCTGTTCATTCGGTGAAGGCATCTTTTCAATACATCTGGTTTTTGAAGTCAGTGTCCTGTCAGTCTCTGAGTGTTCAAGTTCATTCACCACACAAACTTACTGGGGGGAGGGGAGATCCAAGCAAGAAAATCCCCTACAAATAAAATAAGAAATGCTGAACAAAATGACAGGCAAGCGCCATCATAAAACCACAAAATACTACACCATCATCAGACTAGCAGTAGGGGTGGAACAATACATTAGCTCCATGATACAATACAGAATTACATCACTGTTTTACACTAATTATGTAGAAAGTAGTCAGTGCTGAATGTTTCACTTTAAAGAAACAAAGTATTCTCAACAACAAATTGTAGTCCTTAATTGTGAGCAACACTCATTTTAAAAAACACAATATGAATAGATACAGGCCCCAAGATATCATTATCATGATTAGAGCCCGACCGATATGGATTTTTTGAGGCCGATGCCGATAACGATATTTGGATGAAAAATGCCGATAATCGATAAATCAGCTGATTTGCCAATAGCCGATAAATCAACTGATATTATTTTTTTTTTTTTAAATGAATAAAATGTTCTTTTTTGGACCCTTAACAAAAAAGATATGAGCTAAAAGCTGAAGCTTTGTCTCACATTGATTAACTTTATAACAGAGAAGAATTTTCAAGTTCAAAAAATGCGATCAAGAATTAAACCTTTATGAAATTAGCAACTACATATCCTTAAAAAGAGTTGTGAAATACAGCTGATCTTGTACCTCTTGTTGCTACAACTTAGATATAGGTTCAGGATAAGGATGTAGATCCTTCTAAACTTACTTGTATGCTTTTGTCAGCCAATCAGTGCAGTGTGACGGCGAACTACAGGGGCTGGTGATGAACACATTTAAGCAGGTGTGTAAGCAGCTCTCAGATGAATGGAGTCAGAACTCCATCTACTGGGCAAATGTGCAATTGCCGACACAAACATTATTTCAGTAACTGTTCTGTTTATGAGAAATTATCGGTGTTCTATCGGCAAAATTGCGGCCGATAGTGAGTACTTTGAAAAGGCCGTATATCAGCCAATAATATTGGCTGGCCGATATATCAGTCGGGCTCTAATCATGATACATGATGTATCATCCAACCCCTAACATGTAACGTTAGCTACAAGCAGCTAATGCAGGTAAACCAGTCACAAATCTGCTCTTTGCCCGCAAGACGAACCTACACAGATAGCGTAGAAATAAAAAGGGAAGCAGGAAGGTGGGTTTTTTAACGATATTCAATATGCTGATATTTTCAGACTTGTTCTGGCCAATACCGATATATAAACATTGGTGTGTTTTTCCTTTTAATTTAATTCAAGAGCACATCATAAGTCGGCCCAATGTGCTTCACCAGGATAAAGTCGAACCTGACCCACCCATTTTATATTCCTACAGATTATGCGGCGGCCTGATTTGTTCTGTTGTTAATTTTAAAATGTCAATGACCTTTAGATGTTTTATGTTGCAAATGCAGTCAAACACAAGGCACACTATGTCAGTGATCCAAGTAATGGCTCCAACATTTATCAGTAATTAATTTAACAATTAGTATGGATTAGTTGTTGCAGCCCAAGTTAATGACATCACCTAACTAATGCAGTAGGAGGAGGAGAAAAAGAACTATAAGAGAAAGGAGGAGGGGAAGGAGAAGAGGAAGAAGAAGGAGAAGAGGAAGAAGTAAGAGAAGGAGAAAGATGAGGAGAAGAGGAAGAAGAAAGAGAAGGAGAAGCAGAAGAAGAGAAAAGGGGAGAATGAGAAGCAGAGGAAGACAGAAGAAGGAGAAGAAAGAGAAGCAAAAGAAGAAGAAGAGGAAGAAGAAAGAGAAGGAGAATCAGAAGAAGAAGAGGAAGGAAGAGAAGAAGAAGGAAAAAGGGAAGATGAATAGGAAGACGGAGGAGATGGAGAAGAGAAGAAGAAAGAGAAGGAGAAGAAGCAGAAGAAGATGGAGAAGAAAAGGAAGGAGGAGGAGAAGCAGAACAGGGAGAAGAGGAAGACAGAGAAGAAGAAGAAGAAAAAAGATGGAGAAAAGGAAGGAGGAGAAGCAGAAGAAGAAGAGAAGAAAAGGAAGAAGGAGAAGGTGAAGGAGAAGCAGAAGACAAAGGAGGGAGAGAAGGAGAAGAGGAAGAAGAGAGAAAAGGTGGAGGAGAAGGGGAATGAAGAAAAGGAGAAGAGGAAGAAGAAAGAGAAGTAGAAGAGGAAGGAGGAGAAGGAGAAGAGGAAGAAGAAAGAGAAGGCGAAGTAGAAGAGGAAGGAGAAAGAGGAGAAGAATGAGAAGAGGGAGGAGGAGAAGAGGAAGAAGAAAGAGAAGAAGGAGAAGAGGAAGGAGGAGAAGGAGAAGAGGAAGAAGAAAGAGAAGGAGAAGTAGAAGAGGAAGGAGGAAGAGGAGAGACAGAAGAAGAAGGAAAAAAGGAAGTAGCAGAAGAAGATCATCAAATTTAGAAGAAACGTCTAACTTTGTGGTTTATGGGCTGAAGCTGTTCCTCGGTTACCTGCGTCCTGTGAAGGCTAAAACCAACCAAAGCTTTAGGAAACAAACTATTAAATAACATTTTTTTAGTAGCTGCAGCGCGCAAACATAAAAACTGTAGAAAGCATTTGAGATTTTGAAAGAAATAAATCTGAGTCCCTCGTGGACTCTGAAGCCGCACAAACCCTGATGAGCAGAAAGTGCAGTTTTAGAGAACACAGAGCTGTTGCAGGAGGTCACTGGTCTCCACCAACTTGTTTATTATCATTTCACTTTCTGAGACCGTCTGCAGCGCCGGCTCTCATTTATTTGATACAGTGCGACGGCCACGGAAAGCCACACCTCCATTCATCATTTATAACTGCACTGTTCTGTGGAGAGCAGCAGCGCTAAAGCTAATCCCAGCACAGGCCGGACAGATCGCAAGTCCATAACAGGGCTAACAGACAACAAGATAACTCACATACGCACCAAGACATCTGATTTAAACTGTCCATCTTACTGTCATGTGACAAACAAACAAACAGATAACTCTGCCATTATTCCTTCGGAAAGGCTAAGGCGTGCAACAATATGTTCCATCCCCTCGTTTTTTCATTTACACAGTGATTCAAACACAACACATTCTGTCATCTGATAGCTCACCACATTAAAAGAGAATATAATGAGGACAAACTCATGACCATCCTGTGTACTTTGATGCACCAGATCAATCTGAAAAGCAACATTATTCTGCCAACGTAATATCCCATAGACGTGTCTGCCACCTGCTGGATTAGTAGATGTTGGATTGATGATTGATTAGGAGCAGGTGTGGTTGTCAGAGACAGACCATATTCACTTTGAAAAATAAAAAAATAGAAGTATTTCTGATCATGTCATGGTGTTTTCACTCTCAAATAACACGGTCATATCTCCACACAACCCTACAGAAAGGATTGTCTATGAATTTGCCAACAATGGGAAAAAAAATTGTGACTTATAGTGCGCTCTCTCTCTCTCTCTCTCTCTCTCTCTCTCTCTCTCTCTCTCTCTCTCTCTCTCTCTCTCTCTCTCTCTCTCTCTCTCTCTCTATATATATATATATATATAAAGCATCTTTTATAGTCAATACTTTAGTGGCCAAGTGGTTTGAGTAACAGAACATTTGTTCTTTTTACTTTGTTTTCCACACAACTTTATCTGCTAACTAACTAAATGCTGCTGCCAGACTTTTGACACAACACCAACTTTTGACCATGCGTTTATCTCTTCTAGATTGGACTACAGGAATGTTCTATTTTCTGGTTTACCGTAGTCCAGCATTAGGGCTCTCCAATTGGTTCAAAATCCTGCAGCCAGACTTTTGACACGAAGCAGAAGGTTCAACCACATTACACCCATTTTGCCATCTCTTCACTGGCTTCCTGGCCCAATGAGATCAGATTTTAAGGTTCTGTTACTAACCTATAAAATTGTTCACGGACTGGCACCTCCCTACCAAGCAGACCTAATTAAACCCTATGTACTGGCCTGGGCTTTGCATTCTCAGGGTGCAGGACTACTTTGTGTCCCTAGAGTGAATAAAACGTCTATGGGTCATAGAGCTTACTCTTATCATGCTCCTGTTCTGTGGAATGATCTCCCTGCATCAATAAAACAGTCAGATTGTGTGGAGACTTTCAAATCCAGACTTAAGACGCACTTATTTTCCCTTTTGTATGGCTAACATACTAGCATAGTATGTTACTATGCTTTTTACCCTTTTAATTCATTTTATTAGGAAACGGTGCGTGCCACAACCCCAACTTTATCTAAATTCTGGGTCTTTTAGCGAAGCTTAGGGCTAGTGGCCGGCGATCACCTTAGTATTTCTTCTGTTTTTCTTGTTGCTTAATGCTGACAAATTACACTGTATTTGTTGTCTTTCTGATGCTTGATTCTGCTTTTTTTCTTATCTCTCTGCTTGAGGTGCAGCTCCATCCAGAGATGGGTGTGGTATCTGTTCGAGAAACCATCCTGTGCACTGGCAACATTTCCTGTATGTTCGTTTTGTGAATTGTTTTGTAATTTGTGTCTGTGGTATGGCCTGGGCAGGGGGTCGCCCCTTTGAGTCTGGTCTGCTTGAGGTTTCTTCCTTAGAGAGAGTTTTTCCTTACCACTGTTGCTCTGGCGGTTGGTAAGGTTAGACCTTACTTATGTGAAGCGCCTTGAGGCAACCTTGTTGTAATTTGGCGCTGTATAAATTAAAAATTGAAACTGAACTGAAATCTGCACAAGAACGTGATGTGTATACATACACAAAACCCGAAAAGACACCATAACACTGCACTACCTTAAAAAGACACAGCAGATTTTTTTATGTCACTGCTGTTGGTTGACTACGAATAAAGTAGAACTGTATAGCCCTTTGAGTAACAATACTATTGTTACCTCTAAATATCACTTTTGTCCCTGTTATGTATTTAACCATAACTAATCCTGATCCTTGTCTGGATCTCATAATTTCACTCTTTGGTTGTCTGCCAAGGGATGTATATGACTGACAGGCTATTAAGACAAAGGTATTGGTTTTTTAGATGCTGAAATCTGCCCCTTCTACCTTTGTTAAAAAAATTAAACTTTCAGATCCAGTCAACATAAGAATGAAAATTCCACCAACTTCTATAGAAACTGGCTGAACATACTCATTCTGCCAACAGCGGCCAATTAAAACATTACTTCTTTATCAAAGGTAACCCTGATGGGTGTAGTTCTTGTGCATCTAGACTGGGCATAAACCCACCAGTGAGCAGCGGTGCTGTGACACTGCATTATCCTTTTTTGTGCCCAAACCCAGATTTACATGTTGGGCAAGAACTTTATTCATATTAATGCTGTATTAAGCCAATAAATGAGAAGATTTCAGGTCTGAATGCTATCTGCTGCCTAATTATTGAGATCATCATCTTGAACCGCTTTTCTGGATTTGAGTAACGGGAGCAACAGCTCCAGCAGGGGACCCCAGACTTCCCTTTCCCATGCCACATTGGCCATCTCTGACTGGGGGATCCTGAGGCGTTCTCAGGCCAATGTGGAGATATAATCTCTCCACCTAGTCCTGGATCTTCCCTGGGGTCTCCTCCCATATGGACATGCCTGGAACACCTCCCATGGGAGGCGCCCAGGAGGCATCCTTACCAGATGCCCGAATCACCTCAGCTAGCTCCTTTCAACGCGAATGAGCAGCAACTCTACTCCGAGCTCCCCACGGATAACCGAACTTCTCACCCTATCTTTAAGATGATCCCCATAATTGGTCAGCAACATAAACCACCCCCAAGACTCCTGAGGTGGTTGGAAGTTGAGATCTGCGAGATTAGCAGGCCAGATTAAAAGGACCACTTGGTTTAGTGATTCACTCTTGCCATCACAGCAATTCGTCAGAGTCAACGATGACCGTCTTCAGGCCTGGGGATCAGGCACAAGTCTTTCAGCAATGAGGTCAGACTAATTGTAGGAGATGGGTCTTCAGAAGAAGGCCTCATTTCTTGTTCGTTGCTCAATGCAATATGTCAGACAGATCACTTGAAGCGATGTTCACTACCATTTTGGCAGAAAAATCTCAATTTGTTGCAACACTCAAAGAACTGCCTCAGATCTTTTCCTAATTTCACATAAATTCAGTGTTTCAGAGAAAAACACCCAAAGGTTGAGAGGTTGTGGGGTTCAATGACATAAATCACAGTAAGTAAGTCCCTTCGGCACCTTTGTGCTACATGTTGTGATTTGATGCTGTATAAATAAATCGAATTGGATGGGGCAACAGTGAGTAATAAACAGGAGAAGACAAAAGAAATCAATGACATTTTCTCCGATAGTGGAGGTTTCACAGACTGGAGGCGAGTCTAAAACAAACATGTGCTGTTCCTAAGGTTTTTCTAAAAAATTTGCAAGAGCAAAGCTAACTCAGACTGGTGCAATTACCACTTCTGCCTTCTCTCGTTCAAGAGCCGCTGTCTCAACTTTTGGCAAATCATCAAGTGACTGTGGGTAAGTCTACACCTTACACACACTTGTAGCACCTTTGTGACGATATGTTGTGATTTGGTGCTGTATAAAAAAAATAACTAAATTGAATGTGGCAACAGTAAGCAATAAAGAGGAGAAGACACAAGAAATCAATGAAATTTGCTCCCATGGTGGATGTTTCACAGACTGGATGCGAATCTAAAATCAACATGTGCTGCTCCTGAGGGTTTTCCAGAAAATTTGCTAGCGCAGTCTGATAATTACAAAGTCTGCTCTACCTGTTAGCACGGTACTGTCAAAATCCATATCACAGGGCAAATTTTAATGTTTTTGTACAGTCTATACCACACATCTTGAGTTTAATCTAACATTTTTACACTTTTATCCTGATATAACAACTGTATAACACCCATTAAAATGATGACAAACAGTGAGCATCAAAGCTGTATTACCTGGAAGAGGTGCATCAATTCCAAATGAAAAACTCAAAATTTAAATTAAACAAGAGTCATTGGAAATCAGAAATACAAAGTGTCGGGGGATCACCAAGTACATGCTTATGCTAAATATGAATGAAATTGGTCAACTGGTTTTTGACATATCGTGTCAACAAGGGTAGTAATGACATTATCTTGAATATCTCGCTGTTATCTTGAAACTGACCCCAAGGTCACCATAATCAACTTGTGTCAGGGGATCACCCAAGTACACCGTTAGGCTAAATATGAATGAAATGGATCAACTTGTTGAGATATCACCCTAAAAAGGGTGGTAATAACAATATCTTGAACATCTCACTCTGACCTTGAAATTCCTCCCAAGGTCACCATAATCAAGTGGTGCTGGGGGATCACCCAAATACACTATTATGCTAAATATGAATGATATTGGTCAACTGGCTCTTAAGATAACGAACAACAAGGGTGGCAATGACAATATCTTGAATATCTCGCTGTGACAGTGAAATTCATCCCAAGGTCACCATAATCAACTGGTGTTGGGGGATCATGCAAGTACACTCTTATGCTAAATATGAATGAAATTGATCAACTGGCACTTGAGATATCGCGCCAACAAGTGAAAACGGCAGATGGACGAACAGACGGACAGATTTTATGCCCCCGTATTTCATACTGGGGAATAAAAATGAAAAAAATAATTCTCTATAGTGTAAAGTATTCTACACGACTCATTGTGCAGTATATAAAAATTGTTGCTTACTTTACTGAGTGCTTACTGTAGAGAAATGTACATATTTAACATAAATCCAACAAAAAAAATCCAACAAGCCCTCAGCAGGTGTTCAATATCCAACAACCCAGATTTGTAAACTGACTAAAAACTGAGCACCGATCTAAAAACGTGTTTATAGCAATAAAATAAAAGGATAAACTAACTTTTAATTAAAAGACTCTACTAATGTGTCGAGCCAGCATATTGTGTATCTGTCGGCAGGCGGCCAGCACCGGCCTGAAATAATAACGGCTGAACAAACGTTAAAACAGCAACTAAATCTCCCGACTCAAATGTTGGCTCCACGTTTTACTTTCTGAAGTGGTTACTAAATGTCTCTTGTCCCTGTGGAACAAACTGACGAGCAAACTACAGCAACAAATTCATTAGAGCTCATAAGTCTGCCAGGGATGTGCCGCGGAAAAAAACACACCAGCTCAAGTTTATTTTACAGCTCGTTTGTATAGATTTTATGTTAAACTTGGTCACATAAATGAAGTATAGCACATAATTTAAATCCCACGGCTTTGTTTTATTAATTCTGAATACATTCTTAAAATATATGCGACAATGAGCCAATCAGAGTCAGAGCCTGAAATGAAAACTTCATCTCACAGACAAAGCTATCACCTCCCACTTATCCCGGATTCCAGAGAACTGTTACGCAACTAGAGCTGCCTCAAGAAGAGAGAGTTTCTACTATTGCTACTGTTACTACTACTACTGTTACTTGCAAAAATGAAGAGGTAAAAAGTTCAAAGGAAAAAGAAGAGTATGACACCAACCTTTTAGCACACTTGCCGATGATGCAGGACAACTACTACTACTAAAATGTTCAACAGCTTATGTCACTCCCGCATGTCAATGTATGTGTGTGTGCCAAGTTTGGCTCAATTCTGTAGCACAAATGTGTATCTCCACTTAACTACTACTACTACTCCTCCTCCTCCTCAAGTGCTCAATACCCTATGTCACTCCTCATATGGCAAAGTATGTGTGTGCCAAGTTTAGCTCAATTCCGAGGTGCCGTTTGGACAGAGGAGGGGCATACACACATACACATACACACAAACATATATGCAGCTGTCTCTTAGTATGTAGATTTATTTAATAAATAAAATATACCCTTTAAAGATACCTTGTTTTATTAGTAATTAAACCTTTCTAAAAGCTTCAAAATCAGACATGACCTGCAGTACATTCATGGCCCACCAAGGGGTGTGGCCCACACTTTGGGAACCACTTTCAATTTTTCAATTTCAATTCAATTTATTTTCATTTGTATAGCGACAAATCACAATAAAGTTGCCTCAAGGTGCTTCACACAAGTAAGGTCTGACCTTACCAACCCCCAGAGCAACAGTGATATGGTATATGTTTATTTGAAATGGGACAATGGATATTAATGAACATTGTGACATGTAAAAGCGGTAAGGAAAAACTCCCTCTGAGGAAGAAACCTCAAGCAGACCAAACTCAAAGGGATGACCCTCTGCTTGGGCACAGATACAATCTACAGACACAATTTACAAAACAATTTACAAAATGAATATACAGGAAATTTTGCCAGTGCACAGGACAGGAGAGTTACAGAAACAGACACCAATCCCATCTCTGGATGGAGCCGCACCTCAAACAGAGAGAAAAAACAGAATCAGGCATCAGAAAGACAACAAACACCATATAATTTGTCAGCATTAAACAACAAGAAAAACAAAAGAAATACTAAAGTGATCGACGGCCATGAGCCCGAAGCTTCACTAAAAGACCCAGAATTCAGATAAAGTTGAGGCTGCGGCACGCTCCGTTTACTAATAAAATGAATTAAACAACTTAAAAAGCACAGTAGCATACTATGCCAGTATGCTAGCCATACGAAAGGAAAAATAAGTGCGTCTTAATTCCGGACTTGGGACTGAATCTGACTGTTTTATTGATGAAGGGAGATCATTCCACAGAACAGGGGCATGATAAGAGAAAGCTCTGTGACTTTTTATTCACCCTAGGGACACAAAGTAGTCCTGCACCCTGAGAACGTAAAGCCCGGGCCGGTACGTAGGGTGTAATTAGGTCAGCTAAGTAGGGAGGTCCCAGTCTGTGAATAATTTAATAGGTTAGTAGCAGAACCTTAAAATCTGATCTCACTGGGACAGGAAGCCAGTGAAGAGACGCCAAAATGGGTGTAATGTGGTCACATTTTCTGCTTCGTGTCAAATGTCTGGCAGCAGCATTTTGAACCAATTGGAGACCACTAATGCTGGACTGCGGTAAACCAGAAAATAGAACATTGCAGTAGTCCAATCTAGAAGAGACAAACGCATGGATCAGGGTCTCAGCATCAGCCATAGGCAGGATGGGACGAATCTTTGCTAGATTTCGCAGGTGGAAGAAAGCAGTCCATGTAATATTTCTAATGTGGAGGTCAAAGGGACAATGTAGGATCAAAAATTATCCCAAGGTTCCTCACTTTGTCAGTGTGATGTATGACACACAAGCCTAGGCTAAGCGTTAACTGGTCAAATTGATGTCTCACTGGACCAAGAACCATCATTTCAGTCTTATCAGAGTTTAAAAGTAGGAAGTTTCTAGACATCCAGCTTTTCACTGATGCAAGGCAATCTTCTGAGGATTTTATGTGGAAGAGATTACCAGCAGTTATCGGCATGTGTAACTGAGTATCATCAGCATAGCAGTGAAAGGTAACCCCAAAACAGCGCAATATGTGCCCAAGGGATGCTATATAAAGGGAAAAAAACAGGGGGCCTAAGACAGACCCCTGTGGAACCCCAAATTTTATGTCACTAAGGTTAGAGGTAGTGTTACTGTACAAAACACTGTGAGAATGACTGATCAGGTATGACATCAACCATGCAAGGGCACTCCCAGTAATCCCAAAATGATTCTCCAGTCTATCGAGTAGAACATGATGATCCACGGTATCAAACCACTTCTCTACAGTTGTAAGTTACCATGACTGGGATCAGGAACATCTTATTCCAATGGTGAACTGGGTGGTATTCACACCAGTGCATCTGTCAGCCTCTGCATTTTACCCATAATTCCTTTGTTGGTGCATAGAAGTACAGAGGTGAACATGTGCACACGCAAAAGCATAAACAACAAAGTGTCAACAACACGCTGTGCAGGGGAACAAGCTGAGTGGCTGAATTGTCCGACTCAAAAAATTCCCCTTTATCGCCGCAGTCAGCACTTTTGTCTACCATGTTTCTGCTGATAAACACAACTTGCATTTATTTGCATTTCTGTGGCTCGGCTACTCATATAAATTTCTCAGCACAGCATGACACGTTCTGCAAACACTCGGATCATTTTTCTAAAAAGTGCACAAGATGAACAAACGGCCACAAAATGCAACACAGGAAGACACCGATTCCTCTATCAGAATGACGGAAGACCAAAGCCGGGTGCACGTATCGACTAATAATATAAATCAGGAGCAAAGTTGCAAGCAAGCAGTAAGTAACCTCTGCTGCACATACGTGTGTGTGTGTGTATATACGAGGGCTGTCAATAAAGTTACGGTCCTTTTTATTTTTTTCAAAAACTATATGGATTTCATTCATATGTTTTTACGTCAGACATGCTTGAACCCTCGTGCGCGTGCGTGAGTTTTTCCACGCCTGTCGGTGACGTCATTCGCCTGTGAGCACTCCTTGTGGGAGGAGTCGTCCAGCCCCTCGTCGGAATTCCTTTGTCTGAGAAGTTGCTGAGAGACTGGCGCGTTGTTTGATCAAATTTTTTTCTAAACCTGTGAGACACATCGAAGTGGACACGGTTCGAAAAATTAAGCTGGTTTTCAGTGAAAATTTTAACGGCTGATGAGAGATTTTGAGGTGATTCTGTCGCTTTAAGGACTTTTCACGGTGCGAGACGTCGCGCTGCGCTCTCAGGCGGCGTCGTCAGCCTGTTCAAGCTGAAAACATCCACATTTCAGGCTCTATTGATCCAGGACGTCGTGAGAGAACAGAGAAGTTTCAGAAGAAGTCGGTTTCAGCATTTTATCCGGATATTCCACTGTTAAAGGAGATTTTTTTAATGAAAGACGTGCGGACGGGTCCGCGCGTCGGGACGCAGCCGCCGCGACGCTCCGCCACAGGAAAAACACCTCCGTTGAAAGCCTTAAGGACAAGTTGGAACATGTCCTGCCTGTTAAACAATTTCTCATATACTCACTCCACTGAAAGCCATCAAAAGCCGCCTGGATTTTACAAATGGTTATCAACACGGAGGTGTTTTTCCTGTGCCGCCGCACCGCGTCGGCTGCGTCCCGACGCGCGGACCCGTCCGCACGTCTTTCATTAAAAAAATCTCCTTTAACAGTGGAATATCCGGATAAAATGCTGAAACCGACTTCTTCTGAAACTTCTCTGTTCTCTCACGACGTCCTGGATCAATAGAGCCTGAAATGTGGAGGTTTTCAGCTTGAACAGGCTGATGACGCCGCCTGAGAGCACTGCGCGACGTCTCACACCGTGAAAAGTCCTTAAAGCGACAGAATCACCTCAAAATCTCTCATCAGCTGTTAAAATTTTCACTGAAAACCAGCTTAATTTTTCGAACCGTGTCCACTTCGATGTGTCTCACAGGTTTAGAAAAAATTCTGATCAAACAACGCGCCAGTCTCTCAGCAACTTCTCAGACAAAGGAATTCCGACGAGGGGCTGGACGACTCCTCCCACAATGAGTGCTCACAGGCGAATGACGTCACCGACAGGCGTGGAAAAACTCACGCATGCGCACGAGGGTTCAAGCATGTCTGACGTAAAAACATATGAATGAAATCCATATAGTTTTTGAAAAAAATAAAAAGGACCGTAACTTTATTGACAGCCCTCGTATATATATATATGTTTGGGAACCACAGAATCTCATCTCTGCTGTTTGCAGATGATGTGGTCCTGTTGGCTTCGTCAAACCAGGACCTTCAGCGTGCACTGGGGCGGTTTGCAGCTGAGTGTGAAGCGTCCGAGATGAAGATCAGCACCTCCAAATCCGAGGCCATGGTTCTCAACTGGAAAAAGGTGCCTTGCCCTCTTCAGGTCGGTGGGGTGTCCTTGCCTCAGGTGGAAGAGTTTAAGTATCTCGGGGTATTGTTCACGAGTGAGGGACGGATGGAGCGTGAGATCGATAGAGGGATCGGTGCAGCGTCTGCAGTGATGCGGTCGCTGTATCAGACCGTCGTGGTGAAGAGAGAGCTGAGCAGGGGAGCAAAGCTCTCGATTTACAGATCAATCTACGTTCCGACCCTCACCTTTGGTCATGAGATTTGTCTCAAGACCGAAAGAACAAGGTCGTGAGTAAAAGCAGCCGAGATGAGTTTCCTCCGCAGGGTGGCTGGGCGCTCCCTTAGAGATAGGGTGAGGAGCTCTGTCACTCGGGAGGAGCTCAGAGTCGAGCCGCTGCTCCTCCACGTTGAAAGGAACCAGCTGAGGTGGCTCGGGCATCTTTTCCGGATGCCCCCTGGACGCCTTGCTAGAGAGGTGCTCTGGGCACGTCTCATCGGGAAGAGGCCCCGGGGAAGACCTAGATCACGTGGGAGGGACTACATCTCTCAGCTGGCTTGGGAACGCCTCGGGGGAGGTGTGTGTATCGGGAGGTCTGGGCGGCTTTGCTTGACCTGCTGCCCCCGCGACTTGACCAAGGATAAGCAGAAGAAAATGGATGGATGGATGGATGGATAGATTAGATAGAACTTTATAAATCCCTTGGGAAGACTCCCTCAGGGAAAATGAGGTTCCAGCAGCATTGTACAGCAGCACACAGGGTAAGACGCACACAGACTATCAAAAGTAGAAATAAAAAATTATTTGTAAAATGTAAATACAAATATAAATACCAGAAATACTGGTTGCTACTGGCTTACTGACTACTACTGTTCCTCTCATTCCCGTCCCCTGTCTTCCTGTTACTCCTCCTCCTTCCAAGTGAGGAGTTGTACAGTCTGATGGCCTGAGGGACAAAGTAGGTTTTTAGTCTGTTTAAGATGTGTAACGACAATCTGTCTACAGCAGCGCAGCCTGAAGGACTGTGTATGAAGGAACTACTGAGGGAAGCCACCAAATCAAAAATTTAAAAACTGACTTACAACTTCAAGTTTTCTTGTGTTACTTAATGAAGCAGCGACTGATGAAGCAGCTACAGAAGGCTTTTAAATCCAGAGCAGTCCCAGACATCTTGGTGGCTTCCCTCATGCAGGTGCATTAAGTATGCAAAGTTGTATTTTATGTTAATGTTGATCATTTTGGAGAAATCTGCTTTCATTTAATCAAATTCTGTTAAATTTTTTTTGTCAAAACATTAAAATTTGCAAAAATCAAAAGAAGCAATTACTTTTAAACGGTACAGAAAAGTGCATGCTGCACCCCTGCTATGAATGCACGGATGAGGACAAGCACAGATTCAATCACACACCCACATGCCAGAGTCTAAAAATAGTTCCTCGAGTAGAAGGTTTAAATCCCGTCGGGCTGGAAAAATGCACCTTGAAAAGATTTATGTGCAAAAACCTAATTGTGGGTTTCTTTCGACATTCATCTTGTTCTAATTAATTGCAAGCTCAAGAGAAGCGTTCTTAGAAAAAAAAATCAGATTTCCTGCCCCATGGCACAGTGCAAGTCTAATTTATCTGTAGGAGGTTTATAGCGTTTTAATCAATAACAACGATTCAATGAATAAGTTTAACAGCTGCTCAGACTTCTGGTTTGCAAAACAAAAGCTGCACCTTGGAGCAAACACTCTTCAGACGATTTGAAGACGTTCTCCACCTCGGCTGCCAAAGACTTTCAACAATTCACTCAGTGCAATGGAGACAAACGTGTGCAGTCCGCGGACGCTTCATTTATTTGCTGGCACAAAAATACATGTTTCAATTGTCTATATATATATATACATACATATATATATATATATATATATATATATATATACATATATATATATATATATATATACATACATATATATATATATACATACATATATATATATATATACATACATATATATATATATATACATACATATATATATATATATATATATATATATATATATATATATATACATACATATATATATATATATACATACATATATATATATATATATATATATATATATATATATATACATACATATATATATATATATATATATATATATATATATACATACATATATATATATATATATATATATATATATATATATATATACACATACATATATATATATATATATATATATATATATATACATACATATATATATATATATATATATATATATATATATATATATATATATATATATATATGCACAAATTATAAAAAATAAACTCAATTCACCAATTACTGGAAAAATGACCATTTATTAACTAATAATCTACAACACCTGGCAAAAATTATGGAATCACCGGCCTCGGAGGATGTTCATTCAGTTGTTTAATTTTGTAGAAAAAAAGCAGATCACAGACATGATACAAAACTAAAGTCATTTCAAATAGCAACTTTCTGGCTTTAAGGAACACTATAAGAAATCAAGAAAAAAAATTGTGGCAGTCAGTAACGGTTGATTTTTTAGACCAAGCAGAGGGAAAAAAATATGGAATCACTAAATTCTGAGGAATAAATTATGGAATCACCCTGTAAATTTTCATCCCCAAAACTAATACCTGCATCAAATCAGATCTGCTCATTAGTCTGCATCTAAAAAGGAGTGATCACACCTTGGAGAGCTGTTGCACCAAGTGGACTGACATGAATCATGGATCCAACACGAGAGATGTCAATTGAAACAAAGGAGAGGATTATCAAACTCTTAAAAGAGGGTAAATCATCACGCAATGTTGCAAAAGATGTTGGTTGTTCACAGTCAGCTGTGTCTAAACTCTGGACCAAATACAAACAACATGGGAAGGTTGTTAAAGGCAAACATACTGGTAGACCAAGGAAGACATCAAAGCGTCAAGACAGAAAACTTAAAGCAATATGTCTCAAAAATCAAAAATGCACAACAAAACAAATGAGGAACAAATGGGAGGAAACTGGAGTCAACGTCTGTGACCGAACTGTAAGAAACCGCCTAAAGGAAATGGGATTTACATGCAGAAATCTAAACGAAAGGCATCATTAACACCTAAACAGAAAAAAACAAGGTTACAATGGGCTAAGGAAAAGCAATCGTGGACTGTGGATGACTGGATGAAAGTCATATTCAGTGATGAATCTCGAATCTGCATTGGGCAAGGTGATGATGCTGGAACTTTTGTTTGGTGCCGTTCCAATGTGATTTATAAAGATGACTGCCTGAAGAGAACGTAAATTTCCACAGTCATTGATGATATGGGGCTGCATGTCAGGTAAAGGCATTGGGGAGATGGCTGTCATTACATCATCAATAAATGCACAAGTTTACATTGATATTTTGGACACTTTTCTTATCCCATCAATTGAAAGGATGTTTGGGGATGATGAAATCATTTTTCAAGATGATAATGCATCTTGCCATAGAGCAAAAACTGTGAAAACATTCCTTGCAAAAAGACACATAGGGTCAATGTCATGGCCTGCAAATAGTCCGGATCTTAATCCAACTGAAAATTTTTGGTGGAAGTTGAAGAAAATGGTCCATGACAAGGCTCCAACCTGCAAAGCTGATCTGGCAACAGCCACCAGAGAAAGTTGGAGCCAGATTGATGAAGAGTACTGTTTGTCACTCATTAAGTCCATGCCTCAGAAACTGCAAGCTGTTATAAAAGCCAGAGGTGGTGCAACAAAATACTAGTGATGTGTTGGAGCGTTCTTTTGTTTTTCATGATTCCATAATTTTTTCCTCAGAATTGAGTGATTCCATATTTTTTTCCTGATTTCTTATAGTCTTTCTTAAAGCCAGAAAGTTGCCATTAATGACTTTAGTTTTGTGTCATGTCGGTGATGTGCTTTTTTTCTACAAAATTTAACAACTGAATGCACATCCTCCGAGGCCGGTGATTCCATAATTTTTGCCAGGGGTTGTATATATTTACTTTGAAGTTATGATCGCTGCTTGGCTCTATAAGCTTGAATCAAATGATACAAATCTGCTTGTACAATGGTTATTACACCATCAGCTGTAATCACGTTTTAGCCGCTAAATCTCTGTTTGCATAAACGTCAACATAAACAGTATTAAGAGCATTAATTCCATTTAAAGTCTTTATAGTCCAATAGTTTTACACTTTTAATAGACACAGCACGTTATGTGCCTTCTCAAACGCGTCCTCAAGGACTTCTTCACCTCCACGTTTTCCATCTCTGCTGCTCTGCAACAAGCTGATCAGCTCATTCAGGTGTGCAAGAGACACCTGAGTCCGAAGACATCTTTGTACAGTAAAACAAAAAAAGAAAAGAAAAGATAAAAGTTGTACATTAACCTCCATGTGTGCACTGCACGTGTATTTTTTTTTCTTCTCATGAAACGCAGTTAAAACTCCTCAATAACTTTTGTTTCACACCACACATCTAATCTGCTAAAGGTAATGAGTCATTCAAAAAATTAAAACAGTAAATAAAATTTTGTGATTCTTCACAATGGTCTCAGTGATAGTTTGTGGGACAGCAAGTCTGCCACTATACAGCACACGAATGAGGGTTACCAACTGGTGCCTTGCGGGCCGTGTTTGCCCCAGTCTCATTTTGTGTGGACTTGTTTTACCAGCGTGTCAGGACTTAAGCTTTGAAGAAAAATAATGGGTGCATGTGCAGCCTGAGATCTGTTAATGATGATTAGGAAGGATTCTGACAATAAAAATGTACAAGAAGTTTTGCTTGTACCCAAATACATTGTTGGCATCCATGCGGCTGGTGGTGTGGTTGCTAAAGCTGAAACTGAGTGACAATAATAATGAGTGATAATATGAAAAAATACTTGCGTATTCTGTGAAAAGCAGCTTTTGTTTTTGTTTTAAACCACCAATGATCAAGCTCTGCAGAACTATGACAGGATGACATAATCATATAAGCATATCTGAGCACCTCACATTTTTCCACACAATGCATGTTTTTTGGGGTGGGCCTGAAAGACAAAACAAACTGTCGGAGAAGCACGGGCATAACTACATTTCTTGTTATTACAGCCAGCAGGTATCACAGTGATTAAGTTTGAGCTGCATGCACAGAAATTAAATAAATGTGAGAGGAATTCAATTAAACATGATTATTTTGCTTACATTTGGAAAAAATACACGTGAATTAGCCATTATCCTCTAAACCCCTAAAGTGACGGTGAAAATACCCTCTAAAATATAAAAATGAATTTAAACTTACCCTCACATTAAAAGCCAAGAGGGAACATATAGGGATTATATACCATATAGGGAACATATAGGGATTATATACCATATAGGGAACATATAGGGATTATATACCATATACACACACACACACATACACATATATGTTTGATTTACTACAAATTGACTTTGGTGGTGGTGGGGGGGGAGGGGGTACTTGCATGTGTGCCGTTCTGTGAGATTTTATGCAAAGCAAAAAGTTAATTTTCATAATCCACCAAAAAAATCAAAACTTAAAAAAAAAAAAAAAAAAAAAATCACATTTCTAACTTCACTGTTCCAGTTGCATATATTTGAAAATAATTTCATGCGCATGCAAACTGAGCTGGAACATCAAAAAGGCCGGTTTGCCACCTTTAACAGTTAAAAACTGGAGCAAAGTTGTTTGTTTTTTTTACACACACACACACACACACACACACACGCACACAGAGTTTCTATCTGATAACATTTCTAATCAGTTAAGTAACTATGAAATTAAGCAATTACTCTGTCTTACTGGCCCTCCTGGGACACGGCTAACACATCACTTTGGGAACCACAGGATTAAAGCGGCACTAATTGGACTCATTCAAGGCCGGTGTTACGCCATCTGAGAATTTTTGGGGGCTGATTTAAGTGAAAAAAATATTCTTAAATCCATTTCTACCTGCAGCCTAACATTCTTCCCAATTTAAAGCAGTTGTTTCAGTTTGAACAATTTTACTGTAATTTCAGGTCTCTACAGAAATCGGCTGTCAGCTGCTTCAGTTGGGCCCACACGTCACTGGAAATGTGAGTCTGTGGAGGAATCTGAAGTGTAAACCTCAAAATTTAATGACCGCAGGCTCAGATTCTTATGCACGTCCACGTATCACGAGACAAGGACCGTGGAGTCCGTGTGACCGATGTCCAGTCGGTCAACATCTCAGCATCGTTTACATCTCACACACGAGGGCGAGTCAGCTTCAATGTCAGATCAATAAGCAAGTCGACATACGTGTAATGAAAATTTTAATTCAAAGTTAAATTCCTCCAGCTGAACTTCTGAGCTCGAGCACAGACAGAAAGATGTGGCGCCACTTGACCTTGAAACTGTCCAAATTGCTTAAACCTGAGTGTAAAGCAACACCCCCCACACACACACACATAAATATAGCAGCAGCAAGAATAGACAGAAGAACGAGTGTACAAACACAAGAATATGTCAACACCATTCGAAATTAAAAATGTTTATTGTCCTACAGAAACAACAACTTGAACTACAGAACCAGGTAAATACTATATTTTCCGAAGCATACGTTATGTTTTTGTTTGTTGTACTAGTTGGGAGGTCTCGCAACTTATATAAAAAAAATTTCACCCATCCATTATTAACAATAATAAACACTGGTCAACATGATTTTTCATGCATGGAGTTTTTCAACAGATTTTGGGTCATTTGGGGGCTGAATCCAAACCTGGTGTTAGTTTTTGCCAGTCACATCATGTTTTTGATATGAAAACATATTTCTCGTATCAAGCATTGAAGCAAAAGCTGTAGTCTCATACACGTCTTCAGCGCCATAAACGATATTACGGCTCTTGTTCAAGTGAACCTGTTTTAAAAACTATGCTTTTGAAGCTGCTCTTGTGCAGGATTAGTGGTGTCAAACTCGTGTGAATGAGCAACTTTGGTGTAATCCATCAACATGGAACATGCAGACTGTGATTGAGAAAATCTAAGCACAGATTCAGATTCAGCACCTAAAAATGACCCAAATCAGTTCTCAAAGTCCATGCAAGGACAAAAAAAATTGTTGCGCAGTGTAATTAGAATCTATACAGGATTTTCCCAGGAGTCAAAGGACGAAACTAAATTCTGTCTTAGTAAATATGCTGCAAATGCACACTCCATCAGCTACTTCGGAATATGTCATGATATGTATTTCTACTTCATCCAGATAGCTAAGATCTGTGTTTATGTGGAGAAATTAAAAACATTTGATCAATTTAATCTATAAATCTATGTCTGTCCAACTCAGTTGACATAACAGAGTACTCCTGCTGTCCCAACAGCTTTTCTACTTGTCCCACACAACCAGACATGCGTAAGCTGCAGGAATTTCGGACCAAATCAGACCTGACTGACACGATACTGTAGTTCTTATTGAGCCACCTTTTTAATGAGAGCTGAGTGTGAGACTGCTTCGGCGAAGGCACGTGTGCCAATAAAGCATCAATATTAATAGTTCATTCATAATTCTGAATGAGACCCTCCTGGCCCACATGCTTCAGTTTCCGATCAATAAAAAATCTATGTGGGACTTTTTAAATTTTTATATTGAAAATTACTGGCATTATTAAAAATTAAACAGGTTTCACAAAGAGGAGAAGACGTGCGTCTGCATGGAAAGGCTGCATATATCATCAGTAAATTCTAGTGCGTTGGGGGGGATCTTGTTACATAGTTAAAAATTATTACAATGCATTTTAAAGCTAACACAGCAGAGCGAAGGCTCCTAGCAGTCAGAGATTCCTTTTCTCTCTCCAAACCCATGAAACCTAATAAAAGAATTGATTACAGGCTGGACTGGGGCTGGCAGGCTGCTGCAGGGCAGGGAAAAGGGACGTTTTCATAGAGCACACAGTAGAAAGTATGGATCTAACTTAAGTCATGGCAGAACCTTTAATTCTATTACACGGGACTAACTGTACCAATAATATTTTACCAAGCTGCCTGCAGGCACTTTTAAATGGGCTAATTCTGAGCTGTCCTAAATGACACTGGCCCCTGTAAAGCACAGTTGCGCATCCACGCCGAACACAGCTGCAGGTCTCAACATGTTGCACATTGATTTGAGTTCCAGTCTGTCCAGTCATGCTGCAGCACCAAAAAAAACATCCACAGCTTTAAAATGAAGCTGCACAGCCTTTGGGTTTTTTAAGATTATAAGTCATAGAAAGACTTTACTTTGGCACTACTATAATTTTATTATTTATACACCTGGCACATGAAGCCAGAATCAAGCAGAATGACATCAGAATGACGAGTTTGTGCAAATCTGAAAAGTGATGGATTTCAGTTCCAAAACGTTCTGACAGCCATCTGCGGAAGTCCACACATTGGGTCAAAATCAGCCGGCGTCCCCGAGCGTGATGCACATGTTCAAAACCCTCCAAGCGCTGCCGAGATGGGACACCTATCCGACGGTGGTCCATGTGCAATCTGAGGACCATCTGACAGCAATGTACATATTCCAATGGCGATAAAACGGGATCCAAAACAATTTGAGCGCATACGAGGGAACGTCGAGATGAATCTGGCACCGCAAAGCCTGCTGGTATGACCTGTACATGCCACGTATAATAATGACGTGGAGCTGAAACCGGCAGCCTGTGGTTAAAATCCTCTCATGCAAAATAAAAATGAATTCCCAGGTGATAATCCAATCATCGCGGTGTCCAGAGTTGTGTTGTGCTCCTGAAGTGAGCAATAAAGAAAAATAAATTAAAGTTCGCTGGAAAGGTGTTCCGTCTGACACAGGGGACAGCATGGCACACTGCCAGCAAACTTTCAGCCAAGCTGGCCAGTGGCACAGGCTCATGCAGCTACATACACACACACACACGTGGTTGAGCGATAATTGCAGCCCCACTCGCGTTACGCACTCACATGCACGTGAGGAACACAACACTCCAGATGTTTGGACATCGGGCAGTCTGCAGCGCCTTTTATGGCCGTCTGTAAGCAGTCTGTGTCATTTACCTGTTGTCTACATGCCCTTTGGATGCCATCATGCAGGTGTGGACGAGGTAATCCGGATGCCTTCTGACACACCTGGCCATGCCGTTTTTCCTCCCGACTGCGTCGGATTATGGCAATATTTGCCGTGTCAGGCATGGTTCCTGCACATTCTTGCTATGTGTGACGGGGGCTGTAATATGTAAATAATTACCTCCGCCAAGAAGGTTATGTTTTCGGTCGCATTTGTTTGTTTATCTGTCTGTCAGCAGGATAACTCAAAAAGTTTTGAACGGATTTTGATGAAATTTTGTGGAGTGGTTGGAAATGACAAGAGGAACAAGTGATTAAATTTTAGTGGTGATCCGGATCATGATCCGGATCCCGATGCTAATGCGTTAGCATGACTACGGCATTTTCAATGTTAAAAGTTAGCATTAAGCAGTTGCAGCTGTCATCACATTCGGGTGCATTTGTTTTCAAATTGTAATATTTCTTAAATTTATTTTTGTTTATATATTAATAATCTAATGATTATTATATACAATTTTAGAGAAAGAGACAAAAAGAAATAGATCACTGTACCAAGGAGGGAATCTCTTTAGGGTCAGTGACCCTATGGCCTTGTTTAGAGAAGTGTTTCATAAATGTTAAAAAATTAATATATTTGCAGTTTAGTTGAATAATAAATTGAATTTAGTCTCTTATTTGTTTTTGTCTATAAGCACATGCAATATCAATATCAGTGCTCAGATGACAGTAGCTTCTGGGAAAGGTGCAAGTTGCAATAAACTGTGATGCCAAGCGCTAAGGATACATGCTATCCAGTCACAGCAGATGAAACTTTTTTTATTACTGAGCAAACATCATTGTTAGACTTTTTTAGGTTCAATGATTCCACGGCGTGTAGATGTTATGGCGTCAGTGACCCCATGGCCTTGGCGGAGGTTTGCACTCTCTGAGTGCTTCTAGTTCATAAAATAATATTGCCAATATGATCAAAATTCACGTGGTTTGGAAACAATTTAGAATTTCAACCCCTGAGGGGCAAAAATTCAAGCAATCAGACACAATGACCTAAATTTAGTAATGACATCATCACATGGGGACTTCCCCCCAAATTGGCGTCACCCAGGGTCATCTGGCTGCTCACCCGAATAAAATAAATCAATATGGCGGAAAAGGCTCCAAAAAAAGCTTGTTTCTATATAAATCTATGATGTTTCTCCTACATTTTGTAAAAGTTAGTGAGAAATAAACACTTCTAAATCAAAAAATGCTGTTTTTATAACCAGATAAAACCTCTGAAGTGATTTACGAAACATCTTACGGACATTAGCGTGCATGCCCCGCAAACACACTTCAAGCAAATGGCCCTTGAAGGAAAAGACAATATTCACCATGACCCCCCCCCCCCCAACAAATATATTGTCTTCATTAAAATAAACTGTACTTTTGCAGTGCTAACAAGTTTGAGAGCCATAATTTTTGCATACTGGAGGATCATATATGTTGCTAATCACACCAGAAGGCAAAAGCGCACGAGTCCCCTTCGCCAAATAATCGAAGTAACTGGTGACAGTATAGTGCAGGGGTGGGCAATCATGTGCCATAAAGGGCCGAGACACTGCAGGTTTTCCGTGCAACCAGTCACCTCAGCAGGTGATTTCATTAATGATCAGGTGTCTCAGCAGGTGATTTCATTGACAACCAGGTGTTTATGTTCAGAGGAGAAGCTCATCAGCAACCCACCTGCTGAGGTGAATGGTTGCATGGAAAACCTGCAGTGTCTCGGCCCTCGATGCCCACCCCTGGTATAGTGCAATCTGCAACCTCAACACCAGGTGGCAATAAATCCTAGACACTGTAGCATTAAGCATAATGGCCAAAAAGTTATTTTGACCCACATCAATAAATCAGAAATAAAAATACACAACTCTGGTTTGTTGGCAGGATTCCTCAAAAGTAAATGCAATCAAATTGGTGAAACAATTTTCTGTCAAATACATACTGTTAAATTTTGGTGTAATTACAGATACAACGAGGAAGATAGAAATAAAAAAATGTAAGTACCTTTTTGGGCTTTGCCAGAGCTGCGATTTCAAACGAGTGCCCTTCATTAATCAATTTTTATTTACATCTTTACAAATATTGTCGCTGGCCTACACGGCATCTGTCAGATTAATTTTCACAACATAGAAAAAAATAAACAGGTTTAACTTATATGTAACATTCCAATTAGAATGCTCAAGCTTGTATTGTGTTGTAGCATTTACAGTAAAAATAAAACTGACCATCCATCCATCCATCCATTTTCTTCCGCTTTATCCGGAGTCGGGTCGCGGGGGCAGCAGCTCAAGCAAAGCCGCCCAGACCTCTCGATCTACACACACCTCCCCCAGCTTCTCCGGGGGAACCCCAAAGTTTCCAACCTTGAGTACAAGAGTTCGAAAGCAAATGACCAATAAATATACATGTACAATCACTTCCACAAACCAAACACCTTGAAACAACAGCAATTTGTCATTTAAAAATTAGAGGATTGATTCATCTATTATCTAAGCAGAGTTTAATCATGAAGTGCTTTTGATCATGTCTTTTGTCAAAGTGAAAGCCGACTGGGAATTTGATTAAAAGCTTACTGCACGCATATAACTGTATTCCAAGGCCAAACAATGACGCTTTCAACAGCAGACACATCTGCTGGTTCCATCTGTACCTTCTGAGATTTAGAGAGTTCAAATAAAAGGGGTTGTGACCCGAATTAACAAGTTCTGCAATATACCTACCGCAAGGTATTACTTTTGACTGACTGAAGCAACATGCTTGAAATTTGCAAGGATTGTTCAACACTTCTAGATGTTTTTAACTTCTAAACATGTTGGCCTACAGTTGCACAGGTGCCACATTATGACGTTCTGAATATTGAAGATTTTGATAAGAATGATAAATTTTGTTTGGGGTTCGTCACTTATTGAAAATTGTAGTATGTTTAAAGTCAAATTTTATTAATTTTGTTTTGCTTTGATTTAGTCAAAGTTTCATCAGTGGAACTCAGTTCATCTCATTTTTGTCAATGTTTTAGACATAATTATCATGATACTGTACAGTACCAATTTTGCTGAATGACAACCCCCTGGAGGCCAGAAATATTCTTTAATAACACCAATGAAAAATATAGCCAAATATTCATATGGATGTGAATAATCACTTCAGCACATCCACAGTGCTTTAATTCTGTATTCTCTCACATAAAGAATGTGGAGTGACTTTTTTTTTTTTACACAGTGATTAAGCAGCACACCAATCACCTTATTATTATTTTGTATGTCACCGGCGGTCATCTGACAACTTAAAAGTATGGCTCAATTAAAGTTAGCAGTCAGAGCTTTCAATAGTAGACCTCAAATAGAATTTGACATCTACTCCCCCCCCCCTCCCCCACCACCACCACCAATGAAACACTATCAAACACTTTATCACCATCCGTGCAATCCATTTAGTGCCGTTAAACCTCCTTTTCAGTAATTCCTGTTGCACACCAGACATCTGTGCTGCTACAGTCAATGACTCATTTGAAAAAGTTGCAAACTTTGTGTTTCTTTAATGGGATCTGTGTGAAGCTTTGTTAGACAGTAACTTGTTAAATCAGCTGCTTTGCAGCACATGAATCTGCACAGCTACGCTGAGGCCCATGGGTCAAATTTGGTCCAGTCTCCTTTTGCGTGGACATGCCAGGGTGTCTGCACTTAAACTTTAAAAAAAGTATGGTTGCACATGCACTCTGAGATGTGTCAGCGATGACTGGAAAGAATTCTGAAAATAAATATGCACATTAAATTATTGTAATACCCAAATATAGTGTTTGCACCCATGCAGTTGGTGGTGCAGAGGTTAGCGATGCTGAAAGTAAGCGATCCTAGTCGTTGGCTATTCTTAGCCAAGTGGTCTCCGTGTGTGTGTGTGTGTGTGTGTGTGTGTGTGTGTGTGTGTGTGTGCAGCTTCAATCACGAACAAACCGGGGAGACCTGACATTTGCCGTTTGGTATGCTTATGTATTTTGGCCCATCTTCCTCTGAAAACTGTGGTTCAAATACATTCTGGACTCACACTCCATTCCAACCCATTATAGAAACTTTGCACAATTTATTACTAATTTATTACTATTAATTTATTATTATTGATTAGAAATTTTAAATGCTTGTCTAATATACAAACCTTTACATGGGTTGGCTCCTCCACCTCTTGCAAATTATATTAAATATAGAACAATTGGTCCGATGGTCACCAGGGCTATGAGTAGAGGGGACTGTGAAGTGTCTGTGAGAAAAACAGCTTTTGCACAAAATGTTCTGTCCTACAAAGGCAGTGTCCAATGGAATGCTTTGCCAACTGCAGTGAGGGAGGCCCCAAGCTTTAAAGCTTTCAAAAGTCACTTAAAGGAGTGGCTCAGATCAAATAAAAAATGTGAGCATTATGAACTCAATTGTACAACCCCTGGCAAAAATTATGGAATCACCGGCCTCGGAGGATGTTCATTCAGTTGTTTAATTTTGTAGAAAAAAAGCAGATCACAGACATGACATAAAACTAAAGTCATTTCAAATGGCAACTTTCTGGCTTTAAGAAACACTATAAGAAATCAAGAAAAAAAGATTGTGGCAGTCAGTAACGGTTACTTTTTTAGACCAAGCAGAGGAAAAAAATATGGAATCACTCAATTCTGAGGAAAAAATTATGGAATCACCCTGTATATTTTCATCCCCAAAACTAACACCTGCATCATATCAGATCTACTCGTTAGTCTGCATCTAAAAAGGAGTGATCACACCTTGGAGAGCTGTTGCACCAAGTGGACTGACATGAATCATGGCTCCAACATGAGAGATGTCAATTGAAACAAAGGAGAGGATTATCAAACTCTTAAAAGAGAGTAAATCATCACGCAATGTTGCAAAAGATGTTGGTTGTTCAGTCAGCTGTGTCTAAACTCTGGACCAAATACAAACAACATGGGAAGGTTGTTAAAGGCAAACATACTGGTAGACCAAGGAAGACATCAAAGCGTCAAGACAGAAAACTTAAAGCAATATGTCTCAAAAATCGAAAAATGTACAACAAAACAAATGAGGAACGAATGGGAGGAAACTGGAGTCAACGTGTGTGACCGAACTGTAAGAAACCGCCTAAAGGAAGTGGGATTTAAATACAGAAAAGCTAAACGAAAGGCATCATTAACACCTAAACAGAAAAAAACAAGGTTACAATGGGCTAAGGAAAAGCAATTGTGGACTGTGGATGACTGGATGAAAGTCATATTCAGTGATGAATCTTGAATCTGCATTGGGCAAGGTGATGATGCTGGAACTTTTGTTTGGTGCCTTTCCAATGAGATTTATAAAGATGACTGCCTGAAGAGAACATGTAAATTTCCACAGTCATTGATGATATGGGGCAGCATGTCAGGTAAAGGCACTGGGGAGATGGCTGTCATTACATCATCAATAAATGCACAAGTTTATGTTGATATTTTGGACAATTGAAAGGATGTTTGGGGATGATGAAATCATTTTTCAAGATGATAATGCATCTTGCCATAGAGCAAAAACTGCAAAAACATTCCTTGCAAAAAGACACATAGGGTCAATGTCATGGCATAGGGTCAATGTCAATGAGCAGATCTGATTTGATGCAGGTGTTAATTTGGGGGATGAAAATTTACAGGGTGATTCCATAATTTTTTCCTCAGAATTGAGTGATTCCGTATTTTTTTCCTCTGCTTGGTCTAAAAAGTAACCGTTACTGACTGATACAATCTTTTTTTCTTGATTTCTTATAGTGTTTCTTAAAGCCAGAAAGTTGCCATTTGAAATGACTTTAGTTTTGTGTCATGTCTGTGATCTGCTTTTTTTCTACAAAATTAAACAACTGAATGAACATCCTCTGAGGCCGGTGATTCCATAATTTTTGCCAGGGGTTGTAGAAACTAAGGCCACTCTGAAAGGTGCAGTTTTGTTTTATTGGGGGGGATACCAGTCAGTATCTGGTGTGACCACCATTTGCCTCATGCAGTGCAACACATCTCCTTCGCATAGAGTTGATCAGGTTGTCAATTGTGGCCTGTGGAATGTTGGTCCACTCCTCTTCAATGGCTGTGCGAAGTTGCTGGATATTGGCAGGAACTGGTACACGCTGTCGTATACGCCGGTCCAGAGCATCCCAAACATGCTCAATGGGTGACATGTCCGGTGAGTATGCCGGCCATGCAAGAACTGGGACATTTTCAGCTTCCAAGAATTGTGTACAGATCCTTGCAACATGGGGCCGTGCATTATCCTGCTGCAACATGAGGTGATGTTCTTGGATGTATGACACAACAATGGGCCTCAGGATCTCGTCACGGTATCTCTGTGCATTCAAAATTCCATCAATAAAATGCACCTGTGTTCTTTGTGCATAACAGACGCCTGCCCATACCATAACCCCACCGCCACCATGGGCCACTCGATCCACAACATTGACATCAGAAAACCACTCACCCACACGACGCCACACACGCTGTCTGCCATCTGCCCTGAACAGTGTGAACCGGGATTCATCCATGAAGAGAACACCTCTCCAACGTGCCAAACGCCAGCGAATGTGAGCATTTGCCCACTCAAGTCAGTTACGACGACGAACTGGAGTCAGGTCGAGACCCCGATGAGGACGACGGGCATGCAGATGAGCTTCCCTGAGACTGTTTCTGACAGTTTGTGCAGAAATTCTTTGTTATGCAAACCGATTGTTTCAGCAGCTGTCCGAGTGGCTGGTCTCAGACGATCTTGGAGGTGAACATGCTGGATGTGGAGGTCCTGGGCTGGTGTGGTGACACGTGGTCTGTGGTTGTGAGGCTGGTTGGATGTACTGCCAAATTCTCTGAAACGCCTTTGGAGACGGCTTATGGTAGAGAAATGAACATTCAATACACGAGCAACAGCTCTGGTTGACATTCCTGCTGTCAGCATGCCAATTGCACGCTCCCTCAAATCTTGCGACATCTGTGGCATTGTGCTGTGTGATAAAACTGCACCTTTCAGAGTAGCCTTTTATTGTGGGCAGTCTAAGGCACACCTGTGCACTAATCATGGTGTCTAATCAGCATCTTGATATGGCACACCTGTGAGGTGGGATGGATTATCTCAGCAAAGGAGAAGTGCTCACTATCACAGATTTAGACTGGTTTGTGAACAATATTTGAGGGAAATGGTGATATTGTGTATGTGGAAAAAGTTTTAGATCTTTGAGTTCATCTCATACAAAATGGGAGCAAAACCAAAAGTGTTGCGTTTATATTTTTGTTGAGTGTATAAACTTGTAGATTTTTGTGAATTGATTCATTTATTTTTTGACCACCAACGATCAACCTTTGCAGGATGGTGGCAAGACGACAAATAATGAGTGTGTCACTTTATTTATGCAAATCTGTAATCAACCAAAAAGCATATGTTTAATTAGTAAATGCACAAAATAGCAGACTGATGGTAATCAATCAAGATACTGAACATGACTTTCACAGGTTTGTGTGTTTGTTTTCTTCCTTGGTTTCCATGGCTTTGCTTACATATGTGTTGTTTTGTTTACATAACCGCATTACTCATTTTTAACTAATGATGTTTCTAGACAGGGGGCGCTGTGGAGGACTGTGCACTTGCATCAATAGTACTTTTTTAATTATGTCAGAGGTTCAACAGACTTGTTGGATTTTGTGCCGTAATGAGTTCAACTGTAGTTAAAATTTGAAATATTGTCAAATCTTTAATTAACAACAAGAGTCTCTGTTTTTGTGTTTCGGCCAGTATAATAGACAGTTTCAAAAGTTTGTTTGCATGCTGTGTCGACACTTTGACAAGTTGTGATACTGAACTAAGAAAAAAATATACTGCATTCATGTCCTTAAAACTAGGACCAGCAGGAGGCAGTGTTTTTACAACTCAGCAGCTTGTATTTACAGATATTCAGGCGTGAAGTGAACACGCTATTAGTGAGGAAAACTTACAAACGTCTGCAACAAACAGCACGCACTAAAACGACTTCTGCTCGACTTCAAACACAAACTGGCTGATCCTCGTCACAGATGCTAAATCTGTTGATCGTCTCTTCAAACTCTGCGGGACTGCCTGCAGAAAACTGCCACAGTTTTCAAAGCATCTGCTTCCACAATATGACTGCAATGTTTAACAATCACATAAAAATCCACAAAACTTATTAAGAGCTTCAACAGCTTGAGTGGCAGAAACATGACGTGGTGCCGCTCAACTTCTCTTGGAAGGAAAGAAAAATAATCACGTCTGGGATCTCTGGTCCAATTATCGGTGCCAACGTTTGTCTTGTTTGGTCTCTGGTTGTCTTCGTAGAAAATAAATAACATAAAAATGAAAGTGTTCTCAGCGAAAGCAGATGGAACGTCTGGCACTGGAAGACGGCACAGACGTACAGAGAACAGAACTGTGGTTACCACGGTAACCGGAAGCTGCCTCTGTGGACAAATAGGGAGGTCAAAGGTTACACGATCACCTGTGTCTTTTGGGAATGAGACACTCTAAGGACTTTGGAAGGACTTGGGTGAACCTTTGTGGTGATACGGTCCGTGCAGGTGTGTCATCATCAGTTTCTTTCCATTTTCATTTAAAAAAAAATCATGACTTGAAATGAACGCATGCACTGTTGAGTATGCAACATTAAAAAGTGTAATAGCCCCCACATCCATACAGAAACAAATTACAAACACTACTCAGGCACTCCAACCATAACAGAAAAAGAAAAGGTCAGCATGAACAGTTTTTAGCTTCCCTTTCAAATTGCTGCAGGAGACATGTTTCTATGTGGACCCTTGTGAGGACGTTGTCCTTCCGATAACTCAGCCATTCACAAGTCAGATCTCTTTCAAAGGCTGGTTGAAGGAGCTGCACCCAGTGAAGTTGGGGGGGGGGGAGCATGTCAAGGCAAATGAATGAGGTAAAGTGTGCTGCTATAGGTTTTTTATGTATGTGTTGCCTGCATTGCCTTCAATGATACATAAGTAGCCGGGACAGTTATAATATTGAACAAAATATTGATTTGATATTTATATATTTATGTAGCTGTGTGTGCATTTTGTTGGTTTTGTACAGCTTTTGGGCTGCAAACCGCTGTATCCTGCAACACTGATGATGTGTGCTTGAGCACCACAAGCAAGTTTGTGAGAAATTAACAAAAGGAAAATAAAATAATAACAAAATTTTAAAATTTAAGCGACATGTTTCACGTCAATTTTAATATTTGTGCCATAAAGGTGATTTGTCACTTCAGTTTGTTTTTTTGTTTTCTTGTTTTTTTGGGGGGGTTTTTGCAATAAGAACTTGCAGATTTGTATAAATTACAATATTTAGGGTCAATTCCAGCAGAGTTTAGAAGCAAAAGTTACATGGCGGAATCCAACACATTAGTGCCCTCATTTGTCCACACATTTCAAGATGCATTAATAGCTATGTGAATTGGACACACCCCAAATGCATATATGCTATGCGCTGCAGACCATGTGACACAAACTGTCAAGATAGGGCCCAGTGAGTCCTCTTACAGCTTAGCCCATCACAGTGAGGAGGAGAGTCGATGCATCAGCATCTGCTCAAAGCTAAAAATCTGGCCACTTTTCCTCAGTTTCCACAGCGCTGATCACAGACAAACCCCACATATGGAGGCCAAATATCCACTGGGAAAAAAGCTGATGTACAAAGCAGGCACACAAACATCTCCGTACCATACGGTTTAGCTCTTAGAACTTGGCTAATATCTGGTAATCCTGCAAAACAACAGATTAGAAGACTAATTCTCATTAAAAATACATATTTTAACTGGTTCGGGCTCTGCTTTACATGCATGTCAATACTAACGTTAACTGTTGTCTTAATAGACCCCAAAGACGTCGGCATCTCCAACAACCTCTGTCCAGTGACCTCATGACTCCTTCCTAGCCGTCTCTCCATCTCAAACGCTGAAGATGCACAGACATGAATGTCATTGCTGAGGTCACTGAGGTCTCACCGAGTTCAACATTTTCACCACCTACAGGTACACTTCTGATGGCCGAGTCCAGGAAGTCACTAAAGCATGGATCTTTGTCTCCATCCAGAACCATCCTAAACCTTGCCAGTGCAGTGTCAGTGCCACTGCAATCAGAGTATCCACTGACTCTACAAAGATCACAGCATCATCCAAGTCAGCATTTCCACACCAACACCAGGGCTGTGAAATGAAAATTGTGAAATCCGAGGAAAATTTGCAGGGGGTCTGGGGAGGGGGTTACAGCTCCCCAGAATTAAATTTTTATCTAATGATACATTTTCAGCATCTCCTGGAAGAACAAATCTCAAAATTAGTGGATATTTAAATGATCCTATATTCAAACTTTTATTTGACCTGTCAATGATGATGTTGAAATAACAGAATATGACATGGAAGTAGGACCTGGAATGATTTTCCTTTTAATTGTAAACCAAATTATGCAATTAAACTACATGAAATTTATGAAGACTGAAAAGACTGTTACAGCATTTCAAAAACCACAGCTACAGCTTGTAGAATATTTGGAAAAACATACCTTATAGTAAAAAGTCACTTATATTGTTGTGTAAATTCATGCAGCCTAAATCCATTCAAAGCCACAATGTCTTTTTTACAACGAAAGAAAGTCTAGATTAGTGAAAAAAGTCACATAATCTTGTCTAAAATCCTGTTTGAACAGCAGAATTTTATTTTCCAGGGAGAGGAAAATTCTTACCGTGTTTCCTGATGGCACACTTCACTCTTCCTGTTTCTTTTATCTTTCAGGTATGTTGATGAAGCCAGCGACAATTCCACGGATTCTTGTCCTTATAAGACTTTTTCAAACAGTCTTTCTCACCATCTTCTCTCTGTGCGACGTCGCTCCGTGACACAGACATGCTGCACAAATCTGCTTTTAAAAACTTGAAACCTCTAAAAGTTTGGGATGTCCACATGCTAAGTTTAGCGCGTCGCACAGGAGCCACACAGCGTTGCCGCAGCAACCAACCAGTCCTGCTTTACGACAACTGTCATAACAGCTATGCTTTGAGTGGCATTTTTCCTCCGCGAAACTCTGCGGATCCGAGGAAATTGATTTGTATCTGTAACACACAGATCAGTGTCTGCGGACTTAAACTTACACGATGTCATAAAAAAAGAGAACACTTTGCGATAAGCATTTTAAAAACTCAGTGATGTTCACGATTAAAGAATACATCACTAACCCCCCCCCCCCCCCCCCAATGATGAAATCCGCGGAATCCCGCGGATCCGCGGAGTTTTCACAGCCCTGCAACACCCAGTCGATGCAAACACTGAACACTGTAGGACCAAGAACACATCACTGAGGAACACCAGTCTTCACTGGGTTTTGAAAAACTCTGAGATAAGGTGATTAACAGCCTAATTTCCAAAAACAATGTTTTCAGCTCAGTCAGGTGTGTTTAGCCAATCAGCAGCTGGCTGAATAATACATCTATACCTGTAATTCCAAATAATGCCCACATATACAAACAAGTCAACTAAAGCTCCTGCTGATAGAATTAGTCACAAGCGATAAACCAAACGAGTACCGGTCCAAAGGAGACGGCTGTCTTGAGATTAAAAAGCCATAATGCAATTACGCCACTTTATCTTTGCTTTATAAAAAAAATGGGGCTTTTAAGATGATTGAAACTCGAGTGGGTATGAATCCAGCGCCGTAAATGCTTTGACGCAAAGACCGCCCCCTCTGGCAACAACAAAAGCATAAGTGCTGCCATAATTCAAACATTTCAATATTCAAACCCGCAGCTATAGAATTAGCCATGAAGAGGATAACAGCGGTATGAAGTAACAGAACAACAATCCGCTGCTTTCAGGAGATATGAAGGGCTGAAGTCACTGGTTGAAGTCCATCACGCTCCCGCCAGAACAAGTGCTTCAACAAAAGGTTCCTTTCACCACGAATGAAGGACGACGTCCTCAGAATTCACTTCAGCACGATGACCTCCGCAGAGCCACAGCGCCGCACAAACAGCAGCTCAGAGCAGACACACAGCATCCAGCCCTGGTCCGTTCAGAGTGTGAGGGAACAACAAATCCACCAGACATCACAGCCGATGAACAGCAGCACCCAGAAAATCAGTGCGGCTAGTTAGAGAACAAGGTTGTTACCCTGGTAATAGTTTAGGGGCAGGTTGTGATTGTTTCCTGTAGTTGGTTATCCCGCTGTGCAGGGAGCAGAGATTGATTTTAGCCTTGAGTCCATCTGTCACTGGAAATTTAAAAAAAACTAGACTTCCACAAGGCTGCCGAGCTGCAAACAGGTTTATAATTATCTAACGCTGACAGCAGATGCTATAAAAATAAAAAATAAAAAAACAAAAGCATTCAGACTAAAAAAAGTATAAGAAGCTGCTGGCTGGATATAAATACATAAAAAAAATAACCAAAACAGATGCTGCTGGCTGAATAAATAAACAAATTATATATATATAAAAACTAAATTTTAATCAAATGCATAACAAGCTGCTGGCTGGCAGCACGGTGCTGTTTAGTCATCATTTACCATATTTTGCGGTGTATAAGGACCTCTTTTTTTTTACTAGTTTCGGAGGTTATACCCCGGTGCAACTTATATACTGAAAATTCAGAAGTTTGTCATTAATAATAGTATTTTTTTTTTATTTATTTAATCAGGTTAGTTACATTTAAATTGAGACCTCTTTTGCAAGGGAGACCTGGACAATTATTAACCTTTTTTGCCCCACTGGCAACAATTGTTGCCAAAGTGTATCACTGTCATTTTCTACTCACAATAAAAAATCTCAAAGGTACTAATGCAACTTTTTCCACTTATAAAAAAAAAATCTGGACATAAACTGGTTAAGTTTCCAATTCACTTAACATGTATGTCTTTAGATGTTGGAGGAAACCAGAGGAAACCCACAGAAACTCGGGGAGAACATGCAAACTCCACACAGAAAGGCCACAGGTGGGAATCGAATCCATGACCTTCTTGCTGTGAAGCAACAGTGCTAACCACTAAGCCACCGTGCTGCCCGTTATAATGACTATCAAAGCGTAGTGGCTGTAATCTGCGTTGTGTTGTGTTCTTGACTCCTCCCGTTCCCTCCCCTCGGGAAATGAACTCACAGTCTCCGGTATGGGAGGCGGACTCTCTAACCACAAGGCTCAAACCCAGGGCTCTGGACTTGTGGCCACAGAATCTTTTCAGATGTTGGGAAGTGAGGTTTACAAACTACTACTGCACAGTGACTCCTGCTGGCCTCAGTTACAAAAGCACTAAACAAAATAAACTCTAATAATGAAATAATAAATGCCAGAAATACAAAAACGCTACAACAATGCTCAAAAATCCCAATAACGATTTATACTCCGGGTAATCCTGAAGAGCAAATCAGGGCGTGTTTTGAAGCATCATAGTAAACTCTTGATCCATTTTTGTCAATCTTGAACAAACTTGTCATATGTAGTAGTTACAGTACATCACCTGCACCTGTTTTTTTTTTTTTTATCGGGATCCAAATTTAGAACTATTTGAAAATTTCATCAGGATTCTTGAAATCGCTAACAGTAAAAGGGGTGTTTGTAGTGGCTACAGACTGAAACTTGTTTGATCGTGTTCCATCGGGGTAAATATTTGAAGCCGAAGCAGCATTTGTTGAAGTTTTTGTTCAAAGTTAAACAGCTCAAACTCCATTCTTTCCTTTCGGGTGGGTTGCCAGGTCTGCCCTTTATAAGCCGGCAAACTGGATTGAGCTGTTTCAGCCCGTTTTTGCACATCTACGTGGCCCTGGGACAGGCTGGCTTCCTGTCCAGGGTGAACCCTGTCTCTCGCCTGTGACTGCTGGGGCAGACTCCAACTGTGGAATGCAAAACAAAAAACATGCACGATGGACCAAAGTGCTAACAAAAGTGGCGGTTACATCAACACCAGTTCCCAGAAGAAAACGATAACAAACCAGCAGCACTGACTCATTTACAGTCACAGCGTGTTGATGATGTGCACTGACTGACGGTGCACTTTCACCATCAGACATCGTCAAACACAGCGCGTGTGCAGGGCCTTTCTCTCACAACATGCAAATCTATGAAGCACCATCACAAGAGGCGGTGTCACACCACCGTGCCACTGTCCGGAGTCTCCTCTGGACGCTCAGCTGCTGGGAAAGCTGCCAAACACATACTAAACACTGCCACTGCAGAGCCGCCAGCAAGTCCCACTTAATCACTACATGTGCCACACCTAGCTGTACCGCCATCACTCCTAGTCCCTCCAATCACGTTACCTGACTGCCGACCAGCTGACCGTATAAAACCACGTCTGCTGCGACAGATTGTTTCTTTATAACAGAGGTCTGTGTTGTGTGTTGGGGGGTTTGGCTGGACATTTGGGTGTTCTTTTCTTTTCTTTGCTCTCCAGGTGGTATGCAAACTGATTTATTGTCTGTGGAGAAGGTGCTAGTAGAAGAGTCCTTCACCCTCATCAACGTGATGTGCAGCACCTGTGGATGGTGCTCACGTGCAACCTTAAAGACTTTCAGCTGAAGCAGATAATGAGATGGCGTTCTGCATTTAAGCCATGTGTGATTCAAGCAGAATTGCCGGGAACTCGACCTTGTGATGTTCGTTTGTGAGACGCTGAGGACACTGCCTGGGTTTGACACATCATGCCTGTGAAGGAGGACGGGTGAGGGACACATGCTGTCAGCACACATCAGAGGTGATTGATTGTCTGAATAATTGTTAACAGTAACTTGGTATTTTGTTACGCAGTATATTTGAACATTGATGAGAATTGTGCAGCTCGCTTCTCACTGCCGTGGCGTGCGGACTGATGATCCTCCACCTGTTGTGAGAAGCTGCTCATTTACATAAAGCTTAAATTCAGACCTGAATGTGTTGCTGATAGTGTGTGCCTTTGAAGGATATTAGTTGTAGCTGCTGACTTACCTCACCTTTTCTATCCTTAGCAGAGTCGGTTTGTCGTGTCCACCTGGGGGGTGTTTGGCGGCGAACGTGGGTCCAGAAGCACCGGGCTTCGATCCTTTTGGGCGCTGGAGAGCGTGCCGTCCTTCACTCCGCCAGACTGACGCAGTTTACGTTTGTACACTTTGTATTGCACAGAAGGGGGAAAAATAAAATTGTTTTGTTATTGGAACCGCTTTCTGGTTGTTTTAGCGCTGGGTTCCGTCAGACGCAGGTCCGCTCCTCAACCCGCGTCGACACATAACAGTCTTAAATTGATTCCAGAAACAACCGAGAGGGTGCAGGATTACTTTGCAACCACCCGCTCCACCAGGTGATTTCACTGATGAATATCACTTTGAGCAGATGGAATCAGTGAAATCACCTGGTGGAGCGGGTGGGTTGCAAAGTAAACCTGCACCCTCTCGGTCGTTTCTGGAATCAGTTTGAGAACTTTGCTTTATATGGATGTTTTCAAATTATGTTCTGAATCCATGGTTCCCAATGTCGGTCCTTGGGGACTTGAAAACAGCTCATTTTCTATCTCAACTTCCTCTACCCACAGCTAATTGGCTCAGTCAGGCGTCTGTGTGCTCTTGATTGGCTGAACACCTCTGGCAGAGCAGGTAGAGAGGACAAAGGTTAAGGGACATTTATGACCACAATGGAAAAAAAAAAAAAAAACAGGTTTGGGTGATCGCTACTTTATTGGAAAGAATCACAATGTCAACAATAAAATATCGAGATCGATGATGAAATTGGTGGTGGTGTTGGAGGCGCGCGGGGGGGGGGGGGGGGGGGGGGAGTGGAGTAATTTGCACTTTTTTCGTGCTTGTCAGGAGAAATTCCATCCTTCAGGCAAACTTTCATATCCTAAAACACAATAACTGCAAAACTCTCAATATCAAAGTTTTTATACATTAATGGTGTAAGGCCAAAGCTCTGCATGCTCAAGAAAAAAAAAATCATGCATTGCTGACATTTGTAAATGGCCTTTTTACTGAATTTTGGGTTTCAAGTTGGGGTATGTACCAGAAGCCTTGAAATGCTCACATCGCCCACTAGATAGCAGTAAAAGCTGCTTAAATGTGCACCAAGATCTTGACTGTTCATTCATTTGGCAACAATAACAAGGCCTTACAGCCAAAAATCAACTTACAGTTAGTTGTGTCACTTGCCCGTACGGAGAACTTACTTGTTAACTATTACCAATCTGTAAAATTTACCTTACTGGGCTGAGTAACGGCACACCTCAGGTGATTTTCACAAACAGCTATCGCCTACCCGCGTTCCTAATGCCTCATCACATTTCAGCAAGTCAGAAAAAGTCATTTCACTCCAGGCAGTAAAACTCTTCTTGCTATCTAATATCATTTATTTATTTATTTATTTATTTACTGTGCTTGGCAATAAAACTGTACATTAAGTTGCAAGCTGCTCCACACACGCTCAGGTCGCGTGCACACTGGTGCCACCCCTGGGTAACTACAAACACATCAACGCTTCTTGATTCCTCTGATTCTTTTTTTTTTCTGAGTATGGTGTGAAAATTGGATGCCACATTTCTCGCGGAGCAGCGCCAGAGCATCTCCTTGCAGAATATTTGGCCAGAGCATGCTTGGAGTGCTCGTTCAATTCAACACATGCAGGTGGTTCATGAACTATGCATCAGAAAACTGCCTCTACTCTTAATTTGTGCGCTGTTTTGAATGATACTCCTTAACGTATATGTCACCCATGAATAAAAAACTATGCTACATGCTTCAGCAGGGAGAATGGAATTAGTGTGGGTTTGGCAGGGTGGGGGTTGGGGGGGCAAGTGTGGTATCACGGTGGTGGCTCCACATCATGATGTCAGTCAGCCAACGTCAATGACCAATGGAATCATCCAACCGCCCAACACTAGAATCCGCTGATCTAATAATAAAATCAAATAATCTAATTATAAAAACTCACCCAATGAGGTTGCACAAATCAATACAGATTTAGTGCCCATGCAAACCAGAGAGTCACAACAGGCACTTTAAGAAGCACCATCAAACCAAAACTGCCAACCAACACATCGATCGCTGAGACACAAACACATAGTACCTGGAGTTAAAACATAAAGAATCAAGACGATGAAAATGAGACAAATTAATCTTAAATTGTCTTTGAACTTCATGCGGGGGGGGGGAGATGGTCAAATTCCCCCTCTCAAAATCAATTAGATGTCCCATTTAAAGTGCCTTGCCCATTTTATGTGCAATGTGGCTGATTACAGTTTAATCTCGACAGCAAACTCCAGTGAGACTTTTATTAATCAACTCTCACAAAACCTAATCTGCAGCTTGTTTGCAAGTTGATACAAGAACTAATATCTGTAAAAATACCAATTTGACAAGTTTTTGAGCAAGCGACGCAGCAAAGCCCTTAAATATCTGATATTGTTTTCTCATACTGAGGAATTTATCTGATTATCTGTTCAGCCAGCAAATGTAATGTTTTTTTCCCCCCTCAGTTATTCTGACAAATTGTTTACTTTGTATGTAAGTGCAACAGAGCACAATTTCACCCTCTGTTCACTCATGCATCACGCATTTTCCAAGGTTCTAATCCTTTAACCCTCTTTGGTCCAAGGCCATTTTCTCAACGTTTCCACACTTTCAGTAATTCCCCTTTTATGATACTGTATTTTAGTAGAATACCTATGCGCTGTATATTAAAATACTCAAAATAATCTCAGCTTCCTGATTGTGAGATATGGTGTCTACAGACTGTGTAAAAGATGTAATTTGGCTCTAAAGTTAACATATGAAATGTGTTTTTAGAAATTCTTCAAATCCTGGGAGAACATACACTGTTTTGGTGTTACAAATGGGCAGTGGTGGGCACAGATAACCAAAAACTTAACTTCAATAACAGATAATCAGATAACTGAAAAGTTATCTTTGATAATGATAAAACGATAAACCACCCAAAAATGTATCATAAGTTACAGATAACCGATAAATTCCAGTATTGTCTCCAGTACACTTACAACTACTAACAAGCTGATTTTGAATTTTAACACCACGATCGCTTTTGGAAACATCAAAAGCAACAACAGACCTAAAGAATGAGTCAGCACTTCTGTGTTTGAGCATCCTGCCCCCTGCTAGAAGCTTCTGTTTACTACATGGCTTCCAACACAGACACAACTGAGAGGAGCCACGAAGCTCAACTCACTACCCAATCACAATACTGCTGTCAGGTGGAGGTCTTGGAAAATAAAGCAGTGCTGAGTTATGGTTTGGTGTATAAATAAAATGAATACTGATAGAATAACTCCATTAATGTCAATTCTGTCATTTGTGCAAAGTTAAGATATAACATATATCTTTTAATGTTGAATAATGCACTAATTCTGAAGTTTTGTAACAAACACAGACAGATGGCATTCTGGGTAAACTGTGCCTCTGCACACACTGATTGGATGATTCATTCTATGTAAACCAACACATTAATGTGAGGTATGTCGTGTGCTGGTGTTTACAGATAAATGTGCTTTTGTAAAATATGCCATTTTTTATTTCTAATAAAAGGCATTTTCAAAAAAAAAAAAAAAAAAAGCCAAGTTGTAATTAGATAACCGTCTAATATAACCGGTGTCAAAATAAATAGAACACTGCCATTCGCCCTATTGACGTATCCCATAATCCCTTGCGTGCCAGAGTCGCTGCAGTCAAACATATAGAGAATCCACATGATGACAATTGTAAATTAATATTATACTACAAAAATTTATTTTTTTATGCTTTTCATCACCTTAATAAGAGACTGCTGCATGATACCCTGAAAACTTGCTAAAACAATTATAACAAATAATCCGTGTCTGCTACGTTTAATCTGCGTGGAATTTAATAAACGCAAACCGAATATCAGACATCTTATATATATTAGTCTGGACAAAGAGGACAAACAGTGTTGTAAAGGCCAATAATTAAGATGTTAAAGAGCAAACTTCACTTTCCCCCAGAATGCATGATCAGGAAGCGAGTGTAGCTCACAGCAGCTCCCATTGAAAATAACGGACAGACAGCCTGTGATTCTCGCATGTTTACATAAAACAAAGGCAATAACAACATCTATAAACCCAGAGAATATATTCATGAGAGTTTTAGGCACAATATAAAAATAGTTTTATGTTGCGATGTTAATGGTGTTGTTCATGTGCAGCTGTTAAAGTGCAGTTTTTGTAAATTAAGTTTGAAAAAAAGCTTCTGTTTACATTTTGCTTCTGGAAACACGAGTCTGACGTGTGGTTTGAAAATATCAGCCCAGCTTCAGTTTCCATGAACACTACTGGCCAGTAGATGGCAGTAGAGACTTGCAAAAACTTGCAAATACAAAATTCCAGATAATCTGTGTTGCTACTTGCTACGTTTAAGATGCGTGGAATTTAATAAACGCAAACAAACACAATAACAACGTCTATAAACCCAGAGAATATATTCACGTGAGTTTTAGGCACTAGAGTTTAATGATGATGTCCTGATCAGAGTGTCTGAAATGCATTTCTCCTGTCCTGAACGTACTGAGATTACTGTACTGAGATTACCCTATCCCATAATGCACCAGGACAGAGCATGCCCCACACTAAAACCTTAAAAATTAGTGCATTACTTTAAAACTAAAACATATATCTGATATTTTCACTTTATAAAACTTCAGAAGTGATGTTAATTTAAATAACTTGCCCGAAATAAGTTTGGATAAAATTTAAACCATAAATTAAAAATGTATGCCTCTGGATGACTTGGGTGATATTGGCCGCGTATCAGTATGGAGCAGAGCTGTGAAATGAAAATTGTGAAATCCAAGGAAAATTTGCAGTGGGTCTGGGGGGGGTGCAGAGTTTCCAGGAGCTGGGGTCTAGGGCCCTGTGGGGCCCCAGAATTAAATTTTTATCTAATGATACTTTTTCAGCATCTCAAAATTAGTGCATATTTAAATGATCCTACATTCAACCTTTTATTTGACCTGTCAATGATGAAGTTGAAATAACAGAATATGATGTGGAAGTAGGACCTGGAATGATTTTCCTTTTAAATGTAAATCAAATTATGCATTAACTCAGAACAATTAAACTACATGAAATTTATGAAGACTGAAAAGACTGTTACAGCATTTCAAAAACCACAGCTAAAGCTTGTAGAATATTTAGAAAATCATGGTAAAATATCAATAACATGTAGTAAAAAGTCACTTATACGAGGTCTGTTAGAAAAGTATCGGACCTTTTTATTTTTTGCAATAACCTTATGGATTTGAACCACGTGTGATTGCATCAGCCAAGCTTGAACCTTCGTGTGCATGCGTGAGTTTTTTTACGCCTGTCAGTTGCGTCATTCGCCTGTGAGCACGCTTTGTGGGACGAGTGGTCCAGCCTCCTCGGCGGATTTTCATTGCCAGGAAAATGGCTGAGCGACTGCCGCTTTGCTGCATCTAAATTTTTTCAGAAACTGTGAGAGACAGCCAGGTGGAAACCATTCGGAAACTTCAGATGTCTTTCGGTGAAGATCTTATGGGCATCACACAGATTAAGGAGCATTACAACCGGATTAAAGACGGCCCACAGCGGCTGAGGGCGCACCGCGCTTCGAGCGGCTGAAACGACCAGATCATTTCCAAAGTGAAGGCTGTGTTGATTCGGGACATCATGTGACTACCAGAGAAATGGCAAGAGAGGTGGACATAGCACTTTTTCGGCACATTACACTTTTACAGGAGATTTTGTAATGAAAGACGTTTGGCAGAATTCGCGTGTCAGGACGGAACTGCGTAATGGCGCAGAACAAAAAGCACCTCCATGTTGGAAGTCTCATGGGACATGCCCAGCTCTTCCACCATTCGGAAGATTCAGACGGCTTTGGGTGGCTTTTCAGTCGAGTGAGTATCCGAGAAATTGTCGAAGAGCTGAACATGTCACAATATGTCCTGTGAGACCAACACGGAGGTGCTTTCGTTCCGCGCCATTAGCGGCTCCGTGGCGAATTCCTCCGCTCCTGTTTTCATGACAAAATCTCCTTTAACAGTGGAATGTGCCAGGAAAGTGCTATGTCCACCTTTTCTGCCATTTCTCTGGTAGTCAGACGACATCCCGGATCAACACAGCATTCAGTTTGGAAATGATCTGGTCGTTTCAGCCTGTCGATCGCCGCTCGGAGCGTGGCACACCCTCTGCCATTGTGCGCCGTCTTTAAACCGGCTGTACCTCTCCTTAATCTGTGTGATGCCCATAAAATCGTCCCTGAAAACAATCTGAATTTTCCGAATGGTGTCCACCTGGCTGTCTCTCACAGTTTCTGGAAAAATTTGATGCAGCGCTGCTCCAGCCGTTCAGACAATTTCCTCACAATGAAAATCCAACGAGGGGGGAGGACCAGTGCTCACTCAAAGCGTGCTCACAGGTGAATGACGCAACCGACAGGCGTGAAAAAACTCACGCATGCGCACGAATGTTCAAGCTTGGCTGATGCAATCACACGTGATTCAAATCCATAAGGTTACTGCAAAAAATAAAAAGGTCCGATACTTTTCTAACAGACCTCGCATTCTTGTGTAAATTCATGCAGCCTAAATCCATTCAAAGCCACAATGCCTTTTTTTTACAGTAAAAGAAAGTCTAGATTAGTGAAAAAAAGTCACATAATCTTGTCTAAAATCCTGTTTGAACAGCAGAATGTTTATTTTCCAGGGAGAGAAAAATTCTTACCGTGTTTCCTGAAAGGGCACAGTTCACTTTTCCTGTTTCTTTTTAATCTTTCAGGTGTGTTGATGAAGCCAGCGACGATTCCACGGATTCTTGTCCTTATAAGACTTTTTCAAACCGTCTTTCTCGCCATCTTCTTTCTGTGTGACGTCGGTCCATGACACAGACATGCTGCATAAATCTTCTTTTAAAAACCTGAAAGCTCTAAAAGTTTGGGATGTCCAGATGCTAAGTTTAGCTTAGGCGCAGCACAGGAGCCACATAGGGTCGCCGCAGCAACCAACCAGTCCTGCTTTACAACAACTGTCGTAACAGCTACACTTTGAGTGGCATTTTTCCTCCGCGAAACTCCGCGGATCCGAGGAAACTGAGTTGTATCTGTAACACACATATCAGTGTCCGTAGACTTATAAAACTTACACGATGTCGTAAAAAAAGAGAACGCTTTATGATAAGCATTTTAAAAACTCAGTAATGTTCACAATTAAAGAGTACATCACTAACACCCCACCCCCCTCCCCATGATGAAATCCGCGGAATCCCGCGGAGTTTTCACAGCCCTGGTATGGGGTAAAAAAAAAAGAGTTTTTTTTTTTTTGGTGACCAGTTCTCCTTTGCGTGCAGAGGATAGAGCAGTTTCTTCTACAAGCAGCTCTCCTCCTTTTGCAGAAGTTAGAACTACACATCTGTTCACTTTTGTTTACCACGTTAACGGTCTAAAAGTTATCGGACAGAAATTTATCGGAAGATAACTAGTCCGATAATGGTTTTCAAAGTTATCTGAAAAGATAATCCGATAATGAAAACTTTATCTTTGATAATTATTGGTTATCAGATTATCGGAACTGTGCCCACCACTGCAAATGGGTTTACCAGTCTTCAGGTCACAAAGGTGGCATAATATATGAAAAAGATTTTAAAACAATGTATGATGAATTTTTAAAAATGTGCCGTGCATCAGCGCCAATTTCAATTTTCAATTTATTTTCATTTATATAGCGCCAAATCACAACAGTGCTGCCTCAAGGTCCTTCACACAAGTAAGGTCTAACATTACTAACCCCCAGAGCAACAGTGGTAAGGAAAAACTCCCTCTGAGGAAGAAACCTCAAGCAGAGCAGACTCAAAGGGGTGACCCTCTGCTTGGGCCATGCTACAGACACAAATTACAGAACAATTCACAAAACGAATATACAGGAAATGCAGTCGGTGAACAGGACAGGAGGGTCGCCAGCATAAATACAACTCCCATCTCTGGATGGAGCTGCACCTTAAACAGAGAGAAAAAAAAAACAGAATCAGGCATCAGAAAGTCAAGAAATACAATATAATTTGCCAGCATTAATCAACAAGAAAAACAGAAGAAATACTAAGGTGATCGTCAGCCACTAACCCTAAGCTTCACTAAAAGACCCAAAATTTAGGTAAAGTTGAGGCCGCGGCACGTTTACTAATAAAATGAATTAAAAGAGTAAAAAGCGTAAAACAAAAGTATACCAGTATGCTAGCCATACGAAAGGGAAAATAAGTGCGTCTTAAGTCTGGACTTGAAAGTCTCCACAGAATCTGACTGTTTTATTGACGCAGTGAGATCATTCCACAGAACAGAGAGAAAGCTCTATGACCTGTAGACTTCTTATTCACCCTAGGGATACAAAGTGGTCCTGCACCCTGAGAACGCAAAGCCCGAACCGGTACGTAAGGTTTAAGGTAGGGAGGCAGGGTAGGTGCCAGTCTGTGAACAATTTTATAGACTAGTAGCAGAACCTTCAAATCTGATCTCACTGGGACAGGAAACCAGTGAAGGGATGCCAAAATGGGTGTAATGTGGTCAAACTTTCTGCTTCGTGTCAAAAGTCTGGCTGCAGCATTTTGAACCAATTGGAGAGCCCTAATGCTGGACTGTGGTAAACCAGAAAATAGAACATTCCAGTAGTCCAATCTTGAAGAGATAAACGCATGGATCAGGGTCTCAGCATCAGTCAGACAGGATGGGACGAATCTTCACTATATTTTGCAGGTGGAAGAAAGCAGTCCTCGTAATATTTCTAATGTGGAGGTCAAAGGACAATGTAGGATCAAAAATTATCCCAAAGTTCCTCACTTTGTCAGTGTGATGTATGACACACGAGCCTAGGCTAAGCATTAACTGGTCAAATTGATGCTGATGTCTCACTGGACCAAGAACCATCATTTCAGTCTTATCAGAGTTTAAAAGTAGGAAGTTTCTTGACATCCAGCTTTTCACTGATGCAAGGCAATCTTCTAAGGATTTTATGTGGATGAGATTACCAGCAGTTATCAGTATGTATAACTGAGTATCATCAGCATAGCAATGAAAGGTAATCCCAAAACCCCACAATACGTGCCAAAGGCATGCTATATAAAGGGAGAAAAGCAGGGGGCCTAAGACGGACCCCTGTGGAACCCCAAATTTCATGTCACTAAGGTTAGAGGTAGTGTTACTGTACAAAACACAGTGAGAACGACTGATCAAGTATGACGTCAGCCATGCAAGGGCACTCTCAGTAATCCCAAAATGATTTTCCAGCCTATCAAGCAGAATATGATGATCCACGGTATCAAATGCACCACCTGCTAGGCGCTACATCGCAAAGATCTGAAACAATCCAAGAAGAATACATTTGTACAATAATATATCTTACCTGTCTGCTGCTCTTATCATATAAATTCCTTTTTGGATTAATAAAATCCTTTTGTGATAAAAATGTGTCAAAAAATGTCTACTGCTGCCTTAAATTGCTGTTTTTCCAAAATTTTCTCTGTCTATAAAACTAAATAAAAATCTAAAGTGTTTTCAGGTTGACAGGACCATTCTTTTAAAGTTTATCAGGATCTGCTGCTGACAGGGTGCAGATCATGTGCCCTTATCCAGCCTCTAGGATTGGCTGAATCAAAGATCATCAAGAAGATTCATTTTACAGATTAGAATTTGTGGTTTCAGGATATGGTTGAATCTCTGTCATTCCATCACTGATCTATGAATACAAACTTGGTGAAAACTACACCTCGACGCGCCAGCGTGTCTATGGACCCCAGAGGGTTCATTCATCAAAAACAGATTAAACACTGATGGTGAGATAGCAAGCACTGAATATAGTTCTGGCATCTGTTCTATAGACACACTGATCCAAAATGTATCACAGACGGTTCGGTGTGAAACTCGTGTTTAATAAACCAGATTCCGATCAGTCCGAATATGAACTTTGAGATCACCAATTAATATCTCAGTCAAACATATTTTATGTATCAGCTGAGTGGACAAATCAGGTGTCCTTGGTGACTGGTCTACCACTGCAATGCGAGAGCGAGCATATAGTGATTTGATGGTGTGGTGCTAATATTATTATTATTATTATTATTATTATTTGAGCTTACCAGCAGTCAGTTGACAGCAGTGGGAGTCTTGAACATTATTATCAAGATGTCTGAGTCCATATCAAACGCTTTTAACCTTGGTGGGTAAAAATATGTTGAGTGAGTAATCCTAACTAAGCCTCGCGAGGATCCCTGTACCAGTTCCTATCTCCACTTCTGTAGCATTAAGCAGATGATGAGACACAAGTCCATGATCAGGGAGACTGTGGCTGAGACCCACAACACAGGAGAAGCCTCACGTTCAAGGTCGCAGACAAGCAGCTCCAAGTGACCTTACCTGGAATTGAACCCCCATCTTTTAGTGTACCAGTTCAACCCTGATGCTACTGAATCACCACCTCAAGACACGCGAGCCCATGACCGCACATCAAAAAGCAACACTGTGAAAAACAAAAACGGTGACACAGTTTACACAGAGATAATGGTGAGTCCAGATCCCTCACGAGGCTTTCAGGAAGCCAGGACTGAACACAGCAGCTTCTGCCTCCTCCATGTATAAGGTCTTCAAGTCCAGCAGCTCGTCAGAGGGACCCAGCCAGGCACCAAACCTGCTGCTGCACTTCCTCCACACGGCAGCACCCTGACTGTCCAGGTAGGTGGGTCTTCCTGCACTGCGACCCGAGGCATCAACAGGTCTGTGTAGGCAGAGCCTGGCATGCTGCTTTGCACCCTTGCGAAGCCATCAAGGAGTGTATATTGTGGAGTGCACACGTAGGCGTTTCTTTTGTGTGGTAATTAAACTGAAGCAAGACCGAAAATGAGTAGGAGAGAGGAGACATTGTGAGGGAAAAGATGCAAACTGGTTACATAATAAAAGCACAACTACCCTCCGCTTGGTGGATTTTACCGCTGTGTTGCATTCACTGCCCACCTCAGGCTGGATGTGTATGGATGAGGGATTCGAATGCGGCTGCTGTGACTCAGGTCGATGCATTTGTCTGGTAACGTCATACTCAAACAGAGCTGCTGTTAGATCCATAAAAATAAAAAAAGAACAGCTGGTCAACATCCAGGACGAGCCATTGTCACATCTGTCGAGCAACCGGTTTCCCGTTACGAAAACTAAAGGAATCACAAGGAATGGCAAAAACGATTTTTAACGCTGCATCACTCTCAACCATCAATGGCAAAAACAGGAAGAGCATCATGGAGATATGTCCCTTATAGTACTTCTGTTCCACCTTCAGAACTGAACTTACTGCTGGATAAAATAAAAAAGTAACTTCTCTCTAAGGAGGCTAAGGACACCAACATTCGTTCAGTCATCAATCTATGAATTAAAGTTGTTCGTCAGCAGAATTATCAATTGCACATGTTCAATTCAATTTCATGCTCAACTGCACATGTTGTTCTACCTTGACAATGCTTTTACCTGTTTGTTCTAGCTGTTCATTTGAATACATGTAGACCTGCATTGAAATAAATGTGGTCAGATTTCAGAAAGAAATAGCTGATATGTATTTATAAGACCCTTGTGAATGCAGTAAAGTAAATCTGTAAGCCCAAATTTGTAATTCAGCGGAGAAATCTTCGTTTAAAAATGACAAATTTGCAGCTAAAATTTAGCCCTCTGTGAAAACAGTTTGTACAGCCGTATCATGTCCATGATGTCAGGGACAAGACGAGGCGCTCCAGCCTTCAGTCTGATCCCGCATTGAAATTGATTTTATCTGTTAGTAATGTTACTTATACACGTCCTGGTTTCAACATCCAAAAGTAAGCTGCAATGAATGTGAGATACAGATCTGTGTGCTCAGATCAGCAACGACATCGACAGCGGGCGCCGTTCTTCCTCTCCCGCTCTCTGCCTCCGCTGCGCTTATTAAGTCTGCGGGCTCGTTAATGAGCTCTTTAACTGCCGACGCGGGCCATTCAAACCACCCGTGTCTGCTTTGCAGCCGGTGTTGTGCCAGATTCAGCGCACAACACCGGCATCACCTCTCTGTCTACTGAATGGAGCTGCAGCACACTTGGCACAAGTCCTGAGATTACACTCGCTGTTTTAATGCGAAGCGGCCGGTACACCTGTTGCTGCAAGGACAGACTTCTTGCGGCAAAATCCACAGCACCGCACATCTCGGCAATCGGAGCCCCAGAGCTCCATGGACGCTGAGAGAGGTTTATATATTTTTAATGACTGGGATTCTTTGCGGGTCTCGCCTCCATATCCCGCGATGGTACCGGAGGCGAAAGACACCACTCAATCAAACGGGCGTATGAAAAAGTCCCCCAAAATAATTTTCAAGCACAAATAAAAGAAATGTGTACTCATCAAACGTGCCGCAAGACAACATGAAGTTTTAAAAAAGTAGATCCTTCCATATAAGACAAGAAAAAGGTGCAGATGAAAACTGACGTAAATCCACAAATTACAGTTGGCGCGCAATGCATGCTGGGAGAGAGGGTCTTCTCCGTGACGTCTCGGCAGCGTCCACGATGAGAGGGACAATTTTGCGGAGGGCTAAATGTTAGCTGTAAATTTGTCATTTTTAAATGAAGATTTCTCCGTTGAATGACAGATCTGGGCTTCCAGATTTACTTTACTACATTCAGAAGGATCTTATGTGTAAATGTAAGTCATTTTTTGGTCCAAAGATCTGACTGCATTTATTTCAATGCAGGTCTACTTTAAATTCTTTGATTTCCTCATAACTATGACAAAATCATTGATTACACTGGAAATATTGGTCCGATCAATTTGCCAATTTGGCACGCAGCTCCTTGGCCATTTATAATTCCTCATACCAAAATTCAAATCTCAACTTTTGGCAGTTCTGGAGTTTTAATGCAGAAGGTTTGTACAGAGGTACGGAAGGACAGCAGTTCTTCCTGTCACACACCAACAAATGATGGTGAATTATTTGATGTTAACAAAAATATATATACGTAAATACATACATAAATCACTTGAGTATTTTGCCCTTTTTAAACACAAATGGACATTCGACTTCAGCCTCACGTCTTTTCTATTATTCGCATATGAAAAACATGGGGAAAACATTCAAGCCCAAGTTCCTCTTTACATACAACAAGTTGACATTGCACAATGGCTCATATGAAAGAAAAAATAAATTAATTAAAGCAGCAATATGCGATACTTATACATCAATATGAATTTCCACACTTGCAGACACCCATTACACCAATAAGAGTGATCCATCTCTTTTACTTTGAGAGGAAAACCAACCAGTGACAAGTCTCATACTGTGCTAGCAACAAGAGATGTAGACAATCCACAAGATTTAAAAAAAAAGTTGCACCAGGGAAAAGAGACACCATTAAGACTTGAAACCGGCAAACTCACAGCAAAAACAGAGAAGAAACGCCTCCTATTTGAAAGTCAGTATGGTGCCACCATGGTTCCGTTCTGTGTCGACAGCAATGATTTGAACTATTCTGCAGGTGCATTGCAAAAACATTTAATATTGTGAAAGAGTTCAATATTTTTTGTCAGTTATTTCAAAAAGTGAAAGTTTTACATACATTCTAGACTCATTACATGCAAACTAAAATGTTTCAAGCATATTTTTTTTTGTATCTGAATTTTGATCATTATGGCTTATAGCTCCAAAGAGCAGAACCAAACATCTCACAATATTACAATATTTACTTTTAAGTCACTATTTCTGCAGTATAAATACAATGAATCTCATTCTGCTTGAGTCCATACAACCACAGTCAAGGGAGAAGACTGTCGATTTGACAGTTGTCCAGAAAACAAAAGGTCTTTGCTAAAAATTCATGGAAAATTGACTGGAAAGGAAAAGTATGCTAGGAAAAGAGGCACAAGCAACAGGGATGGCCACAGCCTTGAAATGATTGTCAAGAAAAGCAGATTCAAGGACATGTGGAGGCTTCAAAAGGAGTGGACTGAAGTTGGAGTCAGTGCAACAAGAGTCCCCATGCACAGACTATAAGTGTCGCCTTCCTCACGTGAAGCCACTTCTGAACCTGAGACAATCAGAAGCATCTTACCTGGGCTAAGGAAAGTAAATTTTGCATTTCATTTGGAAATCAAGGTCCCAGAGTCTGGAGAAGAGTTGAGAGTCACAGAATCCCAGTTGCTTGAAGTGCCGTGTGAAGTTTCCACAGTCCTGATGATTTTTGGGGTGCCATGTCATATGCTGGTGTTGGTCTACTGTGTTTTAGCAAATCCATAGTTAAAGTAGGTGTCTACCAGGAGATTTTAGAACACTTCATGCCTCCATCTGCTGACAAGCTTTATGAAGTAGCCAATTCCTTTTCCAGCCCCACAGCGCCAAAACCATTAGGAACTTGATTTCTGACCATGGTATTACTGGATTTAATTGGCCCCATAGACAATACCCCACAGACTCTCTACGAGGTATAGGTTACCGTAGTCTCGTTTGAGGGTGGGTGATAAAGGGTTAAAATGAAAGCCCATATGATGCAATAATTCTATTTCCCGGGACAGCTCCATTATTGCCCAGTCACTTTTCTGTCCCCATCAGAAACATGGCACTTTCTCTGATATTGATGTTAATCAGAACCACCACAACTATTTTCATGGACGTATCAAACATGTTTGATTCTGACTGATAGGTTGTGACATTCCAGGACCGTGGCGGATTTGGACCACGGCCGTAACCACACGGCATGATTCGTATCTGCTCTTTTTGGTCCAACTTCAACTCCTCATTATCACATTAAATCTTGCTAAAACTCACCGACACATCCTTTCCCATTTGCCTTGTCTTCCCTTCTCCACTGGGAACCAAAAAAACTGCACTTTTTGCGACTGCTTCAATGATTGCAGCCAAAAACAAAACAAAACAGTACCCTTTCCATGTGAAGTGATGCTGTTTGTGTTGCGCAATGGCAAGCTGTCTCCGGAAGAGGTCAAATCCCATGATATCATGCAGGGGTTCAAGTCTCACAACGGTAACCTACAGTCAAGAGGACAGTGAGAGACACCAAATCTAAAACAGAGACAAGCTGAAGGCTAATCGCCTCCATACCATGCACGCCACAGACACAGCAATTCATCAGAAGGAGCCCCAACCAAGTACTGAGAGAGCAAATGTACTTTTTTAAGAAGTCCATCATTTCTCTATTATGAAATCCTTTTTTTAATGGATTGGTCTTATGAAGTATTCTAATATTCTGAGATACATTTTTGCCATTTCTTTAACTGTAAGCTGTAATTATTAGAGCCCAACCGATATGGATTTTTTGAGGCCGATGCCGATATTTGGATGAAAAAAAATGCCGATAATCGATAAATTGGTTGATTTGCCGATAAATCAGCCGATTTTTTTTATGAATAAAATGTTCTTTTTTTGGACCCTTAACAAAAAAGGCATGAGCTAAAAGCTGAAGCTTTGTCCTCATATTGATTAACTTTATAACAGAGAAGAATTTTCAAGTTCAAAAAATGCAAAAATGCAATTGGAGCAGTTAGGGGGCTAGTCAAATGGGCCAACTAGTAAGATATCACTCCTGAAAATGATCTTTGCCATATCAAGTGAGGTAAATCTGCCCTACGATTGGATTTTGGAAAACCATGTGAGGGAGAACCAATTCAGATTGGACACTCACATTGCGCACATCATCTATGAAGAGTACCAAGGTGGCCAATGGTGGATCGAAAGTCAGCGGAGTTAACTTTTCAGCAAAAAAAAAAAAAGTAAGTTTCTATCTCATATCATTAAAAAGTTATTTACAATTTAGTAAAGCTTGGTCCCAGCCGTCGTACACAACGGCGTTGGCCCCAGAGGGTTAATGGCGAACGGCAGCAATTCCCAGAACCCTTCCGGATGACCAGTGATTCAACCTCTTAGCATGAAATGTATTTCATGCTAGAAATAAGGTCTACACAACGTGGGCTTAATAAAAAGCGTGACCGACGCAATGAAGCACATTTGACACATTACGACATAAACGGCGTTAATCAAACTGAGTTGCACTGAAACGGGAGAAATGTGGGGGGAATGTAATCGCAAAGTTATTACAAACAACATCCTTATAAACTTACTTGAATGCTTTTGTCAGCTGATCAGTGCAGTGTGACGGCGAACTTCGGGGGCCGGTGATGAACACAATCTACTGGACAAAAAGTGCAAGGACATTTTAAATTGCCGACACAAACATTATTTCAGTAACTGTTCTGTTTATGAGAAATTATCGGCGTTCTATCGGCAAAATTTCGGCCAATAGTGAGTACTTTGAAAAGGGCTTATATCGGCTGATAATATCAGCCGGCCGATATATCAGTCGGGCTCTAGTAATTATAAAAATAAAAAATGCCTTATATATATATATATATATATATATATATATATATATATATTCCACCTTCTGAAACAACTGACAACAAAGTATTTAACTTATTGATTTTTTTTTTTTTTGAGATGCCCTTACACCACAGGGAAGAATTTCAAGTCCCTCAGTGTTAGTTAACAAATGGAACAGCACAGGGGTGATCATGTGGCAACAACCTGCCAATCACAGCCATACCAGTGCCTTAAACCAGTACTGACCATCACTGGCATTGATTCGGAAATTTAAAAAAAAAATTAACAAAATAAGAGCATATGTTAAATTTGAATCATTGTGTATTCTACATATAGAACAGTTTAAAACTGTTGTGCTGAAAGAAACAAAAAAGAAGAAATTCTATGCATATTTTTGGGTCCCTGGAACAAGTTAAATTTGACATTTTTGTTGCCAAATGAAGAAATGATAACCAATATTCAAAATCTTTAACTTGTTTTATATTTATACTGGATGCATTTGTTAAAATGAAGCATTTCTGTTGTGCTGTGATGTGATTCTTGATGAAGAACTGGAACAGCAGATGCGCTCATTTGGCACAATCACTTTCGTACGCAACATATTTGGCATCTTTAAACCAGTGGAGAGGAGGGGTCACTTTTTTAAGGATTTTTTGTTGATTTATTTATTATTTTATTTCTAAAGGATGGGGACTTGATTACTCACCACATGGAAGCAGCAGCAGACAGACGAACCGAGTCCACCGCCGGCAGCAAACACCTGACATGGTAGAAATCCGCGGCGGATAAAAAATCTCAGTTCTTCCAGTAAATAGACCAGTCCCTCAGCGCGACGCTCTTGCGGTTCAATAAAACCGACGGATGTCCGACAGTCTCAGACTTTGTGTTGTGGTCCTCTTCAAACCCGTCCAGACAGACTCTGAAATAACACAACCGCGGCTTTTAAAGCGGATTTCAACACATGTGGCAACAAAGTTACACGAATACGGTTCTAAAACTGGATGGAAATAAGCCAAATTGTACCTGAAACGGTTCCAAGTCGTTGATCCAGATCGTCCGAATCGACGCACATCAGCGGAGCGGCGACGGCGGCGCGCGTCCTGGCAACCCGCGCGCGTAAAATCCCACAAAAAAGCTTAAAAAATGGACAGGGGCGTCAGAAATGAGCTGCTGGCCGCTCGGACAGGAGCTGAAGACTAGTCAGGATAAAATTAAAGAAACTCAGCCGTTTGAATTTGTGCGACGAGGCGTCCGGCGGATCCGCAGCGCGTTCAGCTTCTGCGGACTTTCGTCAAGCTGCGCGGTGGAAACGACGTGCGCGGACGCCGCGAGCCGACGCGCGATTTTTTTTTTTATGTATTTATTATTTATTTTCCTGGAAAAGTCCTGCGACTATTTCTGATTCTAATAAGCCGGAGTGTCCTCAAAGTCAGCGCGCAGGCAAGTCCGAAAAAAACTACCTGGTTCATGTTTTCAGTGATGGCGCGTGACTCACTGCGCCTCCGCGTGCGGTTTGCGCACCTGGCACGAGCGCATCGCTTCAGTTTTGTTTGAACTCCAAACTAAAGCCGACGCCGAGGAGCCGCAGACGCACGTCAAGCACAGCACAGTGCACAAGAACACGTCCGGTAGTGCCTTTCAAAATAAAAGACATTTAATCGTTACATACAAAGCCTCTACGAGAGTTATCTGTTGACATAACTCAGAACTTAATGGATTAATTATTTTTTCAAAATCATACCCTCTGTTGAAACATTTGGCACATCTATCCAAATATATTCAATTTTCTGCAAGTCATACAATGACTACAGCTAAATTATAGACCATGTGAAGTTAAATAACTTCCTGCTTTGGTGTGGTCATGGTCATGTAGCGGCAGGGCTACAGAATTTGCATGAAATGTGCAAATGTTCCATGCAATATTAAGATTGGTTCACTTCCAGAAGTGTAAACACACAATAGCTTGAATTCTAGGACTGCACATGACTTCAGAAGTGTCCAAAGGCTTCACCCAATTCTAGAAGTGTCCATGCACTGCTCATATACCAGTGTTGCTGACCGAACAGTCCGCCCCTAAAAATCGGTCCGCCAAAGGTGATTTGCAAGGTCAAATGTTAGAGAGTTAGTCCAATTCCAGAAATCTGTAGCTCTCTTCTGGAAGAGGTGGCCAAATTTGGAAGCACAAACCTTCCAATTTGATACAACTTTTGAAGTTTTTCAGAACACAAAATACACATTTTAAAGTAGATTTCCCCTGCCAAATAATAACATATATTGTTAATTCACATTTAGAATGTGACATTTTACAAATGCAAAATGAAAACTTTCACATAACCTAGTGGCAGATGTACACAAAAAACTACAGTCAGATTCTGCTCTCCATTATGTGGCACTATTCTCATACACTTCTTGAATATGTTGGGCTGTCATCCAGGTTCTGGATCAGGACACAGCTGTTTGACAAATAAACAATCTATTTTTAATCATAAATCTTGTGTTACATGAGTCACATTAATTTATGTAGATGATCCCAGCGCAGCGTGTAAACAATGTAGGGGCCATAGAGGGCGCTGTACAATTAAGTCAGACAGAGAATGTGGCAGTGGTGAAACTGAGGGTGAAAATATAAAACTTTGAAAGTCAATTTTGCTGTGGATTTGTGATTATGGAACTGAAATTATTGCGTGGGGGGCTATAACCCCATAAAGCCCAACCACAGAGCCGCAAGCGACAGATATTTATGACATTCGATGGTGAGGTCGCAGTTTGGCCAAGCATGAATTTATTACATTATGAAGTGCTTAAATTGATTAAATTATATTATTCCTCGTAGTTGTTGTTTCTTGAGTATTCCATGTTATATGAAGTTGGATGAAACAGTGCTCCCCACAGGAAGTTGCGCTCAGATACAGACAGCCTGAGTACTGTTCCGTCTTGGCGATTGTCTTCGCTCTAATGTTTTTCTTATTTAATTATTTATTCAGAGAACGTTGCACTGGGAGCTGTTACCTAATAAACTCTGTAATTACTCAATCATAAAAAAATAATCAGTTTAATATGAGCGTCAAAATTCACATGGATGATAATTATGACTCATCAAAATTCATGTTATTGATATCTAATTATGTTCTATCGGGAAGAATATCACACTGACTTAAACGATTACATTAATGAACTCTGCAATTCTGTTCTAACAAATTAATTCAAATTAATTTCATGGTTTTAAATCAAGCTTACTGGTTTAATAATGAGCTAACATTTGCAATATAACTATCATTAGCTTCTGATATTTAAGTAATATCTATTTGTACTAAGAAAATTGTGACTGACAGTTTTCTTATTCATTTCTAATATTTGAGACATTATTTAAGTGTGGAAAATAATTAGCAGATGGCTCAGTAATTAAATTATTAGTTATAGCGCTACAGATACAGCAACATGGAAAAAACAAAACATACTTATAAGTGATATCTCAGGAATGAAAAAATACATCTGATAAATTATAGCTATAATATAACTTGAGTTGTTAATGCTAAACATTTATAAAACTTTATTTTTTCCAAGCAGTTTTCCTTTATCATGCATTGTCATATTTGTAATAAAGATCTGCTTCAGCAATTTATGTTTTTTGAATAAAGACACAGTAAAAATGTGGTGAATTCTACTTAGCTTTTCCTCATTTTAGCATTAGCATGTAGCTTAACACCAGGTTTTATTGGCGCCATTGCATCACGATGCTTTTATTTTGGAACACATTCAGGAAGTTGTGAGCGTGTATAGGCTGGCAGTGCACACGACATATAATGAATGATTTTCTTTCTTTTTTCTTTTTTTATGTTTAAAAAAATTACTCTATCAACATCTTTATAGGAATCAGCTCCTAAATTTATGTTTCTTCTCCAGACGCCCCTCAAAATAATAATTAAAAAAAACTAAATAATGATAATAATAATAAGAATTTTGTGCTGTGATAATTGTGTAATTAGTTTGTGAGTTATCCTGTTAACAGTAGAGGGGGACTCAGTAAGAGTGTGTGCCTCTGCCAAAGCTGAACAGATCCAGATGGGGGCGCTGTTTCATTAAAGTGCTCATAGCAATATGGAAATCAGTGGCAAATATTTTTTTAAAATGATCAATGATCTGTGTTAAAATCTTACCATCCCAGCCAGGGTGTTTTATGTTTCCAGAAAGTTCGCCGTCAGTCAGATAAGTGTTGCAGAAATTTGACAAGGCACACAAAGGAGTCCTTTGTACACAAAAACTCAACAAGAACAACTTTCTCCACTTTACCGCCTCATTTCTCAACAACACTTATGCAAATCAGGTCTCTTGTAAATTTGTCAGTCGGAACACCTGAGCAGCGTCACGTTTCCTCCTTCGCTGATTACTTTACAACGAGCCATAAAGTGTCATTTCAGACTTTGATTTGCTGCAGAACTAACAGATGTTTGTGTAAATGAAATATAATTGACACATCCAATGTGATCCAATGTGCAAAGCACATACACGCAGTTGAAGCATTTCCAGGCTGTTTTTTTTTTTTTTTTTTTTTTGGATGTTTTTGTACTTTGCAGTTTTATTCCATAATGGAAGTTAAAGTGCGTGAATTGGGAGCCGTCACCACCTGGTTCACATGTTGGTATTTGTGGTTTGAAAAATTGTTGCCTGGAGAAAAACAGCCATAGCAGTCGCTGTGGCAGAGTTATTGCCGTCTGATGATGGGGCTTCATTCTGCAGACAATAATTCGACACAGTCAAATGATACAACAGCTTTTTGGCAGTTTGCACGTCATCAGTTAAAACAAAAAGCTGTGGTTCAGGTGTCATTTGAGCAATCAAGTTTTTGTGATATTACAGCTTAATATCCCTTTGCTGTGACCCCCGTTTATCCGACATACATGGATTACACAGTGATGACGGGGAGGGGGAATTACCCTGCTATCGCTGCCACGCAGCAAACAGGTTAACTCCTTAATATTAACATTGGTCCATAGATACTTGTCACAGTCGAATTCAGAACCAGTGGTGTATTAAAGCTACAATGTGCATGATTTAGTGTCATCTAGTGGTGAGGTTGCAGACTGCATTATACTGTCACTGGTCACTTGTTTGCCTTTCCTTGGAACGGGCAACATGTATGATGCATCAACTTCCTGTTTGTTCTATTTCCGTAAGATCAACATTTGCAACTTTCCTTATACCGTTGCACTGAAAAACTAAAATACTTGAAACAACTCAGTTTTATTGTTTCAATTGATAACACCTGAATGATTTAAGTTATTTGAAATTAAGTTAGTATGTTAGAGTTAAACTAACTTACCAACTTAAATTCAAAGAAAGTAATTCATTTAATTTCAAAGAACTTAATTCATTCAGGTGTTACCAGTTGAAACAATAAAATTAAGTTGGTTCTTTTTTCAGTGGCAGTGTGTTATTTCCATTTTCTCGGCCAACAGCGACACCATTTTTCTGTCTTCTGACTGAAAATAAGAGAACATCTGCTTTTCTATGAATCTGGCTTTGGATCTGTGGGCCGACCTTCCCGTTCTGACCGGAACACGTGACTATTTGTGCACTGCAACAATAACAAATTCAAAATGAATTGCAGCACAGTGAGAGTAAAACATTAATTACAGCTTGTGTTCTTGCTCTGGGGGTTGGTAAGGTTAGACCTTACTTGTGTGAAGTGCCTTGATGCAACTTTGCTGTGATTTGGTGCTATATAAATGGAAATAAATTAAATACAGCCGAGACACACTTGAGTGACTCGGACACAAGGTGAAAGGTCGCAACTGATAAACTCCCAAGGACGCTAAACGTCCAAGCGCGAGTAGTTTGTCATTTTGGGTTTGTTTCTGCTTGGTGGGTTTTGCACAAACACTGCCCTGATTTTGAACTCTGTTTTGGGCTCAAACCAAATTGTTTGCATGTTTCTTGCTTTTGTTTTTATACAGTGAATTTTGCAGTGTTACATTAACACCGCAGTGACTTCAAAGTAGTGTTAAACCAACTCTCTCACAGTGTTAACCACCAACATTAGTGTTGGTCAATGTGATTTAACACTCTAAACCTCCCTTTAACTCTGTAAAATTTACTCTGGGTTCTTCTTGGCAGTGGTTCTGACTTTGCTCCGTTATTGCTACGAAGCTTGGACAATCTGCCATCACCGCTTAAAACTCCTGGAATTGTTTCACCAAGACTGCTTGAGATCTGATGGTATCAAGTGGCAGGATGAGGCAGCAGACCAAGCAACTCTTCCTATACCTCTCTATTCTCTACCAAGTCCTCGAACTCTTCCTGGAGAATTCCGAGGTGTTCCCAAGGCTGGTGGCAGATACGAGGGCTGTCCGTAAAGTATAGGTCCTTTTTATTTTTTTCAAAAACTATATGGATTTCATTCATATGTTTTTACGTCAGACATGCATGAACCCTCGTGCGCATGCGTGAGTTTTTCCATGCCTGTCGGTGACGTCATTCGCCTGTGAGCACTCCTTGTGGGAGGAGTCGTGCAGCCCCTCGTCGGAATTCCTTTGTCTGAGAAGTTGCTGAGAGACTGGCGCTTTGTTTGATCAAAATTTTTTCTAAACCTGTGAGACACATCGAAGTGGACATGGTTCGAAAAATTAAGCTGGTTTTCAGTGAAAATTTTAACAGCTGGTGAGAGATTTTGAGGTGATTCTGTCGCTTTAAGGACTTTTCACAGTGCGAGACGTCGCGCAGCGCTCTCAGGCAGCGTCATCAGCCTGTTTCAAGCTTAAAACCTCCACATTTCAGGCTCTATTGATCCAGGACGTCGTGAGAGAACAGAGACGTTTCAGAAGAAGTCGGTTTCAGCATTTTATCCGGATATTCCACTGTTAAAGGAGATTTTTTTAATGAAAGACGTGCGGATGGGTCCGCGCGTCGGGACGCAGCCGACGCGGCGCGGCGGCACAGGAAAAACACCTCCGCGTTGATAACCATTTGTTAAAATCCAGTTGGCTTTTGATGGCTTTCAGTGGAGTGAGTATATGAGAAATTGTTTATCAGCTGGAGATGTTGCAACTTGTCCTCAAGGCTTCCAACAGAGGTGTTTTTCCTGTGACAGAGCGTCACGGCGGCTGCGAGCCGACGCTGCAATCCGCCCGCACGTCTTTCATTAAAAAAATCTCCTTTAACAGTGGAATATCTGGATAAAATGCTGAAACCGACTTCTTCTGAAACTTCTCTGTTCTCTCACGACGTCCTGGATCAATAGAGCCTGAAATGTGGAGGTTTTAAGCTTGAAACAGGCTGATGACGCTGCCTGAGAGCGCTGCGCGACGTCTCGCACTGTGAAAAGTCCTTAAAGCGACAGAATCACCTCAAAATCTCTCACCAGCTGTTAAAATTTTCACTGAAAACCAGCTTAATTTTTCGAACCATGTCCACTTCGATGTGTCTCACAGGTTTAGAAAAAATTTTGATCAAACAAAGCGCCAGTCTCTCAGCAACTTCTCAGACAAAGGAATTCCGACGAGGGGCTGGACGACTCCTCCCACAAGGAGTGCTCACAGGCGAATGACGTCACCGACAGGCATGGAAAAACTCACGCATGCGCACGAGGGTTCAAGCATGTCTGACGTAAAAACATATGAATGAAATCCATATAGTTTTTGAAAAAAATAAAAAGGACCTATACTTTACGGACAGCCCTCGTATAATCCCTCTTGTGAATCATGTCCTGGACTTTCCTCAGGGTCTTCTCCCAGTTGGATGTGCCTGGAAGACCTCCCTAGGGACACGATACCGGGGATCTTCAACTGATGCCTGAATCACCTCAGCTGGCTCCACATGACGTAAAGAAGTAACAGTCTGACTGTGAGTCCCTGCTGGATTTGAGGGATATCAGATGGATGAACCTCATTTCCATGGCTTGTGTCCATGGCCTTGTTCTTTCCGAAGTTTGTGACCATATATGAGGATCGGAGTCTAAATCGACTGTTGCAAATCAGCATAAGTACAACCCTAATTCCACTGAAGTTGGGACGTTGTGTAAAATGTAAATAAAAACAGAATACAATGATTTGCAAATCCTCTTCAACCTATATTCAATTGAATACACCACAAAGACAAGATATTTAATGATCAGACTGATAAACTTTATTGTTTTTCTGCAAATATTTGCTCATTTTGAAATGGATGCCTGCAACATGTTTCAAAAAAGCTGGGACAGTGATATGTAGATGTAGTGACGAACTGTGTTAACTGACAATGGTTTTCTGAAGTGTTCCTGAGCCCACGCAGTAAGATCCTTTACACCAGAGGTGCCCAACCTTTTTTGAACCGAGATCTACTTTTAAAGTTGACAGTGTATCGAGATCTACCAAGCCATATGGAACGCCATAGCGTAGCTGCAACATATTGTGCACCAATATAATAACGTATTATAATTCTGCTCTTTGGTGAAAACCAACAAAGATATCTTGATTCATCATTCTTGAAACACTTGCCAAATTCTCTCTCTCTCTCTCCACCAAATCAGACCATGATATGGCACCGTATTGCAGTCCAAATGTTGGAACTTTCTGAATATCACACTCTGCTCATTTGATGTGCACTCTGAGCAATGACTACATGCTTTAAGGCACATAAAAGTAATGTTTAGATATAAATGCTCCAGATGCCTCAGCAACACAATTTCCCTCAGCTACAGTACGCTTTCCCTGTATAATCAAAAACTTAATGATGTGAGAACTAAATACTTTTCAGAATTTATTACCTCTCAGTGGGATAGCTCTGCTTTTCCTCATGTGAGATAATGTGCTGTGAGTGCCGTATTTTCCACTCTGCACTTTGAGGTGCATCCATCCTTTGAAGTATTTCAGCTTCCTGAAAGATAGCGGATATGCATGGATGTCTGGGTGGGGGTCTGAGCAGACAGCAAATCTGTCTGATTTCAGCATCACAGTGATTCGTTCTGCAGTGATGGTCCTGCAAAAAGCTGCACCTCAAAGCTGCTAGCCACGCCAATTTTTCAAAGGCCACACCTGTAAATCTAACAGTGGAAGGACAAGGAGAAGTGGAAATCTGGACTGTGCTGAGGTCTTCTCTCAATGAGAAATTCTGAAAGATGAGAGACTCACCGATTTGTTGACAGTGCATCATCTGGATGTGTTTTGGAGCCATCGGCTGTTGAGACCTTACTGGACTCTGCATGTCTTTCTGTCTTTGCATGTTTGATATTTTTTTGTTGTATTTTTCTTATTTCTTATTGGTTGTACAGCCAAAGCAGATGGTCACCTCACTGAGTCTAGTCTGCTTGAGGTTTTTTCCTGTCGTCAAAAACTGCAATGTTGCCAATGTGCTTACTCAGGGGGTGGTGTACACAGCAAAATTGCCAGTGTTAAATTAACACTAGAAAGTGTCTATATGTGTCTACTCTTTTCAGTGTTAAATTAACACTTTTCTATGATTAACTTTGACTGCCCATGCTAATTTAACACGGACACTATCAATTTAACACTAATACTATCCGTGTGAAATCACCATTTCAGAAGTGTTCATTTCACAACAAAAAGGGTTGACACTTTCAAGTTTTAATTTAACACTGACTGTGTTAAATCAACACTTTAGAAGTGTTGATTTAACAATGAAAAGAGTGGACATGTTCAAGTTTTAATTTAACACAGACATTCCAAAAGGGTTAATTTCACACTGAAAAAAGCAGACACTTGCAAGTTTAAATTTAACACTGACAGTGATCGTGTTAAATCAACACTTTTGAAGTGTTGATTTGACAGGTTAGTGGCAGTTAAATTAAAACATGAAAGTGTCTGGTTTCAGTTTTAAATCAACACTTCAAAAGTATGAATTTAGCACTGAAAAACAGGGCACTGTCAAGTTTTATTTCAACATGGACACTGAAGGTGTTAAAGCAACACTTCAAAAGTGTTCATTCACACTGAGAAGAGTGGACGCTGTCATGTTTTAATGTAACACCGACACTGACCATGTTATATCAACACTTCAGAAGCGTTAAATGTAACACTGAAAAGAGTGGACCCTTTCAAGTTTCAATGTAACACTGACACAATCTATATCAACACTTCCTAAGTATTACTTTCACACTGAAAAAAACTGAAACTTTTAAAGTTTAAATTTAACACTGACACTGACTTTCTTAAATTAATACTTCAAAATTGTTAATTTTACCTTGAAAAGAGTGGACACTTTTAAGTTTTAATTTGACAGTGACTGTGTTAAATCAACATTTCAGAAGTGTCAATTTAAACTGAAAATAGTGGGTACTTTCAAGTTTTAATAAAACACTAATGCTGTTAAATCAACACTTCAAAAGTGTTAATTTCATATTGAAAATGGTGGACAACTTCCAGTTTTAATGTAACAGTGACTGTGTTAAATCAACACTTTATAAGTGTCAAGTACTTTGTCATGCACTTGACACTTAAGGTTGTATTGATTGTTACCATTGCATTATGTGTGTGTGTGTGTGTGTGTGTGTGTGTGTGTGTGTGTGTGTGTGTGTGTGTGTGTGTGTGTGTGTGTGTGTGTGTGTGTGTGTGTGTGTGTGTGTGTGTGTGTGTGTTATTGCACTGTGTGTATGTGTGGTGCACGATGTGTATGTGTGTGTTGCTGTGCCACTGTGATGAGTCCCCTGTAATTTTGTTGTATCACTTGTACAATGACAATAAAGCCTATTCCTAATTCCTGATGCTGTTAAATCAACACTTCAAAAGTGTTAATTTCATATTGAAAATGGTGGACACCTTCAAGTTTTAATTTAACAGTGACTGTGTTAAATCAACACTTAATAAGTGATAAATTTAACACTGAAAAGAGTGGGCACTTTCACGTTTTGATTTAACACTGGTGGCTTATGTGGTGATTTGAGACTGTGCAAACAAATGGAACTGAAATTGAATTGACAGAGAAGTCAAACTGTTTATGAAACTATTTCCTCCTTCAGTGAGGTGATATGTGGTCCATAATCATTAAATACACTATGTTGTTGCAGCACTTTTCCTATAGCGGTAAGCAGGTAATGCATATATGATAATAACGGGTAAGAATTATCATAAAACTTGAAGGAGTTATTTTCGAGTATTTACTGAAGAGTCTGCATCCAGAGTTGGATGCCACATAACAAAAAGGAGGAGATTATTTGTAATTGAGCAGAGAAAAATGTTGAACAGTTGGGGAGTACATGAAGGACACAGCGAGCTGTCTGTTGCAGGACTGAATGCAGAGACTGAAGAGGTTCTTCACACAGTGTGAAATGTGCGCGAAACAGACGGCGTCACACCCAGTCTTTTATGTGATTTTGTCTACCTACAAAAAACTGGCAGACTGCAAGAAGGACAAGGTTTGGATTAATTCTCTCATTATTACTACTGCCAACTAGCCAGTAATGAGAGGGTTTATGTTTATATTAATGAGATATTTCTGCTGGTATCCCCCTCCCCTCTCCCCGTGGCTCCACTGAAATTTGATGGAGTGGTGGAGCCAGAGACCAAGAATCCCTTGACATTTGATTCTGAGCCAAATGCAGCAGTGGATCCAGGAATTTTTCCAAGAGCTTTCACAAATTATTTTGTTTTCCTTTTTGATGTCATAGAAGAAAAACTAACCTTCTTGCCATTTGACATCAAATGTCTTCATCAACAAAACAGCTAAACCTTCAAGACTTGGGTGTTCATTCTTCTGCAAAATCTTTCAGGTCCTGGTGCTTTATTAAGTTGTAGGTTAAAAGAAAGAAAGAAAATAATTGATTGTTGAAAAAAAAAAAACATAGTCCATCATAGTCACAAGAGGAACATGACCATGAGTGGGAAAACCAATATGGTAGGTGAAACCCCAGCAAGTCTGTTTGGAAGCCCTGTTGTAAGGAAGGCATGGAAATGTGCCAATGCACTGTAGTTGGCCACGCCCCCACATGGAGTCTGATGGAAAAATGCTCGTCTTACCATCAATGATGTTGTAGACCGCCCAACTTTTTGTTTAAAACCCAATAAAGTTTGTTGGAGCAAAGAACATTATGTAGTTTATGGAGGCTGCTAAGTAACACCTTGTCCATGTCGTGACACCCGGATGACAGATCAAGTAGGGGATTGATGAGTGGGGTGAAACACGGTATGGACCCACTACGGTAACCATGAAGGCCAACAGGAACCTTGAACACAAGATGGCAATGAGGTTCTGATGAAGCAAGAAGTCCTCAATGGTGGATCAGGTGGAGGAGGTGATGGCTTGGAATCCAGTGGCTGAGAAGGCAGATGAAGGCTGTAGCAGGTCCTCAGACCCCGATTGTCTGGGATTTTCCAGCCATTACATCAGTATAAGGGTCTGTCAAGGACCATGTGTTTGTCGGTGTGCAACAACATTCCCACGTTAAATAAACCCACATACAGACATGTCTGGATCAACGGGGATGTAGACATCCCACCCAGTAATCAGTCAAAAGATGATTTTCCATACCACCGAGGGACTGGTTTTAGTGTCGTGTGATGATGAGGAGTTTAGCTGGAAGCTAAAAATCTAACTTTTTGTGCTTCTCTGGAAGCCAGATCACATTTACACCTATTATTATTACACCTCTTTAATCAAGTGGAAAGAGCAATATCCCCAGATATCGTTGGGTCAATGAGACTGTTTGTACTATAAAAAGTGATTGCAGTAACACAACCTACATAAAACCAAAGAAAACTTGATTTTCATGTGCTCACAAAGGAATTATCAACAGTTTATTGTTGAGGCTGAAGCTGCTGCAGAAATGATGTTTGTAATCTTGTAGCGGAGATTTGTAATAACGGCAAGATTTTATTAAAGACCACTTTTCACAAGTGCCGGATCCAATTTTCAACACCGCCAACAACTGCAACAACAAAATGCTCTTGAAAGCTGCTAAAATTAGAACCCTGACTGCTCAATCTGACTGACATCAGAATGTTTCTGGCCCACCGAGGAAATTGACTAAAGACTAAACAGAGCATGAAGATGCCAAGAGTGTCAATAAGCACGATTGATTGGAAAGTCCACAACTAAAATAACAACATCCGACTGGAAATGAATCAGAAGATATCTAAGATTAACAACAGAGGCTGAAGAACTTCATTCGTCTGTTTGATGAGGATGATTGTTGTGTGGGCCGCCAGAAGAGGAGGTACTGCTGGCCCACCAGCAGAGGGCACCCTGCCTGAAGTGCGGGCTTCAGGCACGAGAGGGCACTGCCGCCACGGACAAAGCCGGGAGTGACAGCTGTCACTCATTATTTCCTGACAGCTGTCACTCATTCTTCATCATCTCACTCCATAAAACCCAGACGTCATCTCCACCTCATCGCCGAGATATCGTACTTCTATGGAGGTAACTTTCTCTGCCTGTATTGATTGATTCCAAGAGCTATTGTGTTGCAGCTGTCTAACCAGAGGACCGGCGTGGGTCGCGACTGTTTCGTCCTACTTCCCGTCAGATAAGTGGTTACACAGACGCTGCACGAGGGTGTATTAGAGGTGGAGGTGGCATTCCCACCGTTGTTGTTACGGGGTGTACACACACCCACACTTGACTGTCTTTGCTCTTCGCCAGCAGTACCAGATCCGACAGTCGGGGATGGTGATCACCTGGGAATTCGGGACTTGGCGGCTCCAGTATTCACCAGGTTCGGTGGCGGCGGAAATCGTGTGGTTCCGGCTCTTCTCAGGACAAACGTCTTCAATCCTCGAGCCTGCCCACACGTCACCTTTGTGGATTGACTGTTATCAGATTCTGAGATTGTTTGTATATTCGTTGTGCACCTTCACAACATTAAATTGTTACTTTTTTGGCTCATCTATTGACCGTTTATTTGCGCCCCCTGTTGTGGGTCCGTGTCACTACACTTTCACAACAGGATATCTCGGCCAATGTCATGGATCCCGAGGGGCGTCACCCATCTGTTGGACAGCCAATGGAAGAGCAGGGTGCACAGGCGTCTGCAGGAGGCGTGCTCGGTGAGTTGCAGCAAATCCTCACCGCCTTTACCGCTCGGCTGGATTTGATGTCCGAGCAAAACGTCATCCTTAATCGCAGGATGGAGGCTCTCACCGCACAGGTGGAAGCGCGCGATCAGAGCGCTGCTGCGGCTCCTCCTCCTGCCGACCCGGTGCCGGATATTAACATTCCACTGGTCGTTCAACGAACCCCCCCACCATCCCCTGAAGCATACATAAGTCCCCCAGAGCCGTACGGGGGTTGTGTGGAGACGTGCGCGGACTTTCTGATGCAGTGTTCGCTCGTCTTTGCACAACGACCCGTGATGTACGCGTCTGACGCCAGCAAGGTGGCTTATGTTATTAACTTGCTTCGGGGTAAGGCACGCGCCTGGGCTACGGCGCTCTGGGAACAGAACTCACGGTTGTTATCAGCATACACTGGGTTTGTGGGGGAGTTCAGAACAATGTTCACCCTAACAGAGGAGAGACCACTTCAACAATGCTGCTGTCAATGCGACAGGGGCGCCGGTGCACAGCCGAATATGCAGTCGACTTCCGCATCGCGGCTGCGAGGTCCGGCTGGAATAACGTTGCGCTCCGCGCCACCTTCATAAACGGACTGTCATCGGTCCTGAAGGAGCATCTGGTAGCTAAGGAAGAACCGCGGGATTTAGATGGGCTTATCGATCTTGTTATACTGTTAGACAATCGGTTGGAGGAATGCCGTCGGGAGCGAGGCGAAGGACGTGGCTGGGTACGCGCCGTCCCTCTCCCTTCCGGGTTCGAAAAGGGGCCGCCCTCCCCACGCTCCACAGCCGCAGCGCTCCGTGGGGCAACAGCTCCCCCTGCTGACGTTGCTAGGGAAACGCACAGGGCCAAACCGAGAACAGATGACAGAATGAGGAGGCTGGTCCGCGGGGAGTGTTTTCTCTGCAGCTCAAAAGAGCACATACAGAAAAACTGCCCCAAACGGCCACAACGACAACAACCGCCCTTAGAGACTGGGCTAAGGGGGGGGTCATAACATTCACGTGGGACACACACAGATTGCCACACGACTCCCAGTTACAATCCTGAGCGGGGATTTAACCCTTCAAGCCCCAGCACTGGTGGACACGGGGTCAGAAGGGAATTTGCTAGACAGCAGATGGGCAAGGGAGGTAGGGCTCCCTCTGGTGGCGCTTCCTTCGCCATTGCAGGTGCGGGCACTAGATGGCACCCTCCTCCCTTTAATCACATACAAGACACAACCAGTAACTCTGGTGGTGTCTGGAAACCATCGGGAGGAGATTGAGTTTTTTGTAACTCCTTCTACCTCCCGCGTGATTTTGGGCTTCCCATGGATGTTGAAACACAATTCCCGGATTGATTGGCCGTCTGGGGTAGTGGTTCAGTGGAGCGAAACCTGCCATCGGGTGTGTTTAGGATCCTCGGTTCCTCCCGGTTTACATGCTAAGGAGGAGGTCAAAGTCCCTCCCAATCTGACGGCAGTGCCGGTTGAGTACCACGATCTTGCTGACGTCTTCAGCAAGGATCTGGCACTCACCCTTCCCCCGCACCGTCCGTACGATTGTGCCATTGATTTGGTTCATGTTGTGTGGCTGGGGGGCCTGGCTGCCTTTTGTTTCTGTTTTCTGTCCTGTCTTTTGTTTTTCCTTCGAGGTGGCTTGCATTTGGGACTGAGTGGCTGTGTAGCTGAGTTTATCAGGACCTCACCCTGATCACCTGAGGCTGATCACCTGCGGCTCGTCAGGACTCACAGCTGTGGTGCATCTACATGGATTGGAACATGGTGGCATTTAAGACTGGAGTACACAGTGTGTATTTGCCAGAGACTCGACCTTGTGACCAGACGGGTGAGATCGTCATCTCGGGAGCCATCTCATCATCAGTGGATGCAGAGAACGTCCAGGTTTGATGCATGGTCTGTGAAAGAGGAGAGGGTGAGGTCTCACGCTCGTCAGCACACTTCCTGAGGTACGTTAGATTTTGTGACTAACATTTATACAGTCAGTAAATGTGGTGTCCCTCACACCTTATTATATTGAGCTGTATGTTGGTCGTTTAAATCAGCTTCCACTGCAGTGGAGTTTTGTGAACTGGATGTTCCATGCCTGCAGGGTGGGAAGCTGATTAGTAATTAAGCCAGGAAGTGTTTGCTGTTTGTGCACCTTTGAGCGTTCTCTCTGTGTGTTGAGTGTGGACTCACATAATGATTCCTTCTTTCACAGACTCGGTTTGTCGCGGCCACCTGGGGGGTGTCGGCGGGGTCCTTGGGTCCGAACCAGTTCTGGCTCCGGACCGTTAGCGCTGCTGGGAGCGCACCGCAATCCACCACGCCAGACCGCGCACTTTTATATTTTTCACAGCACTATTATGTTCATTAAACTCTGTTATCCTTTGTACCGTGCTCTGCTTATTTTATACTGGGTCCTTCAAACGCTGGTCGGTTCTCCGGGCTGCGTCCGACAAATAACAGTAGTCTCTGGCCAAACATCACGGACCCAGCGGTAGCAGAGACGGTAACGCGCCGGGAAGGCGGCAGCAGACGTTCAGAAGTTATCCGGATCAGTTGCGGGTGCTCTCCGCCCGGATGGTGCGCGTTGGAGAACCCATTACTGAATACTGATTTGAGCGCTCGTGCAGCCGTGTGGTGGAGTGTGACTGGCGACGGCCTTGCGTCGCACTTCGACCGGATAAGAGGTTTGAACGGGAGCTGCAGGAGTGGGTCTGTAATGGGTGAACGCGCACGGCGGAGCTCTGTGGCACGGGTCGCGGTGCTTCCTGTGTTACAGTCGTAGCCCCGTTTCCCCGGGTAATGATAGCTACTGCGTCTGTTGTGTCAGCTCCGGTGTTATTTAGTTGAATCACATTTTTGGTTGTGTGTTGCTCACAGCTGCTCACAGGAAAAGCAGCATGAATTATTTTCTGTCACCAAAGGGGGTTTTTCATTTTTAGCACTCTGGCTCCCTCTGTTGGTGACTGAGTCACATTACCGTCAAGCTCTTAAGTTGGAACAGGTGTGTTCCATTTGTTTGAGCTTGATGGTATAAATCACTTATTTGTTTTGTGTTAGTTCATTTTGTGTGTGTGTTTTTTGAGTTGGTTTTTGTGTGGGGTTTTTATTTGTACACTATTTAGTGTCTGGGGTCGTGTCCCTGCAGTCTGTTTGGAGCACAAAAAGGACCCAAGCAACTTTATGTTAGTCTGTTAGTCTTTCTTTTTATTTCTTTTAGTTTCACCTCCCAGGGTTTGATGGGACGGTCCCCTGGGGGGTGATGGGGGGTAATTGGGTTGTTTTTTCTTTTTTCTTGTTTTGTTTTTTGTTATGCCCTCTCTTCTCCTCTGACTCCAGCCGGGTGAGCCGTAGAGTCGGCGTTGCTGGAGTGGTGCAGTTTGGTTATGCTGGGCGTTTCCCAGGTAACCTCTGCACCCGGGGGGGGGGGGGGGGGGGGGTTTGGGGTATTTTCTTTTTGTTCCCTCTCTTCTCCTCTGGCTCCACCCATGTGAGCCGTAGTGTTGGCGTTGCTGGAGTGGTGCAGTTTGGTTATGCTGAGCGTTTCCCAGGTAACCTCTGCACCTGGGGGGGGGGGTGTTTTTGTTTGTTGATTCCCTGTTCCACCTCTGGCTTCAGCGCGCCTTTGAGCCGTCTGCCATCGGCGTGGCTGAGGTTTGGGGCAGTGGGATATACCCGCAGCTGGTGGCTGGTTTGGAAGTCGGAGGAGTGGCGCCATTTTGTGCCATCTGCCATAACCGCTGTTCCACTCCTCCCGGTTGGCTTCTGGGGTATAGTCATGGTTGGTGACACTGGATGTGCTTCCAGTTCCCACTGCGCCAAGGGGGTGGGGTTGGGGTTGTTTTGTTTGTATGTTTTTTTTTTCTCCTTTTGTTTTTCCCCCCCAGTTTCCGCCCTCAGGGTTTGACTGTGGTGTCCACTGGGGGGGAAAGGGCTGCGGGTCCATCTATTCATAGACGGCCGAGGCTGGGTCCGTTGGTCATGAGGGGAGGCGTCTCCCGGGGTTGATGGAATGGTCCTCTGGGAGGCGCTGGGAGTCCCCGTGGGTGACATTGGATCCCAGAGGGACCTCGGCTGTGGTTATTACTCCTGGAGCTGGCGGGATGTCCTCTGGGGGGTGTTGGTCCCTACATGTCGTTAGGGGGGGGGGGGTGTTGGTGTTTTTATTTGTTAGCTTAAGTTTGGGTTTTTCTTTTCTCCCCTTCCCGGGGTTTGATGGAACGGTCCTCTGGGGAGGGGGGGGGGGGTTGTTAGCGTTTTTATTTGCAAGTTTAAGTTTGGGTTGTTTTTCTTTTCTCCTCCTCCCGGGGTTTGATGGGACGGTCCCCTGAGGAGGGGGGGTGATTTGGTTGTTTGTGTTTTGTCTTTTTTGTTTTATGACTAATCAGACTGTGAACATGGTTGGACAAAGGCTGACCGCACAGGTTTAAGAACTCCTGGCCACACCTGTGCTAAGTGACTGACAGAAACAAAGGCAAAGATGCAGCCAGAGGAGAAGACATCAACCATTCTGTTGGAAGACGAATGCAGATACGGTTTCCAGCCATGGCCCCTGGAGAGGGATGTTTCTCCTGGGCCGGGTTTGTGTGGTCGCCGGGAGGCTTCCCGTGAGGGTGGGGTGCTGTTGTGTGGCTGGGGGGGGCCTGGCTGCCTTTTGTTTCTGTTTTCTGTCCTGTCTTTTGTTTTTCCTTCCAGGTGGCTTGCATTTGGGACTGAGTGGCTGTGTAGCTGAGTTTATCAGGACCTCACCCTGATCACCTGAGGCTGATCACCTGCGGCTTGTCAGGACTCACAGCTGTGGTGCATCTACATGGATTGGAACATGGTGGCATTTAAGACTGGAGTACACAGTGTGTATTTGCCAGAGACTCGACCTTGTGACCAGACGGGTGAGATTGTCGTCTCGGGAGCCATCTCATCATCAGTGGATGCAGAGAACGTCCAGGTTTGATGCATGGTCTGTGAAAGAGGAGAGGGTGAGGTCTCACGCTCGTCAGCACACTTCCTGAGGTACGTTAGATTTTGTGACTAACATTTATACAGTCAGTAAATGTGGTGTCCCTCACACCTTATTATATTGAGCTGTATGTTGGTCGTTTAAATCAGCTTCCACTGCAGTGGAGTTTTGTGAACTGGATGTTCCATGCCTGCTGGGTGGGAAGCTGATTAGTAATTAAGCCAGGAAGTGTTTGCTGTTTGTGCACCTTTGAGCGTTCTCTCTGTGTGTTGAGTGTGGACTCACATAATGATTCCTTCTTTCACAGACTCGGTTTGTCGCGGCCACCTGGGGGGTGTCGGCGGGGTCCTTGGGTCCGAACCAGTTCTGGCTCCGGACCGTTAGTGCTGCTGGGAGCGCACCGCAATCCACCACGCCAGACTGCGCACTTTTATATTTTTCACAGCACTGTTATGTTCATTAAACTCTGTTATCCTTTGTACCGTGCTCTGCTTATTTTATACTGGGTCCTTCAAACGCTGGTCGGTTCTCCGGGCTGCGTCCGACACATAACAGTTCAGGCGTTGAGTTCCTGTCCAGCAGGCTGTACAACCTCTCACGACCTGAGCGCGAATCAATGGAGACCTACATCCGGGACTCATTAGCTGCCGGGCTGATCCAGAACTCCACCTCCCCGATGGGTGCAGGTTTCTTTTTTGTGGGCAAGAAAGATGGCGGACTCCGTCCATGCATTAATTACAGGGGGCTGAATGAGATTACGGTTTGCAACCGATACCCATTGCCATTGTTGGATTCCATGTTCACCCCCCTGCATGGAGCCAAAATCTTTACTAAGCTGGATCTTAGAAATGCGTATCACCTGGTTCGGATCCGGAAGGGAGACGAATGGAAGACGGCATTTAACACCCCGTTAGGTCACTTTGAGTACCTGGTCATGCCGTTCGGCCTCACCAACGCCCCTGCGACGTTCCAAGCCTTGGTTAACGACGTCTTGCGGGACTTCCTGCACCGATTCGTCTTCGTATATCTGGACGATATTCTCATCTTTTCTCCGGATCTTGAGACCCATGTCCAGCTTGTACGTCAGGTCCTGCAGCGGTTGTTGGAGAACCGAGTGTTTGTGAAGGGCGAGAAGTGCGAGTTTCACCGCACGTCTTTGTCCTTCCTGGGGTTTATCATCTCTAACTCCGTCGCCCCTGATCCGGCCAAGGTTGCGGCGGTGAGAGATTGGCCCCAACCAACAAGCCGTAGGAAGCTGCAACAGTTCCTCGGCTTCGCTAATTTCTATAGGAGGTTCATTAAGGGCTACAGTCAGGTAGTTAGCCCCCTGACAGCCCTGACCTCTCCAAAAGTCCCCTTCACCTGGTCGGATCGGTGTGAAGCCGCGTTCAAGGAGTTGAAACGACGGTTCTCTACTGCGCCAGTTTTGGTGCAGCCCGACCCTAGCCGCCAGTTCGTGGTTGAAGTGGACGCCTCTGACTCAGGGATAGGAGCCGTGCTATCCCAGAGCAGAGAGACCGATAAAGTTCTTCACCCGTGTGCCTACTTTTCTCGCAGGTTGACCCCGGCTGAACGGAACCATGACGTCGGCAATCGAGAACTCCTTGTGGTGAAAGAGGCTCTTGAGGAGTGGAGACACCTGTTGGAGGGAGCGTCTGTGCCGTTCACGGTTTTCACTGACCATCGGAACCTGGAGTATATCAGGACCGCCAAGCGGCTGAACTCCAGGCAATCCCGCTGGTCACTGTTCTTCGGGTGTTTTGACTTCCGGATCACCTATCGCCCCGGGACCAAGAACCAGAGGTCGGATGCCTTGTCCCGGGTACACGAAGAGGAGGTCAAAACTGCACTGTCGGATCCACCGGAGCCCATCCTGCCTGAGTCCACTATCGTGGCCACCCTCACCTGGGACGTGGAGAAGATCGTCCGGGAGGCCCTGGCACGAAGCCCGGACCCGGGAACTGGACCAAGAAACAAACTATATGTCCCACCGGAGGCCAGGGCTGCGGCCCTTGACTTCTGTCACGGTTCCAAGCTCGCCTGTCATCCGGGGGTGCGAAGGACCGTGGCAGTTGTCCGGCAGCACTTCTGGTGGGCGTCGATGGAGGCCGACGTCCGGGAGTACATCCAGGCCTGCACCACCTGTGCCAGGGGCAAGGCTGACCACAGGAAGTCCCAGGTCTGCTCCAACCGCTTCCTGTGCCTCATCGCCCCTGGTCCCACATCGGCCTGGATTTTGTCACGGGTCTCCCACCATCCCAGGACAACACCACCATCCTCATGATAGTGGACCGATTCTCCAAGGCGGCCCACTTCGTGGCCCTCCCGAAGCTCCCTACGGCCCAGGAGACAGCGGACCTCCTGGTCCACCACGTCGTCCATCTGCATGGGATCCCCACTGACATAGTCTCGGATCGTGGTCCCCAGTTTTCCTCTCACGTCTGGAGGAGTTTCTGCAGGGAACTGGGGGCCACCGTGAGCCTCTCGTCCGGGTACCATCCACAGACGAACGGACAGGCAGAGCGGCCAACCAGGAGCTGGAACAGACCCTCCGCTGTGTGACATCCGCGCACCCGACGGCCTGGAGTAAACATCTGGCCTGGATCGAGTATGCGCATAACAGCCAGGTGTCTTCTGCTACCGGCCTCTCGCCATTTGAGGTGTGTTTGGGGTACCAGCCCCCATTATTTCCCGTGGTGGAGGGAGAGGTCGGTGTGCCCTCGGTCTGGGCCCACCTTCGGAGGTGCCGTCGGGTGTGGCGCACCGCCCGTTCTGCCTTGTTGAAGGCCCGGACGAGGGCCAAGACCCATGCAGACCGCCGGCGGTCCCCGGCCCCTGCATACCAGCCCGGGCAGTAGGTGTGGTTGCCAACGAAGGACATCCCACTTCAGGTACAGTCACCGAAACTGATGGACAGGTTCATCGGACCATTTCGCATCCTCAGGGTCCTTAGCCCTGCCGCAGTGAAGCTCCAGCTCCCAGCTTCACTGCGGATCCACCCGGTGTTCCACATCTCCAAAATCAAACAGTACCACACCTCACCCCTCTGTGCTCCCGGTCCGGCAACGCCTCCTGCCCGGATCATTGACGGGGAGCCGGCTTGGACAGTGCGCCGGCTCCTGGACGTCCGTCGAATGGGCCGGGGGTTCCAATATCTGGTGGACTGGGAGGGATATGGACCCGAAGAACGCTCCTGGGTGAAGAGGAGCTTCATCCTGCATCCGGCCCTCCTGGCCGATTTCTACCGTCGACACCCCGATAAGCCTGGTCGGGCGCCAGGAAGCGCCCGTTGAGGGGGGGGTCCTGTTGTGTGGACCGCCAGAAGAGGAGGTACTGCTGGCCCACCAGCAGAGGGCGCCCTGCCTGAAGTGCGGGCTTCAGGCACAAGAGGGCGCTGCCGCCACGGACACAGCCGGGAGTGACAGCTGTCACTCATTATTTCCTGACAGCTGTCACTCATTCTTCATCATCTCACTCCATAAAACCCAGACGTCATCTCCACCTCATCGCCGAGATATCGTACTTCTATGGAGGTAACTTTCTCTGCCTGTATTGATTGATTCCAAAAGCTATTGTGTTGCAGCTGTCTAACCAGAGGACCGGCGTGGGTCGCGACTGTTTCGTCCTACTTCCCGTCAGACAAGTGGTTACACAGACGCTGCACGAGTGTGTATTAGAGGTGGAGGTGGCATTCCCACCGTTGTTGTTATGGGGTGTACACACACCCACACTTGACTGTCTTTGCTCTTCGCCAGCAGTACCAGATCCGACAGTCGGGGACGGTGATCACCTGGGAATTCGGGACTTGGCGGCTCCAGTATTCACCAGGTTCGGTGGCGGCGGAAATCGTGTGGTTCCGGCTCTTCTCAGGACAGACGTCTTCTATCCTCGAGCCTGCCCACACGTCACCTTTGTGGATTGACTGTTATCAGATTCTGAGATTGTTTGTATATTCGTTGTGCACCTTCACAACATTGTTACTTTTTTGGCTCATCTATTGACCGTTCATTTGCGCCCCCTGTTGTGGGTCCGTGTCACTACACTTTCACAACAGATGATGACATGAACACACATATACTTTATATCAAAACCTGATCAGTCACTTGATCCAGATCATTTTATTGATGGGTATTTGTTTTTGAAAAACTGATGATATTTAATTCAATTTATTTATTTATTTTGACATCATTTTAACCTTTTATCCCCCGTCCTCTCTTTTTTGGGGGGATGAGTTCCTCTACTAGCTCCAGTTGATTGACAGCTGGCAACCATTCAGAAAAATGAAAATAAATATATAGATATATGCATCGATCTCCTGTAAAATAAATTAAAAGCAAATAATTTTTTTTTTTTAAATATTGTTAAATTTGTTGTGTGTGCCGCTGAAGAGGAGGTACTGCTGGCCACCACCAGAGGGCGCCCTGCCTGAAGTGCGGGCTTCAGACACGAGAGGGTGCTGCCGCCTCTTCAGGACAGTCAGACGTGGCAGCTGTCAATCATCATCTCCAACAGCTGTCATTCATCAACCACTCCAATAATCCGGATGACATCTCCACCTCGCGGCCGAGATATCTTCAAGCCAAGAAGGTAATACCTCAGCCGTGATTGTGCCGTGCGCACATTATTTTCTCCATTCTTTGATATTGTTTCAGGAGTCTACTCGCTGTTGTTGTTTTGTCGGAGTACGGAGTGGTGACGAAGTGAAGGGCGTTCACTTGTCACACCGAACTACAGAGACAACCGGAGTTTAACTGTCAATAAAAGGTGGAGGTGTTCTTTCCCACTTTAAAAGGAGAAGTCTAACTGTTCTGACTGTGTTACTGGGTGTACACACACACACCCTTGATTGTTTTTGCTTCCTGCCAGCAGTACCAGATCCGACAGCCGGAGACGGTGACCACCTGGGGACTCGGGACTTGGCGGCTCCAGTATTCTCCGGGTTCGGTGGCAGTGGAAATCGTGTGGGTTCCGGCTCCTCTCTGGACGGATGTCTTCTATCCTCGAGCCTGCCCACACGTCACCTTTGTAGATTGACTACATACAAATTCTGTAATCGTCTGTATTTCATTGTGCACATTCACAACAGTAAAGTGTTCTATTTTCGGCTCATTCATTGTCCATTCATTTACGCCCCCTGTTGTGGGTCCGTGTCACTACACTTTCCCAATAAAATTTGCAGTTTGGCAGGCAGAATTCAGATGTTTATCCTGAACTTGTTTATGACATCATAAAGTGTTTTAGAATTGACCTTACACTGTAAAAAAAAAAAAAAAAGTCCGTGAAATTAACAGGGAACTCCTGTAAAATCACAACATAAAAAAACCTGACAAGAAAAGCAATGTAGTGTTTAATTGACAGCAATAATTTGTAAAACGTGGAATGAAACTGAACTGTGAATCTAACAGTACAAATATGTTAAAATCATGTACATTATAGAATTTAAAAATGACTGCATTTTAAACACAGAAAAATCAAAATACGAAAACTGTACAATACAGTTAAAATTACAACATGACACTTAAAATGTTTTTTTTTTCTGTTAATTTGAATTTTACTGTTTTAGACTTTACAGATAAGAATTTTCACAAATACAGTAAAATACTGTAAATTAGGGGTTTGACAAAAGAAGGTGATGTGTCTGATTAAACTACATTTTGAGGATATTTAAACATAAGGTGACCGTTTTGCAGAGATTTTATCTTCTAAATAGATAATTAATAGCTTATGTGTTCCGTATATTTGCATCATAATAATAGGAGAGACACAGCTAGCAAGGGTGGTGGCCAAGTGGTTAATGCAATTGGTTTCTGTGTGGAAAGTTCCTGGTTCAAACCCCACCCCTGTCACATTTGTCCATGTAATATGATGTTGCATTGGGAAGGGCATCCGGGGTAAAACTTATGCCAAATCAACATGAAAGACCCACCTTGGATCTGTTGTGGTGATGCTGAGTGAAAACAAGGGTGCAGCTGAAGGGACTGACTGTATGTGTACATATTAAGGAAAAAAATAGTTTTAATAACAGCACGGCCTTGCTAATTCAACAGGCAAAGACCATAAAAATTACAGTTTTAAATTTTTTACAGGTTTAAACTTTAAAATGTACATATTTTATGTACAACTATTTACATATTCACTGTAATTTTTACAGAATTCCTCTTGTAACCTTTGCTGCCAGAAATATTCCTTAAAAACAATAGAATTTTTTTTTTTTTTTTTTACAGATTTCTTCTGTTTTTGGTGTTGCTTAAAGCTGACAAATTATACTGTATTTGTTGTCTTTGGTGTGGCTCCATCCAGAGATGGGTGTGGTGTGTGTTTCTGTAACCTCCCGTCCTGTGCACTGGCAAAATTTCCTGTATATTGCTTTTGTGAATTGTTTTGTAAATTGTGTCGGTAGCATGGCCCAAGCAGAGGGTCACCCCTTTGAGTCTGGTCTGCTTGAGGTTTCTTCCTCAAATCATCAGAGGGAGTTTTTTCTTACCACTGTCGCCTGTGTTCTTGCTCTGGGGGTTGGTAAGGTTAGACTTTTCTTGTGTGAAGCACCTTGAGGCAACTTTGTTGTGATTTGACACTACATAAATGAAAATAAATTGAAAAATTGAAATAGAATACGACACAAGAAGAAAAAAAAATCTCCATTTTAACATGAAAGAAATTTAGGAAAAACAGACAAAAGGGAAAGTTTTTGGCAAACTGTGATTCTCATAAAAATGTTGTTTGATTTTTTTTTAATAATATGTATTTACTTTATTGTTCAGCGAACATTACTACCCCCACCCCACGCTCTCCTCCCCACACAAAATCAAATGAGTTCTTTTTCCCCCTTCTTCACTGGAGTAACAAATAAGTTACGACTATTACCTTGAAAATAAAAAAAATTAAAACACAATTTATTTTGTTCATGCACTGACTGGTACATGACAACACACTCAGTAAATAATGTAAAAAGTTGATTAAATACAAGGTTTTATTACTTGAAAGAAAATTATGGGTTTTTAAAGTTGATTTTTTTTTTTTTTAGCACAGTTCCCCGTTTATATTTATTTGTGATTACACGGTTACCTTTTTTATTTTGGCATAACGAATAAGATTTTAATGTACACATTATGACACAATGAAACGCCATGCAGTCACGTGATTACACCGGCTGCCTGTCACAAGTCACATGATTGATACAAGCTCCAGTGGAAACCAACCGTGCTAAAAACACACAGGGTTGCCAGATTTTACGGATTTCTGCACAATAACAGATGGAGATGGGGAAAAACGATTTTTGCAGATATGCTACAGTGATTTTTACAATGTGATTTTTACATTGTCTTATAAACATTTGAACATGGCCATTAACTTTATTCATTTTTTTTTACGTTTTTTAGCGGTTTTGCATTTTTATGTGGGTATGGAATACAACACTAGAATTTCATGTTTAGTCCTGTGCTGGTGTTTCTTTCTTTCTTTCTTTATTTATTTCCTGTAAAATACTCACCCGTGGTTGCTGTATTCTGTATTTTTCATTTCAATCATGTTTGGCCACATTTTGATCATTCCTGTGCAGTTATGGTCAGGTATTACCTCAATAAGTTTGGCTGCATTAAGGCAATACCTGAATGTCTTTGGCACTGAGTCTCTATAAAGAATCCTCTGGTACTATTGGAATGTTTACGTGTCAAATTAGTTCAGAAGTCGCACTACTTCCATTGGAAGGAACAATTGATTATGTGACCGCAGGACCTTTGTGGCCAGGATGGTGGTGGGATCGAACCCGGACGGCTCGCACTAAAGACCATTCCTCTACCAGGTCAGCCAAAGGGGAATTCCCCCGTAAGCCAAGCTAGTGGGAATGTCTTTTCAATCAGGACCCGGGACCTTCATCCCGCTACACATCTCCTCACCATTTTTGACTTTGTCCCGAAGTCACAGGTGTATTTAAGCACGTTCTGTGACCACCCACATCCTGTTTGTGACACCAGATTGTGACCGCAGGACCTTTGTGGCCGGGACGGCAGTGGGATCGAACCCGGACGGCTCACACTAAAGACCATTCCTCTACCAGGTCAGCCAAAGGGGAATTCCCCCGTTAGCCAAGCTAGCGGGAACGTCTTTTCAATCAGGACCCGGGGCCTTCAACCCGCTACAATTAGAACACTTGACCAGTATGACGGTTCCTGAGCTCGAGCCAGCATGCTGTGGCCTCAATGTGAGCCACAGTTACTTTATTAGTTACTTTATACAATTACTTCATTAGCAGATTTATACAGCTACTTTATTAGCAGCTTCCGACAACTTGTAACTAATATTTCATGTAACTAATAAGATAACTAATAATCTAACTTGGTTACTCATAAGACTGAGTAATCAGCAAAGTAACTAAACAGCAAAGTAACTAATAGTTACTTTTCTGAGTACTCAATCTTAAAAATAACCACAATAGATTACTAGTTACTTTATTAGCTACACTCAGCAGCTGCTGGCAAGTTGTCCACAGCTGCATAATGTAACTAGTAAAGTAACTGTAAATTGTAACTGTATAAAGTAATGAATAAAGTACCTTTTCAGAGTTACTATGGCAACAGTGGTGGTGAGGACCCTAACAAATGCCAAGTTGACACCTGGATATCACCGAAGTGCAACAGACAAATGGCTATGTTTTGGGAGATATTCCTAGACCGCTGGTCTGCTGAGGTGGGTATCAGGCAGGATCCAGTGTGGTTCCATTTGGTGATGAATGCGACGACATTTACACACCTGAATCCAATGAAAGACTCGTTAGTAGGCTTTTAATGTGCCTTTCATTGGATTCAGGTGTGTTGGAACAAGGAGACAACTAAGACTGTCAGGAAGGTACAGGCCTCTCCCCTGCTCTACAGCAACTGGAACTTTTATTGGTCTTCAAGATGTTTTGATGCTCATCCAAGTGACTTCCTGTGACTCGTGCCCAAGCTCGGTCCTTGAGATCTACCTTCCTAATACTCTTAGGGCCCGGTCCCACTGGGGAGAGGATTAATTGCGCATGAATTGAGTACACAAAGTACGGGCGTTTGTTGTCATCCGCAACAACAATGGCCAAACATGACAAATGTCCCAGTATGAATTACAGATATATTAATAATGTACAGTGAATAAACGATGAACAATCATGGTTGTATAACACATGTAGTGAGGAAACGGATCTGACGGATTGCGATTATCACGGCAGTATTACGGGTGTATTATGAATGCATCGCGCACGTGTTGCGTGTGCATGGCATCTGCATTGCGGTCATAAAAGAAGTGCACTCGGGCCGTCGGCATCACTATTCACACCAACAATACAGGCTCTGGAGCAATAGCTGGACTCGGACAAGTTGACTGGAGTAAACAAGCAGTGAACAGGGCGAGTGGTGACATCAGCGGATCACATCAGAGCGCAGCGCGTCTGAACGATTATAACAAGAACTTAAATCTGTTATAAACATAGGAATAAATACTGTAACAGCTGCAGACAAGAAGGAAAAAACACGCAACTGTTTTATCAAGCCTTGACAATATAAACAAGTCAAATAATTACCTTTTTAGACGGCTCAAAATTATTTCTGCAGCTTTCTCTGTGATTCAGAAGGTGATAAGAGCCGTTTTCAACAGCCAATAAAATGATTAATCCACCACAAAATAATTATTTTATATACGCAGCATCCAGTGCAGAGCGCGTGGCAGCCGGTAGAACAAATAACGGCATCCAGCTGTGAACACAGCACATCTGATTTGCATCCACCGCAAATCAGATGCAAAGCAGACGTAATGAAAACGCTTTATTCGTGGCCAATCTGTATGCAGTTGCTACAACTTATTTTAGTTCGTGATGTGGACATGATGGGCATGCAAAATATCCCTTTTACACACTGTCCCAGTCCGCTGCCAAGCCGCAAATCCCCGTCAGCTGCGGATATCAGCAGATGACAGCGCATATACAGCGCATAGATTGAGTATATTTAGAGTATGTAAGGAGGATGTCATCCGCAGCCAAAATTTTGTGCAGCTCAAACATCCTGGCAACGGAAAAATGTGCCTCTGCAGATAATTACGGACGTGTGTGGGTCTCGGCCGACTCATACAAGCATGTTTCACGCATATTGCGGATGTTAAGTGAATATGAACAAATTTTGTGTGCAATCCATATGCAAATCCTTCTAAACGCCAGTGGGACCGGGCCCTTAGTTGTCTCCCTGTTCCAACACACCTGAATCCAATGAAAGGCACATTAAAAGCCTACTAACGAGTCTTTCATTGGATTTAGGTGTGTTGGAACAGGGAGACAACTAAGTGTCAGGAAGGTAGATCTCGAGGACCAGACTTGGGCACCCCTGACTTAGGAACTAAAAAAGTCACTTGGAGGACTGGTGTCAAGAATTTTTCAGTGGCCAATTGAAGACATCTCTTGGATGGACAGTAAAATATTCTGAAGACTAACAAGAAGTCCATTTGCTGCAACCTTCTACATAACTCCTACCTGGATGACTGAACATTCATTGACAGATTTCTATGTTAATTTGAGCTCCCCTAGATGTCAATAGTCTTTACCCCATAACTAAAGTTGAGCCCTTCCTTCCTGCAATGAAACCTTATTTCAGTCATATTTACAGTAACTATGATGTCATTATTTTTGGTTACTTGCCGAAGGTAATTTGTAGATCCAGTGACTTAGCTCTTTGCTGTTTATCTCATGCTTTATTATCAACATAACTTGGCAGAGGGCATCATCCTTTTGCTGGGTTTTCCAAGGCAATGTAGTCCCAGATTATGGGTCTGAGAAAATATGATTAGTAAAATCCTACAGATTGGCCATAGTGTGCTTCAGATAGGACTATGGTTGGATAAGCAGTGTCACTGCTACACTCAAGGACATTGGCTGGGAGACCCTTGAAGAACACAGAGCAAAATCCAAGGTTATGGCATGGTGGGCGGGTGCCAGGCACCCGAAGTGGTTGGACCTGCAATGCAGACTCCCAGACCAGGTTTAGGTGTCAAATAAGTAATTGTCTTTATTCAAGGCTGAGGTACAGTACACAGGTTATCAAGCAGCGGAGCAGAGGTACAAACAGGGTCAGGCAAAAATGTAGTCATATTCAAGCAGAGTTCAGAGGCACGAGCAAACACTGACATCAGGAATGAGGCAGAGGGTAAGTCCCTTCGGCTGCTCCCTTGTTTGCACTCAAGATTGCCACAGCAAATCCAAGGTGGATCTGCATGTTGAATTGGCATAGGTTTTATGCCGGATGCCCTTCCCCTTCCTGACACAACTCCACATTACATGGAGAAATGTGGCAGGGGTGAGATTTGAACCCGGAACCTTCTGCATTGAAACCAAGTGCATTAACCACTTGGCGACCACCCCAGGAATGAGGCAGAGGGTGCGGTCAAAAAATACAGAGCAATAAATGGTACATGGCTAGGCAAAAACAGGACTGTGAACAAAAGGCTGGAATGTGTACTAAAGACAACAAACTGGCAGTGAGCTGTGAGACTGTGAAGGTTTAAATGAGGAGCAAACAAATTAGGGTGATGTGAAGCAGGCGTGTGGAAGTCTCTGGAAGGGGGCGCGACAGGGGGAGACAAAGATTGTGCTCAGTGCAAGATAGTGAAGGAAGGAAAGCACAGAGTGGAGTAATGAAAGAAATGAAAGAGACAAAGACACATGAGGACATGCAAGAACGGCAGTGAATGAAAATACAAAGCAGACAGAATCCAGGTGTGAGAGAGAAAGATGTGCGGGGAGTGGGTTGAACACAAACAAATGAGGACAAACTGAGAACAGAGCTAAAACAGAAATCTAGGGACAAAATATAATTCTAGAGGGCCAGGACAGAGCATGAATCATGGGAACTAAAAGGGAACCAAGATATAATAAGTACAAGAGAAAAACTACATGAAAACTGATCAGAAAATAGAAAATCAATACTAAAGCAAAACTAAACAGGAACTGACTAATTAACAGAAAGCAAAACCCGATATTAAAGTACAACAGAAAACAACAGAAATGAGAACAGCAAAAATAAACAGATGATAGCTAAATGATCAACAATGAAAACACAAACCGGCTAAACAAAACTAGAACGGAACTGGACAATGGCTAAAGTAGGAAAAGTAACAAAGAAACAAAGTGACAAAGCAAACTAGAATGGAGAATAAACACATAATGAAGATAAACAACTAATAAATCAAAGCTGGGGCAGATGGCGAGAAAAGAAACAGGCAAAACTAGAATCAAAGCCCTGATCAGGGCTAAATTGTGACAGGTCACCATTATACACAGGATTAAGAATGGCTTAGTCTATGTAAGTGCTGAGATGTACCTCAACTTCCCAATAGCAAGAAGATGGGTGTATGGTACCTGGTGAGTTCTAGGTACCATATGCCCAGACTCAGAACTAAAAGAACAGTTTCTTCTCAGATGCCACCTGGCTATGGAATGCCCTACTCTGAGAACTGACGGCAGTCACCAGCCTGGACTCCTTTAAAGCAGGGCTGTGCAGTGCCCGTGCAAAATCTGCATAGAAGTCCAACTCTCTGTACACAGAGAACCTGTATATACCAGTTAAATGTGCTTTCAGACTTCACCATCACTTTTGTCTACCGTGTTCACGAAAGCATGATGATACTGAGTTGCTGAATCCTGTGCTGATGATGGAAGAAGAAGAAGATGAGGATGCTGGCCCATCACCATGGAAACAGGGGCTGTTTCCTGGAGCCAAGTCAGCCTGGGGATTGGTACCCAGGTTCTTATGTTTGGTGGCTGGATCATGGGATCAGGTAAGGCTCAGACCAAAGTGACGCAACTGGTTGACATCTGGCCAACCATCTCTGAAAGCATGCACTGAGCGGCAGGTCTGGGTGAGCCAGGTTAAAGAGAACCATTCATTCACTCACTCATTATCTACCATATATCCAGGTCCCTGGTCACGATAGCAGCAGACATTTCCCTGTCCATGGCAAAGTCCTTGAACTCTTACAGAGGCATTCCCAAATCAGTTGGGAAATATAATCCCTCCAGCATATCCTGGATCTTTCCCAGAAAATCCTCCCATTTGGACGTGCCTCAAAGTCCTCCCTCGTGAGACGTCCAGGAGGCATAACAAAGACAATGTAACAGGACAAGCTATATAATGAAAAGAAGATAAAGTAAGTCTTGTTATGGCCCTGAGGTCCATCAGTGCCATTGCTTATACCTGCATTCCAAAGCGTGATACAGATAAGAGTCTATGGCTCTGTGTGTATGGCGCCAGACTGACACAGGCCACTTCCCCAGACAGCTTGGGACTCTGGCGAGGGCGGTCGCATCTCCTCCTCTCTCCTCTATCTCTGCTCCAACCTTCAAAGTCCCTACTTCACCAGGCTGTGAATTCTTCAAACTATATTGGATTAATCATGGAATTGATCAGCTAGTCTCTGAACGCTATTGACACCATTTTTTTTTTACAAGAAGATCAGGGCCAGGGGACCCTGCTTGCCAGGTTGGAACTTACCGTGCGGGTTATGTTCTCGACACCTGGGAGACTTGGCTGGTCATGCTTTCTGCCTTCTCTGTGGAGGATGTCGAGGATTTATTCATATTTGGATTCATAGTAGGAGGGCTGGTACTTATTGGCTTATGTGCTGCCCTGACCTACCGGAAGATTGGCAAGATGGCTGCCGCCACAACCACGACCCCTGGATTGTCCGTCATGATTAATGAGTTGGGCAAGGCGATGCATTCTCAGACTGCGTTAACCCTTGAACTCAGACGCAAATTGGATAACATCTCGGAGCAAATGCGTGTCTTGCAGGAGAAGATTTCAGAGGCCGGGGAATTTTTCATAATTGGGTTTTGGTTTGTTCATGTGAAGCTGGAAAAGTGTTTTTCACTGCTCAACCACAAACACGGCAGGCTTATCAGCCTGTCAAGGATAAAATGCCCATTGTTTATCCTCCAGAAGAATTTCAATGGCCTTGGGAAAATTGGCTGCCTCCTTATCTTTCTTACTCCAGTACACAAGGACAGACAAACTCACACATGGACAAAGACTGAAGCATGCTCCACTTTCCCTTCTACCTCACCTCCTGTCCCCCATCACACACCCCATCCCGGCCACCGCTCACGCCACCCCTTTCCCCTCTGGGGGCTGTGCATTTTTAGCTGCGGCAGGCCCCCATTCCCCCCAAGCTAGCGGTGGCGCGACTCCAGTTACAGCGGCTACCACAGACACATAATGTCAAATGTATATGTGTTTTCTTAATTCTGCTGTGTGCCATTATTACGGTAAACAAGTAATAATTGTGGATTAATTGCTGTTTGTCTGTGGTAATGTGAGTGTGGACGCAATCTCGTCCACACTCAAGGACACTGTTGCACTTGTAATGACAATGACAATAAATCTCATCCATCCATCCATCCATCCATCCATCCATCCATCCATCCATCCATCCATCCATCCATCCATCCATCCACAAGGCTGGTGCCTATTTATAGCTCAGTGGTTGGCTTATTAACGGCTAATTTAGCTCTTCTAAGTATAACTAGCTTATTTTCGTTATTTACAATTTTATTTTACATGGTGTAGATTTTTAATGATTCATCAGTTTGTGTTCTTTTTAAAAATATCAACCTTAGTTCTTAGGTTTCCATTTCATAGCATATAGATTATGCTTTTTATTTTCCTATAGTATGTTAGCAGAGTTACTTTAAATAGATAATAATACACATTACATCATAGCTTCTGTTTCTATAATAAAATACCATGGCCATGACCAAATCTTCTCCTATATTAATATTTAGGTTTTAATACCTACTCCTGTATATTATATAGTACCATATTTATTGTATATGTTGTTTATTACCCATAATATTTAAATATAGTTATATATATGATGTCTTATCTTTCTTATGTCTTATTATTTATTATTATGTATACTTTTTTTTCTTGAGCCGCTTGGGTGGGTAGGGAGAGTTCCCATGGGATAAAAAAGCTTTTTAACCTACCATCCCTGTTTCTCAAGACCAGGCACCTAAGTGGCTCTACTCTACTCTTTTCTACTCTCCTATTTTACTCTTCAGATATTTAGATATACCTTAGTATACTGGCATAGTTCCACCTTAGAATGGGAATATACTATATAAGATATACCTTACTGAATTTTCATGTGATGGGACTTGAACCCAGGCTTGTCCAAATCCTTATGCCGCTGAGGTACCTACCCCGCAGTAAACACAGACATAAAGCAAAGTACAATATTTTTGTTATTGGCCTTAAATGAAGACTTAGGATTACTTTTAAATGAGAATTGTGCTGGTCTTGTCAGAGATATCTGGCAACACTGTAGACTCTCTGCCTCCAGAGCTTTGATCACAAGCAGCCTGCCGAATGTGTCAGCATGTGATTAAATCTCTGTGTGTGCAGCGTTTATTGTTCACGTCGCGGTAACAGCAGTGTAACTAGTTCGTAATGGAGTTTTTCACCAAGCCGAGCTAACACACGTCCGTCCTTCGCAGTCAAACCGTCCGCCCGCTCCGCGCAGAGCGAGTAAGTTGTTCGCTCCGGTGAACATGGCGATTGTTTCGGGCTCCTGTGGCCGAGTCAGCGGCTCCACCAACGGGCTCTCTGTGGCCGCCGCTCCGCCCGCTGCCGTCGGACAGTCCCAGCCCATGATAGTGGTGTGGGAATGGCAAGACGACCTGGGTTGCTGGCGGCCGTACAGCGGCCAGGTGAGCGCCTACATCGAGCGGTGTTTGTCCCCGCGGGGCCCGAGAGGATCCGGATCAACCAGCATCTGCCTCGGACAGTCAGACCCCAGCCTGTCCCCGTACCTCATAGACATACCGAGCCTGAAACAGTTCCGGCAGGACACACGTGAGACTTTTTCTTCTTTAATTCTGCTGTTGTTCTTCATCCTTTGTTGTTTCTAAACATGAGCTAATTTAGAGGCCGGATTACGCTAGTTAGCTTAGCATTAGCAGTTAGCTTCCTGTTGTTTTTGGCCTTCAGAATGAATCAGGAAATAACAGTTACTTCTTAAAGTTTCACTTTCACATTGAGAAGTTCAGACTCGCCCATACGAACGCATTGACTTAACAAATTACACCTGCGTTACCGGGTATTCTCAAAAGTGGACAGGTGTTTTGTCTAATTAGCAATATTATGACGTATTTTAAAAGGTAGCGAGTGAAGTCACTCCACTGCTAACTCGCCCCAGGTGAAGTCACCCCAGTCCAGCTATACATGCTTATTTTCTTAAATAATTAAGAAGGACTAATTTAAAGTTAGGACCTGCCAGTGTGATGTATAGAACTGGGCAGTGTGCCCTGCTTCTCCCATCAATAGAGGGTTTTCATGTGACGTATCGGTCATGTCATTTTGTGTCCCGTGCCCATTCTGGATTACGACGCCGCTGTGATACACTACGTGCATTTGGCAAACAATTGCAGAAGCTTCAACGATGAGGTGAAGAAGCCTCACGGCACTGTGGTGCTGAGAGAGATCCGCCGCTACCAGAAATCCACTGCTCCCAGAATTTTATTTTATTCGGCAATAAAATTATATAAGAATACATAAAATACCGCCGAGGATAACACAAGAACGCTTCCAATATGGATGCTTATTTGCATTGTGGTCCTCGAGCACCGAGCTGCTGATCCGCAAGCTGCCCTTCTAGCGCCTGGTGAGAGAAATCAGTCAGGACTTCAACACGACCTCCGCTTTCAGAGCTCCGCTGTGATGCTCTGCAGGAGGCCGGCGAGGCTGACCTGTCGGCAGCTTCCTAGTTCACAATATCGCAGTGTGACACTGTCGGCCAGTTCGTTACAGCAACACTAAATTCACTATCTGGTATAAGATACGTATCCACTGAACCAACTGCTACACATCTATCACAATAATTAGCTTTATCTCGAGGATTTAAAGCATCGTAATAACCGTACATTCTCCATTTTTCTATCACGCACCAGCCTCCTTGTAATCCAGAATGGAGACGGCATCTATCCTGCAGCAAATCGGTCACGTGATTGAAAACTCTCTATAGGCTTTTTACCTGGCAATTCCATTCCCCTACCTTAAAACATCATCTCACTTACAAAACTTGAGTAAGAACAGTGTAATATGCCACTGGTGTGTATAAACCTTATTTTTATTATATGAACATATCAGAATTGAAATATTTTGTTACTAGAGTGGGGTGACTTGACCTGGGGCAAGTTCGCAGTGTGGCAACTTCACTATGAAACATTTTAAAGGCAGCTTCAAAAAGACCCACTGTGCTGAACTTCTGCAGGCACATCTGGAGTAAAATCATGAATTCATATGCATATCTGATCCACTGTGGTGACTGGCGCCCAACTGATGTGAATTTTTGTGGTGTTGATACCAATATTAGGTATTTTGACCAAAAAATGATGCTGATTTCTAACATTTTGTGATTAAACCTTGATGACAAAGAAATGTAATTCAGCCTTGACATTTTTATAGTTTAAATGTTAACTTTATTCTAAACACTACCATCACATTTCCTTCTCTTGGACTGGTAATTGTTGTGCAGCATCTCTTAGCATTTGCACTAAATACATAGACTCTCATCTCTTTTAGTCCTGCGTAGTTGGTGGCATAGTGACATTTCTTGTTGTTGTAAAACATCCAACTGATTGAAAATGAATGGTAGCTGGTTGCTTTGCCTCTGCCTCTTGTACACAGTGTAACCAAGGGGTGATGGGGTCCCAGCCATGCTTGACAGCATTGTAAAGAATGCCATCGTGTAGTTTGTCCAGCAGACTGTGCACTTATGATGGCATTCTTTACAATGCTGTCAAGCATGGTTGGGACCCCATTACCCCTTGGTTACACTGGGTACAAGAGGCAGAGGCAAAGCAACCAGCTGCCATTTATGTCTGCTGGACAAACTACATGATGGCACCATTTCCAACAGCTGAAGTGATTTTCTGCATTGTTTAGTCAGTAAAATAAAAGTTTTCATATCGGAAAAATAATACAGATGTTTGTGAACCATTCATATTGGCCGGTGTTACTGTCCCATCTGTCAAACTCTAGTGTTGACTCTCAACAAAAAATACAAGCGAAAAAAAACAGACATATTTTAAGAACAACTTTAAAGGGGATAGAGAATCAAAATCATCTTTTTCATGTTTTTGGTGTTAGTTCAGAGTCTCCCTGCTGTGGGGAATACACACGAAGTGCCAGCAAGTTTCAGAACCTCTGTTTCAAGTATTTCTCCTTTTTTGAATTGCCCCTAGAAAACAGGCCAATCCGTTTTTGAGAGAAAACTTACGTCACTTTTTCACCAATAGCCCCCCCACACACACACACCCACACCCACCCCCTTTCACACAAGCCCCTTCGAAATTAATTATTCATAAGGTTGTGCCCACCCATTCGTAACACTCGAAGAGAAGCAATGGCGAGCTACAGGTGTGCTTTCCCAGGCTGTTTTAGCGGACTACGCTCTTCCCACGGAAAGCAGTGTACGCGATCACTGGCTTTTATTCATTTTTAACTGCACCCCCAGTACATACAACCGCCGACTATTTGTTTGCTCTGCGCATTTCACGGAGGACTGTTTCACAAACCTTGCACGATTTCGAGCTGGCTTCAGTCGGCATTTAATACTCAGTAGAGGGTCAGTTCTGACTCTGCGACAAAATCAACCCCAGCAATCAGTACAGCCTGTGAGTATCACATTTTCTTTTGTTTTAAATTTGTGTTGCGCCATATTCCTGTTGTAAGAATTGCACATTAGAATGGCACGTTAGCTCTGGTTTGTTCCTCTAAAGGGAATGAGCTAACCCCTTAGCAGCTAGGGATGTGTATCGAGAACCGGTTCCTTTTGGGTATCGTTAAGAAATGACTCGATCCACCAACATCAATAAGCTTTGTGCTTAACGATTATGTTATCGGTCCTTCAGAGTGGCCATTGTTTTGGGGGGTGTTTGTCAGGAAAATGATCATTTTTGTATTGATTACAGACCCTGCAGCGGGTCCATAAACAACTTTTCTGCAGCGCGGCTTTGCTTTGAACCTTGAACCAATCGAAGCAGTGCTTCGCAGATTGAAGCAGTGCTTCGATTATTCTTTCTTTCGCTTAATTTTCTCCTGCTAAAACCCTAAAGAGCATACGTCTGTGAGTATTATTTACCTTTTCTATGTTAAACCGACCTGTTATGTTCTTCTGAAACAGTTGATAGATGTATTTTATAACTTAAAAACGGGAGTGATGCTAACGCGTTAGCATGTCTATGGCATTTTCAATGTTAAAAGTTAGCATTGCAGCTGTCATCACGTTCGGGTGCATTTGTTTTCAAATTGTAATATTTCTTAAATTTATTTTTGTTTATATATTAATAATCTAATGATTATTATATACAATTTTAGAGAAAGAGGCAAAAAAACCTGAATAGAAACACAACAGAAAATATAAAAGCAATGAAAATAAATAATGCTTTCTTTTCAATGAGAGCAAGGGCAGCCAATCAAACAACGGCAACCGATCAGGGCCACCTACTTGCATTTCATAATGAGGTTGCCAAATAAGCTCTGAAACGAAGCCATTAAAGGCAAACGAGGCATTCTAAACCCAGCATAGTAACATAGCTGTTTCAGAGAGCCTTTTAGGAAAGTTCTGAGCCATTACAGACCCAACCAATTTTTTTGGGGCTACATATCACATCACAGAACAAGGATTAATGCCCCATTCAACCTCTCTCTATCACCTTTAATGTTGAATTAGGTTTTAGTACATTCACTTTTTTATGGTCAAGTAAAACAATTTTGGAATTCCAATTTTGTAATTTTGGTAGTTCCCGCTTTGGCCTCCAGGAGAATGGGTGCCATTGGGAGGTGCTAATAACAAGAGCGTGGAGGCACAGTTGTGATGTCATACCAGCATTACATAGACCTGTTGCCACAAGCCCTGGCCAGATATGACCAAAAACACAGTATATGTGATCTAGACAAATGCTCCTACGGTCTACCAGCCTGGTACTGTTGGGGCGAGACGAGCTCTGTCGGAAGACAGCAGGAAGAGACTGGACATCTCGGGTTTCTTATGTGGGTTCCGTGGCCACGAGAGGGTTCTGTCACTCATGTTTGTCTGCTGAGCAGCTGTGGAAGTGTAGGCTCTGCTGGATGTCCCACCGAAGATGTTTCCAGAATGCACTAGCCGACAAACCGGCATGTTTGATGGTAAACAAAGTGACAGCAGCTGTGTTCACTCGTCCATAAACTGTGTTGTCAACTCTCATAAGGTGGACGATGGGACAGTGCACATGTGAAAACAAGAATCAAACTGTTTGTCTCACACAGGGGAAAAAAAATGTCATGAATCAAACAGTTTTAGACTGTTTTCAGCCTAACGGAGCTCCGTGAGGCTGTTTAATTAACGATTGTTAAAACCGAACCAGCGTTTTGTGAATTAATATTTTTAAATACATAAACGCCGGCATTTGTAATAAAACAATGAAAATCATTAAAGTTATTTTGGTATGAAAAATATTTAATATGTATTTTATCTGCATGCCTCCCTAAGCAGGAGGAACAACATAAACTAACCTGCATGCTGTGGATGTGCTTGATTTTCCTTGTTGCTATTTAAAAAACAAAATTGTGCACAAAGCAACTCACCTTTTTTATGACGATCTAAGACATGTCTTATGATGATCTTGTTCATGGACCCTGCAACAAAGTATTTGTATCTCAGACAAAATAGTTGTAGATGTCCGGGTACTGAATATCAGGGACATATTCGTATGCCAGCAGCTCAGAAAACATCAGCAAAAAATACGGATCCTGAAGACCAGTTCACACAATAGGAAAGAATTCAATCAGATCACCAAGAAAGTGCCCATGTAAACATGGCTAATGTTGACATCACATCACATACCTATCCTTTGCTGACATGGCCACAAAAAAAGGATTTTGCTCTTAGGTTGTGGAATTTTGGAAGTTTCAGCTGTTGTAAACAGTTGATTTCTTTCCACAATTTTCCATCCAACATGGAGGTATTCCATCTCAGGGCATGGTTTGATGACGTCAGTGCATACCCTCCATACACCTACCGTAATTCAGCACATATCACAGTGCATTACCTCAATTAAGACTAATTTTGCAGTAATTTAAACAGTGGTAAAGGTTTGAAGCCTGTGCTTGAAACAATGGTTACACACTGTTGTAATGAACAATCATTTATTTTAATGGTATCATAAAATTCACACTAATTATTTCGAAATATGAGATGATTCAATGCAGACACCACGATATCATGACGCATGATGATGATGCTAGTGCCTGATGATATCACAAGGAAGTGTCTTAGATGGTTGTTTTTCTGTGTCTCTTTGTTCGTTTCAACCAAAGTAATGCTTTAAAACAAGGACCAATCCATGACAAAAAAAATTGCCTTTATTTTATTCCATAATTTATAAGATAATAATTCCAGTCTTCCAGGTTAATAAGAGCTTCCAGTAGGTCTGTTACAGTTAAAGGCAAATTGATTATCAATAGATTAATTATCAGGAAATTGGTGTAAGCTGTTCTCCCAATTCAATGAAAATATATATACTGTTTGTTTATTTTTGTTTTTGTTTTTTTTCTTCTGCAGAAAAGACACGGGCGGTACGTAGGTCGCTGTTTGCACAGTCCTCAGGCCTCGGCAGTGGTGTTTATTGGGAATGGATCAATGATGATAGAACATGGACTCCATACGAAACTCGAACCTCTATCTTGTTGGAGAACAGCTACCAGGCTCGTCAAGGCACAGCAGACTTAAGCCAACATGGATATGATTACATTGTGGACCTAACATCTTTGACCCAAGTCAACAAGAACACAGGCTTCAGGCGACAAGTGCGACGGCAGTGCAATCTTCCCTACCCAATGGCCGCCTCTGGCTCCATGGGCGTCCCTTCAGCCCCCACCTGTTCATGTCAGCAGTGTTTGTGCCACAGCAGTGCCGGACCAATGCCGAGCCGTTCACGGCATTCCTTTTCTTCAGGCAGTCTGAACCGGCCCGGCATTCAAGGGAACGGGAGGACTGTTGTGGCACACACCAACTCTGCCTACTCTCCCTACCCGAGAAGACCCCTGTCTGTTGGGGGGATGTCGTGGGGGAGTTCCTGGCCACCGTTGCCCTCTGCTAGTCAACTCTCTGCACCACTGCTAGCCAGCTCGACCAGTTCGAATGGATTAAGGTTGGTGTTTAACATCGACTATGTGATACTGGTGCAGATTTGAAAATATAAACTGTTAGTTCAGGGAAAAATGGAAAAGGTGCAGTACTTTGGCTCCCGAGGACCAGTATTAGAAAACACTGCTTTAGATCATCCATCTAGGCTTCTTGGTTGTTGAGATACAAAAAAGGATTTTTTTTTTTTTTGGACTGTTTCCTTCAACATTATTATTATTTTATCAGTGGACATATCAATGAAAAGATAGTTTCCAGCCTAGAAAATTACTATATAACACACACTCTTGCAGGCACACACAAAAAAGTCAGATTCAAGTCACTTCGGTTAGAAATGTGAACAGAGCTCCTGTCCTGTGAGATTCAAACCTGTTGTTCCACCCTCTCTGTTTGCTCTCAAATGCCTTTTAGTTTATAAACTAGCTGCCTGCATCCTTCTCTGGATGATCCATAGAGAAATGTGGCTCTGGGTCTGCTGCACCCTGCATTCACAAACCACACGTCGGCCTCATGTTTCCGGAAGCAAAACGTAAACAGAAGCTTTTTTTCTTTTTTTTTCAAAGTTTATTTACATTTCTTATTTTTACAGAAACTCATGATGGGAGACATCAAATTTTTAATAAAAAAAAAATACAAGACTTTACATGAGCTGAAGAATAAGGGGGAAAAGAAACAGAAGCTGCTCTCCCAAAGAGATGATCACTGTTTATGCCCTCTCCAATTCTGCATCGGTGTTTGCACATGCGCAGTGCGAGAGGTTGGAGTAAATCGGCTCGTAGTCGCTTGTAGCGCTGCTTCAACAGTGTGATCGAGGGCCGACCAGGATATCAAACAGGTTTGAGTTTCATCCGACCATACGATTGCTGATCAGGAGGTCGTCGTGAGAGGTTAAACGCAGCTCGTTACTCCATGTATACTACACGATGCAGGATGCACGATTAAGCTGAAACTCGGTGCGATCCAAAAAATTCTCGCATAAGTGAAAAATTGGTTCAAAAAGGGCCAAAACTCGCACAGTGTAAGCCCAGCTTAACCTCTGTCACTGCCGTCTCCCATATGTGTCATGGAAAAAAAGAGCCCCGGGGGGCTGCCCAGTTCACTCATACCAATAACCATGTCTGCTGTAATTCCTATTTCAACAGCAGGTATTTTGAAAGTTTCATATATGCTAATTTTTAAATTGACCCTAGTATTATATCTGGTGTTCATATACCACTGACATGATGAAATTTAGATTGCAGACATGATTAGCATCTTGAAACAAAACTTATTAAATGCATTTACTTGTAGTGCCTAAATACACATGCACTGTGATGAGTGTCAGCCAAAGTAATTTATCTTTATAGACCATGGAAGGGGCTTTTCCACTATGAAGAGGGTCAAGAGCTCCCCCCCCCCCCCCCCAAAAAAACAAAACAAAACAAAACTGAAAGAAGAAACCCTGGACAACCTCCTTATTATTTCTATTGAAGGACATGAGGCAGAAACATTCAGCTTTGATTCAGCAGCTTGGCCCAGGCTGGGCCAAGATGACTAAAAGAAGAATTGACATTACTGCCTGCGTGTTCTTTAAAGGGGATAGAGAATCAAAATCATCTTTTTCATGTTTTTGGTGTTAGTTCAGAGTCTCCCCGCTGTGGGGAAAACACACGAAGTGCCAGCAAGTTTCAGAACCTCTGTTTCAAGTATTTCTCCTTTTTTGAATTGCCCCTAGAAAACAGGCCAATCCGTTTTTGAGAGAAAATCACTTTTTCACCAATAGCCCCCCCCCGCCCACACACACACACCCACCCACACCCTTTCACACACGCCCCTTTGAAATTAATTATTCATAAGGTTGTGCCCACCCGTTCGTACCACTGGAAGAGGAGCAATGGCGAGCTACAGGTGTGCCCTCCCAGGCTGTCATAGCGGACTACGCTCTTTCCATATTCTTCCCACGGAAAGCAGTGTACGCGATCACTGGCTTTTATTCATTTTTAACCGCATCCCCAGGACATACAACCGCCGACTATTTCTTTGCTCTGCGCATTTCACGGAGGACTGTTTCACCAACCTTGCCCGATTTCGAGCTGGCTTCAGTCTGCATTTAATACTCAGTAGAGGGTCAGTTCCGACTTTGCGACATAATCAACCCCAGCAATTTGTACAGCCTGTAAGTATCACATTTTCTTTTGTTTTAAATTTGTGTTGCGCTATATTCCTGTTGTAAGAATTGCACGTTAGAATGGCACGTTAGCTCTGGTTCCTTCCTCTAAAGGGAATGAGCTAACCCCTTAGCAGCTAGCTATTTGCATTATTATGCTGGCAGCAAGTAAGCCTGCAAAGGGCAGCTTGCTTATTTCAATGCATAACCTTTGGAAGTCACAGTAACCGAAGTAAAACAAAACAAATGAAGTTTCGCAGATTTTTTTGTAGTCCAATTTTGCATGTTTTTTTTTTTTTTTTACGTCCTCATCAAGCAGCCGGTCACGGCGCCGCGAATGGAGAGCATGCGCATTGTGTTCTGCGTGTGTCTGTTTATAAGAACCTTCTCGTCCAGAAGAAAAAAAGAGCGCCAACAACTACCAGTGATGCCGGTAACGGCACTGAGTTTTACAAAGACATTTTTATGCTTTTTTTTTCTCTGAGCCGCTCCGCATCTGCTGTTAAAAACAGCTGATCCTCCGCACTTTCTTTTCAGTGAGAGCAAGGACAGCCAATCAAACAACGGCAACCGATCAGCGCCAACACCTACGTGCATTTCATAATGAGGTTGCCAAATAAGCTCCGAAACGACGCCATTAAAAGCAAACGAGGCATTTTAAACCCAGCATAGTAACATAGCTGTTTCAGAGAGCCTTTTAGGAAGGTTCTGAGCCATTACAGACCCAACCAATTTTTTGGGGGGCTACATATCACAGAACAAGGATTAATGCCCCATTCAACCTCTCTCTATCACCTTTAATCAAATCTGTGATAGAAATGTACATGTAACTGTTTAAGTTTCAGTAAATGTTGTTTCAAGCTTATGATTTGGTTGTTATTGTGATCTTAAGTACCTGATTGTCCAATATTTTGGAAACATGGTATGTTAAAGGTAAAAATATCATGGTCTAATTAACTTAATTCCACAGCTATTTGGTATATTTAGACTGAAAAAGAAGGTCTTTTATAAGCCTTAGGGGGCCTTTGGGTCCCCCACTGGGGCATCACCTAAGCGGTCCCTGAACCCCCAGCTTTTGGTTTTTCCATCCAATTACTCTGCTAAAAATCACGGTGAGAACTTCTTAGTTCTTGACGCGACACTGGTTATTCTGCCAAACATATACTTAAACATTTTAATCTTGTTTTTGATAGTTTTGGCTTTTTTTCCAGCCTGAGGTGAAACATCCTTGTCTTTTTTTCCCCTAGTGTCCCTTCCATTCCTGTGCAGCTGAACGGATCCACCAGTGTGAGCTCTGCTCTGGCAGGTAAAGGGCTCACGACCCCTCCCTCCTGACCTTTGGCTCTGCTGTTCTGTCAGTTTGGTCAAAACCTTTTTTATGTTATTGTTTCACCTGTGCTTGAGTTTTTTTGGGCAGAGGTTATGTTCTCACACCTGTTTGTTTGTGATCAGCCTGGAGCCCACAATGTTTCACATATATTTATGATTTATATATATATATATATATATATATATATATATATATATACACAGAGGATTTGTATCATGAGAAAAAAAAAAAACTGATTCAATTTTCAAGGTCAAAGGTCAAAGTCAGAAAAAATCTTTAAAATTGGGAAAATCCCTGTCCTTTAACATTGAACAAATTTTCAAAAATTCATAATGCCAAAAAAAACCTAATGTCTTTCATATTTGAGTGTGTTATGTAGGATGGTATACAAATAATGAATGTTTGAGTTCAGTGGTACGAATATTTCATGAAGTGAAAGATGGAACATTCCATTCAACTCGGCTTCGGCTCATCGAATGGAATGTTCCGAGTTGAATGGAATGTTCCATCTTTCACCGAATTAAATATTCATTCCATTGAAAGAATCTAAAAACATTCATTATTTGTTTTATGTAACGGCTAAAATAGAGCCTTGTCATTTTATGTTATATTAATTTACAAACAGAAAAGGGACTTACATTTTGTTACCTCCTCAGTGCAGTGAAAAAAAATCACATCAGAAATTAATCCAGCTTTGGTGTGTCACTGCTGGTTTGACATCAACAATCCAGCACGAACTTTAAATAGGAGTCCATAAATAATTCTGATGATGAAGTCCACCAGGCCGTCCATCAAATTGTCGTTAGTCAGCAAAACAAACTCCACCATGTTTGTTTTAAAGCTAAGCGCTGTCCAGTTTGTGTGAGCGTGTAGGCGCGGTGCACGCTCACACAAACTGGACGGCGCTTGTGCGCACATGTACTACCAAAAAAAGAAGAAAGAAAGAAAGAACGTCCTCAATGCAGTGAAAAAAAATCACGTTAGACAGCATACAGTGCAGTGGATTTGTTCTGTGTGTGCGCAGAGTGCAGTGGTACAAAAGAACAAGAGTAAGAACAAGTTAAAAAAAAAAATTAGAATGCATGCACCCAAACACTGTGTAAAACCAGATTTGTAAAAATCCTACAAAGAATCGTATTTGTTGTTAGTATCCCCTCAGAGTATCTGCTTTTAGTCATAAAAAAAAAAAATCTTCACAGAAGTCTTCTATTGATTTCTGTTGAATTTGCATTTGGTCAGTGCAGTGGCCTCAATATGCACATTATAAAACTATTAATTAAAAATAATTTGTCTGTCTTCCTTCCTCTCCACCAAGCTGTACTGAAATCCATTCATCTTATTGAGTTTATGTAAGTTTCTGACACGATCGGTATGTGGTTTAAGAGGAGAATTTCAGCTTTAATATGAGACTGTTGATCTCCACGTGGAGTGTAAGAGTTACAGCTGTTTTGAGAGCATAATATGTGGACACACTAAATTATGACATGTTTGACACTCCTGTTATTTGAATGTAAATTCCTTGCAGTCAATAGCTGCCAGAAGTCTGGAACCCATGACCTAAGTTAAAACCTGATTATTTGGTAACACTGGAGGGCTTGTCCAGAAAAGATGTCTGAGTGGGTGAGTCCGTCCTCAGGTTGTGTAAGCAATAACTCAAACACAACTTAAAAAAAAAAAAAAGATGCTCCTTTATTCATCCCGTGTGGAAAAATTGGCAGTGTCATGGCAGCAGTTCAGCAGTATTGTGCGACAGTAGGCAAAGTAAAATGTGCAAATAGAAGGCAAATACCTTGGCATGGCAAATCCAGAGTGAAGGTGAAAAGATGAAGTGATTAGATGGTTGTTAACGTTTTGTCACCAGAGCCATAAAAAAAAGCATATTTTTATTTAATAATAGACAGGTGTGCCTGCCACCTGCTGGGTGGATAATGGTGAATTAGGAACAGGCGTGGTTGAACTCAGATGTTGGATTTTATTTTATTAAATTTTTTTTTTTTTCTACGCTGGCCATATTTTTTTAATTTAGGTGTTTTTTGTTCCTTGCTGATTTTCAGGATGGTTGCGGTCCACAGTGTAGTAGTGCTTTGTTCAGTCATGACACCACAAAGAAAAAAAAAACACTATTACTATTGAGACCTTTCAGAATAAAAGTCCAAAACATGCACTGGTATGGACCAGCAGGAACTGATATTACATTTTTGAGATGAGTAGTTTTTTTTTTTGTGTGTACAGAGTCACATTTCCAGGAACATATTACTGACACACACAGATGACCAGTAGAAGTTTGCAACAGCTTGTGGTTAACTTGATCTGCAGAACCTGCAGAAAATTCACCAGCAACAAACTCTGTTTCCAAGAATTTTAAATCAGAATAAATATCAGCCAGACTTGTTGTGGAAGATGAGAACCGTAAGTTTTTTTTTTTGTATTTTTTTTTTTGTATCGGGCAACAACCACGCTGTGTGACGCGATAATTGAACATGTGCACATCTCGAAGCCAATACACATGTCGTGCAGTCTTTGTCCACACCAGTATTTGCAGTGCTGAACAATGAAGTCCTTCTAATTAGTTTCCCTGGAGACCAGCAGCAGTAAAAAAGCTATGTGAGCACGACGTGATCAGGCCGCGTCCTGCCCGTGTGGCGTCGTGGGATCATCCCAGGATTTTGTGTGTGTGTGTGTGTGTGTGTGTGTGCGGGGGGGGGGCTGCAGTGGAAGCATCAGTTGCTGCTACATTTCACATTTTTTTTTTTTTGATTTCTTCCTTCCTTCCTCTGCATATTCCCACTTGCTCTCAATCCTCACCTGCCCCATCCCGCCTGATTCCCCCCCCCCCCCCCCCCCCCCCCACCCCACTCCAGGCATGGCCTCCATTTTGATGTCAGCTGTGGGACTCGGCGTGCACTTCACGAGCGCTCCCCTCTCTCAGCTGCCGCCTCAGCCGCAGCATCCTGCTCCTTTTGCTCCTCCTCCTCTTCTCCTCCCCTCAGCCAGCAGAAGCAGCAGTTCAGTTAGGAGAGCAAAGAGGCAGCACAGGACAGGTAGCTACACCACTGTCCCTCGCCGCTTCTCTCCATTTTTCCGGCTGTGCTTATTATCAGCGTATGTTTGTTGAACATTTCATCCTCCGCCAGCTCACCTCCATTTGTTTTTGTGTTGTTTTAATTGTATGTACAGCGCCATTTCAGCTGCATTTTGAACCAAAACAACAACAACAAAACTTGTGAGATGAGGGCGACACATTGTGGAGTTGATCTGCTTCAAAATGAAAGCTAGCAGATCGGGGTGCATTTGCTGGTCCTTGCTGTGATTCTGGTTTGCCATCTTGTTGACTTAGATGTGTCTGCATTTATGCAGTTGATCGTTTTCTAGTCATGCATGCTTGCACAAACATGCGCCAGAAATGGAACATGCATGGAGATCTGCAGCAGCTGCTGAACTGTTTCACTAATTACATTCACATTATTAAATTACATGCTACATGAAACCTTTTTTTTTTAATAGTGTGAGCAATACTACCCCCAATCTGAAATGCTTTACAATGATGAGTGGCATTCACCATTCACACACATGCGAGGTGCTCGATGGCACAGCGGGAGCAGCTTGTGCAGGATGTAGAGTATGTTGGTGCTGTACCTCAAAGCCCCCCCCCCCCCGAAAAAAATCAACTTTCTAATTACGTATCGATCGCTCAACAAAATAAACCTGCTGCAGCAACCTGCTGAAATGTATCAACAAGTACGAAGGCGTTCTTGTCTTTTAACAGTCATGGCGAAAATAAACACAAGTATATTTAAAATGGGTTTTAGCCAAACACAATAAACAAGTGTAAAAATCTAAAAGAATGTGAGTTATGTACGTTCTTACACTGAACAAACATCCATTTGTTCCATTATTTAAACATAAAGGCTTACTAATATCTTACGAATTGTAATCTGTGTTGTTTATTTTCTCAGTGTTTGTTTTTCTTGACACTGGTCGGGGGTTGACAGTTGGCACTCGCATTCTTCATAATCCATGATGTAAACTGCAGATATTGCTGAAGGTTTTCATGGAGAATTTCTCCAGTGAAAGGATTTTTATTGCAAAGGCTCTGCGTCCGTCCGTCCGTCTGTCTGTGCTCAGCATAAGTCCAGTCCTATTACTGCCAGTCTTCAAATTCACAGGGATCATTCTTCGGACATAGACCTTGGACAAGTTCAAAGATGACCTTGACCTATTTTAAGAGGTTAAAAAGTGTCATTCTGTTTCAGTCTGTTGTCTTTTTTTTGAGTGGCAGAGGTTACAGCCAATCACCGTGATGTCAGTGGCTGGTCTCTCCAAAACTGTTTTGTTTTGTGTGTTTGTGTACATATTTCTCATATATTATGTAAAAGCTAGCAAGAAATAAACCCTTCTAAAACTGAAAACTCAGTTTTTGGTACCCAATAACACCTCTGAACTTATTTACAAGGCATTTCGTTGACTTTTAGCGTGGTGATGTCACAGGTTGGTCTTGCTAGCTCCAAAACTCTTTCGTTTGTGGTACAAAAATATATCCTCTTTGTCATAGTGTGTAAAAGCTCGCAAGAAATAAACACTTCTAAAACTAGAAACTCTGTTTTTGTAACCTGATAACACCCCTGGAGTCATTTACAAGACATTTTGCGGACGTCAGTGTGCACGCTATGTTTAGCTAACTCAATGCTAACTTCCGCTCTTCTCAAAAGCTCATGTACACGCAGACACACGCGCTTCTGCAGATACCATTAAAACGTAAATATTGTTTGTGATCGATTGATAGAGGGGCTTTATTGAAGATGTACAAATTGTACGTAAGACAATAGGATCTTAATAATTAAACTTCATTTATAAAGAAGACAATGCTCATATGGCGTAGGGTATTTTAGCATTGCATTTTTATATATATGTGTGTGTGCTCTGCCCGCAGTAAAAATGTGTTTTATAAAGGGTTAAAATGGTTATTCATAATTTAGTGATAAATATGTCATGATTAATGTTAAGAAGGTAATTTGGTTAAAAACAGAAAATATTTACATTCAGTCAGCATTGGTTTACCTGTATTTTATTCTGAAGGCGTAGTCGCATTGCATTATGGGTAGCAGGAGCGACAGCTAGTCCAAAGGAAAAAAGTCACAAAAAGCCTGCCTGTCCATGCTCAAACTTTACCTCATGCGTACTAAACTTTAAATACACCCTTGAAAGCAACGGCTGTAAGTTCAATCTGTGTTTTGGTTACTTTATAAGTTTTATAGGCTCTCATTTAGAAATCATTTTGTGAATGTGTTGTTAGCAGGAATTAGCCACATCCCAGCTTGTTCAGCTTGGAGCACTGAGTATTAGTGTAGCAATTCTCACAGTCGGACATTCGGGAACTTCCTAGCCGGAAGCGAGCTGCCATCTTACTTTGGGGGAATTGTGCGACTTCTGTAGCATTGAAAGCAGCATGAAAATGCCCAAAAGTTGTTGTATTCCGGGTTGTACAGCCAAGCAAGAGTTATCCTGAACAGCAGTTCTATATTATAGCATCTGAGAAATGCAGGCGTGAGAAATGGCTCGCTGCAATCAACAGGGCCGCTGTAAACACCAATGGGAGTATCAGCAAAAAGAAACGCTGGAGTCCCAAGTCTGGTTCTGCTATCTGTGTTCTGCCCATTTCATCTCGTAAGTACTTTTGTGTTAATATTTATGAATAGAGGCTGTCGTCAGGATCTGTTCATATTTAAACAGTTTGAAAATTCAGATAACGTGCCAGCGACAGAAACGAAGCTGGATGACGGTTAAACAATGTCTCCAAAAGTCAACGTAAGTCCAGATTTCTTGTTTTGTTTTGGCTTCAGTGTCCATCGTTAGTGCCGTGTGACCGGGGCTTAACTGATACAATTATTAATATATTATTATATATAAACGAATACTCACGAGGACTCTTAATAAAGTATGTGTAGACGTCTTTTGTGATCCATCTCTGGCCATTGTTTAGGATCGTCTAACCAGTCGTCTGCAATAATCTTATACGGGTATTTTTGCATTCCTGCCAACTCCTGCTTCTTTCTGTATCGATTCCGTGCCTCAGGTGGCAAATTCTCTTCGTACTGCTAGATCATCAAAAAACAAACTTGGAAGTACAGAAACATCGAACTTTGCGGATGTGCTCACATTTCTCCCAAACAAAGATGGCACCTAGAAATTACGTCACGACATCACGCCGACTGCGAGAATACTGCTAATGTTCTAATCAACACGAAAAGATCTTCAAAATTCCTGGCCTTTATTGGTGGCAGCTGAGGTTGACTTTGCATTAATGTTGTGGCCACTTTCTGATTTTATTTTCTAAGCATAGAGCTGATGCAGTTTTTTTCCCTTATTAATTTCAGTTTCACTCAGGCTTTTCATTGAACTTCTCAAGACACAATTTTGAAAATTGTAAGCTGCGAAGAGGACTGTAATAAAGGAGCAAGACGCTCAGCTTCCTGGCTCGTGAAAAACGAGTTTAGCTTGCCTTCAGTCTAGCTTGAAGGTGTCAACACAGCCAGGTATCCCGCTGGGGATACCTGGGATACCAGTGCAATTCTCCTGAGAGTTTCACTGAGTTCCTTGGACTTTCCCATTGTTCTGAGTATTGGTCAGTCCAATGAGTGCTGACAGTCAGTCATGATCACCAAGGAGGAGTGAACTAGGCCTCTTCACCCTAAAAGACAATGTGTAACCTTCAGCAACACTTATTAAAAGATTGAAGTGAATGTATGTATATATTTGAGCCTGTGTATAACTTCGACCCTATGTGGATTAGAGAAAATCCAAAACAAATTCAAAGTCATTAATGATGTATGCTGTGCAATCATTCAACCCTGACAGTTCAAAGATGTCATTAAAAGCCCTAATTGACCCCACTCTGCCATGTCAGTTGCTAAGACAACTTTGTCACTTGACGACCTCAATAATTTTCCTTTCTTGCAGGGAATCAAACTGAAGACCTTCTGGCAACATCCATCCTCTAACCTCTCAATCCCTCTACCTTTTCCTGTAGCAGATCATTTTTTTCCCCCTCTACTTTATACATTCAGTGCCCCAAATCTGCCCTTTGGAAGACCTCATCAGCATTACAATATCTCCCATGAGCCCCTGCTCTTGGCATCATTAAATGGGTTGACACCTCGCGGTGTGTTTTTGGGATGTTTTGGCACTTTGGAATCATTACTAAAAATGTGAAGAATGTGTTTGAGCTGAATTGTCTTTCATGCTTTGTCACTCCATTTTCTAACGTATATTTCAGGGCGTGCTTTTTGTTTTCATCTTCATGAATTAAACTCCTGTCTGTCTCAGATGTCTTCCTCTTCCAAAGTCAGATTCGTTCCTCAGAGGCAGAACCAGTGAATAATTCTCCTCACTCTTTATAAACGGTGGAATCAGACGCGGGGTTCAGTTAACTCTCGTGTGGTTTTTGATGGCGTTCGCTGCCAAATGGACGCCAACAATAATCGCTTTTATGTTCTTTGATAAAGTGGAAATTTGTGTCTAAGACAGTAGATGCAACATTACATTGTAAATTATGGGGTGTGTTTGTTGGCTTGTGTGACCTAAAGATGTCAAACTTTTGCAAATTTGCCATCCTTGTCAATCGCTTGGCTTTGAAATAAAATGTAGAACAATACGTGCATCATTCATCTCTCGAGAGTCTCATCTCATCATGTCTTTTTGTCTTAGTCTACCTTCTTTTCTTTGAGCTCATTCATAACCACCTCTTCTTATTTTTATTTATTTATTTATTTTCTCTTTTTTTTTTTCGCAGGACCTGAGGAGGTGATTCAGCGTTACATGAAAAAAGTGCCTGGCGTTCCAGATGAGGTAAAGTGTTTTACAGTTGTATCGCTCTTTGTCTAAACATGATTTCGACCAATTCATTAGAAAAAAATCATTAGAGCTTATCCATCAGTCTGTTTTTTTGATTAAAATGGATTTTTAAACTGATATTAAAAACAAGCACTCACGCTTCAATATTACACATTCTGGGATCCAAAAAAAGACTTATTCTACACCAGCAGGCAAAATGAGGGAAAGGGTGGCATGATGTCCACACAAATTCCATTTTATTCCTCACTGCGGTATTGTATCACTTCCTGTTCCGGAGCACAGCAGTGTTTTGCTGTATCTGTTAGCTGTTTAATCTGCACAGTTAGATTGATCTAGATAACGATTTGTTTCACAGTGTAATCTTCACGTGCCTTAACTAAAGCACTCCCTCTGCTGAATCACCTCTAAATTATTTACACATTATTCACTTTGTGTGTTTTTAGGAATCCGCTAGCTTAGCGCAGCTACTAGCTCTTAGCCGGTTTAGCATGGCGGCTTCTCCTGTCTCTCCCGCACTTTTCTGCTCTGGGTGTGAAATGTTTAGTTATTCCTCGGCCTCCTTTAGCAGTAATGGTACTTGTAATAAGTGTAGCTTATTCATAGCTTTGGAGGCCAGGCTGGGCGAATTGGAGACTCGGCTCCGCACCTTGGAAAATCCTACAGCTAGCCGGGCCCCTGTAGTTGGTGCGGACCAAGGTAGCTTAGCCGCCGTTAGTTCCCCTCCAGCAGATCCCGAGCAGCCGGGAAAGCAGGCCGACTGGGTGACTGTGAGGAGGAAGCGTAGTCCTAAACAGAAGCCCCGTGTACACCGCCAACCCGTTCACATCTCTAACTGTTTTTCCCCACTTGGCGACACACCCGCCGAGGATCAAACTCTGGTTATTGGCGACTCTGTTTTGAGAAATGTGAAGTTAGCGACACCAGCAACCATAGTCAATTGTCTTCCAGGGGCCAGAGCAGGCGACATCGAAGGAAATTTGAAACTGCTGGCTAAGGCTAAGCGTAAATTTGGTAAGATTGTAATTCACGTCGGCAGTAATGACACCCAGTTACGCCAATCGGAGGTCACTAAAATTAATATTGAATCGGTGTGTAACTTTGCAGAAACAATGTTGGACTCTCCCCCTCCCCAATCGGACCGGGAGTGACATGTTTAGCCGCATGTTCTCCTTGAATTGCTGGCTGTCTGAGTGGTGTCCAAAAAATGAGGTGGGCTTCATAGATAATTGGCAAAGCTTCTGGGGAAAACCTGGTCTTGTTAGGAGAGACAGCATCCATCCCACTTTGGATGGAGCAGCTCTCATTTCTAGAAATCTGGCCAATTTTCTTAAATCCTCCAAACCGTGACTATCCAGGGTTGGGACCAGGAAGCAGAGTTGTAGTCTTACACACCTCTCTGCAGCTTCTCTCCCCCTGCCATCCCCTCATTACCCCATCCCCGTAGAGACGGTGCCTGCTCCCAGACCATCAATAACCAGCAAAAATCTATTTAAGCATAAAAATTCAAAAAGAAAAAATAATATAGCACCTTCAACTGCACCACAGACTAAAACAGTTAAATGTGATCTATTAAACATTAGATCTCTCTCTTTTAAGTCCCTGTTAGTAAATGATATAATAATTGATCAACATATTGATTTATTCTGCCTTACAGAAACCTGGTTACAGCAGGATGAATATGTTAGTTTAAATGAGTCAACACCCCTGAGTCACACTAACTGCCAGAACGCTCGTAGCACGGGCCGAGGCGGAGGATTAGCAGCAATCTTCCGCTCCAGTTTATTAATTAATCAAAAACCCAGACAGCTTTTTCTTGTCCATCCAAATTGGAAGTCCCAAAAACCAGTTTTATTTGTTATCTATCGTCCACCTGGTCATTACTGTGAGTTTCTCTGTGAATTTTCGGACCTTTTGTCTGACTTAGTGTTTAGCTCAGATAAGATAATTATAGTGGGCGATTTTAACATCCACACAGATGCTGAGAATGACAGCCTCAACACTGCATTTAATCTATTGTTAGACTCGATTGGCTTTGCTCAAAATGTAAATGAGTCCACCCACCACTTTAATCATACCTTAGATCTTGTTCTGACTTATGGTATGGAAATTGAAGACTTAACAGTATTCCCTGAAAACCCCCTTCTGTCTGATCATTTCTTAATAACATTTACATTTACTCTGATGGACTACCCAGCAGTGGGGAATAAGTTTCATTACAGTAGAAGTCTTTCAGAAAGCGCTGTAACTAGGTTTAAGGATATGATTCCTTCTTTATGTTCTCCAATGCCATATACCAACACAGGGCAGAGTAGCTACCTAAACTCTGTGAGTGAGATAGATTATCTCGTCAATAGTTTTATATCCTTATTGAGGACAACTTTGGATGCTGTAGCTCCTCTGAAAACGAGAGCCTTAAATCAGAAGTGCCTGACTCCGTGGTATAACCACAAACTCGCAGCTTAAAGCAGATAACCCGTAAGTTGGAGAGGAAATGGTGTCTCACTAATTTAGAAGATCTTCACTTAGCCTGGAAAAAGAGTCTGTTGCTCTATAAAAAAAAAACCCTCCGTAAAGCTAGGACATCTTACTACTCATCACTAATTGAAGAAAATAAGAACAACCCCAGGTTTCTTTTCAGCACTGTAGCCAGGCTGACAAAGAGTCAGAGCTCTATTGAGCCGAGTATTCCTTTAACTTTAACTAGTAATGACTTCATGACTTTCTTTGCTAATAAAATTTTAACTATTAGAGAAAAAATTACTCAAAACCATCCCAAAGACGTATCGTTATCTTTGGCTGCTTTCAGTGATGCCGGTATTTGGTTAGACTCTTTATCTCCGATTGTTCTGTCTGAGTTATTTTCATTAGTTACTTCCTCCAAACCATCAACATGTCTATTAGACCCCATTCCTACCAGGCTGCTCAAGGAAGCCCTACCATTAATTAATGCTTCGATCTTAAATATGATCAATCTATCTTTATTAGTTGGCTATGTACCACAGGCTTTTAAGGTGGCAGTAATTAAACCATTACTTAAAAAGCCATCACTTGACCCAGCTATCTTAGCTAATTATAGGCCAATCTCCAACCTTCCTTTTCTTTCAAAAATTCTTGAAAGGGTAGTTGTAAAACAGCTAACTGATCATCTGCAGAGGAATGGTCTATTTGAAGAGTTTCAGTCAGGGTTTAGAATTCATCATAGTACAGAAACGGCATTAGTGAAGGTTACAAATGATCTTCTTATGGCCTCAGACAGTGGACTCATCTCTGTACTTGTTCTGTTAGACCTCAGTGCTGCTTTTGATACTGTTGACCATAAAATTTTATTACAGAGATTAGAGCATGCCATAGGTATTAAAGGCACTGCGCTGCGGTGGTTTGAATTATATTTATCTAATAGATTACAATTTGTTCATGTAAATGGGAAATCTTCTTCACAGACTAAGGTTAATTATGGAGTTCCACAAGGTTCTGTGCTAGGACCAATTTTATTCACTTTATACATGCTTCCCTTAGGCAGTATTCGTAGACAGCATTGCTTAAATTTTCATTGTTACGCAGATGATACCCAGCTTTATCTATCCATGAAGCCAGAGGACACACACCAATTAGCTAAACTGCAGGATTATCTTACAGACATAAAGACATGGATGACCTCTAATTTCCTGCTTTTAAACTCAGATAAAACTGAAGTTATTGTACTTGGCCCCACAAATCTTAGAAACATGGTGTCTAACCAGATCCTTACTCTGGATGGCATTACCCTGACCTCTAGTAATACTGTGAGAAATCTTGGAGTCATTTTTGATCAGGATATGTCATTCAATGCGCATATTAAACAAATATGTAGGACTGCTTTTTTGCATTTGCGCAATATCTCTAAAATTAGAAAGGTCTTGTCTCAGAGTGATGCTGAAAAACTAATTCATGCATTTATTTCCTCTAGGCTGGACTATTGTAATTCATTATCAGGTTGTCCTAAAAGTTCCCTGAAAAGCCTTCAGTTAATTCAAAATGCTGCAGCTAGAGTACTGACAGGGACTAGAAGGAGAGAGCATATCTCACCCATATTGGCCTCTCTTTATTGGCTTCCTGTTAATTCTAGAATAGAATTTAAAATTCTTCTTCTTACTTATAAGGTTTTGAATAATCAGGTCCCATCTTATCTTAGGGACCTCATAGTACCATATCACCCCCAATAGAGCGCTTCGCTCTCAGACTGCAGGCTTACTTGTAGTTCCTAGGGTTTGTAAGAGTAGAATGGGAGGCAGAGCCTTCAGCTTTCAGGCTCCTCTCCTGTGGAACCAGCTCCCAGTTCGGATCAGGGAGACAGACACCCTCTCTACTTTTAAGATTAGGCTTAGAACTTTCCTTTTTGCTAAAGCTTATAGTTAGGGCTGGATCGGGTGACCCTGAACCATCCCTTAGTTATGCTGCTATAGACTTAGACTGCTGGGGGGTTCCCATGATGCACTGAGTGTTTCTTTCTCTTTTTGCTCTGTATGCACCACTGCATTTAATCATTAGTGATTGATCTCTGCTCCCCTCCACAGCATGTCTTTTTCCTGGTTCTCTCCCTCAGCCCCAACCAGTCCCAGCAGAAGACTGCCCCTCCCTGAGCCTGGTTCTGCTGGAGGTTTCTTCCTGTTAAAAGGGAGTTTTTCCTTCTCACTGTCGCCAAGTGCTTGCTCACAGGGGGTCGTTTTGACCGTTGGGGTTTTTCCGTAATTATTGTATGGCTTTGCCTTACAATATAAAGCGCCTTGGGGCAACTGTTTGTTGTGATTTGGCGCTATATAAATAAAATTGATTTGATTTATTCCAATTTATTTAAATACACAATTCCATTGGCATTTCCACTGAAATTGTGCAATGTACATATTTGACCAGTAGATGTCATTAGTATCGAACAAGCTCTTAAATTGGGCTGGGAGTAATAAAGCTTTTGGTGAAGTAACTGGCTGGTGGTATATGTCTTCGCTACGCTGCGTGCTTCATTGTTCCATGAGGTGTCCATGTCGGGTATTATCAGTGGTGGGCACAGTTCCGATAATCCAATAACAGATAATTATCGAAGGTAACGTTTTCATTATCGGATTATCTTTTAAGATAACTTTAAAGACAATCATCGGACTAATTATCTTCCAATGAATTTTTGTCCGATAACTTTTAAACCGATAAACAAAATAAACAAAGCTGAACAGTGACAAGCATTTTTAAAATTAGTTCAGCACCCACCTGTTAAAAGGTTTGTACCAGACGCACAGTTATAACCTTTGCAAACAGAAGAGAACTGCTTGTATAAAAAGCATCTCAATCCTCTGCAGACAAAGGAAAAACAGCCCCAAAAAGAAAAAAAAAAACCATTTCCTTTAACACCATACTGATAAGCTGGCAATATGACCCAAGTCATCCAGAGGCATACATCTTTAACTTATGGTTCAGATTTTAACCAAACTAATTTTGGACAAGTTATTTAAAATTACTGTCATGTCTGAAGTTGTATAAAGTAAAAATATCAGATATACACTCAACAAAAATATAAACGCAACACTTTTGGTTTTGCTCCCATTTTGTATGAGATGAACTCAAAGATCTAAAACTTTTTCCACATACACAATATCACCATTTCTCTCAAATATTGTTCACAAACCAGTCTAAATCTGTGATAGTGAGCACTTCTCCTTTGCTGAGATAATCCATCCCACCTCACAAGTGTGCCATATCAAGATGCTGATTAGACACCATGATTAGTGCACAGGTGTGCCTTAGACTGTCCACAATAAAAGGCCACTCTGAAAGGTGCAGTTTTATCACACAGCACAATGCCACAGATGTCGCAAGATTTGAGGGAGCGTGCAGTTGGCATGATGACAGCAGGAATGTCAACCAGAGCTGTTGCTCGTGTATTGAATGTTCATGTCTCTACCATAAGCCATCTCCAAAGTCGTTTCAGAGAATTTGGCAGTACATCCAGCCAGCTTCACAACCGCAGACCACGTGTAACCACACCAGCCCAGGACCTCCACATCCAGCATGTTCACCTCCAAGATCGTCTGAGACCAGCCACTCGGACAGCTGCTGGAACAATCGGTTTGCATAACCAAAGAATTTTTGCACAAACTGTCAGAAACCGTCTCAGGGAAGCTCATCTGCATGCTCGTCGTCCTCATCGGGGTCTCGACCTGACTCCAGTTCGTTGTCGTAACCGACTTGCGTGGGCAAACGCTCACATTCACTGGCGTTTGGCACGTTGGAGAGGTGTTCTCTTCACGGATGATGCGAAGGAGATGTGTTGCACTGCATGAGGCAAATGGTGGTCACACCAGATACTGACTGGTATCCCCCCCACAATAAAACAAAACTGCACCTTTCAAAGTGGCCTTTTATTGTGGGCAGTCTAAGGCACACCTGTGCACTAATCATGGTGTCTAATCAGCATCCTGATATGGCACACCTGTGAGGTGGGATGGATTATCTCAGCAAAGGAGAAGTGCTCACTATCACAGATTTAGACTGGTTTGTGAACAATATTTGAGGGAAATGGTGATATTGTGTATATGGAAAAAGTTTTAGATCTTTGAGTTCATCTCATACAAAATGGGAGCAAAACCAAAAGTGTTGCGTTTATATTTTTGTTGAGTATATGTTTTAGTTTTAAAGTAATGTGTTAATTTTTAAGGTTTTGTGAGCACATGCTCTGACCTGCAGTGCATCAGACACTTTGTTCAGGCTCCAAGGACAACAGCATTAAACTCTAGTGCCTAAAAGTCTCTTGTATATATCTGCGTTTATAGACGTTGGTTTTTTTTAATTGCGTTTGTTAAATTCCACACATTTTAAATGTGAACAGACAGGGATTATCTAGAATTTGTTTTGAAATCCTCTACTGCCATCTAGCATCTAATGGCCAGTAGTGTTCATGGCAGTGTCTGGGTACCAGTAGATGGCAGTGTTCTATTTATTTTGACCCCTGTTATGTCAGATATAAGACTTGTTCTTCTCTCTGCTCCTTTTCATTCTGGTGATTGTGATGCTTTATTTCTGTTTTTTCTGTTTTTTTTCTTTTAAATGAATGAAATAAATATTAAAGAAAGAAAGATGATTGTCAAATCAAATTTTTGCTTTGCAAATGGCTTTTTTTTTATAAATGAAGTTTAAAAACAAAACAACTGCATAATAATAATAATAATATTATTACAAGACAGCTCTGCAGTGTTTGCACAGGTACAGTGCGAACGGTTGGATGCTGCTTGTAGCTTTCAGCAGCAGGATAACCTCACGACGGCCGACCACAATAATATATCAAACAGGTTTGATTCTCATTCGACCATACGATCAGCGATCAGGAGGTGGTTGTCAGATGTTGACCGCAGCTTGATACTCCATGAACACTACACGATGCAGGACGCACGATTAACCTGAAACTTGGTCCAAAAAATTCCTGCATGAAAAATAATCTTGCACAGTGTAAAGTATGTTTTACAACATCAAATAAATGTTGTAAAGAGAGAATGCAAAAAAAAAAAAAAAAAAACATGCAAAAAAATTTGCGATGACACTTCCAGGGCTCCGTAAAAATGTCTGTTTTTACAAATAAAAAATGGAATATTTTACAAAAGCACATTTAAACACCAACACACAACAGACGTCACATTAACGTGTTGGTTTACATAATGAATGACTGAACCAGTGTTTAGCAGGCACCTTTACCCAGAATCCTTTGCGATCTGTCTCTTTGTTACAAAACCCCAGAATTAGTGCATTATTCAACATTAAAAGACTATATTTTAACTTTGTACAAATGACAGAATTGACATTAATGGAGTTATTCTATCGGTATTAATGTTATTTATAAATCAAAACCATAAGTCAATATGACTTTATTTTTCAAGACCTCCGCATGACCAGAGCTTTACAATTGATACAGGGCTGCCATTACGGCTGCTCTCAGAGTGCCTCTGTGCTGGGAGAGCTGTAATAAACAAGAGCTTCCAGCAGGGGCCAAATGTTGAAAGAAAAAAGTGTGGTCTCATTGTTTGGGTCTCAGGGTGCCTCTGTCTGTGCTCGGAGCGCTGTATAGCTTCCAGCAGGGGCAGACTGTTGAAAGAAAAAAGTATGGTCTTATTGTTTTGTTCTATTGTTATTTTTAATATTATTAGAAGCTACTAAATTTGTTTTACTAGTAGTTGTAAATGTGCCAGAGACAATATTAGAATTTATCAGTTATCTGTAACTTCTGATAAATTTTTGGGTGGTTTATTGTTTTATCTTTATCGAAGATAACTTTTCAGTTATCTGATTATCTGCTATCGAAGTTAATTTTTTGGTTATCTGTGCCCACCACTGGGTATTATATCAAATAAACTCCGGACCTGACTCCTGGTTACATGTCGATGAGTGATTCTTGCATTTGATTCTTCAACTCGAAATCCCAACATAACTCAAAGCTTTTAATCATGTGTTTTTGTGTTGCTGCTTGAATTAATTTGAGGAAATGGATTTTGTCTTTCGTCTTCAGGACTGTATAATCTGCATGGATCAACTCTCCAATCCGTCTGGCTACGAGACACCATCGGTGCAGGAGGATGGGCGGAGCATCCTGCCGGACGCTGTCGGCAAATTCATCAAGTGTGGTCACAAGCTGCACATGCTCTGCATGCTGGCCATGTACAACAACGGAACCAAGGTACAAAAGCCCGTCAGCAAAATGAAAACTGCAGCAAATGTAAGTTGCTTAATTTGCATGTCAAGTTTTATGCATCTGAATGCGTAACCACTTCAAACTGGTGCAGCAGTGTTTATGCTCATGCTAACATGCTAACAAATGCACACATTAAACAGTACAACTAAATTGGGGTGGGGGGTCAAGTTGAGAAAATGGTCATTAAAAACCCTCCAGAATGCATCCCTGGACATCAAAACCCCAAAATGTTCTGGGGGCTTGAGCAGCCCCCAAACTCCCTGCTGACAAAGGTCCAATTTCACAGACGCACACAAAAAAAAGACAAGACACTGCCCCCCCCCTTTCAGATCCTGGCTACAGGTCTGAGATTTTAATATCTTAATGTGTATAGAATGAAGCAGGGTTCTAGCTACCATTTTAGTGCCTGGTAAATTATTAAAATTGATCGTGGCTCAGGGCCAGGGATGTAGGGGCACTTGGTGGGAGTCAAGGGGGCAGAGCCCCCTGAAGCTATAGGGTTTTATACCTCCAATTATTGGCAAGCCCTATTTTAACCAATTTTTAGTGGTTTTAGATGCATTGAAAGCAAGAATAACAGACATAAAATGACATGTTGTAATATTTGTAATACCAAAGTTCTTTTTAAAATTTTTTGACAAAGTCTAAGTTAATCAAATAAATAACGTTGAAAAGGTTAAAAACACATTAATATTTGATGGGCATATAGCATTTGCTCTCTGTCAAAAAAAAACTCATTCATGACAGTTTTTCTGTCATGAATGAGTTTTTTTTTCTTCTTCTTCTTCTTCCCCAACATGTTTGAGTGGGATTGCATTCTTAAAAAAACTGACAACAACAAAAAAAACAAACAAAAAAACAATATAACCACTAATTGTTTTGTTTAAACAAGAACTGAAGCTCCTCTCCCTCCCCCTCACTCTCACTGTCAATGCAGTTTTCCTCCAAAAGTTTTGGAATCGGGAGCTTGCAAACTGTAAAGTAAACTGGAAACATCTGAATGTATCAGCATCTATGAACTGACACTCTTGGTTATTTTAATGAAACATTTTAAGTGTTTTTTTTTTTTTTTCTTCTCCTTTTAAGCCAGAGCGGAGACAGATGCTGTGTGGGATGGGAATTTTCCACGGGTCTGCGGATTTCAGAGGTTTTCTGAGTTTCTGGGCTATTTCTGAGATCAGCATAAATAAATCTGTTGAGAAAAATTTTGGGTGGGTGGTGCAGCGCGGGTCATCTGTGCGAGTTAAATCTTTCCTTGTATGCATGTCTGTTGAGCTGCGTCTTTAACATCGAGAAAGAGGACAAGGACTGCGTTAAAGACACCAGTAGTGGTGTTTAAAAAAAAAAAAAAAAAAAAAAAAAAGTTTATGTGCACGTTTGGAGCAGGAGGTGGATGTGAATGGGACAAAAGCAGGACTCTGAATTTGTCCGCAAGGTTGATCTCCCTGGTAAAGCCCTCTGCATGCTGTTTGGATTTCATCAACAAAACCTTGGAAGAGCACTGCAAGATGAAGAAACATGTCATTAAATTAATATTAAACGGATTAATCTGCCCGGGACCAGAGTGAGGAAGAGGAACAGCGAGCCCCAAAGGCCACAGCACTTGTCAGCGATCAAACATCCAGTGCTCAGGTGCGTGTCCAATAATTTTATTCATGCTATTAAAATGTTTATAATCAATGAAATTTTTAAGTGTGGTCCAGTTACTGTGTACGTACTGAAGTGAATTTCAGTGCTGCAAAACCAGCGTTTTGTATACGGATTTTTGTCCCAATTTGTTTCCATGTTCCATTTTTATTTCACCATATAAAACTATGTATTTTATGGGTTTATTTTGACACGAAATACACTTTTTCTGAAAACGTGACCGGGTAGAGAAAAACAAAACAAATAAATCCTTTTTCTTTTGTGGTGAATAACGGCAGCCAGCATGCATATTGTTGCATTGCTGCCACCTGCTGCATCAGTCTAGCAGGACTAAATCCTCTTTATGAGTCCAGTGTCTTTCAAGAATTTAAAAAGCCAACACTTCCCCTCTCACTTGACCTGATGGCTGAAATACTTCCTGCAGAAACTTCTTTCAGGCCTTAGAATTGATTTCCTTCAGTTTTTACTCTTTAATAGATAAATAATTCAAAAATGACAAAATATATTTTGCCTGCATGCTGAAATCATCCTGCATCAATTTTATTTTTATTTTGGTGAATTTCATAGGCTGTAGTACAGTTGGTGCACAGGATGTGTGCTTTTGAATGATACTATGCTATATGTTCCTGTGAGGTTTTCCTGCTGACTGACATAAGTAGTCGGGCTGCAAACTCACATGGTGTGATTTATTATGGGGCAGTAATTTGTAAGTATACATTTTACATGTAATTATTAATAAAGTCACTGTTTTATACCAGAAATGTCATTTTGATAGGTTTTAATCTCTTTAAATGATTTACACATACTTGCATGAAGTGTCTATATATTTCAGAGCTCATTGCAGGTTAAGGAAAGACACTTAAAGAATAGTTTTGGTAAGTTCAGTGATATCTGTCAAATGCTTTGGCATTTATAGTAAGTACATATGCTACGGCATGAGGCAGGTATCACTGAAAGAAGGTCTACATAGACGGATTCTTTTATTATGGTAAGCTTCCCACATTCCCCAACATAAAAAAATATATAACTTGGAAATTCATGAAATTAGGACTCTCTAGTGGCCCCGAAATGCCTCTAAAATGCTCAAAACCCGTGGGCCCCCACCAGGGGCACTGCCCCTGGACCCTGCTGAGGGCTTATGGTGACCTCCGGGCCCACTGAGTTTTTTTTTTCCTTTGCCCATTCTCATCCCTATGTACATCTCCATTCTTCTCTGGTTTCAGCAAATGCTGAAAGCAGCTGACTGTTGATCTCTGCCGTTTGCATTAGAGGTGAAGAAAATGAATAGAATTATTTATTTAATTATTTGGTTGAAATTGCAAAATAAAACAAAAGTATGACACTATAAGCTTGAAATACGATTGAATTGGTACATTTTTCAGCAACATTTCAGTTCATTTTTTTGGAAAATCCATGCTGGGCAGGAGAGGAAATTTGCAGTACTGGACGGTACAATTTGCTGTTTTCTCCGCTGTCTCCACCTAGGGTGGGATCGTAAAACGGTTCTATAGAGTACACATAGGAAATTGATGAGGCAAACAGCCAAAACGTTGCTGTGTGCAACAGCCAGTGAAGCGTTTATCACCTTTCGAGGCATCATGAGTAAAAGCAAAGCCTCATGGATCAATGTTGAGTTGAATCAGAACTGATCTGGTTTGTATTGATTGAGGTGATTTGTTGATCTGCAGGACGGCAGCCTCCAGTGTCCCTCGTGTAAGACGATCTATGGAGAGAAGACTGGCACCCAGCCCAAAGGCAAGATGGAAATTTACAGCATTGACCAGTCGCTGCCAGGCCACCCGGACTGCGGCGCCATCCAGATCATCTACAGCATCGCCCCCGGCATCCAGGTACACGCTCAAGAGAAAACTTAGCTCTTCTTCATTCAAAGTAGGCATGACATACAAATGTAACATATTTTCCGGACTAGAAGTCGCAAGTTTTTTGTTTTTTAATAGTTTGAGTTGTGACTTTTTTTTATAGTGAACAAGAGCAATCTGAGATTTCTGATGTCTGCCAATCCAGATCACCTCCAAAATTCAGTGGCGTCTTCCATGCCCTAATATCGATCAGTGATGCAATTTTGGTGAGAATTTGTGAAGTAGGTTTTTTTTTTTCTTTTTCTTTTTTTTTACGTAATCCGACAAAGAAACACTGATTTTATTACATTCTTGGCGGATGTAAAAATGTTTATTAATAATGATAACAATAATAAATAAGAATGGGGCTCTTCCAAAAAGTGAAACACTAAAAATAAACAAGAATGAACGTAAACCACAACAAACAAATATTCCAAATTAAAGAGCTGATTTAAAAAACAAAAAAAAAACAGTCTAACGGATTTAGGCTTTTATTGACGTGTTTCCAAAGCTGTGGGCTAGTGGTCCATGTCCTTCTGACTATTTCTTTTGTCCGCACTCTGTCAAATAACATCTAATATATTGTCCATTCCAGGGGTAAGCAGGCTCAGAACATGAATGAGAGAATATTGTCCAATCCATGTTTATTTGTCAGTTATTGAAATTTAACAGACCTTATGTTACACGCCACGAGCTGAGGCCTTCCTGCATAAATCCACTGGTTCACTTCTCCATGTCGCTGTTGGCCAGCAGTTTGTCCATTTTGCTGATTTTTGGAATTAAAGAAGTTCTTGTGTTCAGTAACACCACATGCTACAAAGTGAGCTTCGCAAACGAGAGAAGAGGTGTGACTTATACTCTGGAAAATACAGTATTTTATTACATTTGATCTTACTGTGCTTCATCAAATCCTACTGATTAAATCAGTCTGTGCACAAACTTAGCAGGACAGGTTTTTCCACCGTGGACGTTCCAGCACATAAAACCACCTGGCTCGTTACTGCAGTATGGCAGGGGCTCATTTCAGTGAGGTCAAAGTCAAAATGGGCATTTCTGGTTATTTTCTTTGATGCTCAGATGAATGGTTTACAGATGACGGGTCTGAGTAACGTGGAATTTAAGTCTTGCTGTTACCACTACTTCATACAGTAGTATCAATTTGCGAGAGTGTTGCATTAGAACCTATGGAAACATTTATTCTGCAAAAAATCTGACACGTTAAAACCTGTGCAACCAGCAGGGCATTTCCATACAGAATGGAAAAAAAAAAAGATTTTTTAATAGTATTTGCCTTGCATTTTCAGTTTCCTAGATATAAAATAGTTGTCCCTCTGTCACACCAACCACCTGCATGTCCTCTATCAGCACATCCATAAACCTCCCTCCTCCTGCCTGGTGGCTCCATCCTCAGCATCCTTCTCCCTGTATACCCTGGATCCCTCCTCTGCACATGTCCAAACCATCTCAGTCTCACCTCTGACTTGTCTCCAAACCGTCCCACCTGAGCTGTCCCTCTGATATGTTAATTCGGTAGCATGGCCAAAGCAGAGGGTCACCCCTTTGAGTTTGGTCTGCTTGAGGTTTCTTCCTCAGATCGTCAGCGGGAGTTTTCCCTTACCACTGTCGCTTGCTCTAGGGCTTGGTAATGTTAGACCTTACTTGTGTGAAGCGCTTTGAGGCAGTTTGTTGTGATGTGGCGCTATATAAATGAAATAAAAATAAAACTAATTCCTAATCCTGTCCATCCTTACCACTCCCAAAGACAGTCTCAACACCTCCAGCTCTGCCTGTCTTTTTGTTAGTGCCACCCTCTCTAAGTTATACAACATAGCTGGTCTCACTACTGTCATGTAAACTTTCTCCTTCACTCTTGCTGATATTCTTCAGTCACAAATCACTCCTTCCACCTTTCTCTACCCACTCCACCCTGCCTGTGCTCTTTTATTTAGTGCAGTTACTCTTTGTTATGGCACTATTCCACTGGGCTCCCTCTCAATCACACACGTGTACTCAGTCTTGCTCCGATTGACTTTCATTCCCCTGCTGTCCAGAGCATATCTCCACCTCTCCAGGTTCAACTTAACTTGCTCTCTACTCTCACTACAGATCACGATGTCCACTGAAAACATCAGTCCATGGAGACTCCTGTCTGATCTCATCTGTCAACCTGTTCATCACCATTGCAAACAAAAGACTCAGAGCTGTTCCTTGATGTAATTCCACCTCCACCTTGAATGAGTCTGTGATTCCTACTGAGCATCTCACCTTTGTCACACTATCCTTGTACTTGTCCTGCCCTACCCTCACATACTCTGCCACTCCAGACTTCCTCATACAAGACCACAGCTCTTCTTTTGGCACCCTGTCACAAGCTTTTTCTAAATCCACAAATGCACAATGTACGGTAACTCCTTCTGGCCTTCTCTATACAGTAAGGAAAATAAGTATTTAAACACCCTGCGATTTTGCAAGTTCTCCCACTTAGAAATCATGGAGGGGTCTGAAATTTTCATCTTAGGTGCATGTCCACTGTGAGCATCATGTGTTACTAATGTAATCTTTGTGACTGTGGTCCCAGCGCTCTTCAGGTCATTGACTAGGTCCTCCTGTGTAGTTCTGAGCTTTCTCAGAATCATCCTTACCCCACAAAGTGAGATCTTGCATGGAATTCCAGACCAAGGGAGATTGACAGTCATCTTGTGTTTCTTCCACTTTTTAATAAATGATCATAACTATGGTGGACAGGTTGGAGTGTGATTGATTGTGTGAACAGGTGTCTTTTATACAGGTAACAAGTTCAAATAAGTGCAATTAATACAGGTAAAGAGTGCAGAATAAGAGGACTTCTTAAAGAAAAATTAACAGGTCTGTGTGAGCCAGAATTCTTGTTGGTTGGTAGGGGGTCAAATACTTATTTGCAGCAGTAACATATAAATAAATTTTTAAAAATCATACATTGTGATTTCCGGATTTTTTTTTTTTTTTAGATTATGTCTCTCACAGTGGACATGCACCTAAGATGAAAATTTCAGACCCCTCCATGATTTTTAAGTGGGAGAACCTGCAAAACCGCAGGGTGTTGAAATATTTATTTTCCTCACTGTACTTCTGCATTAAGTACTCTCAGAGCAAACATTGCATCTGTAGTGCTCTTTCTCAGCATGAAACCATATTACTGCTCACAGATCTTCACTTGTCTTTGAAGTCTAGTTTCAACTACTATTTCCCATAACTTCATGCTGTGGCTGGTCAGCTTAATGCCTTTGTAGGTGCAGCTCTGCACATCACCCTTATTCTTAAAAATAGTTACCCGCACACTTCGTCTCCACTTCTCAGGCATTCTGTCACTTTTCCAAGATTTTATTAAACAATCTGATTAGAAACTACACTGCCATCTCTCCTAAACACTCCCGTGCCTCCACTGGAATGTCATCTGGACCAACTGCCTTTCCGCTCTTCATACAGTGGTATGTAAAGGTTTGGGGACCCCTGATGATTTCCATGATTTTCCTTTTATAAATCATTGGTTGTTTGGATCAGTAATTTCAGTTAAATATATCGTATAGCAGACAAACAGTGATATTTGAGAAGTGAAATGAAGTTTCTAGTATTTACAGAAAGCGTGCAATAATTATTTAAACAAAATGAGGCAGGTGCATAAATTTGGGCAGCCTTGTGATTTTATCGATTTTAACACATTTAGCACTAATTATTGGTTCACAAAATTGGTTTGGTAAGCTCATGGTGTTGGTGACCCCAACACCATTTCTCTTGCTATCCTCACCATGATACAACAACTTGAATCCAATCTTACACACACAATACATCGACTTTTCTCCTCTCCATCATGTCAGCCAGCTCTCTGCCTTTACCAGTCATACCGACAACATTCAATGTTCCGACTCTGACTTCCACCCTTCTAATTTTCCTCTTCTCCAGCTGTCTTAATTGGAAGTAACTAAGACTAATTAAAGATTTATCTTATTTTGTTTGTCATTTCACACCTTGTGTCAAGAAATGGTGTCTAAAAATGTCTCTGTGGGAAGTACACACACAAAAATTTGAAAAGTGAACAGAAATTTGCCGTGAGTGACGTGGAAATGGCCAGCAGCTTTTAGAACATCGAGCAGTGATTATAAGTTTATTTATTTTAAGACTGGTGGGTTTAATCACGTTGCAATGCAACTTGTAAAATAATGTCTGATGCAAAAATCTGTTGAGCAAATTACAACTTTCAATGTGGACAGTCACTGGGTTTTTTGAATAGTGTATTGTTTTCAGAATATTTTACTTATTCATTTAAAGACTGGTGGGTTCAGGTTCAACGCTCTAAAGCCAAATAATAAATGTATCACAAGAAACATGATCTCATTTCAAAATATTTTTGCAGCAGACAGAGAGAGGCTGATGTCGCATTAATGTTATTTGTGCATCAATGTTTTATTTTTGAAGTTCAATATTTTGTTCTGGAAACAGAATATGAATAGTTTTTTTTTTTTTTTCATCTTTTGTGCACAAGATCAGATTTTTACACCCCAAATCTTCTGGAAGCTTATGTTTGACTGTTTTTGTTCTCACCCACCAGGGTCCGGAGCACCCAAACCCGGGACAGCCGTACACCTGCCGAGGATTCCCTCGTTACTGTTTTCTACCCGACAACAACAAGGGACGAAAGGTAAGGGGGGGTGGGGGTTGTCGTTACTATACGCTGCTTCGTTTAGTTCGTCCGTGTGGGTCCACGTGTCTTATGGACCTTGGTACAGCTCGGTCCAAAACCTCCAGTCCAGTCAGCACTTATCTGCAGAAATGTGGCATATGACAAATGGTGCTGAATCTGTCGTGGGGAAGCCACCAAGGCCAAAGCCACGCTAACTCTGAATGAGTTTAAAGCTTTCTTGACTGTGACTGGAGAGACAAGAACTTTTGTGTGTTGCTTCTTAATCACAGCTCGGTGCTCGTGTGGCGAATGCGAACCAAGATTTCACATCTTCCTTCTCTCAGGTGCTTTGTGGAAAGTGGCGCATTCTCATGGGAAAAATCTGCCCTCGTGTATTCAAGTGAAGTTCAACTTTAGCAAACACCTGTGTGCAAAGTGTTTTCCTGGCTAGCTGTGCCGCACAGTCCAATCAAGTATAACGGTTCCATAAGTAGATCGGTATTCGTCAGCTGTGACACAACAAGAGTGGATCATAAAAATATTCCCTTCCAGTTATTGCGTTGTTGTGTAGGTGACGATTAAGCTAGCTAGCTAGCCCAGCCAGGCTGAATTGTGTCAAACTTGTTAAAACTAAATTGTGAGGTATAATCTCTGACCCTGGTGGAAGTTTTCATAGGGATAGTTAATCATGTATGTAAGATGTTAACTTCGTGTAATGTTAGGGACTGTGGGACCATTGTGAAGTTAGCCCAGATGTACAGATTAGTTCTGCGATTGGAAATGCTTTCATCGATTTTCTTCTTCTATGATCTTTAACATTTGTTGTCTGTTGGAAAGGTGCTGGAGCTGCTGAAGGTGGCGTGGGCGCGGCGCCTCATCTTCACCGTGGGAACCTCCAGCACCACTGGGGAGCCAGACACAGTGGTGTGGAACGGGATCCACCACAAAACCGAGATGATGTCCAACTTATCGGGCCACGGCTACCCGGACCCAAACTATCTGGACAATGTTCTGTTGGAGCTGGTCGCTCAGGGTGTGACAGAGGACTGCCTCACACCGCTGGGCGGTGCTGGCACTAGCAGTTAAAGCACATCGCCGAGCTTCCCAAAGCTCAACTCACTATTGACCGCCGCACTTCAGAAATTCAGACCTTGTTCTTTTTTTGTTCAGAGGGGAACGAGAGAAAAGTGAGCGGAATTTAGAAATGTTTTTGTTTGAAGACAAAAAATAAATAAATAAAATGTCTGTGGATGCTGCACAGCAGCGAGCTCAGTGGGATGCTAACACATTAGCGCTGCGCCACACGATATTCCTCGATTTCCTGTAAGTGAACAAAAAGCTGTTTTGTTTTGAAATTCAACATTGAGTGGAAAAAGTAAAAAAACAAACAAAAAAAATTTGGATACCTGAGGGGTTTTTTTTGTGTGTATTTTTTAATGCATATTTTTCATTGAGGGACAGACAAAAGTTACGTGTTTGCGTTAACCAGAATTAAACACCTTCAGTACCTGTGTCAACCAGAGGGAGGCATAAAACCACAATGGACGTATGACGGAAATAGGGGCAAATCTCGCAAAAAAAAGTTTGATAATACTCCAGAAGAAACTGTTATGTAGATATTATGGTTTTTTTGTTTTTTCTTCTGCACGCACAGCCAGTTAAAACCAGTCTGTCTGCTTTAAAACCAGCTAATATCAGGTTTGTACTGATCTAAATCCAGCTGAATGTGGCTCACGAGCTCCTGAAACCAGTCCAGATTTGCTTTTGTTTTTTTGAACAAAAGTTGAACATTATTTCTCTGTGGTGAGGTTAAATAGGTTTACAGTTAGACTGAAGCTGTTACAGTGTTTCACATTTACAGTGAAATGAGAACAAACTGCATCTGTTAAAATTATAAACCCGCAGTCGCATAAAATTTTAGAGTTGCTGTCATTTATTATTGCTATTATTGGTTAAAAATGCCTCCCTTCTTGAGTTAATTTTATTTTCTTATCCATCGACTGCCTTATGTGCGTCCCCTCATCCAGTTGCCACGACAAAAGCATCTTAACTGCTTTAAGAAAAAATCTCATGAAGCACTTTAGTTTTTATGGTGTGTTTCCTGGGTGAGACACGTCTTATCGTCAGCTGGTTTTCAAATTGGAATTTATTAATTTTTTTTTTTTATGCAGTTTGAGTGTTTTACAACATTTCCTGTAGCACAGTCAGTCATTAAAGATCCATAAAGGCAATAATCTGTAAATATAAACACAAATGTCCCAAAAAAAGTGGGGAAAATGTCAGTTGGGGAGCGGAGGGACATATGTTAACATTTTGTCTTTTTTTTTTTTTTCCTTTTCATTGACCCTCTTGCTCTAATCTGATAACAGGGTCTTTATTGGTTGAAATGTGCAGTAGCCACACCCACTTGAGGCATTATTTTAATTATATAATAACTTAGTTTGTGTGAAATGAGACGAGATTAAATCTGCCACATTTTGTGTAAATGGGGGTGGGGTGTAGTGTGACAATCAAGGTCATGAAACTCGTCTCAAGCAAACCTCCCAAAAAAAACACTTCGTGTTTTCACCTTCATTAGGTGACCAGGCCCACAACCTTTTTAGCACAACTTTCACTGTTTTTGGTAGTTCGACAGTTTGATGTCACATCATGTCAGAATCCAGTTTTATAAAATCATTCAGTCTGTTTAATACAAATAACTGTTAACTTATCTGGGTAGCAACCAAGCTAGCTAGCAAGATAACTAATGTAGCCCAGTGGTGAGAAAACCGCACTAAACTTGCTAGCTTGCATCGTTGCCATGTAGCTACCTCAAATGTTCCGTAGACAACACGACGGAAAATTGCGCAATTCTGCTACTGTGCAAGACTTCTAGCAGTGTGTAAAGCTGTTGTTTCAATCAGCAAGTACCGCTCCAATATGCATACTTTTAAAAATGCATTTCTTAGAAATTAAGTGATAACAGTCAACCCTAACCGCCAAGTAATTTGCCAAAGTTCCCAGCTTAGCCTTGTTCCGACACCAGACATTTTTTGGACCCTTCCAAAAATACACATCAGTTTCAGGAGCAGAAAAATTTTAGTTTATACACCTTCACGCACTGTGTAGAACAAATACAAGCAGTATGCCCTCTTAGCGTGCATGTAGCTGCTTTTAATCAAGCATTATGCTAACAGTGTTGAGATCATGTTTGGCTGCTACCCAGTTAGTAATTTAACAAAATTGATCTTTTTACAGTTGCGACAACTGATTTTTGACTAGCTAGTTAGACTCCAGCGTGACTTGCATAGCAGGAAGTCACTGTGCCATCAAACCTCCTGTCCCGCCCATTCAGATGAATGCAGGTAGAGTTTGTGTTGCCAATCTTCTGTTGTGACTGGACAGTACATCTTTACGTGTATATAAGCTAAACTAAATAAAGCACTCCTGCAATAAATAAGATAAAAAATTATCTGACTCCATGTTTGACTTTTTTAGTCTCCCAGAAATCCGTGTGTAACTGCTAGCGAGCAATCTAGCTCATAACTAAAAACACAAGCTACAATACTGCCCCCTGGTGAACAAAATGGTAATGACTACTATCTTTAAAACACCATTTTGTCCACCAGGCAGCAGTACTTGTGACTTTTTCTGGATCCACATAAAACTCCCAACACGTGCAAGGCAACACATTTTATTTGAAAGGCGTAGATGGCGTTAAGGTACAGCATATTAAATACGGTTAGTCCATAGTCTTCGCAGAATACCGCTCTTTACACAATACATTCAGGCTGACGTTTAACGTTTTCTACACTGTAAATATGTAAAAAAAAAAAAAAAAAAGTCTCCTGAAGGTCTCGTCCCTGCAATTAAGACACTTCATTGCTGATGATGCAGTTTCTGTGGATACGTGTTTGGTGACTGGTGTGTTCGTGTTGATGCGATCTATTTTACATCCCTGCACATAATGTTAGAGTTAAATAAATAAAAGGTACAAAGATCTGAATATTCAACCAGACCGCCATTAGAGACTCGGTCATGATGCCAGCGAGTGGACAGAAAGCAGGAGCGCACACAGCTTTATGAAAACAGGCCAGGCCCCCGCCCCCACCCGCGCTGTTTTGATGGCGTACGATCTGCTGTTTGCTCCATCGTCAAGACGTTTAGTGTCAGTTTGACAAACATTTTGTCTGTCAGTAATTGACTTTGCCGGGGACCTGGAAGTTGACGCTGCTGTAGTCCACCATGTACATGGGCCACTGCTGCAGACACACAACGACGACAACAAAAAACAGTCACTCTACAGGACTGGACCAAAAAAAAAAAAAAAACAAAAATGTGTGTATATATATATATATATATATATACTTGTATATATATACTCATATATTATACACAGGTTTCAGTTGCTTCCTTAATATTGATAATATTCATGATTTAAAAAAAAAAATGAAAATGTTAAACCGTGAAAAATTACAAAAAGTCAAATTTCTTGGGGTTTGTAAATTCACTGCTTGCTAACACAAAGATGGTCAATTTAACGTGATAGAACATGAATTCTTCATAACAAAACAAAAAAAAAAAGCATTTTTAATAAGTTAATTATGGAACATCGATCAATTCATAAAATAGACAAAAATAAATGAATAATACAAACATAACCCACCCTACAAAAATCCTAATTAAAAACATTTCCGACAACATAACACACTAATTGTGGCTAAAACAACTGAGAATGACTTGGATTTATAGAGTGCCTTTAATGGTAGATTTAGTCAATCCACCATTATTTTTGCACATTAAAAAAAAAAAAATCCAGGTACCTGTCCCAAAAAAGCCTTGAATTATTAAATTATTTATATATATATATATATATATATATATATATATATATATATATATATATATATATATTTTTATTTATTTTTTTTTTTTTTTAATGTTGATTGAGGAGAGGCTAACATGCTGTAATTCAACCACTAGGGGGCCCCAATTTAGTGGCTCCCCTGTATAGTTCCATTTGAACTTAAGTTATTGCTGTTGCTGAAGTTAATTTACCACAAAAAAGAATAAAAACTAACCATTATTATGATTAATATGCATATGTCGCGGACATGAACAAGCAAAGCTTGACAGATTTCACCATGTCATTTAGGTCCTTCAGATTTTATTTTGAGTAAATGCTTCAGGGGAGCATTAGCATGACAAAAACCTTTCAGCTTTTTTTTTGGGGGGGGGGGGTGATAAACATTTTTTTTAATTTGCCTCTCACATGTCTGGAAAAGCTCACCATCTAACCATGTTCCATGTCTTTCAGACTTTTTTCAGTAAAATGGTTCTTGTGAGCATGAGGAGCTTCTGGAGGGGCTCTGCCCCTCATATGCAAGCATTTTTCTTTTTTGCCTTTCAGTTGACCCCCCTTAATTACAGCCCTTGTAACCCCCTGCCACTTTAAGCTTTTTTTTATGTAGATGTAAATTAATATTCAAAGTTTTTAGCTAGTTGACAGTAGGGCTGCACAATATGGCCAAATTATCTCAATATTTTCACATCATGATATGCGATATGACTGATTTGACACAAAGTGCAGCAACAGTGAAAATTAAACATTCTTAAACAAAACAGTAATATCACACTCATTTTGCACTCATCATAAGATTAGGATACTGTGACCTCTAAAAGTATTGCAACACTTGGAATTTCACACATTTTAATTTATGCCATTTTAAATAAAAAATACAAAAAAAAAAAAAGAATAAAAATTTCTAAAATTTTCTTACTCAAACTGAAAAACTGATAAAACCTGTAAATAATAATCTGTTTTATTGCCAGTTTTCTTAAGACAAGTCAGGGGATGGAAACATGAACATTTCCAAGTCACTGAATATGTCTTGGACTTTATTTACGTCAATTATGAAGAAATACAAAAGTTTCTTTCACCAAAACATCAAATCTAGGCTTTTGTCTAAAATGTACTTTCTGGCAAATTGTAGCTGAACTTTCAGGTTTTTGTGTTTGACATTTGAGATTTCCTGTTTCACTGTGGACTCAAAATTTGGCACTTCCTGTTTGGGACTCTGTACCATGAGTGAGCTTCGCTCGTTATTACTCCATCGTTTGACAAAGTCGATTTTTGGTGTTTTCAGACTTACCATGACTGGAATCTGATTAGCTGATACTCCGAGGTCAGATGAAATCGGGAGTCGACTGCTTTCCTGAACTCTTTTACGTTTCCGCCGATTGGTCAAAGTGTCCATTCCTGCTAATGACAAAAATAATGACCTCAACTAATTCTTACAGTGAGTTGGTTCAGAGACGCCTTTACGTGGGTTCTCGGTTTAACCTTATGACATGTCGTACAAAAATCTTATTTGGGACTTTATTGAATATTCAGAATGATGTTGTCCAACAGATGCAGAGAGAAATGACACATTTTGCACACAAATTTCACATATTTGTTTCACGAATTTGGGTGTGTAAATCACAATATAAAATTCCTCGTTATTTTTTAATTGCTTTGGGCCGAAACAAGCTAATTAAAAAAAACACTTATCTGGAGTCAAAGCTAGCAACAACGTTGACTTGTAACATTCATGAATAACTTTCTTCTTGTAAATGAATGTGATCTCAGATGAACAATTTCAGCATCATGACTCTATAAAAATTGATTATAAACATTCTACTTTTAGCTGTTTTTTGTTTTTATCTTTTTTTAATATGTGCTGAAACACACATTAAGGTGCTAACGAGTTAATCCTGCGGCACTCGTTAGAGCGTTAGCGTTTTGTGTTGCACGTACCTGTGTTACAGGCTTGACTACAGATTTCTGCAAATGGTCTGTGAGAAAATAAAAAGAGGTGTCATCAAAATTGACCACATCTTAACGTACACTCAAGTGTTCTACAGAGTCGAGTTAAATTCCAAACAAACCGACCAGACTTTCAAATGTGTTCCACACTCACTGGAGCTGGCTCTTGATGCTGATGGCTATTTTGTCGGCGGCTTGAAGGATTTTCTCCAGACATGCCGGGTCATAGCTGTTGGGGTTTCGGAAGGAAACGTCGTCTGGAAGGCCGCTAACTTCTACTGACTCTGGACTGCTGCGGATTAGTTTGTATGGGACCAGGACTGAGCGGTCCAATCCTAGAGCCTCACCTGAACACAGAAGATCACAAACATCAGGAACACTGACCGGAAAGAACCTCCGACCACCTGTAACAGGTACATCACCTGCAATTAGTCTGTGACCACCTGTAATCCCTGATCCCTAATCTCATTGTATGTGTACAAAGGTATATGTGTATAAAACTTCTATTCTAATGAACCTCTGCTCACCTGTAACGAGTAACAACACCTGCAACGAGCCTCTGGTCACCTGTAATAGACAGCCTATAACGAGTGACATCACCTGTAAGACCCCTCTTCCACAAGACACCATTCTATTACGATCCCCACAATCCAAAAAGTGCAAAAACTGCTTACTCCGGCATGCCTATCAGGCTGGTTTATAATGATATAATCCTTGTAAAAGAGGTTTCGATCTCAATGCAATTCTAACTGGTTAAATAAAGGTTATTATATAAAGTGCAGGCCTGGGAACTTGCAGGCTTATAAAGTGCATAGCTGGCAACCCCCTCAAAAATGAAAGTAAAGCTGCATTCTCAGAACTGTAAAACTTTGCTTTTGCTTCAACTTTTACCCCGATGGAGCACAATTGCAAGGACTGCTCCGTTTAAAGATGTCTGAACATGACTGAAGTTGTTAAGACTACGAACACCCGGAAATCGTCGTGTAATGACGCCGACTTGTCGAATCGGGATGAAATTATTGAAGACCTGGAAAATTTCACCCCAATTTAAAAACTGGTGCTGCCGAGAGCCATAACTACTGCGTATACCAAGTTTGTTCAAGATTGACAAAAGATGGATCAAGGAATTACTGCAATGCTTCAAAACAGGCCTCAATTTGCCAATTGGGATGAAACAGGAAGGACTGGCGCTCTGTGGAACAGGGGTATAATGAGTCTTTGACCACCTGTAAAGTTCCTTGTTCACCCGTCATGATGAGTATAAGCAACACATATGTCTGTGACGGCCAGTAGCAAGTCTTTGATCACCCATTAATGAGTGTGTGACTGCCTGTAATGCATTTTTTCGACCGCCCGTAATGAGCTGCTGAAGGTGGAAATTTCCTCTGTGTGATTGAGTGAAATGGGAGGGGCTGGAGGCTTTGTGACTTCTCGTCGGTGCAGGTGTCTAATATGACAAATACAAACTTACACCTTTTTAATAGCTCAATAACTGAGTCGCACCCAGTCAATGGAAAACGGAGGAGCCTATCCCAGCAGTCATAGGGCGTGAGTTGGGGTACGTCACCCTGGACAGGACGCCAGTCTATCGCAGGGCCAATGGTATGCAACTTAAAATGGTAAAGAAATAACTGAATGTAATATAAGTAACACAGTAACTGTAACTACGGTCAGTAGGGTAACTAATTAGTTGCAGGTAACAATGTAAAAGTAACAGATTAGAGTAGCTAAGGGACTTAAGGTAAGAATACCTGAGTAGGTGTAACTCATTAACCTGACACAGGTGCTGAATCATTTTTTTCATAAACCCGTGGATTCAGATTTACCATATTTCTTGTTGAACAGTTCCTTGACTTGTTCTCGGAGGATGACTTTCTCCCCAACGCGACTAATGTCGTCGTCATCTGTCAGGCGAAGATGAATCAGTTCATAAATCAATGCAGGATCCAATCAGCGAGAATTCTGCATCCTTCAAAATCGTCACACTCACCACTTATCGTTGCGTAGGCCTTCTTTAGCAAAGTGACACGTCGAGGTGCTGAGGAGGGAAACACCATCATTAATGAGCTATCAATAATAATCTCACTGATCAATCAGACTTATGAACAGAACCAAATCGTGTTCCTACCTGGTTTAGGAATGAGTCCTTGAAAAGGTCTGAAAAGAGACATTTTCAAAAGCATTTTTACAAGGAACAGCACTGCCCCCTAGTGAATGCATCAAGTAACCCCCAAACAAGCAAATAAACAAAAATAAATAAATGAATACAGTGTTTACAGTCAAATTCACAAAATATTGTGATACAGATTATAGGATTTTTTACAGCATAACTTTATATCATGAAGTGTGGTAATATTACATCTTAAACGCACCAGCAGTACATTAAGAAATATAAAATGAGAACATTTCATTTAAAACGCTGCAAATAACTGATCACATGTTGAACTTCAGTCATGATGTCGGAATTTTTTTCTTTTTATACAAGAATTACAAAATACTAAACTTGCAGTCATTCACATGGAATTATTGTCTGTAATTTCAATAAATCTAATTTTTTTTCCATTTCCAAGTTGCAGAATATTTCAAGGTGCAAAAACAAAATAACCTGTAGGGGGCAAATCCTTACACAACTGAAGTTTTTTTTTTTTTTTTTTTTTTTTTTACATTGTATTTTATTGAATACAGATCATTCACTTTATAATTGTGTAACACAAAATTAATCACTGCTGAGAAAATTACTGTGTTGTCCCCTACTAGGCCCGCTTGTGGCGCTAACGTACCAAACACTAGTTAACCAACCATTTACGACTCTGATGTTCAGTTGTTGTGATCAGGATATGTGATGTTTTTGTTATCAAAACACCAAATAACTCAATGCAGGAATCCAAACAAACCATTCCGCTTCACCCCTCAACCAGCCGGTGGACCAACACGCTGCCCCATCACGAGCCGGCGAGGTCACACTCCTACAATCGACCAATCACATTATGTCTGAGGCAATTTATGATCATGTGATCTGGAAATCCCACCTGGTGATTGTGAAGCTGATTTTGTCAGCGACTGCGAGGATCCTCTCCAGGTTTTGGGATCCAAAGGTGCAGGGTTTCCTGAAGGGGATGCCGGGGGGGAGGCCCTCAATAATGACCGAGTCTGGATTGTTCTTGATCCTCTTATAAGGCACTTGGACCGGGTACTTGATGCCCAATGCCTCGCCATACTTGCGGTTGAACAGGTCTTGGACCTGCTCCCGCAGTGTGTTGGCCAGGTCAATCCTGGACAGCTTGGACTCCAAGCCCTCTGGAAGCAGAAGATGTTTGCTGTCAACCTTGAAGACTGCTGAGTGAATTTTACACAACTCTGCTCTAATTAAACACACCTCTGCTGTTACCGAGGTGACGTGTTAGGACTAGCTTCAGTATCAAACCTACGAGTCAGAGACAAACACACCTGAGAATCCAGGTCTTTTGGATACAGCTGCAGGATCCTCCGGTGCTGTTGCTGTGTCCTTGGTGTCCAGCTCTTTAGAAGAATACACAAAGGTTAAAATTTTGCTTGTTGGATCTTAAAGCACATTAAATTCAGCAAACATCAGAGCTGCTGCTTTCTCATAAATAAATAGTCAGTGAGGCAGAGTTCAAACCGCTGCAAGGACTTTCTTTTTCCTTCAGGATCGCCGAAATAACAATAGAACCTGATCCGGATTGATGCTCAAACGTTTTAAGTCTGCAGAAGAAAGTTAACCTGCTGGATGACGTTTGTGCACAATGACTATTAATGTATTAATTAAAGTGATGAAAGTTCAGTGAGTCCAGATCTCAAACCCATCTGAATCTTGTGGTTTCAACAAAATAACTTAAGTTTGATCTAATACACAGTGTTCCCGTTGGACGTCAGTACCTGAGTCCCCAGCAGGCACGGAAGGCGGCTCCTGTTTAACTTGTTCCGTTAACAGCTCGGGTCTGGGATGAAAACACAAAAAGACTTTTAATCACAAAACAGCAAAATAACCTCAAACGACAGAAAAGTGACTTTAACTGATCGTTAACGCTCGCCATGTTTCTCACCTCTTGATGACAAATTGAATCTGACTGCTGGCAGACAGAATCTTGCGCAGTTTGGCGCCTCCAAAACAGTTCGGCCTCCTGAGGGAGATTCCCTCTGGTAGTCCGGTGACGTACAGATCCTCTGGGTACATCTGGAACCTGGAGTAGGGAACTGTGGCTGGTTCAGGGAGGCCCAGAGCTTCAGCTGAAGAGGAGAACACATCACATAAAACATTTCAGTAATAAATCTCAAACTCTTATCAAAGGCAGGACAGCAGGAACGTCGGTGGGATCAGGAGTACCATCATGTAGACCTGGGTGTAATTCCCAATGTCACTACCGCTCAGTGTCCCTGTTCAAGACAATCAGGGAATAAGTTCTGGCATCCGTAGGTCTCAGGGTCCATCGAGGACTTCATTCTTGTGTTACAAAGTCTTCCTGACAGGCATTTTCTTTGTTTGATCTTGTATGGTTCTTACTTGGGGGGGGGGAGTAACAGGAAGACACAGGTCGGGAATGAGAGGAACAGTAGTAGCCAGTAAACCAGTACTGATCAGTATGTCTTTTATTTATATTTGTAATCTTTTTCTTTTTTACTTTCACTTATGATACTCTGTGTGCTTCTTACCCTGTGTGCTGCTATACAATGCTACCGGAACCTCAATTTCCCTGAGGGGAGTCTTCCTAAGCAATCAATAAAGTTCTGTCTAATGTAATCTAATCTAATCTAACACTCCACGTGACCAGGAACACCCATAGTGTACCACGTTAAAGTTGGTTTTTCAGTTGGCTATCTGAGAAACATTCACTTTGTGAAGTCTGATTTTGGTTTGGAACAGTTTGCGCCTCAACGTAACAGGACTTAACAAAATACTGGCGGGTGCCACTTGTAGCCTTCAGGCTCAGTGGCAGTGAAATCCCTGGGTGGCAGAATTATTGTGGTGTTAGCAAGACCTTTTGGTCTGTGACCTTGACCTCAAAGTCATGGTCATTCACTTTCGAATGTGATCGAGGACTTGACCTGATACACCTTTCCTGGAACGTTTGGTGAGCCTAAGCTTGTCCATTCCAAAGAAATTGCACTAACAAACTAATTATTGATGCCGCCCAATGCCCTCCCGCTGCTCTGCCCGCCCAGCTGCCAAGACGACAATACCCCTTCAGCCCATTAGAATTTCTTTTTCATGACATGTCTTCACTGTGCTGAATCTGCTCTGGAATTTATTGTAGATATCAGTGTGATAGGTTAGCAGGTTTGAAACCTTCTGACTCGTGACGTCTGTATGAGAGCCGAATGTCGTGAGCACAGGAATCTCACCGTACTTGATGCTGAAGAGACTTTCCACTTGCCGCCTCAGCTGAAGAATCATTTCACCAATGTCCTCCACGAGGCTCCCTGCTGAAAAAAATCAAAGTTATGAAACTGACATTTGGACCAGGACCACCAGAGGCAACATGAGGGCAGAGCAGTCATCTGCCATGTCACTTCACCGCTGCCCTGCACTGATCCAATCCTGAGAATCCGAGCTGGACATTCATTACCAGAAAATGTGAAATACTAAGTGGAAAAAAGTGATCAATACAGTAATGTAGGTTCTGCCTCACTGGTCAGTGTTAACAGCGGAAGGGGTGTGGCCAGTGCTGTCTGGGAAAACATGATCACACACAGTGGAGGTGTTGGTCGGAGGAGGTTTGGGACACCATGACTAGGGATGCACCAATCCACATTTTTTCACTTCCGATCCAATCCAGATACTTGAATCTGGCTATCTGCCGATAGTGATACTATGCCGATACCAGAGCTCTGTGTGCTTTAATATTATTATCATTATTGTTATTATTATATGAGGATATTTTGTATCCCCAGTTATACAGCTTCATGATGAAGTGGTTTAGAGGAGGATTGTCTTAAAAGAAGACCTGAAAGTTCAGCTACAATTTGCCAGAAGGTACATCGAAGACGCAAGCCTAGATTTGATTTTTTGGTGAAAGAATTAAATACTTTTATTTATTTTTTGGTGGTTCCTTGTAGCATTTTGTAAATACGCTCCATCCTCAAAATGGTACATGTACTCATACTCAATTTTTGGGGTGCCCTGGTGAAAAAAATCTAATCAATCCAATCTTGGTTGATGAGAAACGCCAGGTCTTGGGGGGAAAAAAAGCACAGACTTTATACAACCCCTGGCAAAAATTATGGAATCACCGGCCTTGGAGGATGTTCATTCAGTTGTTCAATTTTGTAGAAAAAAGCAGATCACAGACATGACACAAAACTAAAGTCATTTCAAATGGCAACTTTCTGGCTTTAAGAAACACTATAAGAAATCAAGAAAAAAAATTGTGGCTTTCAGTAACGGTTACTTTTTTAGACCAAGCAGAGGGAAAAAAATATGGACGCACTCAATTCTGAGGAATAAATTATGGAATCACCCTGTAAATTTTCATCCCCAAAACTAACACCTGCATCAAATCAGATCTGCTCGTTAGTCTGCATCTAAAAAGGAGTGATCACACCTTGGAGAGCTGTTGCACCAAGTGGACTGACATAAATCATGGCTCAAACACGAGAGATGTCAATTGAAACAAAGGAGAGGATTATCAAACTCTTAAAAGAGGGTAAATCATCACGCAATGTTGCAAAAGATGTTGGTTGTTCACAGTCAGCTGTGTCTAAACTCTGGACCAAATACAAACAACATGGGAAGGTTGTTAAAGGCAAACATACTGGTAGACCAAGGAAGACATCAAAGCGTCAAGACAGAAAACTTAAAGCAATATGTCTCAAAAATCGAAAATGCACAACAAAACAAATGAGGAACGAATGGGAGGAAACTGGAGTCAACGTCTGTGACCGAACTGTAAGAAACCGCCTAAAGGAAATGGGATTTACATGCAGAAAAGCTAAACGAAAGCCATCTTTAACACCTAAACAGAAAAAAACAAGGTTACAATGGGCTAAGGAAAAGCAATCGCGGACTGTGGATGACTGGATGAAAGTCATATTCAGTGATGAATCTCGAATCTGCATTGGGCAAGGTGATGATGCTGGAACTTTTGTTTGGTGCCGTTCCAATGAGATTTATAAAGATGACTGCCTGAAGAGAACATGTAAATTTCCACAGTCATTGATGATATGGGGCTGCATGTCAGGTAAAGGCACTGGGGGAGATGGCTGTCATTATATCATCAATAAATGCACAAGTTTACATTGATATTTTGGATACTTTTCTTATCCCATCAATTGAAAGGATGTTTGGGGATGATGAAATCACTTTTCAAGATGATAATGCATCTTGCCATACAGCAAAAACTGTGAAAACATTCCTTGCAAAAAGACACATAGGGTCAATGTCATGGCCTGCAAATAGTCCGGATCTTAATCCAATTGACAATCTTTGGTGGAAGTTGAAGAAAATGGTCCATGACAAGGCTCCAACCTGCAAAGCTGATCTGGCAACAGCAATCAGAGAAAGCTGGAGCCAGATTGATGAAGAGTACTGTTTGTCACTCATTAAGTCCATGCCTCAGAGACTGCAAGCTGTTATAAAAGCCAGAGGTGGTGCAACAAAATACTAGTGATGTGTTGGAGTGTTCTTTTGTTTTTCATGATTCCATAATTTTTTCCTCAGAACTGAGTGATTCCATATTTTTTTCCCTCTGCTTGGTCTAAAAAAGTAACCGTTACTGACTGCCACAATTATTTTTCCTGATTTCTTATAGTGTTTCTTAAAGCCAGAAAGTTGCCATTTGAAATGACTTTAGTTTTGTGTCATGTCTGTGATCTGCTTTTTTTCTACAAAATTAAACAACTGAATGACCATCCTCCGAGGCTGGTGATTCCATAATTTTTGCCAGGGGTTGTAGAGAAAAGACACAGTTCTCTCTCTCTTCCTCTCTCTCCCGCTCCAAGAAATTAGCTCTTTAGAATGCTGAAACATGCGCAAGTGTAAAATCTGATTAATGGTATATATGTTTATGTACATATAAACAGGTCCACTGTTGGGTCAGTGGCTGAAGTTTAATCTCTTGAACACCAGAGGGCACACCTACCCTGAGTACATATACCGTTTTGAGGAAGGAGCAGATTTCCAAAATGCCACAAGAAACCACCAAAAAATAAATTACAGTACTTAATTTACTCATATTTGGAATCAGTCTGGGTCAGTCTTTCTGCCCCCAGTTAAAAAAAACCTTGTGCTCTTTAATGTGGTGCTTTTTCAAATGTCTAAGTTTGCTGTGTTGTCGGTTGCGACGAAGCTTTCGCCTGTCAGTACCACGGCTTTGCAAACGCTGCACGTTGCTGTCTTGTTTTGTGGTGTTGATAGTATAAAATATTTCCAACCAGCGGATATGTTGTGATGAAAAGTTGGTCAGCGACAGTCAGTACTCCTCAATGGTCACCTGATAGCTGACTGCAACCTGCGGAAACAGAGGTGTGTCTCATTATTCTGCATCTCAATGAGACACGCCTCCGTTCAGGAACCCCCATCCCGCATTCCACAGCCAGTCAGCAAAGCAGCCAGCAGCACTTTTAGAGATGTTTCAGCACACACAGACGCGGCTACTGGATCAGAAAACGCCACAGGTTATATCGGAAATTGCTGATCTGTGAATTACGTTGGTATCGGAACCTGATATCAATATTGGACTGGATCAGCCCCATCCCTATCCATGACCCAAAAGTCCAAGAGTCAGAGAGGCATGCAACAGATCAGGTCCGATCCAGAAGCATGAGCTGATACTGAAGGACCTACATGCTGGATCATGCGCATGGATGTGCGTCACATGGTCATAGTTCCATAGCAGACATTCCTTCACAATGTATGTAGAACTCCTTATCGATGTCTCGCCAAGTAACCCCCAACATAACGTCATTCCAGCAGTACCCAAGGATTCTCCAAAGAGACCAGGTACTCAAGACATCCCGTCATCACCTCAGAAATAAGAAGTCCCACAACTATACACCAAGACCAGAAGCACTGAGAGCCTGAAATTGTCGACCTGTCCTCTCTTGCAGAGGTATAAGCATCAGCCAACACCTCCAGTTGTGCATGGAGAAATGTGTGCAGATCCTGCTGTTCCTAAGTGGTCTCCCAGTCAAGTACTACTCAGGACCTCTGATTAACATCTGAGATCTGACGGGATCAGGTGCACATAGAGGGGTATGCACTGATATCAATCATGACTCATGTCAAAGATCAAAGCATCGTTGCAAAGTCAGCGTCCTTGAATCTTTAATCTCCACCAAAGACTCTGGATGAAAGCCAGAATTCAGTTTGCTCCCCAATCCACAGCAGTCAGAGTACCTGTGCTCAGGATACCCACGATGCCTAGCTATTCACTGGGGATCTCACAAATTCTTAAGATGTGTCACAAGCGGCCTAATCAATGAAGACAAGTGCTTTGTGACACACAACGTTGTCTCCAAAGGACCAATGCCACTCTTCATGCTTGTGTTCAGTGAGTAGTCGCAGAGCTAGGACATATTGAATGGTTGACTTCTTGGTCGTGGATCCATTTAAGAATGACCTCTGCAGGTATGTTTCCTGCTCCAGAGAGCAGTGTGACATGCCTGAAGTTGTTGCAATCCAGGCGTTAACCCTTTCCTTTCCAGAAAAAGACAATAATTTTTTTTCCTATCCTCACTTCTAGACCCTGCTGAAAAAACAAGGACCTGACCTGGAAAGGACCACCGAACCAGTCGGATGGTGAAAGTGAACAAGTGCAACTGAGAAACAGAGAGACAAGGAGAAACTCTCAGCTGGACAGCGTGGATTTTGATTAATTTTGTTCATAAATACGTCTGATTAAATCATCTCTGAGACCTATAAGTGAACCCGCGACCATCAATTATCCACACTACCTTCAGAAGATCTGACGCTGTGGACAGCTGCACTGGGAGGAAGAGCTTCAGCTGCAAGAAACATTGAAAAAGAAACTATCAGTGATGTAAACATACCGCTATGGTCATGTTTACTAACATAACTCAATTCTGCCACAAACCAACACAGGAAGATTAACTTAACTTGCGTGTTTTTGACAGTCACACAGGAGAAACCAAGCTTCCTGCCAATCATTGCTCCTCCATAAAGAAACACCAATTTTATATAGTGCACACCACCATCACATGGCAGTTTAGTGGAATTACACCTGAAACACCAACTGCCTTCTTAAGACATTGACATTGTACAGCTCTAACTGGATGTTGGTGTCCAGTGGGCAAAATTAAGTAGACCTGAGCATCCTAAATATTATTACTCACTCTACCTCAAAGCATCACTGATTATAAAAAAACAAAAGACCTGACAAAAACGTAGATGAATGAACATAAAAGTTTTAATTCGTCCTGCTGTTTTGGACCTTCATGAGATGCTCTGGAATGACGTAATTGTAGACCCAAATTTAGGTAATTTTAAGATGTTTTCAGGAAAGGATGTCAAGAAACACTGATTTCAGGTTAAACTTTGTAAATCAATTAAAAAAAACCCCATATAAATCAGGTTTTATTTTTCATCCTAACAGATTAACCTTTTAAATTCAAAATATCAGTGTGGCGTCTGGTGAACTCACCTTTGTTTTCATTCCTTCAGGGGACATTGTTGAAAGAAAAGGAAACTTAAACAAACCACAATCAAATCACCAAAACAAAACCTTATGACCAAGACCACAGCGAGTAGACTCTTCATTCTCTAACTGAACACAGCCTTCAGATGCAGAAAAATTTAATTTAAATACATAAAAGTGTATCGTGGGTTTTTAGCCAAACTCTGATGTCCAATCAAACATAGGACAGAAAGTTTTAGAAATGTTCATAACTCTAAATGTATATTTAAAGGACTATTAGCCTCCCATCGCCACTCTTTAATGTCATTTAAACAGGACAGTTTGAAGTCCAATAAATTCACTCTGAAGGGTTTTTAATGAGGCTGCTGGTGTTCAGAAAGAGAGCGTCGTCTACTCCAATGTTCTCGGTAACCTTCCTCTAGTTATCTACGGTTTGATAGGTAAGGCTGTTTGGGTCTAATGAGAGCAGAGTGTTAGCTGGAGGAAGCACGTGGGAGTCCAGACAGTCTTTGGAAGCAGACTGGTCTCTAATAAGGCCAGAAGGTCTAATGTCTTCTGGGCAGCAGAACTACAGGACATCAGGAAAGGTGCACAATGAATCAGTCTCAAGAAATTGTGTCCTCACACAGTCAGGACCACAATGTTTGGACAAGGAAGAATTTGTATTCATAAATTCACAACATCCTGCAGCTGAAACCAACATGAGCTTCAAAGAGCAGCCTGTAAATATTAAACTCACAAACATCCAAACGGGTTGGAACATGGTGCTGCACGTCAACGCATCCATATCACAGCATAACCGCTTTGGTTATGGATGGCAACCACTCAGGCAAACAGCCGATGTATCCTAAACTCTCAAAAATAGCCATCTATTTGACACAGACAGGTGAAACGTGGGTGTGTCCTTGGTCTTCTCCCACCATTGGGAACCTCAACACTGAAGCATCTACATGCTGGATCATGCCCAGAGGAACGTGACACATTACCAAAATGTTGTAGGTGACATTTCTGTACAATGTAATGTGATCCTTGCAGAGTCTCCAGAAGTAACCGCTTGTTTGACAAGTCATTCCAACAGTACCCAAGTATCCTTTTTTTAAAGATAAAATCGAAAAGGGAGTGCTGCGTGGATCCACAAATTGTGAAATCAAAAAGTTTTTTTTTTTAAATCTTTATGCACAGGTGCTCAGTTGGAGATAGGGGTGCTATTCAGTACTTAGAAAACACGCGTTTTTAATCTTCAAATGGTGAAAATGAAAAAACAAAAAAGAGCTCTTTTGTGTGAAAACCTCAGGAAGACCAAAAACAAAGCTCCAAGGCACTCTGGGAAAATTGAATTAAAAAGCCTTTATTGTGGCATGGCTATATAATTAAAATACGCACCGACGTGTTTCGGCCCAGCATGGCCTTCTTCAGGATATCAAACAGGTTTTGCACAGGTGTCACAGGCCTCCTTTAATAAGGAGGAAGCTAGTACACGCCTACACTCAGATAATTAGAGGAGATTAGAAGTGCATTTTTAGAACAACAACAATGGAAAGACAAAACACAAAAATACAATACAGTATAGTCTATGTACAATATAATACTATATAATACAGTTGATTTAAATATATGTAATGCAATCGCTCAAATGGTAAACCCCAATGAAACAGGGCGGGCACCTCCTTGAACAATCTAGGTCACAAGATACATATATCATAAATATGGAGAGAAATCTATGTCGGCGTTGAGGCCTGGATATTCAGGTGCTTTTAAGTGTACAATCCAATAAGTTTCACGTTGTAGGAGGACAGAAAGTCTGTCGCCACCACGTGATTGTTTTTCAATTGTCTCAATGACCATCACTTTTAGTTTATTGACATTTGTGTGTCTAGCCATGTGATAGTGGACTGCCATAGGGTAGAGTGGATCTTGCTTCAGTATGGCACGTTTATGCTCTGCAAGTCTGTCTTTAAGTCTCCTTTTAGTTCTTCCAATATAGAAACATCCACATTCACACTGCAATTTATATACCACAAAAGATGTATTGCAGTTGGCATACTTTGAAATACTTAGGCATACTAAGAAATTGGAGCATTATTGATAGTGATGCTCATCTAAAGGACGTGTTCCCTGATCCTCCAGCTTTTTGTTATAGACGTGCTCCCACTCTTAAGGATCATCTGGTGAGGAGGCACTTGCCACCTGCTACTTTATCCACATGGCTTCAGCTCCCCAAAGGAACATTCCCTTGTGACAATTGCAATCATTGCCCCAATATTGACAAATCATCATCTTTCAAAGACCGCACAGGAAAGAAATTTCAATTAAAAAAGTATGCCAACTGCAATACATCTTTTGTGGTATATAAATTGCAGTGTGAATGTTTCTATACTGGAAGAACTAAAAGGAGACTTAAAGACAGACTTGCAGAGCATAAACGCGCCATACACAAGCAAGATCCACTCTACCCTATGGCAGTCCACTATCACATGGGTGGACACACAAATGTCAATAAACTAAAAGTGATGGTCATTCAGACAATTGAAAAACAATCATGTGGTGGCGACAGACTTTCTCTCCTCCTACAACGTGAAACTTATTGGATTATACACTTAAAAGCAACTGAATATCCAGGCCTCAACACCGACATAGATTTCTCTCCATATTTATGATATATGTATCTTGTGACCTAGATTGTTCAAGGAGGTGCCCGCCCTGTTTCATTGGGGTTTACCACTTGAGCGATTGCATTACATATAATTAAATCAACTGTATTATATAGTATTATATTGTACATAGACTATACTGTATTGTATTTTTGTATTTTGTCTTTCCATTGTTGTTGTTCTAAAAAGGCACTTCTAATCTCCTCTAATTATCTGAGTGTAGGCGTGTACTAGCTTCCTCCTTATTAAAGGAGGCCTGTGACACCTGTGCAAAACCTGTTTGATATCCTGAAGAAGGCCATGCTGGGCCGAAACACGTCGGTGCGTATTTTAATTATATAGCCATGTGTTGTGTGGGCCGCTGAAGAGGAGGTACTGCTGGCCCACCACCACCAGAGGGCGCCCTGCCTGGAGTGCGGGCTCCAGGCACCAGAGGGCGCTGCCGCATCATGGGAGTAGCCTGGGTGACAGCTGTCACCCATCACCAGACACAGCTGTTCTACTCAGCACCGAGGTATATCAGGAGGACGGTGTCTCCACCTCAGTGCCGAGATATCGCCTAAGACCAAGGTAGTATTCTCTGCAGTTATACATTGCATCATCAGCTAAGACTGTTAAAACCTTTTTCAGGACTGGTGACTACTGAAAACCTCATTCTTTGGATAAGTACTCACCTTCCTGCTATACTTTGCCAAGAGGTGGAGGCGGCTTCTCCCCTCTCTGTTACTGGGTGCGTTCATCCACTCCTGTGTGTTGTTGCTCTCTCCTGCCAGCAGTACTGGATCCGACGAGCGGAGGCAGTGGCCACCTGGGAATTCGGGACTTGGCGGTTCCAGTATTTCCAGGGTTCGGTGGCAGAGGAGATCTGGGTGGTTCCGGTTCGACTGAGACAGACGTCTCCTACCTTCGAGCCTGCCCACACGACACCAGCGGATTCGACCCCAAATTGTGTTTGTTGTATTACTCGTGCTTGTTTCAGTAGTAAATCTTGTTATTTACTCTCTCCATTGTCCGTTCATTGCGCCCCCTGTTGTGGGTCCGTGTTCCTACACTTTCACAACAGCCATGCCACAATAAAGGCTTTTTAATTCAATTTTCCTAGAGTGCCTTGGAGCTTTGTTTTTGGTCTTCCTGAGGTTTTCACACAAAAGAGCTCTTTTTTTGTTTTTTTCATTTTTTCACTATTTGAAGATAAAAACGCCTGTTTTCTAAGTACCCAAGTATCCTCCACAGAGACGTGGTACCAAAGACATCCAGTCATCACCTTAGGTCCCTGGTTAAGAATCCAAGCCATACAACCACACAGCTAAATACATTGCACCAGGCCCCTAAAGACTTGGACCTTTGTTCACCTGCAAAGATGTCAGCATCTCCAAACGCCTCTGCCCAGCAATCTCATGAATCCATAAGGTCTTCCCAGACACATCTCGAGCTCAAAGATAAATTCAACACTTTGACAACCGAAGACTGGTTCAAGGTAATGAATGAATGATCTGTAATGAAGTCAACCATCTGAATAATTTAGTGAAGGACACACAGAAGGCAAAATGCCTCAAGAACAAACAGGAACTTGAAAACGGTTGCAGAGGAACCCTGACAGAACATCACCAGCACCTGGTGGCATCTGTGGGTTCAGAACTACAGATAGTCAAAGCATCTGCTGCCAAACGTTCCAATGTGTTGTGAGAGGAGCCAAAAACCATAAAAACTGATGTCCAAATATTTATGGACCCAACTGTCAAATCCCTCAAATGCCTGCTGCTGATACATGGTGCATTTTCCTGATAAGAACTGGTGTTTTTAAAACTGGGGGAAGGTCAACTAGGTCACAGTTGGATAGCGGGCTTTCTTATGGGCGGGGTCAGGATGACTAGTGGGTGGAGAGGATTGGGGATCATTTGGGGTGGAGGAAGACTGAAAGAAGAAGGATCTAAGAAAATTGATCTCATACGTGTGAAAGCTTATCTAGCTTTCGTTAAAAACAGCCAGAGAGTTGTCAGGTGGGAGCGGAGAGCGCTGCGAGGCTCCAGCGTGGCTGGCGTTCCACGAGCTGCAGTGAGAAGGACGTAGATGAGATGAGGTGAGGGCGGTGGGAGGAGATGAAGTTACCTGTGTGGTTGTCCATCGGGTGATGAGGAGCGGTGGAAGCTGGAGGAGCGGGCGGTGCAGCCGGAGCAGAAGGAGTGGCGGGCGACGCCGTAGGTGGACACGCTGTAGTCACAACGGGCTCAGCCGCTGACTCGCCGGGCTCCTCCCCACTTGACGTGGCATCTGCAGAATGAGTTTTCTTAAAGCATTTCACGAGTTTTAATGTATGGTGATATGTTTGGCCAAAGATCACCAACAATGTTTTAAGTAGCATGAAGCCACAAAAACTGCACTGGGTTTATATGTTTTTTAACACTCAGGGATCAAAAAACATTAAAAAAAAAAAAAACTCCCACATTGATCTGGACTCATCAGAGTGTCCATGGGAGCCTGAGGACTAGTGATTTTAAGCTGTTCTAATCCAATGTAACCTGTTTTAAAAGGGTCTAAACAGGTTTAAAGTAGATAATAAGTGGTTTAACCAGATTTAAACGTTCGTATGGCTGTTTATAAAGAGGAAGACTGCAGTCTGTTCCATTTTTATATAATTTACAACACAATTCTGAATTTGGCATAAAATTTGATTCTTTGTACCACCACCATGTGGTGCTTTAGCAGAATTACATCTGAAACATCAACCAGGGACGTGCTGGTCTAGTGGTTAAAGCATTGGGCTTGAGTCCAGAGGATCCTCGAGTTGCTCCCGGTGTGTGGTGAGCGCCTTGTATAGCTGCAACCTGACATCAGTGTGTGAGTGTGCCTGTGTGAATGTGAGGCATTATTGTAAAGCACTTTGAGTGTCTAATGCAGATGGAAAAGTGCAATATAAATGCAGTCCATTTAACTGCAATATTTTCCAGCAGCCTGTCCCAATCCTGGTCTTCGGGACCCATAGTGCTGCACAGTTTCCATTTGTCCCTGATCTACCGGGACCAATCCAGTGTGTTTAGTCAATCAACAGTTGCATCACCAACGGAACACAACAGATTTAGAACAGAACGGAACATCTTCACTCTCACTGCAACACTTGTTGTTCAGCGCAGTGAGATGAGGTATGCACCTGTATTTAGACGCCCGAAAGGTAACAGTAAAGACAAGTCAGATGTATAAAAACCTTCAGAACCATTTTGGCTCATTATGTGCGGCTGGAGCAGGGAAAATTGGACACTGTGCAGGACTTTGGGTGCCGAGAAGGACCAGGCTTGGGAAACACTTTTACAGTATCTGAGATACATTGAACCACCTTCACTGGACGACTGTGTGTTCAGTGAGTGAGACCAATCAGACCTGAACAAACTCAGTTGAATCGTATCAAATACAGGGATGATAATTCCCGGCATGTCTGTGGAGTCTGCATAAAAAACAACAAAAAAAAAAACTGTTGCTGTATTTGCGCACTTAAATTTCAGACAACAGTTGGTGGATATTTTGGCCAATCAACTACCATGACATCATCTAAGAGCGGCCATTTAAGACGCCACAGTAGACAAACAATAAAAATCCACCTTTTCCTGCCCTTAAATCTGCTCCATGGGTTCCTCCAGTGGGACACTTGTCAAACGCCAACTAATTAGGGAATAACCCTGTTGTGTCTGATGATTTGCGACCGTTCATGCTGGATTTACGGTTGCAAATAGAGTTTTACCGGTGACGCGTTAGGTTATTCCCATTCTAATCCAATTCCATCGTATGCACGGTTTATTTTTCTGTAAGTAATTCGGTCGGTGAATCGTTGTGAAACGTGGTGGTCGGCTCGTTCATGCTTACCGTAGCAACAGCGTCTTCATGCCAAACTGGAAATTCTGTGAGCAGACCCACAGATTTCTCAGTCTCGTCAGCTGCACTGAGTTAAATCCATCAATCGATCCAGTTAAATCCATTAAATCCGCGCAGTTCGGCATTGTTGTCACTCCGCCAGTTTCTCTCGCTCTCAGCTGACAGCGTCATTAGTGGCGCCTGCGCAGCAACGCGGTCAGGGCGCGAACTTATACATCAAATGTGAAACGGTCGAATATTTTGCCACCATCTACCTGATATTTTATGGTCTGAAATCTCATCTCATCAGATTTTCAGAAGAAATGTAACTGGATTAGAAAGCTGACTGGCCATGATTTTTCATCCCCGCAAATCCTGACGTGTGCACAGGAGACGCTGTCAGCCATGTTGCAGTATTTTGTCTCATATGTTGGGTGTAACCTCTTACAAATATCATCTACCAGACGGACAATACGATGCGATCGTTCATGGAGTTTGTGGGAATGTTCCATCAATTTTGAATGAGCTGGAAAAGATTGTTATAAAAAGACAAATAAATGTTTCAAAAGAGAGAGAGAGAGAAAAAAAAGCACCATAACTGTTAAAAAAAAGGCTTTAAATGATTCCTGCTTAAGGAGAAAATTTACTCCTGTAGCTTCACAAGAATCTGGAGCAGGCGCTCTCTTACAGCAACTATCCTGCAGTTCTGCTAATGAGACCATGGACCCGGTTAATGAAAACCACCAAAAGAAGCAAACAGCAGCTGTGTGGCGTGTTCTCACTTACCCGGCACCGTCACTTGAATGATTTCCCCATCTGGAGGTTCTGCTTTAATTCTTTTCACGGGAGCGCAGTCCCCGGAAGGACCTGGGGGGAGTGAAAGGTTCAGTGGCGCTTCCATCAGGGTGTGGCCGAGCGCTTTACACCCTAAGGCGCGCAGCGTTTCCTGCTGCAGGACTCAGATCGATTGGGTTTATCTGAACGTACCTGCTTCACAGTCGGCTAAAGGACTCACACAAGCGCTTGCTGATCTGTGAAGGGAAATAAATCAGAAAGACAATTTAAAAAAACACTTGATTTTAACGTCACGTCATCCTGAATGATCACATGTTGAAGGTAGAAAAAGAAACACTCATTAAGGATGAAATAAATTGGCTCAAGGACTGTAACTGGACTTTTGATGTTTTAGTTCAACAGCGTAATTAGCACACGCACATAAAGTGCAGGTATCAGTCACTTTCTAAACTTCTACGACTGGAACAGTGAAGTTATCAACAAAATATTTAACATTCCATCTAAGAAACAGCTGCAGCACTTTTTTCCCCTCCCAGGACTGAAAGTAATTTATTTATTCTGTGTAAGTGAGACACATACTGACAATAAAAAACAAAAACAAAAATTAAAATTGCAGTACATTCAGCGTGATTGTTTTGTGACAACAGGCTCCAAAGTTAAACATACTACAGATGATGTCTGGAAGTGGTTTCTCAGAGTTTGCATGAGATATTCTTTACCTCTTACACAACTAAATCTGCAGAGTTAAATGTACTCTGCAGTCAGGACGTGGCTCCGCTTTTAAGTTTTAAGTCAACTATCAGTGTTAAATTAGGCCCCTTTTTAAACTATCACAATATTAAATCAGCTCTATAATAGTGCTACGTAGGGCTGTCAAAAAAAAAAAAAAAAATCAATACTCAGACACTAAAAATTAGTATCAGATTAGGTGTTCATTTGCAAAAATATCGGCACTATTATTTTTCATTTATCTAACGTTCATCTATTTTGTTTTTCTGCACGACCTATACAAAATATATGACAAAGTCATAGACATATACACACACACACACACACACACACACACACACACACACACACACACACACGCAAAATCTTACATATATAGATATATACACAGATATATTACAGAGTAATATATCTATAATATTACAGAGTTTTTGTAGTGCAGTATAGCAGACAACTTAAAAATACTCACAACAATGCTGCCTCAAGGTACTTCACACAAGTAAGGTGTCATTTATGTTATAGTTTGTTTTCATCCCCACAAATGGTATTGAGTATCAGGGATTTTTCTGGGGATTGGTATAGAGTTAGAAATTCTAGTATTGTGACAACCCAAGTGTTAGTCAGGGTTAAATCAACTCCATCAATGTTAAATCAGCTGCATCAGGGTTAAATCAACTCCACTATAGTGTTAAATCAGTTATATGATAATAAGAAATCAAGTCGATCAACTCTAGAGTTCAGTTATACCATGACAGAGTAGATTTAACACCATTTCAAATGGGACCATTTGTACTCTCTACAGCAGGGGTACCCAAGTTCTGTCCTTGAGATCTACCTTCCTGACACTCTTAGTTGTCTCCCTGCTCCAACACACCTGAATCCAATGAAAGACTTTGTAGCAGGCTTTTAATGAGTCTTTCATTGGATTCAGGTGTGTTGGAGCAGGGAGACAACTAAGAGTGTCAGGAAGGTAGATCTCGAGGACCGACCTTGGCCCCCCTGCTCTACAAAGTCTATTTTACTCTGCAGAATTTACTGTGTAAGGTTTGTTTCGCTGGACAATGAAAAGCTGAATAAATTTAACCGGCTAAGAGTTTCTTTAGCCTATGACTCACATGAATGAGCGTAAATCCAGTGTTACATTTGTTTATTTGTTGGCTAATTTCTCAGTAGGAATACTCACACCAGTATTCCCAAAATGAGTTGAAAAGGTGAAGAGAGAGAGAGAGATCGATCAAGTATATTGGGTACTGGCAGAGGTATTCATTTAATGTTTTAGGTTAAACAGAACAATTTTCAATAAATATCTTCCTGCCAGCTGAATAAATGAGAACCATTTTTCAGACTTGGCACCATTCTTCAACATAACACTCAAACAATGAGCCTCCAACAGGGAAAAGAAATGAAGCTTCTGAATGCCAAAAATGCAGATTGTGTTAATAGAAATTAAGATGGATTCTTGTTCATCCCAGCTGGTGATATGGATCCAAATATAATCGTCATAAAACAGTACGTTTAAACAGTTTAATGCCCACACTGGGGAAGGATGACTAGAAAGGCAACACAAAGATGGTGTGCTATGGTTAAGTAGGCTGGGTATGGTTACGTCTGTGTGGAGTATGGTTATGTAGGGGAGTAGAGTTACATCATCAGGGTATACGTATGTGGGGGGGGGTATAGTTACGTTGCGTGGGTAGCATGACGTAAGTGGGTATGGTTACATAGGCAGAGTACAGTTATGTAAGAGGATATAATTACACAGTCAGGGTATTGTTGCATAGGTGTGGTGATGACCAGGGGTGCACATAACTGGTGGTCATTGTGCTCGTGTGTGCTAAACATCATTGATGCACAACAGAGGGAAACGCAATCTGTCATTGCTTTCCTGTTATGAAGCACTTCGCTTGTGTTTTCTGCTGTTTATTTATTTTTAGCACGCACAAGCACCATGAATACCAGTTATGTGCACGCCTGGTTATGACATTGGGGTATGGTTACGTAAGTGGCTTATGGTTGTGCAATCAGGGTCTGTGTCGCCAGTGTCTGGGTACGTTGCTGACCTGCTGCAGTGAGGATTGATGAACAGCTCAGCTGAGGTTGGCGGGATGCTTAGACTGTCATGGAGGCCATCTTCAGGTGTGGAGCTCAGGTCATGTTTTCCATCCTCCCTTCCAATCTTACCAGCAGCTTTGACAAATGACACACAGAAGATAAACGAGGAAGGTATAAATAGATATATATAAAAAAGAAATGAATGGTAAATATTCTGACAAATATATGTCTAAACACATAAAATACTATTAAAATCTTTATAGATATTTTTGCATTGACTCAGAATTAAAAATCACCTCAATTAAACTAGCTCAAGATCAAGCTTAACATGCTTATTTTTTTAAGCAAGCTACACGCTAACTGGACAAGCTAGCAGCCTTAAGGCACTGTCCCAACTGCACGGATTAGCTTAGCTACCTGGCTAGCTCAGTTTCTACTTTGGCGATAAACTAAAACAGATATGTTCTAGATTATGCAACACCATTAAATAAAAGAGCTGCATTCATTTTTCCAGCCCAATGATTACTTTCATTCCCTTAAATGTAAGTTTAAGAGACAGATTTGGCATTAGCACCAATTTGTGTGAAGTATTTGCTAAAAATGAACTCAATTCAAAATCTCATCGTGGATTACAAGAGTGAATATTTCAGTTCTTTGGGTGAATCTGAGTTTAGACACTCATTAAACTGAATTATTTTGGAATGGATTTATGCTGCTAGCGTGTGCTAGTAGTTTACTACTTCCTGTCTTCATTTTCACACAGGTAACATGGTTCTAGTGCACCTGGAAAGTATTCACAGCACTTCACTTTTTCCACATTCTGCTACAGTGGGGCTAAAAAGTATCTAGTCAGTCCCTAACTGTGTAAGTTCTCCTACTTAGAAAGATGAGAGAGGTCTGTAATTTTCATCATAGGTACACTTCAACTATGAGAGAAAAAATGAGAAAAAAAAAAAAAAATCCAGGATGTCACATTGAAGAATTTTAAAGAATTTATTTGGAAATTATTGTGGAAAATAAGTATTTGGTCACCCAGAAACAAGCAAGATTTCTGGCTCTCACAGACCTGTAATGTCTTCTTTAAGAAGCTCTTCTGTCCTCCACCTGTTACCTGTATTAATGGCATCTGTTGGCACTCGTTATCTGTATAAAAGACATCTATCCACAGCCTCAGTCAGACTCCAAACTCAACCATGGCCAAGACCAAAGAGCTGTCAAAGGACACCAGGAAGAAAATTGTAGATGTGCACCAGGCTGGGAAGAGTGAATCTACAGTAGTCCAGCAGGTTGGTGTGAATAAATCAACTGTGGGAGCAATTGTAAGAAAATGGAAGACATACAAGACCACTGATAATCTCCCTCGATCTGGGGCTCCACGCAAGATCTCATCCCGTGGGGTCAAAATGATCATGAGAACGGTGAGCAAAAATCCCAGAACAACACGGAGGGACCTGTGAAAGCACTGAAGATGCTACGTGGCTGGGTCTTCCAGCATGACAATGATCCCAAACACACTGCTCGGGCAACGAAGGAGTGGCTCCGTAAAAAGCATTTCAAGGTCCTGGAGTGGCCAAGACAGTCTCCAGACCTCAACCCCATAGAAAATTTTTGAGGGAGTTGAAAGTCCGTGTTGCTCAGCGACAGCCCCAAAACATCATTGCTCTATCGGAGATCTGCATGGAGGAATGGGTCAAAATACCAGCTACAGTTTGTGCAAACCTGGTGAAGACTTACAGGAAACGTATGACCTCTGTCATTGCCAACAAAGATCATGTTACAATGTATTGAGTTGAAATCTTGTTACTGACAAAATACTTATTTTCCACCATAATTTACAAATAAATTCTTTAAAAAACCTACAATGTGATTTCCTTGATTTTTTTTTCCTCATTGTGTCTCTCATAGTTGAAGTGTACCTATGTTGAAAATTACAGACCTCTCTCATCTTTCTAGGTAGGAGACCTTGCACAGTCAGGGATTGACTAAATACTTTTTGCACCACTGCATGTTAAAACCTTATTCCAAAATGAAGTAAATTCATTTTTCTCCCTCAAAATTCTACACAGAATAGAGGGTTTTCAATCACGTGACCGATTTGCTACCGTCTCCATCGTGGATTACTATGCGGCTGGCGCGTGAAAGAAAATAGAAAGAATGAAACCTTTAAAGGCTTTAAACCCTGGAGATAGAGCTGTTTATCGTGATCGATGTGTAGCAGTTGATTCAGTGGATCCGTATGTTATACAGTATAGTGAATTTAATGAAGATGTAATGAACTGGCCGGCAGTTTCACAGCGTAACCTTAATATGGCCAAAACCAAGTAGACCGCCCGTAAATCCACCAGAGGAAAAGCTTTGAGGAAGCAGCTGGCTACCAAAGTCGCCTAGAAGAGCGCTCCAGCTACCGGCGGTGTGAAGAAGCCTCACCGTTACAGGCCCGGCACCGTGGCGCTGAGAGAGATCCGCCGCAACCAGAAATCCACCAAGCTGCTGATCCACAAGCTGCTGACCAGGTAAGCCTCGCTGGCCTCCTGCAGAGCAACACAACGGAGCTCTGGAAGCGGAGGTTGGTCTTGAAGTCCTGAAGGATTTCTCTCACCAGGTGCTGGCAGGGCAGCTTACAGATCAGCAGCTTGGTGGATTTCTGGTAGCGGCAGATCTCTCTCAGCGCCACGGTGCCGGGCCTGTAATGGTGAGGCTTCATCACACCGCCGGTAGCTGGAGCGCTCTTCCGGGCAGCTTTGGATTTGGATTTATGGGCGATCTGCTTGGTTCTGGCCATATTAAAGCTTCCTTCAGATCTGCTGAGCCAGGTCTCTGTGTCGCTTAGAAAGCTCGTAACACTCCACTGCTTGAAGCACAATAACTGCTGGCAGCCTGTCAAATGAGCGACCTGCATCATTTTTATCACCTTTTTTTGAACAACCGACGACAGCACAAAAGTTACCATTGTTGAAGCTTCTGCAATTGTTTGTCAAATGCACGTAGCGTATCACAGTGGCCACCGCGTTGTAATCCACAATGGCCGTGGGGTGCAAAATCACGTGACCGATACATCACATGAAACCTCTCTATACCACATAATGACAACATGAAAAAAGTTTTTTTTGAAATTTTTGCAAATTTATTAAAAATAAAAACAGAAATCACATGTACATAAAAATTCACACTCTTTGCTCAATACTTTGTTGATGCACCTTTGGCAGCAATTACAGCCTCAAGTCTTCTTGAATATGATGCCACAAGCTTGGTGCGCCTATCTTTGGGCAGTTTGCCCAATTGGTACTGTAACATTTCCCACAATCCCCCTGGCAGCCTTCTGTGTATCCCAGAATGCACTGCAGCACCAGCAGAGTTTGGCGGGCTCCCAGCACATGTAAACTATAGTAAAGTGAGGATACAGATGGCGTTGATCCAACGGGTTCATGGTCATTTATGATGATGACAAGTTGAGAGGGTTATCTAGAGGACGTGTAGCACCTGTGATGGACTTCTGCCGTGCCCCGATGTTGTCTTGTTGTCCATACTTCACGAGGTGTGAGTGTTGAGCTCCTGACACCAGAACTCTGCTGAAACCGACCTCTTGCATGAGTCATTGACCGCGAGACGGCGTGAGATTCACAACTGCAAAACAGCAAATTCCTTGCAGCACCTCTCAAGCTCCATCAGGTTGGATGTGGAGCGTCGGTGCACAGCCATTTTCAGATCTCTCCAGAGATGTTCAATCAGATTTAGGTCTGGGCTCTGTCTGGGCCACTCAAGGACATTCACAGAGTTGTCCTGAAGCCACTCCTTTGATATCTTGACTGTGTGTTTAGAGTCATTGTCTTGCTGACAGATGAACCGTTGCCCCAGTCTGAGGTCAAGAGCACTCTAGAGCAGGTTTTCATCCAGGATGTCTCTGTACATTGCTGCATTCTCCCAGTTCCTGCCACTGAAAACCATCCCCACAGCATGATGCTGTCACCACCATGCTTCACTGTAGGGATGGTGCCTGGTTTCCTCCAAACATGACGCCAAAGAGTTCAGTCTTTGTCTTACAGTAGTGTTCAGAATAATAGTGCTATGTGACTAAAAAGTTTAATCCAGGTTTTGAGTATATTTCCTATTGTTACATGGGAAACAAGGTACCAGTAGATTCAGTAGATTCTCACAAATCCAACAAGACAAGCATTCATGATATGCACACTCTTAAGGCTATGAAATTGGGCTATTAGAAAAAAGTAGAAAAGGGGGTGTTCACAATAATAGTAGTGTGGCATTCAGTCAGTGAGTTCGTCAATTTTGTGGAACAAACAGGTGTGAATCAGGTGTCCCCTATTTAAGGATGAAGCCAGCACCTATTGAACATGCTTTTCTCTTTGAAAGCCTGAGGAAAATGGGACATTCAAGACAATGTTCAGAAGAACAGTGTAGTTTGATTAAAAAGTTGATTGGAGAGGGGAAACTTATACGCTGTTGCAAAAAATTATAGGCTGTTCATCTACAATGATCTCCAATGCAAAATGGACAAAACACCAGAGACGCGTGGAAGAAAATGGAAAACAACCATCAAAATGGACAGAAGAATAACCAGAATGGCAAAGGCTCACCCATTGATTAGCTCCAGGATGATCAAAGACAGTCAGAAGACGCCTGTGTGAAGCTAATTTATTTGCAAGAATCCCCCGCAAAGTCCCTCTGTTAAATAAAAGACATGTGCAGAAGAGGTTACAATTTGCCAAAGAACACATCAACTGGCCTAAAGAGAAATGGAGGAATATTTTGTGGATTGATGAGAGTAAAATTGTTCTTTTTGGGTCCAAGGGCCGCAGACAGTTTGTGAGACGACCCCCAAACTCATGTTTCTCCTACTATGGTGTTGGGCCTATATATTGCATACCAGGTATCATGGTATCATGGATATGTCAAAATACTTGAAGAGGTCATGTTGCCTTATGCTGAAGAGGACATGCCCTTGAAATGGGTGTTTCAACAAGACAATGACCCCAAGCACACTAGTAAACAAGCAAAATCTTGGTTCCAAACCAACAAAATGAATGACTTGCAGATGTGGAGAAATCATGAAAAACTGTGGTTAGACAACTAAATACTAGTTTAGTGATTCACAGGATTCCTAAAAAAGCCGTTTGAACATAATAGTTTTGAGTTTGTAGCATCAACAGCAGATGCTACTATTATTGTGAACACCCCCTTTTCTACTTTTTTTTTTTTTACTAATAGCCCAATTTCATAGCTTTAAGAGTGTGCATATCATGAATGCTTGGTCTTGTTGGATTTGTGAGAATCTACTGAATCTACTGTTACCTTGTTTCCCATGTAACAATAGGAAATATACTACAAACCTGGATTAATCTTTTTAGTCACATAGCACTACTATTATTCTGAACACTACTGTATCAGTCCAGAGAATTTTGTTTCTCCTGGTCTGAGAGTGCTTCAGGTGCCTTTTGTCAAACTCCAGGTGGGCTGCCATGTGCCTTTTACTAAGGAGTGGCTTCCGTCTGGCCACTCTACCATACAGTCCTGATTGGTGGATTGCTGCAGAGATGGTTGTCCTTCTGGAAGGTTCTCCTCTCTCCACAGAGGAATGCTGGAGCGCTGACAGAGTGACCATCGGGTTCTTAGTCACCTCCCTGAGTAAGGTCCTTCTACCCCGATCGCTCAGTTTAGACGGTCAGCCAGCTGTAGGAAGAGTCCTGGTGGATTTGAACTTCTTCCATTTACAGATGATGGAGGCCACTGTGCTCATCGGGAACTTCAAAGCAGCAGAAATGTTTCTGTACCCTTCCCCAGATTCGTGCATCAAGACACTTCTATGTCGGAGGTCTACAGACAATTCCTTTGACTTCATGCTTGGTTTGTGCTCTGACATGCACTGTCAACTGTGGGACCATATATGTAGACAGGTGTGTGTCTTTCAAAATCATGTCCAATCAACTGAATTTACCCCAGGTGGACTCCAATTAAGCTGTAGAAACATCTCAAGAATGATCAGTGGAAACAGGAGGCACCTGAGCTCAATTTTGAGCTTCATGGCAAAGTCTGTGAATACTTACATGTACATGTGATTTATTGTTTTTTTTTTTAATAAATTTGCAAAAAAAAAAAAAACTTTTTCATAATGTTATTATGGGGTATTGTGTGTAGGATTTTGCGGGAAAAAAAAAAGATTACATCCATTTTGGAATAAGGCTGTAACATAAAATGTGGAAAAAGTGCAGCGCTGTGAAAACTTTCCGGTAGCATGGCATTTTCCACATAAAACCTTCTTTCCTTCAGTTGTCTGACAATTAAAGAATTGCTTCTTGTAACTGTACAAAGACTTCAGTGTGATACAGAAGTATTGGAGTGAAACGGACCAGCAGCATTTAATTAATTCAGACAAATCACATCTTACATGCATGAGAAAAAGGCATTAAAACAAAAAGAAAATTAATCACAATCTTACCAGTGAATATCCTTTCATCAAACATTCTGGAATATAAGCAGAAAAAAAAAAGAGCATTAGTCAAACAAACCATTTTCTCCTCTTAGGTCCAAGAATCCTGATGCAAACGCTGAACATGTCCCTGATTAATAACTCCTTCAGCACGTTAACGATTTTAATATTCACCCTCAATCAAACAATCAGGTCACTCATCTGTGAATCCACACGACTAAAGATAACTGTGGATGTAGGTCAAGGTTTGAGTGACTGTGAGCCGTGAAGGAACCAGCGCTCTGCAGGTTTCTGTTCCAACCGCTTGCCGCGGCGGGTGATGATGTCACTGACAAATTCCTGCTTTCAACACAAAGAGTTGATCACTGCCATTGATTGGAGTGAAAACATGTAGACTTATTAATCTTCATGGTTTCCAATCCCCACCTTAGATGACAGCTTGGAAAACAAGGAGCGATCGTTGCTCAGGGCAACAATAAGGCTGCTGTCGGATGACATTTGCGCCAACGTGGACTAATTTTGGATCTGGTTTGTGAACTAATTTTTAACATCATAGAACAGCACTAAAATGTAACAAAACACCACCACCAGAGAACATAATGAAGGAAAAAAAGCCAATTAGCACCTGTATCTGGAACATCTTTCACTGACAAAGGATATGAGATGTAATTCTGAATGAATCAGGGTTTTAATCTGTCCTAATTGTATTAACACTAATGAGCCGCCTGCAGGATTTTTTAAAAGACGTGTTATCTCAAACAAAGCGTGGAGGCTCATTCAAATTTGCCTGAACTAATGGATGGATGAGCAGATGCCTGTGTAACATGCTGGACACCGAAAGCTGTCTGGGTCTTGAATCAAAATAGTTTAGCGGGGCAGCTTTATGTTACCAAGCAACACAATATTATCATTACTTACAGCTCTAACTGGTGTTTCATTAAAATGTGTGTGCAAACTTAACAAGTTTTAAAGTATCTTTGATGAAAAACAAACAGGGGTAATATTTTCCAGACCCAAGCTAGCAATTAAGTAAGTACATAAGACCCAAAGAGGTTGCAAGGCTCGTTGATACTGCAGCCAGAAGCGGATGAAAATGTACCAGTCCACCTGGACGGAACACCAGTCCATTCCAAGTTACTTCTTCAGCCAAGGCCAGTACCATCTTACAGCTGGTTATACTGGGACAACACAGATTAAATGTCTTGTCTGCAGACACAGACTGGTAGCATGAACCACAGATCTGGAATCAAACCCAGGTCTTCACATGGGTAGCCCAATTCCAATCCTTCTGAGCTGCCTGCTCTTCTGCAGAGGAACCAGACTATTGTGGCGACATTCATCACATTTGGACATAATTCACCACAACCGAGTGGTCCTCTGTCTGTTCTCTGATCTGTTAGCATGCCCAGATGTGCGGAGTGCAGACACTGTGTCCCATGTCCTGCATGTGTTAAAATGCCGAGGCGTGTAATGTGTATTCTATGCACATAAAGGTCTCTGTACACTATGTCCTTCAAAAACATTGAAAGACAGACGTTGGTGGTCACCAGTTTAGAAGCTGTGATGGAGGAAGGAGACACAATTTCCCCATTTTGGCAACACAAGTGCGAACCGTTTATTTCTCACGTTCTTTCTACATCTTAATCACTTGTTGTAGTAGTTCGTATCAGCAGCATGTGTGCTCTTACACAAATCATAGCACTTTTATACAGCAGGAACACATTGGCAATTACAGGAAACAGCTTTATGTGTTCACAACAGAGAACAGACAATTGCTCAGCAACGCAGAGGTCCCTTCGGTAAACATCGATTTAGACGCCCCGCAGGGGCACTGACAGGAAGTCATCAATATGCGGGTCTCGGCTTGTTAACACATGTACTGCAGGGAGCACTCTGTAACCCCAAGTGGTGACGGCCTGTTATTTGCATAGCTGGCATACAGAGACCTTTGTATGTGTAGAATACACACTGCATGCCTCTGCGTGTTAACACATGCAGGACATGGGACACATTGTGCTCCGCACATCTGGCCATGTCAACAGATCAGAAAACAGACAGAGGAACACTTGGTTATGGTGAATTATGTCCAAATGTGATGGATGTCACTACACTATGCTAAGACAGCTGAGCAAGACTGCCCATTCTCAAGCTAACAAGGATTAACTATAAAGGTCACAAGTACTGAAGTAGTGTGTGAATGAATGGACGGGAGGAAAACATTACATCACATCTGGATGTGACCTTTCTGCTCGGAGATATGCGTAGTCTACATTATTGCACTTGCAAACAAGCACAAACTCTTTTTCAAGGTAGCCGCATGCTAGTAGCTAGCCAGAGGACCTGCCTTCGCAAGCTGTTGTACCAGCTGGACTACCATAGCTAGCTAACTGTTAGCTAGCTAAACTTGCTTGTGGGATGTGGGGCATTTTATGGGGGTTTGAAGGTGCATTGTGGTTGGGGTTAGAAGTGGGGAATGTCCTAATGTCAATGACTGATCTAGAATTGATGAAATCACTGATTAGCTAGTGCAATCTGTTTAGCCGGGACTCTGGTCTTAGCCTCTGAGTTGTCCTTGTGTCACTGGCCATATGTCATTGTGAACTCTGGACTACAGTATATACCGTTGCTTAGCTACAGAGTCTCTATCACTGCAAGTTCAGTTTGAGTATTTTAGAACTTTGGTTGACTGATGTTGTGATTTTGCACTGTATAAATTAACTGAATGGTAAAAACAATAATAAACCTTGTACTTACAGCCCGTAATATCAACTAGTTTTTCTTCATAATGGTAAACTTAAGTCATCAGTTACCGTTTGACTATGAAGCGGATTCCGTGACGTTCGTCCAGGATCCGTTTGAGTTTGGGCACTCCATAAGTGCAGGGCCTCTTGAAGGGGATCTGATCTGGGATGCCAATGATTTCTACAGCCCCGGGGTCACAGGCGATTTTACGGTAGGGTACAGGCACCATGTGATCCAAACCCAGCGCCTCGGCTACAGACAGAAAACAATGATGAAACAGTCAGTGCCGTCAAATCAAGTTTCATTGTGGATCTGCAAGTACTGATTACATCCAAAGGTCAGTAATTACACCAGGGAGACATGAAATTAGAACATAACTAAGACACCAGCACAGCCTCTGCTTGGCGCTAGCACAGTTGGCTAACTCTCTTAGCTACATTAGCTTCCTGGTTGACAAACAGTGGGATTAATTTATTCAAGTCTGCACCATTTACACTTCAACTAAAATATAAACTCTGCAAATATTTGATAGGAGGCCAAGTTATTTTAAGAAAACAAAAAGAGAAATAGCTAATTATAATTTATTTTAGCAACACTACTAAAATTACAGCTTGTACTGTTGCATTCGACACATCTGTAACATAACCACAAAAAATATGTTTCTTACATGAAAATAATCAGATAAAACACCAATGGGACAATGTTTCTGTGTAGGCTCTCAGTTGTCCAGGTGGTTTCCATAGTAGAGAAGCTTGAATCTTCGACTGGACTGGGTTGCTTGACTGGGTTGCTTTAGAAAAACCCACTCACACTGACCAATATCTGCTCTTTGGCTCAAACCACCCCCTTGAACACAAGCTCGGGGTGATCAGGACTCTTCAACACAGAGCCCTACAGGTGCCCACAACTGCAGAGGGAAGGGCTAAAGAACAACAACTTGTACGGAAAGCCCTCACAGTATGTGGGTACCCACGATGGTCCCTGGACAAAGTGCAGAAGTCCCAGAAAACAAAGAGACCAGATAGACAGGAGACGGAGACAAGAAGAAGAGGAGTGTCTCTCCCTTATTTAGCAGGAGTAGGGGAAAAACTACAGAGGATCTTCAGACAGCACAAAATCCCAGTTTACTTTAAACCGGTTAACACCTTGAGACAGAAATTAGTTCACCCTAAGGACAGGATCCCTAGTTACAAACAGAGCAATGTAATGTATTATATCAGATGTCAGGAAAACTGTAATGAACACTACATAGGTGAGACTAAGCAACCTTTAAACAAGAGGCTATACCAGCACCACAGAGAGGTCGCCAGTGGACCTCAGTCTGCAGTTTATCTCCACCTGAAAGACACTAACCACACGTTTGAGGACAAGGAAGTTAAAATCTTAGCCAGAGAGAAGAAATGGTTTGAGAGAGGTGTCAAGGAAGCATTCTTTGTAAAACAGTTGAAACCCAGCCTTAACTGGGGGGCGGGTCTCAGACACGCTTTGTCCCCTGTTTACAATGTGGTACTCAGGTCAAAGCAGTTTCAGTCTTTTGTTCATGGTAATGAGTCATTCACGTCATCAGGAGAGTTGTCAAGGGAGCCATCAGGGGAGGCTTCCATCCCATAATTAGGAGAGTGCTAATTAGAGCACAATAGGTGCTAATTAGAGCTATTGTTTAGTCACTAGCCTATAGCAGTCGGCCTCTCGGTAGGAGGGGTCTGGTTAGGTTAAAAACTCCAGCTTTTGTTGGCTTCTGGTTTATGCTTCTCTACAAGAGTCAAGACAGAAGTCAGACTACCAGAGCAAGAATTTTAGCTGAGGAAGCTTCTGTGATTTGAAGCGAAACGTCCTCACGTCAAGCAACCCAGTCCAGTCGAAGATTCAAGCTTCTCTACCAATGGGACAAATTGGTTTTCAGGGGAAACAACAACAACAACAACAATACAAAGCTAAGGTCACACAGCTAATAAAATCTTTTAAGTCACAATGACAAAAGTGGTATTTTATTTATTGATATCACTGTATTTATTGAAGTTTAAATGTTTTTTTAAATAGTCAAATACACAGAATAATTTTGTGCATATTTGATGAGTGAAACACTTTCAGTGTGATGATACTAAAAGCACATTATGAGTTCAAGAATAATTATAGATGTGGATTATAGTGTAAAACTGTGCAACAGATTCCTGAGAAATTTAATCTCACTGTGTAGTTATTGTATTTCAGCATTTTAGTTGCACAAGTTAACATTAGTATTACATTGCGTGGATGAAAGAGCCAGACATTATAAAAAAAAAAAAGTCAAACTATAAAGAGTCTTTTCTCACCGTATCTGCTGTTGAACAAAATTTGAACACATTCTCGTAACGTGTTGATGTCTTCTGTTTCCCGAATGAATGAGTCCCATTTTTCTGGAAAGAAAGAAAGAAAACAAGCAAACATTAGTGACAGAAGTGAACCGCCGCTGCTCTGATTACCGGAGTTTCACGGCAGTGCAAAAGGTCAGAAATTAATCTTCTCCATCACCATTGAATCAGTGTCGACTTTGAAACAACTACAATCTTCTTACTGGATTACTCTTAATGTTTTAGCAGCTTACGGTTTTGGGAAGTTTAGCCTTCATTTAGCCAAAGTGTTTAGCTCCTGAATGAAGCTGGAAAGATTCAGGGTAGGATCACCAAAATCTTACGGAAATTAAAACAAAAGGGACTGTGGTATTAATAAAACCATTGATGTTTTATTAATACCACAGTTGCTCAATTAACTTTATGTTTACATGCTGTGAAAGCATATATATCGTGTATTTTCAGCAATTGTATTGACCGGTTTACAAGTCATGATGCCCATGTGGGGTTACCGCCTCAACATCGTTAACTGTAATATAAACGTAGCCAAACAATACATTCAGAATCAGAAATTCTTTTATGCAGTTTAACCAGATCAATAATCACTGGCAGATATGACGTAACAAAATATCTCAAAAACTAATGGAGGAATTTTAACCAAATTCTGTACATTAGGTAAGTTCCACCCAAGGATGAATCCATTAATATTTCAGTTTTGGGGTCAAAAGTCAAGGACCCAATGCAAGGTCCAAATTTTTGTCCAATACAAATAGTTAGGGGATGTTTTCTAAGGCTTGTAACTGATGAATCAGTGGTGGTAGATGCAGGATTACTGTTCGACATGAACAAAAATTCATATGTGGTCTTTCAAAAATGTACCATCACATTTCAAACTTTGAACGCTTATGGTGGCTAAATAGTCCCAGATACACCCATGGTTACTACGAGACACGAATAGGAAGCCACATGTGGACTTTCAAAATATACAATTGTTTTTGACCTTTAGTGATCCTGAAGGTCACAGTCAAAGGTTGTTAATAGTGGCTAAACAGTGCCAGACATGGTTCCTGTTAGACCTGGATAGGAAGTCATAATTGGACAAATAATACACAACCTTTAAAATGACACTGGCTATGTTTACATGCAGCCAATAACCCTTTCATAACCGAAATATTAGCAATAACCCGGTTGCACACGCCCATGTAAACACCCGCAAAAACCTGAATATGCTCATATTCCGGGTTTTAAAAATCCGAATATGACCCTTGGGTTACTCCTTTTCTAACCCGAATATCAGGTCATATAAATGTGCATCGGAATGTCCCCATAGAATGGAACATTATTTTGTGTTCTGTGCATGTCCTATCCGCAAGGAATCTTGGTCTTTTGAGTACGGCAACTACTTGTATGCGGCGCGCGCAACCCACCGGACACCACAGAAGCAGAGGTAAACAAGCATGGGGAAATCTAGATGCAGCAGCACAGCACCACACTTTTGGAGCGAGGAGGAAACCGAGTACTTCATTAGTATCGTGAAAGACATGAATATAATGTCTTTTATCGATGGTAGAAAGTACAGAGATAGCGACATTTACAAGAAGGTGGCTGAAAAGTTTCGCGAAGCAGGATTTGCAGACCAAATCAAGCACAGGTGGAAGACGTGCGTCGCTGTTTAGATGGGGATATTCCAAATGATACCAATGACCATGTATACAGGAGTAACTCTGTCTGCTTAAGCATGTAAGCGGGTTATTCCTAATGATTCAGAAACCGGAATACTGACCTTAACCCGAATATTAACGGCATGTAAATGTAGCCACTGAGTGAAAAGCAGCCACATCGGAGTAGGTCCTGATTCATACTTGGCTCAGAGACCACTTTGGAAGACAACAATGTGACCTTGACCATATTGTAGATCTGCTGTATTCAAGCAAAATCTACTTTTGCATTGACAGTGTCCCTGCGATGGCAGGTTTTACACTCGTGCTTATCTAGTTTGGTCTTTGTGACCAACATGTGGTGACTCGTTTGATGGTTTTAAGGCAGCTGTCATGGATATCGAGGCCTACCTGACTTTTCATGCACGATGGAAAACAGCAGCCTCTTTGAGATGTGGATGCCGGGGGGACTCTGTCCCTGCTCACCAGGTGGTCTTGACGTGTCATCTAAAAAAACAAACAAACAAACAAAAGAAGACAAATTAAAACCTGTGAAAACATTCACATCCTGGGATAACGTTAATATTGATGCTGACAACTCCAACCACACGTGCACATCTTACCACTGGTCACGGCGTCTTTGACAGGCGTGGACTTGTCTGCGGCCCAGGTCCCCGGTCTGTCCTTGCCCAGGTTGAGAAGGGACATGGGTTTAAAGTCCAGCTTTCCATCGGGGAGCGGCTTAGAAGACATGGGCATGCCGTAGAGGAAGTTTGACAGAACAGAGTTGCTGGAAGTGGCGGGACTTGAAGACGTGACAGCCTGGGTGGTGGTCTTCCCAGGGACGTGGCTGCTCGGCGTTATGACTGCAGTGGAAGAGCTGTGATTGACGTCTGCACCGGACTTTGCTTCTCTTGCCAAATCTTCTGCTGGCCTGCACACAGGGACCACATGAACCAAGGTGGGATGGGTTTCATTTTATAGGATCGATTATTACTGTGGTTAATGAAAACACAGGTGAATAATCCTAACAATTCCCAGAACTACAGAAGCTTTGAGAAGAAATGAAAACATCATCAAACTCAATGAGGAAATGGCTTGTTACCAATAACAACATTCCGGCGACGCCAGCACAAATATGTGTTTCCGTCTCTGAAAATCATTAAGGTGAAGTCGGCCGAGGAGCACACCTTTTAACTGAGAACTGGATGCGGTGACTTTGCTCCAGAATCTTCATCAGCGTCTTGGTGTCATATTCAGAGGGCTTCTTCAGGGCGACGCCCTCAGGGAGGCCGTGGGCCACCACACAGCCGGGGTCCTTCTGGATCCACTCGTAAGGCACCGGGACCAGACTGCTCTTTCCCAAAGCCTCACCTGCAAGTTGCACAAGGCAACGTGAGTACGTTGCTGTGCAGAGGAAGCTCAAACATTTACCTCAAAACCTTTGACTTAACACAGGCTCATGTATGTTACAGACCCTCATTTCTAGCTCGTTTTATTATTGTTTTAAAAGCATGAAATTTTCTTACATGGGTCTAAAACAGGCTCTCAGCACCACCACCCCACCCCAAGATGTAATATTTTCCCCCCATCAGTGTTTCCTGAATTGTTTGAAAAACAAAACAATTTTTGTAAAGTCTTACAAGATCTGCTCTGAAACCAAATCCACGAAATGATGGGACCAAATCAGACAAAGTGGGTGGAGCCAAGGTATTCTAAATAAATCATTTCTGCAACATAGCGCTTGTTGGTCTTGCTGACTTTGACCTAATGTGCTGAAAAGCTCCAGCTTGGCCCGGAATAAATCCCTCAGAACCAGGAAATTGAAATATAAACACAAGTGGAAGCGCTGGCGGGGAAAACGACATTACTTTTGATGAATGCTTACTGTAAAGTACAGTGAAGACTTCTTCCACCATCTTCCTCAGGACAAAGATATTGGATTGGACATCTGATGGTGCTTGCAGTTTGCCGTGTTCACCGTCTTGACTCACTTTGCTGTGATCGCCTTCCTGGTCTTTGGTATGTGCACTCGCTGCCGTCAGCGCCTGCAGACACGACGCCCCTAAATCCAAAAAACAAAAACAGAAAAATTACAATCACATTAAAATAATTACAGGTGTTTACAAAGTCCAAATGGGACCTAATTGGTGAAGAAGAAAGTTAAAAAACTAAATTTTAGCAGGAGTGGTGGCCAAGTGGCTAGTGTGCTTGGTTTCAGTGCGGAAGGTTCCCGGTTCAAACCCCACTGCTGCCACATTTCTCCATGTATTGTGGAGTTGAGTGAGGGCGCAAACCTTGTCCCAAATCAACATGCAGATCTATCTTGGATCTGCTGTGCCGACCCCAAGTGAAAAATGAGGGAGTAACTCGCCTTTTTTCTCTCATCATGTGTAATGAATTTGCAGAAAGTAAACTTAACTTTCACATTGACTTTTCCTTCGGCAATGACATCTTTGATGTAGTTCAGGTGAACAGGATTGATTTTCAGTTCTATTCTCTGAAATTAAGACCTATATCATCTATTGATGAATATATAACATATGTACGTATATCCATATATAAGAGGAGTCACTGGGAGATGACATGGTCCCCACTAATCAATAATACAAAGTGTCATCCAGGTATGAACGAAATTGGTCAACTGGTTCTCGAGATATCGGCCTAACAAGCAAAATCGGACAAATGGATGGACGGACAGACATGCTGATCGCTATATCCCCCCGTATTTTATACTGGTGGGATAAAAAAGTTATTTGAGCTTCAGGTAACTTTTCAGGTGGTCAGGATCCAAAGCAATTACAAGTACCTCATTGACCCGATTCTTGCCACTTGCAGGTATTTTAACTCCTAACAAGTCCTGACATTTTGCTTTGTAACATTAAGGTCAAGACAAAGCACACTGTTGGTAACGAAGCAGGGGAGCATAACGTACGACAGAACTTGTAGAAGTCTGTTTGGATTTCCCTCCTGGAGTTTAGGAACACTCTGCCCTTTTCTGTACCGACGGCAATCACACTGTCCTCATGTACGGTGACACACGCCACCTCGGCGTTGAGCTTCGACATCGCCATGCACTGCAAAATAAAGATACAACCATCAGCGGACAATTCATCAAACTGCAGAGTTAACAAAGAACAGACATGCAGAAAATTACACAGCTATATTGTGAGCTATTGCTACACTATCACCTATTAGCGGCTAATCACATTTTGGCATAAACATTTCAGAACATGGATCAGCTTGAAATTATACAAGATACTAAAATTTCTGCTTCTGTAATATATGTCTCAAGTGTAACTGTAGTAGATTACAACCCATCATCGAACTACGGGCTGTTAAGACCACAGAAGTGAAAAGTGGTAGCTAGCATTCTCAGGAGCCACATTGTATAAGCCAATATTAGCAACGTCTTTTCAACTAGAATATAATAAAAAGTATGTTAGTTCCCATTAATTAACTTTTATCCTTATTCATTGGATTAACTGTGTTCGCTAGCGAGTATAATCTAGTCGGTACAACAGCTTGCGAAGCCAACTACTCCGGCTAGCTACTAGGATGCGGCTAACTTGAAAAAGAGTTTGTGCTTGTTTGCAAGCAAATATTCAGTTCTGCTAATATTTCTACATCTGCTAACACTAAGATAGTACCAAATTTGTCTTTTATCAATTAACATAAGATGGAATGTTTGGCTCCACACTGACATACCAGCATATAATTGGCAAATTTGTACAGGTAAAAACAGACTTTCCCAATTGAGGAGTTCAGGTCTAAAATAATACTATGGTACCACATGTTGAGATACCAATCACACTGCAAAGCTGGTTTGAGTCCTGGATGGCAACCACTGCCAACCATCACAATTGGTTCCACTCCCAAAAGTAGCGGTCAATGACCTATGCCAATTTTTATTGAACAGGGCAGCCAATAGCTGATAAATAATGCCAGTATGTTATGTTGTGTTATTTTTTTTTTTTGCACGTGATACAAGGCAACAATTTAATAATAACAGTACCAATAATAATATCAACAAGAACAACAAATCAGACATACAATAGCTGTGTTAATGGGTTTTCTGTCAAATAACGTTACCTCCTGTACTGCAACATTACCCCCGGTTTCAAAACACCCATTCCCACTGTTTTAAGGCACCTCTATGCATATAAATTGACACAACGGGGAGTCCTACTATGTTCTCCAGCAGCCATACTGAGAAGCCCACGTTAGGTGTAACTAGGGGGTGATTTCTTTTTTAAACTAGCTTCACAACCACAAAATACATTTAATTGGATGTCTAATTAATCAGTTTACCACTACCTGACAGCAACCATCTATCTGCCACAGCCAGGTGAACCGTGGGCATGTAATGGCTTAATCATGTTCAAAACATTGACTAAGACCTCCAAACATAAACTGATTTAACATTTACCACCGAGTCGAGGGCTGACACCAGGCTGGTGAGGATCTCCTGCCTGGCCGACACCAGCGGAACGTGAGATTCACTCCGGGAGTTTGTCCTGAGGCCATCGCATGCCAGCTTCCTCATCTGAGCCATGCTTCTGCAGAGACCAAAAGAACAGAGTACAGGATAAAAATCCACAGAGCTCAAGAGAGTGTCCGTGCACGTGTCGGGCAACCTGCATTCAAAGCCAACACAGCTGACGTCACCTGGTCCGACTTTAAACAAATGCTTGTATTTAGAGCACCAAAGTGTCAATCAGAGGTGCTTTAAAATACACTTCTTTTGCAGCACCACGTATGTACCCCGTAGGCTGGAGCAACAACAAAATGAAAATGGCATAACATTTTGAAGGTAAAAAGTCTGTACAAATGTTTAAAATGCGAATTTATGAAGGTGGTTTTAAGTCTGACGGTTCTATTCAAGGTATCCAGGTGACACAGGAACAATGATGTGTAGTTTTTATGATGTAGTAAAATTGACGAATGTTGGTCACATTCACATGTTTGACTTTGCAACTTGTGTGGTTCTGGAAAATTCAAACGTTTGTACACCACACCGTGGAAAACTTTCCCTCTTGCTTACTTGTATAGTTGTGTGGTGACATTATTGTGGGCACCCAGAGGTTCTTGTAGTTCTCTGGTGGTACAGGCAGGAACCATGTTGCTAACATATGACTCTTGGACACTTTAAAGTCAAACAGCTCTTCCACTTGGATGAATTCAGTGCCGAGTTTTCCGGAGCAGCACTTGGGGATGGCTTGCATGTATCCTGGGGAAAGTCAGTATGTTGCTCAGCCTAAACCAGCACAAGTCGGAAAAGGTTTTGAACATGTTCAGTAATTTTTGGGAGATTGCTGGACTTCCAACTGCGTCGTGGTTGAGTCCAGTCTAGGCACTTCGGCCCATGTAAAATGTTACCCCAAGGTTTCAAGAGTTGAGGATGGTGTGTACACGAGGTTCAAGCACAGTACATCCTGTTGTGCCAAGCTCGGGAGAGGTGGGTGGGGCAGAGGTGACTGGGAGTCCATAATGCGGAAGAGGAAAAAAAAACCTTCCCAAAAAACAATTTTTCCTGACCTTAGCTGAGTGGTGTGTCTGCTCAGGAGGACTCGGTGTCAACTGTAGCCAGCTGAGAGCTGTTCAGGCAAAATCAGGTGAGCTGCGCCGAGTCGTGCCTGCGCTGGTTAAATGGAGCCAAACGTGGCTCGATTTAACACCAGCTTTTGGGTCAATGTCATTTCATTGGTTTGCCGCAGACTAAAAACCTGCTGGTAATCCCCACCTTGTATTTGTTTTGTCAGTTAGAGCTAATTGGTGTCAGATGGTGTCATATGCGCCTCTTTATCCTGCTTTTTCCCTACCAACAGCTGGTGAAGGGAAAACAGAAATGAACTTGGCTAAGATGTGAGGCCTTCATCTTCCACCGCGATTTCCTTGCTGCACTATGAATTTTAACAGAATCAACAAAAAAACCCCCAGCTCAGTTGGACATGACAAATAAAATTATAGAGACAGATAGTGACTGTTAAAGACAAACTATAAGGCTAAATCCAGGCACCATGTTCTCATGGCAACTGAAACCCGTCTCCTTGGAAACTAATCTCGGGGCATTTGAACAATGCAGCTCTGGCCTTTAATCTCTGCAGACACTGGGAACCATTATGCTAGCCACTGGCAAACCAATCCAATGACTCTACGGGGAGAGGACACAGAGGTAGAGACACACACACACACACACACACACACACACACACACACACACACACACACACACACACACACACACACACACACACACACACACACACACACACACACACACACACACACACACACACACACACACAGAACCAGAGAGCGAGGAAGAGAAGGGGTGGGTGCGGTGGAGCTCAGCTGCACCCGTCTGAATGTGCCAAGTCTAGTGGCCGTCTAAACGTGCCTCCCCTGAGGCCACGGTAAACATTAGCCCCCGCCCACCGCCAAGTTATTAGGGCCTGGAAATAGATGGCCTGTTTCCCCCCACATATTGAAAAGTCAGGCGGAAAAGCGTGAGGAGGAGGAAGTGGGGGATAAATACGCCAGAGCGCCCTGTCAAAGACTTTATAATAAAAAGCTCCAGTGCTTACTTGCTTCGCCGAGGTTCAGATCAGGTTCAGCAAACATCATTATTTGTGACTTTAAACCTCAGGTGCGTGCCTCAGGGTAGTGCATTAGTTTGTACAAGTCTGTAAAAATTGAAATTTTGTTATCAAAAATTAATTTAGGTGGATGAGTTCGTCTTTTAAATGTAACTACAGATCTGTGAGGAAGCTCACAAAATGATAGTAAACCCCCCCCCCACTGCAATACAGGATGCTTATATGCACTTTACAATGTGCCGCACACCCCCCCCCCCCCCACACACACACTGCTGCCAATTACGTCCATATAAGGGACTCGACTGCACATTGGGAGCATCTTGTTAATTCAAGACCTTCCTTATTTTCCTGTCTGATGTTGATCCTCTGGTACCAAGCCCCCATCTTTAGCCTCTAGACCATCCGTCCCCCCAACGTCCCCAAAATAATATAAATTCAGTCTTTCAATTGCTAAAATAATTTGAAAGAATGAATATCAAGTTATATATAATCAGTTCATACAATTAATTACAGGTGTGTTATCTTTGACAAATACAGTAGTAGTGACAAAATATTTAAATTTAAATGGCCAACCGCTGCATTTACAGTATAACACACCTGCACTCAAAAATTTAACTTGCTCAGTGAACAGAAAAAAATTATGTAAAGTATTTCGCCAAGTGGTTAATGCGCTTGGTTTCAGTTCAGAAGGTTCCGGGTTCAAATCCCACCCCTGCCACATTTCTCCATGTAATGTGGAGTTGCGTCAGGAAGGGCATCCGGCATAAAACCTATGCCAATTCAACATGCAGATCAATCAATCAATCAATTTTTTTTTTATATAGCGCCAAATCACAACAAACAGTTGCCCCAAGGCGCTTTATATTGTAAGGCAAGGCCATACAATAATGATGTAAAACCCCAACGGTCAAAACGACCCCCTGTGAGCAAGCACTTGGCTACAGTGGGAAGGAAAAACTCCCTTTTAACAGGAAGAAACCTCCAGCAGAACCAGGCTCAGGGAGGGGCAGTCTTCTGCTGGGACTGGTTGGGGCTGAGGGAGAGAACCAGGAAAAAGACATGCTGTGGAGGGGAGCAGAGATCGATCACTAATGATTAAATGCAGAGTGGTGCATACAGAGCAAAAAGAGAAAGAAACAGTGCATCATGGGAACCCCCCAGCAGTCTACGTCTATAGCAGCATAACTAAGGGATGGTTCAGGGTCACCTGATCCAGCCCTAACTATAAGCTTTAGCAAAAAGGAAAGTTTTAAGCCTAATCTTAAAAGTAGAGAGGGTGTCTGTCTCCCTGATCTGAATTGGGAGCTGGTTCCACAGGAGAGGAGCCTCAAAGCTGAAGGCTCTGCCTCCCATTCTACTCTTACAAACCCTAGGAACTACAAGTAAGCCTGCAGTCTGAGAGCGAAGCGCTCTATTGGGGTAATATGGTACTACGAGGTCCCTAAGATAAGATGGGACCTGATTATTCAAAACCTTATAAGTAAGAAGAAGAATTTTAAATTCTATTCTAGAATTAACAGGAAGCCAATGAAGAGAGGCCAATATGGGTGAGATATGCTCTCTCCTTCTAGTCCCCGTCAGCACTCTAGCTGCAGCATTTTGAATTAACTGAAGGCTTTTTAGGGAACTTTTAGGACAACCTGATAATAATGAATTACAATAGTCCAGCCTAGAGGAAATAAATGCATGAATTAGTTTTTCAGCATCACTCTGAGACAAGACCTTTCTGATTTTAGAGATATTGCGTAAATGCAAAAAAGCAGTCCTACATATTTGTTTAATATGCGCTTTGAATGACATATCCTGATCAAAAATGACTCCAAGATTTCTCACAGTATTACTAGAGGTCAGGGTAATGCCATCCACAGTAAGGATCTGGTTAGACACCATGTTTCTAAGATTTGTGGGGCCAAGTACAATAACTTCAGTTTTATCTGAGTTTAAAAGCAGGAAATTAGAGGTCATCCATGTCTTTATGTCTGTAAGACAATCCTGCAGTTTAGCTAATTGGTGTGTGTCGTCTGGCTTCATGGATAGATAAAGCTGGGTATCATCTGCGTAACAATGAAAATTTAAGCAATACCGTCTAATAATACTGCCTAAGGGAAGCATATATAAAGTGAATAAAATTGGTCCTAGCACAGAACCTTGTGGAACTCCATAATTAACTTTAGTCTGTGAAGAAGATTCCCCATTTACATGAACAAATTGTAATCTATTAGACAAATATGATTCAAACCACTGCAGCGCAGTGCCTTTAATACCTATGGCATGCTCTAATCTCTGTAATAAAATTTTATGGTCAACAGTATCAAAAGCAGCACTGAGGTCTAACAGAACAAGCACAGAGATGAGTCCACTGTCCGAGGCCATAAGAAGATCATTTGTAACCTTCACTAATGCTGTTTCTGTACTATGATGAATTCTAAAACCTGACTGAAACTCTTCAAATAGACCATTCCTCTGCAGATGATCAGTTAGCTGTTTTACAACTACCCTTTCAAGAATTTTTGAGAGAAAAGGAAGGTTGGAGATTGGCCTATAATTAGCTAAGATAGCTGGGTCAAGTGATGGCTTTTTAAGTAATGGTTTAATTACTGCCACCTTAAAAGCCTGTGGTACATAGCCAACTAACAAAGATAGATTGATCATATTTAAGATCGAAGCATTAAATAATGGTAGGGCTTCCTTGAGCAGCCTGGTAGGAATGGGGTCTAATAAACATGTTGATGGTTTGGATGAAGTAACTAATGAAAATAACTCAGACAGAACAATCGGAGAGAAAGAGTCTAACCAAATACCGGCATCACTGAAAGCAGCCAAAGATAACGATACGTCTTTGGGATGGTTATGAGTAATTTTTTCTCTAATAGTTAAAATTTTGTTAGCAAAGAAAGTCATGAACTCATTACTAGTTAAAGTTAATGGAATACTCAGCTCAATAGAGCTCTGACTCTTTGTCAGCCTGGCTACAGTGCTGAAAAGAAACCTGGGGTTGTTCTTATTTTCTTCAATTAGTGATGAGTAGAAAGATGTCCTAGCTTTACGGAGGGCTTTTTTATAGAGCAACAGACTCTTTTTCCAGGCTAAGTGAAGATCTTCTAAATTAGTGAGACGCCATTTCCTCTCCAACTTACGGGTTATCTGCTTTAAGCTACAAGTTTGAGAGTTATACCATGGAGTCAGACACTTCTGATTTAAAGCTCTCTTTTTCAGAGGAGCTACAGCATCCAAAGCTGTCTTCAATGAGGATGTAAAACTATTGACGAGATACTCTATCTCCCTTACAGAGTTTAGGTAGCTACTCTGCACTGTGTTGTTATATGGCATTAGAGAACATAAAGAAGGAATCATATCCTTAAACCTAGTTACAGCGCTTTCTGAAAGACTTCTAGTGTAATGAAACTTATTCCCTACTGCTGGGTAGTCCATCAGAGTAAATGTAAATGTTATTAAAAAATGATCAGACAGAAGGGAGTTTTCAGGGAATACTGTTAAGTCTTCTATTTCCATACCATAAGTCAGAACAAGATCTAAGATATGATTAAAGTGGTGGGTGGACTCATTTACTTTTTGAGCAAAGCCAATAGAGTCTAATAATAGATTAAATGCAGTGTTGAGGCTGTCATTCTCAGCATCTGTGTGGATGTTAAAATCGCCCACTATAATTATCTTATCTGAGCTAAGCACTAAGTCAGACAAAAGGTCTGAAAATTCACAGAGAAACTCACAGTAACGACCAGGTGGACGATAGATAATAACAAATAAAACTGGTTTTTGGGACTTCCAATTTGGATGGACAAGACTAAGAGACAAGCTTTCAAATGAATTAAAGCTCTGTCTGGGTTTTTGATTAATTAATAAGCTGGAATGGAAGATTGCTGCTAATCCACCGCCCCGGCCCGTGCTACGAGCATTCTGACAGTTAGTGTGACTCGGGGGTGTTGACTCATTTAAACTAACATATTCATCCTGCTGTAACCAGGTTTCTGTTAGGCAGAATAAATCAATATGTTGATCAATTATTATATCATTTACCAACAGGGACTTAGAAGAGAGAGACCTAATGTTTAATAGACCACATTTAACTGTTTTAGTCTGTGGTGCAGTTGAAGGTGCTATATTATTTTTTCTTTTTGAATTTTTATGCTTAAATAGATTTTTGCTGGTTATTGGTAGTCTGGGAGCAGGCACCGTCTCTACGGGGATGGGGTAATGAGGGGATGGCAGGGGGAGAGAAGCTGCAGAGAGGTGTGTAAGACTACAACTCTGCTTCCTGGTCCCAACCCTGGATAGTCACGGTTTGGAGGATCCACCTTGGATTTGCTGTGGTGACCCCAAGTGCAAACAAGGGAGCAGCCGAAGGTACTGGCTATTTCCACCCAACTAAAATGCATTAACCTAGCCAGAAACAATTTTGCTGACTGAATTTGCATTACTGTTACTTAATTACCATGGTTCAGGCCAACTAGATTGGAAAAGGTAAATGTAGACCTAAATGTAAATTTGTCAGGTCAACATGATGAGTTTGCGTTACTGTTTCTTAATTATCATGGTTCAGGCCAACTAGATTTGAAAAGGTAAATGTAGACCTAAATGTTAATTTGTTGGGTCAACATGATGAATTTGCATTACTGTTACCTAATTACCATGGTTCAGGCCAACTAGATTTGAAAAGGTAAATGTAGACCTAAGTGTAAATTTGTTGGGTCAACATGATGAATTTGCATTACTGTTACCTAATTACCATGGTTCAGGCCAACTAGATTTGAAAAGGTAAATGTTGACCTAAATGTAAATTTGCTGGGTCAACATGATGAATTTGCGTTACTGTTATCTAATTACCATGGTTCAGGCCAACTAGACCTAACTGTAAATTTGTTGGGTCAACATGATGAATCTGCATTACTGTTACCTAATTACCATAGTTCAGGCCAACTAGATTTGAAAAGGTTAATGTGGACCTAAATGTAAATTTGCTGGGTCAACATGATGAATTTGTGTTACTGTTACTCAATTACCATGGTTCAGGCCAACTAGATTTAAAAAGGTAAATGTAGACCTAAATGTAAATTTGTTGGGTCAACATGATGAATTTGTGTTACTGTTACTCAGTTACCATGGTTTACCCCAACTAGATTTGTAAAGGTAAATGTAACAAAATTAAAAAGTAAGTCCCTTTGGCTGCTCCCTTGTTTGTGCTCGGGGTCACCACAGCAAATCTGAGGTGGATCTGCATGTTGAATTGTCACAGGTCTGACACCAGATGCCCTTCCTGACGCAACTCCACATTACATGGAGAAATGTGGCAGGGGTGGAGTCTGAACCAGGAACCTTTCGCACTGAAACCAATTGCACCAACCACTTGGCCACCACTCCTGCCCTGTAAATAGTTACAACTACTTTTAAAATAGTACAGTTACATGTTATCAATCAATCAATCAATTTTATTTATATAGCGCCAAATCACAACAAACAGTTGCCCCAAGGCGCTTTATATTGTAAGGCAAGGCCATACAATAATTACGTAAAAACCCCAACGGTCAAAACGACCCCCTGTGAGCAAGCACTTGGCGACAGTGGGAAGGAAAAACTCCCTTTTAACAGGAAGAAACCTCCAGCAGAACCAGGCTCAGGGAGGGGCAGTCTTCTGCTGGGACTGGTTGGGGCTGAGGGAGAGAACCAGGAAAAAGACATGCTGTGGAGGGGAGCAGAGATCAATTACTAATGATTAAATGCAGAGTGGTGCATACAGAGCAAAAAGAGAAAGAAACACTCAGTGCATCATGGGAACCCCCCAGCAGTCTAAGTCTATAGCAGCATAACTAAGGGATGGTTCAGGGTCACCTGATCCAGCCCTAACTATAAGCTTTAGCAAAAAGGAAAGTTTTAAGCCTAATCTTAAAAGTAGAGAGGGTGTCTGTCTCCCTGATACGAATTGGGAGCTGGTTCCAGAGGAGAGGAGCCTGAAAGCTGAAGGCTCTGCCTCCCATTCTACTCTTACAAACCCTAGGAACTACAAGTAAGCCTGCAGTCTGAGAGCGAAGCGCTCTATTGGGGTGATATGGTACTATGAGGTCCCTAAGATAAGATGGGACCTGATTATTCAAAACCTTATAAGTAAGAAGAAGAATTTTAAATTCTATTCTAGAATTAACAGGAAGCCAATGAAGAGAGGCCAATATGGGTGAGATATGCTCTCTCCTTCTAGTCCCCGTCAGTACTCTAGCTGCAGCATTTTGAATTAACTGAAGGCTTTTCAGGGAACTTTTAGGACAACCTGATAATGAAGTACAATAGTCCAGCCTAGAGGAAATAAATGCATGAATTAGTTTTTCAGCATCACTCTGAGACAAGACCTTTCTAATTTTAGAGATATTGCGTAAATGCAAAAAAAGCAGTCCTACATATTTGTTTAATATGCGCTTTGAATGACATATCCTGATCAAAAATGACTCCAAGATTTCTCACAGTATTACTAGAGGTCAGGGTAATGCCATCCAGAGTAAGGATCTGGTTAGACACCATGTTTCTAAGATTTGTGGGGCCAAGTACAATAACTTCAGTTTTATCTGAGTTTAAAAGCAGGAAATTAGAGGTCATCCATGTCTTTATGTCTGTAAGACAATCCTGCAGTTTAGCTAAGTGGTGTGTGTCCTCTGGCTTCATGGATAGATAAAGCTGGGTATCATCTGCGTAACAATGAAAATTTAAGCAATGCTGTCTAATAATACTGCCTAAGGGAAGCATGTATAAAGTGAATAAAATTGGTCCTAGCACAGAACCTTGTGGAACTCCATAATTAACCTTAGTCTGTGAAGAAGATTCCCCATTTACATGAACAAATTGTAATCTATTAGATAAATATGATTCAAACCACCACAGCGCAGTGCCTTTAATACCTATGGCATGCTCTAATCTCTGTAATAAAATTTTATGGTCAACAGTATCAAAAGCAGCACTGAGGTCTAACAGAACAAGCACAGAGATGAGTCCACTGTCTGAGGCCATAAGAAGATCATTTGTAACCTTCACTAATGCTGTTTCTGTACTATGATGAATTCTAAAACCTGACTGAAACTCTTCAAATAGACCATTCCTCTGCAGATGATCAGTTAGCTGTATTACAACTACCCTTTCAAGAATTTTTGAGAGAAAAGGAAGGTTGGAGATTGGCCTATAATTAGCTAAGATAGCTGGGTCAAGTGATGGCTTTTTAAGTAATGGTTTAATTACTGCCACCTTAAAAGCCTGTGGTACATAGCCAACTAATAAAGATAGATTGATCATATTTAAGATCGAAGCATTAAATAATGGTAGGGCTTCCTTGAGCAGCCTGGTAGGAATGGGGTCTAATAGACATGTTGATGGTTTGGATGAAGTAACTAATGAAAATAACTCAGAACAATCTGAGAGAAAGAGTCTAACCAAATACCGGCATCACTGAAAGCAGCCAAAGATAACGATACGTCTTTGGGATGGTTATGAGTAATTTATTCTCTAATAGTTAAAATTTTATTAGCAAAAAAAGTCATGAAGTCATTACTAGTTAAAGTTAAAGGAATACTCGGCTCAATAGAGCTCTGACTCTTTGTCAGCCTGACTACAGTGCTGAAAAGAAACCTGGGGTTGTTCTTATTTTCTTCAATTAGTGATGAGTAGCAAGATGTCCTAGCTTTACGGAGGGCTTTTTTATAGAGCAACAGACTCTTTTTCCAGGCTAAGTGAAGATCTTCTAAATTAGTGAGACGCCATTTCCTCTCCAACTTACGGGTTATCTGCTTTAAGCTGTGAGTTATACCACGGAGTCAGGCACTTCTGATTTAAAGCTCTCTTTTTCAGAGGAGCTACAGCATCCAAAGTTGTCTTCAATGAGGATGTAAAACTATTGACGAGATACTCTGTCTCACTTACAGAGTTTAGGTAGCTACTCTGCACTGTGTTGGTATATGGCATTAGAGAACATAAAGAAGGAATCATATCCATAAACCTAGTTACAGCGCTTTCTGAAAGACTTCTAGTGTAATGAAACTTATTCCCCACTGCTGGGTAGTCCATCAGAGTAAATGTAAATGTTATTAAGAAATGATCAGACAGAAGGGAGTTTTCAGGGAATACTGTTAAGTCTTCAATTTCCATACCATAAGTCAGAACAAGATCTAAGATATGATTAAAGTGGTGGGTGGACTCATTTACATTTTGAGCAAAGCCAATTGAGTCTAATAATAGATTAAATGCAGTGTTGAGGCTGTCATTCTCAGCATCTGTGTGGATGTTAAAATCGCCCACTATAATTATTTTATCTGAGCTAAGCACTAAGTCAGACAAAAGGTCTGAAAATTCACAGAGAAACTCACAGTAACGACCAGAAGGATGATAGATAACAACAAATAAAACTGGTTTTTGGGACTTCCAATTTGGATGGACAAGACTAAGAGTCAAGCTTTCAAATGAATTAAAGCTCTGTCTGGGTTTTTGATTAATTAATAAGCTGGAATGGAAGATTGCTGCTAATCCTCCGCCTCGGCCCGTGCTACGAGCATTCTGGCAGTTAGTGTGACTCGGGGGTGTTGACTCATTTAAACTAACATATTCATCCTGCTGTAACCAGGTTTCTGTAAGGCAGAATAAATCAATATGTTGATCAATTATTATATCATTTACTAACAGGGACTTAGAAGAGAGAGACCTAATGTTTAATAGACCACATTTAACTGTTTTAGTCTGTGGTGCAGTTGAAGGTGCTATATTATTTTTTCTTTTTGAATTTTTATGCTTAAATAGATTTTTGCTGGTTATTGGTGGTCTGGGAGCAGGCACCGTCTCTACGGGGATGGGGTAATGAGGGGATGGCAGGGGGAGAGAAGCTGCAGAGAGGTGTGTAAGACTACAACTCTGCTTCCTGGTCCCAACCCTGGATAGTCACGGTTTGGAGGATTTAAGAAAATTGGCCAGATTTCTAGAAATGAGAGCTGCTCCATCCAAAGTGGGATGGATGCCGTCTCTCCTAACAAGACCAGGTTTTCCCCAGAAGCTTTAACAATTATCTATGAAGCCCACTTCATTTTTTGGACACCACTCAGACAGCCAGCAATTCAAGGAGAACATGCAGCTAAACATTATCTTAACTTTGCTGTGTTGAATCAGCAAAATTTATGCAGGTCCATCTTAAATTTGCTGTGGCGACCCCAAGCGCAAACAATCGAGCAGCCAAAGGGACTTACTGTTTTTTGTTACATTTATTATCCTTACAAATCTAGTTGGTCTGAACCATAGTAATTAACCATAGTAACCATAGCAACAGTAACACAAATTCATCATGTTGACCCAACAAATATACATTTAGGTCACTCAGCAAAATTGTTTTGAGCTACGTTAATGCATTTTACTTGAGTGGAAATACTTTCCATAATTTTATTAAGTTCACTCAGCAAGTTAAATTTTAAGTTGTTGCATGTTATGTTAAAACTACATGTTTTCAATGTGTTCACTCATAAAACTTGTTTCTATATTGTAGAAGCTACATGTTAAGACGTACGTTCATGTAACATAAAAAGCACCCATGTTGTTTTTTTCAGTGCATTTGTATTTACCATATTTTCCAGAGTATAAGTCACATCTGTTGAGAAACACCTCTTGAAGAGGAAAAAGCCAAACACAAGTAACACCATTTTTTCCAGCTCTTTATTTTTTATTTTTGTGCATCGTTGTTCTTTTACTATTTGAGTTTATTTTGTTTAGTGCTTTGATTCCTGGGAAAGATCGATATGAATAGTCATTAGATTTAATATTTTTAACAATTGCATGATTTTTTGGTATACAAGTTGCAGGAACTCCCAAACTAGTCAAAACATTCCAGACATTTTTATTTTATACATATTTTTAATGCATTTCTATATTGTGCTGTGTGCTTCAGTGTGGTTGGAGTATTTTTATGGTACTTTTGTTTATTTGCTGTAGAAATTTTCCATATTTCCGTACTTGTCATTCTTCTTTCATGTTTCACATTTTAATATGCATTGATACAAATCAAACTTCCTTTGGGGCAGTAATAAAGTCGAAGTTGTTTACAGTAAATGTAAATATGATGCAGTATAAAAAAGAACGACAAAAGTATTGTCTTGAAGACGCCGCAACAGAACCATTTTCCTTTGTGTAATTGTGTTTAGTTTAACTGAATCCATAACTGACCCACTGCTTGGTCCATTCTAACAGCTACAAGGTCTTTACAAAAAATGAGACAAAAAAAAAAAAGAGAAGAAAGAGAAGTTTTCTTCCTTTTAATGACAGAAATGTCAACAAAGGAGAGGGGAGGTGATGTAAAGCAGTGAGATTGTAAACAGAGGGTCGCTGGTTCAAATCCCTGTTACACTGGAAAAATTATGAAGGGGCTTTAGGAAAGGTACTTCATTCCGAAGTTGCTCCGAGTGTGCAATTCAGTGCACTGACATTGAAGTGTGTGTATGTGTGTAAAACATTAGCCTTGATAATCATCGGTTATCGGATTAGCTGAACTGTGCCCACCACTGAGCAGGACCAACCAGATTTGATTCCATCGCCCCTGCACCTGGAGATCACCCATCCTGCATGTTTTCCTGCTCCACCCGCTGTTAATTAACCAAGTCAGGTGTGCTCAGCCAATCAGGAGCTGGGAAACACCAGCCTGGACTAACCAGATGTTGCAGCAGCTGATCACATGGAAAAACTGCAGACCAGGTGATGTCCAGGAGGATGGTTGATAGCTGCCTGAAGGAACCATGAAGGGTGACTAAATGTCATCATCTCCTCATAACCTGCAGGTGGCGATAAATATGCAAATCCAAATCTCCAGCATGAAATATGAACATGCTATTAGCTTAAATCGGAAGAGATGCGACTTTCAAAATGTTTTCAAAATATGATGTCAATCATGGCATTGATAAGCGAGAACATTAAAGATAAAGGGAATGCTGAGTAAAGAAAGAAAAAGTAGAGAGCTCTGACTGCAGACAGGTCAACACTGAAGCGATATGATTTCAAACTTAATTGGCATGAGATCGATTCAATATTGGATCAGGAATGAGAACTTTTTAGGGGGAGGAACGCTGGCAGAAGCAGCGCTGAGATCAAAGTGTAGATTGTGCAAAGCTGGGCTATGAAGAACCTGCAGGATATGAAACACGGGCGTGACAAATTAAAGGTCTGTTCAAAGAACTGCACACGCTGTGTCCAGGGGATCAGCAAAGTTTACTTCCTGTTAGTGGTTTTATTTCACTTTGATGTGTCTGTAAAATGGAGCATCTGAGAGCAAAACCACAATGTGTTTCTTTTGAAGACGTCCTTTATTACCAAAGCCGACGTTCTTCAGACATCTCAGTGTTTGTGTTTTTGTGGTGGAACTCTGATGAAAATCTTTGTGCAGGAAATCTGCAACTGTGCAGGGAACAAAATATTATCACGTGCACACAAGTTCCACGTGTAACACATGAACTTATTCAGAATTTACCATCATGCAAGAAAAAGCTTTGATCTTCTTCACAAAAACTTGTTTTGTTCATTTGTGCACGTGACTCGTGTGCTGTCTGCGCAAATTATCTTTGCTCATGACTTCTTGTGCACAGAATCAGGTGCTAACGGCAGACATGGTTAGTTTCCAGGTTCTGTGCAATAAAATATGTTTTTGTGCTCCTGAGAATGACTGCTTTTTCCAGAAAGGGGCTGCTGACTTCTGGAATTGGAATGGGGCTCTAAGTTGATGTCTCACTTGTCTCGTGACCTTGAAAATCTCATCGTTTTCAGGAGTTTAAGGTTTACATTCTCTGAAATGCACAAGTCTTGAAATTTCAAAATGACTAAACATGGTCACTTATGGAAGTGTGCAACAGGGCACTGCTACGGTAATGGAATTACATTCTGAGCTAATCTGTCGTGGTTAGATGCCATATGTCCAGATTTTGCTGCTGTTGTAATTCCGTTGCCATAGAATTGCCCAACAGCGATGTGCACTTATGGAGGTCATGCAAAGTACTGGAATATGGTCTGAGTTATTTTCTGGAAGTGGACCAATTCCAAATGTATAAGTAGACCAAACAGTAATTTTATGCTTTTGGCACAATCGTCACTTCCAGATTGGGCCGGTGTAATTCTGGAATCAGAACAGGCCTGTAAGAGGTCTGAGCTGTCTGCAACCCTCCAAATAATTTTCTATTAAATGGTTTCAGGTTTAATTTCACTGAAATACACAAAAAGTCTTTACATTTTAACAATACCACTTCTAACATCATCCAACTTCTGAATCTGCTTGCCTACTTTGTGTAATGATGCATCAACTTTGTACGTCTTTGAAAGTCTTGCATAGCATGAAGTGTATTTGTTCTGTGCTGGAAAAACTCCAGAATCTGGACACTATTTCTGAAAGTACATTGTGCACTTCAGGTGTCAGAACGAGGATATAAACCAGATGTCTCCAAGAAACTGTGCAAATTACTTAATTTTACACAATTTAGGTTTAGGGATAAAATTTTTGAAATGCATAAAAAGTTTGGAAATCTGAGCAATACTTCTAACATTGCACATTTCTGGAAGTTTTGTGCAGTTGAAGAACTCTGATATGGCCCTGCCCAATTCTGGAATACTTACGTGTTCCACACTGCACTGAACACATTTAGTTGGCATAAGCAATCATGTTAAGTGTTACCATTTCCTGTAAGACAGCCCATTCGTAGCCAAATACAACTTTCAGTGTTTTGTTATTATCCATCATGTAATGTGGCAAAGCGCTACACAGCGCACACACATGAACTCCTTGCATGAGTTGCAGTTTGTGTTTCTTCCCAGATAATTTGCATTTTCATCTACTACAAAAGCAAAAGGTTAGCCATTGTGTCCTACTGCAGCCTGTACTCAAGTTTCTTGAAATGGAGCAATATCTCCACCTGGTGGACATTTGCCATTACTGCAGGTACAACAGAATTTCGACAAGAGCTCTAGTTTTTAATAATTTAGATCTAGTAAGAATATGGCTCATCTCGGACCCTGTTTCCATTTCCCCACTCGGATGCCAGCATCTTACAAGTTGAATGCTATGAGGCCACTGCAAAGCCTTTTCCTGAGCTGATTTGTCACTCAAAATCTATTAAAATGTGACAGCAGATTAGACAGATGCTTGGTTCCTGCTGAGGGTGAGTACTTTTATCACTGTATATTATGAGATACTCGTTTGTTGTTTGTCATCAAAACAAATCCCACACTCAGGCTTTTTTCTCACCACTGTAATTGCTGGGATGAAGCATTTATGGGTGCCATCTCTGAGCTTTTCTGCCAGGAAAAGAAAAAAGACGCGACAAGGATAAGGGGCTTTAGGTCACCAAAGTTCTGCGACTGTCAGCAATGCAAATTGCAACTGTCAGTAACTTTTGTTCAGTGCATTTTTTGCTCAAAAACGCAAAAGAAAGAACACAAATAACTCAGCATAAAGAGTAGAGCACCAAAGTGGAATTCTTTGATCAGTTTCGCATGCATGCACTGCAGTCAAAATACTGAACGCTAACGTAAAAACATTGGTATGATCCACAAATGGAAATCTGGCAGTTCCCCCCCCCCCCCCCCCAAAAAAAATATCACCCACATATAAAAGAAATTGTCATAGAGTTTCACTGGAGATTTGAGGGGTCTAGCAGAGGCTGTGATTGGTCGGTTCTGGCTGAGGTATAAACTCTGAGTGCCTTTGTAGTTTTAATTTTTGCTACATCGTTTCCTCCTTGAACCCAGAAAGAAAAAGGTAGCACCAAAATGCTCTGCATTTTTAATTTTAGTACTAATCTGACTTGTTCGAGTCCTTTCAGACACGTTAATTGATTTATTATCTGTTGTTTTCAGGTGACACTGTCGATTCTGGTTCTTTTTCTTGTCTTTTCTGTCAAACGCCTGGGTTAGGAGGGGGATCTAAACGGAATTCAAACTAAACTTGGGCACTTCCAACACAACTGTTATCAGGTTATATTTCAGACACTTTTTTCACGCTTTATTTTGGTTAGCTTGCTGTCTTTGTTTAGTCTCCGACAGCCGTTTCTAACGCTGTTTTTTGAGCACACAGACGCCGTGAGCTCAGGTTCACAGCCTCCAGTCTGATTCAGCGCAGAATACGAATCGGCGCAAATGTTTCTGCGCCACTTTTAGCGCATCTTTAAGTCAAGCGCCGCCGGTTAATTAGCGGCTAGCAGCGGCTAGCTAACTAGCTGCCGTCCGTTAGCCGCGCTGCTAGCTAGCGCTTCGCTTTCACCTCCTCCCCCCGCAGCAGAATTAGGTTATAATCTGTAATTTCCAAACGTTGTTGCACCAGAAGCGACAAAGCGCACGTTAAACCGGCTTGTCATGATTAAAACACACGGAAAAATCTCACCTTAATTTAACGATTAATGCCCTTGTTGCAGCCGTCAATCCCGGAATAGGTTTATTCCCCGTTTTAATCCATCAGAGAGGATCGCAAATCCAATCCGAACCATCCGCTAAATGGTCGTAATCCCAAACATTGCACCGTGGGTTTGTCTCTGTGTCTGTAATCTGCCTCTCTTGCCCTTGAGTTTATTTCTTATTTCTTTGCTTTAACAGAGCAGGGTGTCCCTTTCCCCTTTCTTTGTTCTGTAATCCAGTAAAATTGAAACTCATTCGCCTCCTGCTAATCCCAGCCCCGCTCAACAACAGCATCTATTGGCTGCGATTTACATACAGGATTAACGGACGGAATCCCACCTACGACCTCGTCAAAATCTCAAATTTCGCACCGTCAGATTGGTGTCAGAAATCCCAAACTGTGTTTAATTTCGGGATTACAACTGCTTCAAACATGGATTTAAAAAAAGAAAAGTTGGGCAAATAGCTTGTATGTGGAAGCCCGAATTCCTGCCAGATTAATGGATTGTGAATAAATAATAATAATAATTAATAATAGAACTCCAATAAACTGAAATGAATAAAAATTCCAATTTGAAATCAGTTTTATATAAAAAGTCAAAGAAGATGTTAAACTGAAGATGTAGTTACTATTAATAAAAATAGGCTTAACCGAGATTGCGAGTAAAGCTTTTGTTCAAGAATTAAGTTTAGTAGCAAATTTGGAGAATTTTAACAAGCAAATCATTTAATTACTAATTTACATGCAAAGATGGTCTGGAGTTGCATCAGGAAGGGCATCCGTCGTAAAACTTGTGCCAACTACCAATGCGGATCTGACTGTATCCGCTGTGGTGACCCTGAACACAAAACGGGAGCAGCCAATTGGACAATGGCAACAACATGCAAAGATGGTCTCTTGGTTGATTCTCCGATGGTGGACGTCCAGGGTCAATCTAGAGACACCTGTGTGTAGGTTTATTTAATGTGGGAATATCATTGCATGACAACAAACACAATCCTTAGCCTGGTCTGATGGAGGTGAAATTCCAGACGATAGTGGTCTGAGGACCTGCTGCAGCCTTCATCTGCCTTCTCCATCATTGAGGACTTCTTGTTTAATGACAGCTCCGGTAGCCATCTCATGTTGAAAGTTCCTGTTGGGCCTTCATGATGACTGTAGGGGCTACGGGGCACACAAGGTCCCCACTGTATTTCATCTCAACAGGCAATCCTCGATGAGTTACCCAGATGTCACAACGTGGACGAGGGGTTTGATTTTGACACCCACTAATTTATACATAGATAATACCAACCTATAATTCCAATACCTATTCTGTGTTTTGTCAATACCTAAAATGCAACAAATTACTCTGCGGCAATGCATGCACCCGAAATCACTGGAAGAGTTCTGGTTCTTTCCTTGAGGATACAAACAAAAACAAGGGAGCAAAAATTGACAGTCTCCTAAAATTTGGCGATTTTAGGATATCCAGATTCCTGAAAGACCTGAAACATTAACAATGGAAGTGTGTTTCCATATCGATAGACAAACTGGAAGCTTTCCAATGACGTTGCATGCATGCTCTGTAGTTCCACGTCACATTGCATTATGGGTCATGACAGAACAAAGAATGGATTTCTGGTTCTACTGTACCAGGTGGTACTAAAATTTGAATGCAGGGGCCTTGATCACAAAATTCTTCTTTCTTTAGTTGTTCAGGAATTATAAGACATGAAAGCTGGATGATAAATATTAAGTTAACCAGCCTGCCATGTGCCCCAGAATTACAACAAATTTGTGAAAGACTTTGCTGTGTAACAAATGTTCAGTAGCAGATGATGCTGACCAGACACCACCTGGTGAACAAGGGCAGCCATGTGAAGTCTTTGGCCATTTTTGTTGCACTCCAACGTCGCCGCTTGGCTGAGTGCAATTAGGTGTTCAGAGATGTATTTCACATGTAGAGCCCGACCGATATATCGGCCGGCCGATATTATCAGCCGATATAAGCCCTTTTCAAAGTACTCTCTATCGGCCAAAATTTTGCCGATAGAATGCTGATAATTTCTCATAACAGAACAGTTACTGAAATAATGTTTGTGTCGGCAATGTAAAATGTCCTTGCACCATTTGTGCAGTAGATGGAGCTCTGACTCCATTCAACTGAGAGCTTAAATGTATTCATCACCGGTCCCTGTAGTTCGCCGTCACACTGCACTGATCAGCTGACAAAAGCATACAAGTAAGTTTATAAGGATCTATATCCTTATCCTGAACCTATATCTAAGTTGCAGCAACAAGAGGTACAAGATCAGATGTATTTCACAACTCTTTTTAAGGACATGTATTTGCTAATTTCACAAAGGTTTAATTTTTGATTGCTTTTTTTTTAACTTGAATTCTTGTTATAAAGTTAATCAATATGAGGACAAAGCTTCAGCTTTTAGCTCATACCTTTTTTGTTAAGGGTCCAAAAAAAGAACATTTTATTCATTTAAAAGAAAAAAAAACATCGGCTGATTTATCGGCAAATCAGCTGATTTATCGATTATCGGCATATTTTCATCCAAATATCGTTATCGGCCTCCATATCAGTCGGGCTCTATTCACATGTATGAATGAAGACCTAAAAAACAGGTTTTGCTTCTGGTTCCTGCTTTCGGGTGAGGTTAGGAAGGGCATCTAGTGAAGAAATATGCCAAATCAACATGCAACTTTGTGCCAAATCCAATGGGGACATCACTCAAAAACATGTTTGAGAAGTATTGTAAAATTTGACAAAAATAGCATATTGTGTGATGGACATCGTGGATTTCACAAAGATCTTGCCTGATATTTTCTTGCATTAGAAGAGTGGATTATCTCTAAAAATGTACCCTTTTATATATCTAAGCTTTGATTCAGTTCGTTATTGTAGATTGATCTATAAACTAGAGAAATGTCATAATTGGTCAAATAAACTGTTGGTTAGAACACATTTGTTTATCATAAGAAGAAAGAGCATGATGTCTAAACAAGGCTAAAGCTGACTGGTGTGTCCCACAGGGTTCAGTGCTGGGACCGGTATTAATTCTATTTTTTGACTTACCAGACAGAATATCTTCAAAATGTAAAAAAAAAAAAAAAAAAAAAAAACTTTGCAGATCGTACTAAAATGTTGACCATATGCATTTACACGTTGATAAAAATGAACTAATGGAGCTGCCAAGACAAATAAAACGCGAGGAATGATCAGCTTAGCATTTTCACGTTAAGGGCTCCTTAGTTGTGTACAAAACATTCTCTTGCCCACATATTTAATAATGTGTGCAAGTACGATTACCATTTTTAGAAACTTTTTTTTTTAAATTGCAAAAAGTTAAAAGGCATGCAACAAATTTGCATTCGAGGGCAAGACAAGATCTGAGATTTTGGCTACATGGTGCTTTTCTTTCTGTATAATCCAGCATATAGGTGTCTTGGTGTTGAGGACCAGCAGCTGGAGGAGGACAAGGACTTGCCCACATTTCACATAGCTGCAGGAGATGGTTACTTTCAAGAGGTGGAGAGGGAGAGGATGTCTGCCCAAGTGGTTGTCATCTTGAAGATGGTTCTCTGGTGTGGTGGATATGGTCACACAATTGAACAGATTTATTTTTTTTTTTTAATGATCAACACTGAGGCACCTGCACGCTTGTTCATGCAGAGAATCAGAATCCAATTTATTGCCAAGTAAGTTCTCATACAAGAAATTTGATCTGGTGTCATTGGTGCATTAACAATAAAAAGACAAAACAGGCCACATGGCCAAAATGTGGTAGCTGATGTTCCCCAACAATGCAATTACACCTCATATAGATCTCAAGTAACTGTTTGTTTGCCACACTGTCATCACTGTCATGGGGTATCTATGGAGCCCACGAAGAGACCTAGTACCAAAAACATCCAGTAATTGCACTGTTTGGTTGGCACCCAGATCTTGAACTCTGACAGGAAAGTTAACTTTTTCTCAATATGGTTACTGGTGATTCTTCATGCCCAGTTGGTCTCACTTTCCTTCGTTGGACTAATCACAGAGCTACACGTTTCAGGTGATCAGCAGTCTTGACCCTCTGTGCCCACGTTCACTGGTGTAAAGTAAAAATATGACTTCATCCTCTAATCATAGCCACTGAAGCCCGGAAGTCCTTCATTTGTTGTTGTCATCTTGGCGGTTTCCCTCGCCAGTTTTTGATGATGGCCTGTTTTTGTCTTATTTACGAAATTGTCTTTTTTTTTTTTTTTTCCACGACTAATTCACCTGAACCACCAAGACAACACAACACTTCAACTCAACTCTGAAAACTTTCTTCTGCTGCAGATGGTCGATACTAACGCCACAAACTAACTTTCAGCTCTCACCTTTAATACAGGAAAAAGGTCTGTGGTCACCCAATACCATACAAATGTTCCAGCCATGGGCAGCACGATGGCTTAGTGGTTAGCACTGTTGCCTCACAGCGAGAAGGTTGTGGGTTCAATTCCCGTGACCTTTCTGTGTGGAGTTTGCATGTTCTCCCCGTGTTTGCGTGGGTTTCCTCCGGGTGCTCCGGTTTCCTCCCACATCCAAAGACATGCGGGTTAGGTGGATTGGAATCTTTAAAAATTGTCCGTAGGTGTGTGTGTGTGGGTGTGTCTGTGTTTGTTTGTCTATTTGTGGCCCTGCAACAGACCTGTCCTTGGTGTACCCCACCTCGCGCTCTATGACTGCTGGGATAGGCTCCAGCCCCCCGCGACCCTTAACTGGACTAAGCGGTAGAAGATGGATGGATGGATGGATGTTCCAGCCACCTTAAGCTTGGTGGTGGTTTGGTGTTTTTCCACATTTTTTCACTCACTCTTCAAAACTGCACTTTGAGTACTCTGGCTTTCCTCCTCTAAACTGGGTTGTTTGTTTCTTACAATATTCCCAGACTCCTCTGGCCATATGGAACGCTCACTGGCTGGACAGTATGGAATGGACAGGGAAAAAAAAAAAAAAAGGTCACAACATCCACACAGTAATGTGCAAAAGTTTTAGGCACCAAATAATATAAATACTTCAGTACCTCCCCCCAAAATCTGTTGGATTAATGGTTAAATAGTTCCGCTTGCTACAAAAATTAAATAAATCCCCCCCCCCCCATTAAATATTTAATTAAATGAAATTAAACAGAATTAAAGGTGCATACATTTTACTTTTTTTATTAATAAATATGGAATATTTAAGATCTTAAAGTTAAACATCCCAAAAAGCAAAACACACGAGGCAAAAGCATGAAAGCCTGTGAAATAAAACACCAGCAGATCTCGCACATCTTGTTAATATTTAATGAGTCAATCTCCAAAACCGTTGCAGCAATAATCCAGAGGGTGTGACCCCTGCAGCTGAAAGGTCGTGTACATTATCCAGTGGGAAATTTCAGTTACATCTTCACTGACCGGCGCTGGCATATTTTTTTTTTTGCTCAACACAAAGCGTGAACTTTCTGTAATGTCCAAACACAAACAGGATACGTCAGCGGACAAATACTGCACACGGACTGGAAGACTTGCAGGACGAAACCGTAAAACTGATTGGAAATTAAATCCAGCTGTTGCTTCAGAAGGACAAACGTGACATTCATTGTTTGTCTTTTAGCCCTTCACCAACCTTAATTAACAAATGAAAAAGATCCCAAGTCAGAAGACATTGTTAGTGGCAGATTCAGAGGAGCGGGAGAGTGTAATATGTCAAACTGGAGCAGACATTCAGGTTTCGTATCAGCCTGAACAGGAAGTTCCGATATCCCAGGAGAGAGAAAACAAAGATCTTTATTCAGTGTAAAATATCATGATTCTTGTTATCACACACTCTGCAAAAACTCAAAATCTTACCGAGTAAATGAGTCTAATTTTGTAGTTAAAATATATCATTGCACTTAATATAAGAAAAATCAATTAACTGGGAAAATTTCAATAGGACATATGTGTAAGTAATGTCTTAAGTTGATAATGTCTTAAAAATCTTCAGTGCCACAACACCAATAAATGCACCTGCATCAGTTCAACAACAGGTTGGTGCACCAGAATAAGCTTTGCAAATTGCAATGATGCTTGCAAACACAAAGAACTTGAATATATAATCTACAGCACATTTAACAATTTATTTGATAATGTGTCTGCTCTACGTTCACACAACTCAAACACACTGAAACCTGGAAATGCTTTGCAAAGCTCCACAACACAACGGAAGTAGTATCAACATATAGTACTGTTCAGAATAATAGTAGTGCTATGTGACTAAAAAGATTAATCCAGGTTTTGAGTATATTTCTTATTGTTACATGAGAAACAAGGTACCAGTAGATTCTCACAAATCCAGCAAGACCAAGCATTCATGATATGCACACTCTTAAGGCGATGAAATTGGGCTATTAGTAAAAAAGTAGAAAAGGGGGTGTTCACAATAATAGTAGTGTGGCATTCAGTCAGTGAGTTCGTCAATTTTTTGGAACAAACAGGTGTGAATCAGGTGTCCCCTATTTAAGGATGAAGCCAGCACCTGTTGAACATGCTTTTCTCTTTGAAAGCCTGAGGAAAATGGGACGTTCAAGACATTGTTCAGAAGAACAGCGTAGTTTGATTAAAAAGTTGATTGGAGAGGGGAAAACGTTTACGCAGGTGCAAAAAATTATAGGCTGTTCATCTACAATGACCTCCAATGCTTTAAAACCAGAGACGTGTGGAAGAAAACGGAAAACAACCATCAAAATGGATAGAAGAATAACCAGAATGGCAAAGGCTCACCCACTGATCAGCTCCAGGATGATCAAAGACAGTCTGGAGTTACCTGTAAGTGCTGTGACAGTTAGAAGACGCCTGTGTGAAGCTAATTTATTTGCAAGAATCCCCCGCAAAGTCCCTCTGTTAAATAAAAGACGTGCAGAAGAGGTTACAATTTGCCAAAGAACACATCAACTGGCTTAAAGAGAAATGGAGGAATATTTTGTGGACTGATGAGAGTAAAATTGTTCTTTTTGGGTCCAAGGGCTGCAGACAGTTTGTGAGAGGTCATGTTGCCTTATGCTGAAGAGGACATGCCCTTGAAATGGGTGTTTCAACAAGACAATGACCCGAAGCACACTAGTAAATGAGCAAAATCTTGGTTCCAAACCAACAAAATGAATGCCTTGTAGATGTGAAGAAATCATGAAAAACTGTGGTTATACAACTAAATACTAGTTTAGTGATTCACAGGATTGCTAAAAAAGCAGTTTGAACATAACTGTTTTGAGTTTGTAGCGTCAACAGCAGATGCTACTATTATTGTGAACACCCCCTTTTCTACTTTTTTTTTTTTTTTTTTTACTAATAGCCCAATTTCATAGCCTTAAGACTGTGCATATCATGAATGCTTGGTCTTGTTGGATTTGTGAGAATCTACTGGTACCTTGTTTCCCATGTAACAATAAGAAATATACTGAAAACCTGGATTAATCTTTTTAGTCACATAGCACTACTATTATTCTAAACACTACTGTATAAAGAGGTTTCTGCCCAGAAGACTTTAACGGACTTCTACTGTTCATCACACTGCAAATAACTAACAATATGCAAAAACAGTCGCATGTCTTAATTTGTTGTCTTACTTTTTTATTTGTTACAAGTTGAAAACACCTCATGTTGAAATAGGTGAAAATTCACTTGTTCTTCAGTTTTTTTGAAATCATCGTACAAAACTCATTTTAAGCTTTGTGTTAGGAGTAGTAAGTGTTGCAGCTTTTACAAATAAAATCAGCTTAGAAGTCTTAAGGGGAGTAAAAAAAAAACAAACAAAAAAAAACAACAAAAACAAAATAGCTTCCTCTCATGTGTGGCAAAATGTGATGTTTCCAAACCTCTCTCTCACTTTTTAAAGATGTATTAGCTAAAATAAGTCGCTATATCTTCCTGAAATTATGTGTTTTGGGTGATTGCATAAGTGTAATTAGATAGTTGGAGTAGAAATTTGACAAATTATAGTTGGTAAGATTTTGCATTTTTGCAGCAGAAAGTTAAACTCTACAGAATTTTGGTCCGATATTCAAGGCGAGGGTCAGCACAGAATTCAGTTGTCTAGCTGATATTATTCACTGTAAAATACGGTGATTCTTGTTACTGCGCAGCGGCAAGCTAACAGCTATACACGTTTGGATGGTTTTCCTTTCCTGTCAGCGCTAATCACATCTTTTGGATTTGTCAAATTAAAAACCCAGCTAAAGACAGGACCCACTTAGCAACGATAAATCGTGGCTTGATGCCAAACTTTAGTATGAACATTGACTTTATAAAAGTGTCCAAGTTTGTAAGACTGATGTGCTCCATCGTCAAGCGTCCTGATTAGCATCCAGATGCGATACTTTGGATGAGCTCAAGAAGCGCCAAATTATTAAGGCCAATTTAGCTTACTCCGTATCTGCAACTCCATAGCCTTGCAGAGCCCTCTACGTCAATGCAAACCTCCTCCGAGCCCCTCTCTGTAGCCTGACATGCACCTCCCAAAAATTGTAGCTACTTGTCGAGACGAGTGAGATCACATGGGGACCACGCGGGCTGTGATTGGTCTGCTAAGTACATTATTTCCGGAATCTCACTTTTCCAGTTTCACAAGGAGAGCAGGCCAGCCTTCACGAAAACATCACGCCCCCTGCTGTTCTGGCGGTAATTGCATTGTGACACACACCAATCCCGACGGACAGCTTCAAAAGGTTCACGACTGCATCGAAGCGATTGCGTGGCCACAGAGTAACCGAGTAGCAGAAGCATAAAAAGGCTTTTAGTCTTTGAAAGCATCGCCTTTGGGTAACGCAAGTTTGAAATGACTGCGATAAACGCTACTCGTTAATCGTTACTTATCTCTACAGAATATCCGCGGGAACGTGGGACAAACTCGTATGATCCACTGAGACGTCTCCTCAGAATTTCGGTCGCGGCCCCTAAAAGCTTTCGCTGTTCCTCTGAGTGGCATAGCATTTCCACTGCAGGAAAAAAGTTACAAAGCTGAGAAGCCACAACAAAATAATAAATAAAACAAATATAGGCGAGTGAGATCCCGATCTTTCATCATCCACATTGTCCATCTGCCATTTTTCTGAAGTTGGAATTCTCAAACAGTTCCCAAAAACCTGTGGATCCAAACTTGCTAACTAGGGTAAAGCCTTGGAAGATGTTCCAGTCGTCTCTGTGTTTTCAAGTACATCTTTGCACATGGCTAACAGGTGTCTTCTGCATCAACACATGAATTCACTTGAGATTCACAGTTTTGGTTTGAACTAATAAAGTCAAATTTTCTTCCAGGAGTCCATTGTTAGATCGGTTTATTTTCCCTTTTCCCTGTTGAGAGTCTGCTCTTCCTGTTTGTCTCCACCTTGTATCAGTGTTGTTCCTGAAAGGCCAACCACCCCCCCCCCCCCCCCAAAAAAAACAAAACAAAACAGAAAAGCACATTTATGCATCAGGGATGAAGCGTTTGTGTAACAATTATGACATGAGAGAAACAGTCAAAAGATACGAACGTCTTGGGTTCTGTCTGACTCCTGGTGGTGAATCCCATTGGCTGAATTTGCACCGTGCACCTGAAAAACAGTTTCAAACAGTTGGTAAGCCGTACCTCGGATGTGAATTCTGTCACATTAAAAGATTTCCCTGATCGCTATTCTGACTAAATACGTTAACACATTCTTTGGAGGCCAGACTGGTTTTCGGTCTTTCTGTTTTACCGGACTCTTCTCGGGATGCCAGCGCATGGCCTGGACCAGCTGGTCGACTTGCTGGTTGTGTTCTAAGGCGTTCCTCAGGGTGTCCTCAGTGCTGAGAAGCCGTTGACGCAGCCGGTTCACCTCCGAGTCAAGGGCCGATGGATCCAGCATGGAGTACCTTCGATGGTCCGGAGAAGCGCGCTCCCGGCCCTGGAAGACAAAGACAGGAAGTCAGAAACCAAAACACACACTTACAGTAGTGTTCAGAATAATAGTAGTGCTATGTGACTAAAAAGATTAATCCAGGTTTTGAGTACATTTCTTATTGTTACATGGGAAACAAGGTACCAGTAGATTCTCACAAATCCAACAAGACCAAGCATTCATAATATGCACAATCTTAAGGCTATGAAATTGGGCTATTAGTAAAAAAAGTAGAAAAGGGGGTGCTCACAATAATAGTAGCATCTGCTGTTGACGCTACAAATTCAAAACTATTATGTTCAAACTGCTTTTTTAGCAATCCTGTGAATCACTAAACTAGTATTTAGTTGTATAACCACAGTTTTTCATGATTTCTTCACGTCTGCGAGGCATTCATTTTGTTGGTTTGGAACCAAGATTTTGCTTGATTACTAGTGTGCTTGGGGTCATTGTCTTGTTGAAACACCCATTTCAAGGGCATGTCCTCTTCAGCATAAGGCAACATGACCTCTTCAAGTATTTTGACATATCCAAACTGATCCATGATACCTGGTATGCGATATATAGGCCCAACACCATAGTAGGAGAAACATGCCCATATCATGATGCTTGCACCACCATGCTTCACTGTCTTCACTGTGAACTGTGGCTTGAATTCAGATTTTGGGGGTCATCTCACAAACTGTCTGCGGCACTTGGACCCAAAAAGAACAATTTTACTCTCATCAGTCCACAAATATTCCTCCATTTCTTTTTAGGCCAGTTGATGTGTTCTTTGGCAAATTGTAACCTCTTCTGCACGTCTTTTATTTAACAGAGGGACTTTGCGGGGGATTCTTGCAAATAAATTAGCTTCACACAGGCGTCTTCTAACTGTCACAGCACTTACAGGTAACTCCAGACTGTCTTTGATCATCCTGGAGCTGATCAATGGGTGAGCCTTTGCCATTCTGGTTATTCTTCTATCCATTTTTGATGGTTGTTTTCCATTTTGTTCCACACGTCTGTTTTTTTTTGTCCATTTTAAAACATTGGAGATGATTGTAGATGAACAGCCTATAATTTTTTTTGCACCTGCGTATAAGTTTTCCCCTCTCCAATCAACCTTTTAATCAAACTACGCTGTTCTTCTGAACAATGTCTTGAACGTCCCATGTTCCTCAGGCTTTCAAAGAGAAAAGCATGTTCAACAGGTGCTGGCTTCATCCTTACATAGGGGACATCTGATTCACACCTGTTTGTTCCACAAAATTGATGAACTCACTGACTGAATGCCACACTACTATTATTGTGAATACTACTTTTTTTTTTACTAATAGCCCAATTTCATCGCCTTAAGAGTGTGCATATCATGAATGCTTGGTCTTGTTGGATTTGTGAGAATCTACTGAATCTACTGGTATCTTGTTTCCCAAGTAACAATAAGAAATATACTCAAAACCTGGATTCATCTTTTTAGTCACATAGCACTACTGTATACCATGAAGATCTCAAAGCCTGAATATTATACTGTATTTTCCAGAGTATAAATTGCACCTTTTTTCTGGATTATCCAAAACATCCTACAGTTTCCAGGGAATCAATCAATCAATCAATCAACTTGTTTCTTATATAGCGCCAAATCACAACAAACAGTTGCCCCAAGGCGCTCAATGATAGGCGCGGAATGATAAATTCTCCATAATCAAAATACCCTGTTCAATAAAGGTGATGATCCTTGAAGAGTTTTGGCAAACTGGTTCATGCTCAAATTTGCAGTGGTCTAATTTGGGATGTCCAGTGAAAATTTAGTGAAAATCCGATTAATGTTGTTCAAATTATCTTGGGCACAAGAATCAATATTCTGTCGAGTAAAGTGGGGAGTCCTTAGAGTCTATTTCCTGTGTTTTGTCTCTGGATATGCCTCAAAAATGCAAATCCAGACCCAACTGTAAACTGTAGATTAAACGTTTGTCATTTGTTTTTTTTTTTTTTTAGATCTGCTCCAAAAATATGAGGATTTCTATTTGAATGTAAATTTAACAGTGTCTTCCAGATTTGTGAGGTCAGTATTTTTTGGGGGGGGGGTGGGGGGGTGGATTCTGGGTCTCACCAGAAGCAGCAGCTTTTCTCTCAGCGTCTTGATGTCCTCCTGGAGTTTCTGCTCTTTGACCTTCCACTCGGCCTTGTGCACGTCTCGGCTCAGGTCTTTCTCCAGGTCACGCGAATGCCGATGGGACTCCAGCAGCAGCACCCTGAGCTCGTTCAGACTCCTGCCGCATCAAAAAGACAGCAGAGACACCTGAAGGGACCGCCCACCCATAGCCAGGTCCATAAGTATTTGGACAACCACAACGTAGTGAAAAAACAGTCAAGATGTTCTTGTTAGTGCTGATTTTCACCTTCAAGCATTGGGCTCGAGACCAGAGGATCCTTGGTTCAAATCTCAGCCTGACCGGAAAATCACGAAGAGCCTTGGGAAGGTCCTTAATCCCCAGTTGCTCCTGGTGTGCAGTGACTGCCTTGCATGGCAGCACCCTGACACTGGTGTGTGAGTGCATTTGTGTGAATGTGAGGCATCATTGTAAAGCGCTTTGAGCATCTGATGCAGATGGAAAAGCGCTATATAAATGCAGTCCATTTACCAATCATTAAGAAATAAAACCACTTTGGTGCAGTATGGTATATCTAGCTGGAGGCGGGAAGTCTCAAAACTATGTGACTGTGCAAGTTGATTAGGTGAGGGAAGCCACCAAGACACCCATTTATTATCCATTAATTTAATTTTCTATAATTTAATTCCTCGCTCTTATTAAGTCGTGTATGGGGGCGGGGGGTGATAAATCCTTTGTGGCACATCACTGTGTGTCATCACCTCTCTTTCTTCAGCAGCTCCTGGCTGATGCTGACCAGCTGCCCAGAGGCATCATGGGACTTCTTGGTCAGAGACTCCAGCTCCGTCTCCAGACGCATGTTCTCCCGACTCAATGCTTCCGCTTTCTTCTCCCACAAACGAATTTTAGCCTCCAGTGCTGGTGGGCAAAACGGAAGAAAGCAAAATTACCAGACTGTGAATTCTAACAATTTTAAATGAGAGGAATCAGATATTTTGAACCCTCAAACACTGCAGGTCACCCACACAGAACAGCTTGATTTGAGAGACACACACACACACACACACACACACACACACACACACACACACACACACACACACACACACACACACACACACACACACACACACACACACACACACACACACACACAGAAAACCCAATTAATACAGAAAACAAAGCCTGAAAAAAAACAATACTTGGTGTTCTAAGACTTTAAAGCTACAGTGTGTAGAATTTAGTGTCATCTAGTGGTGAGGTTGCAAACTGCACTGCAGACAGTGTCAATTCCTCTTCTTTTTTCTTCAGTCTTCTGGCTGCACAAGAAAATGCAAAAGCTGGGGTAAGAACAGCTATTCTGTGTAACTGTGGCGGTGCAACATAGCGCCTGCCACTAGAGGGCCCCGCTCCCATGTACATATCAAGCACTCACTCTAAATCTGACACACTGTAGCTTTAAGTGTGGTTTCGTCTCAACCTCTGGAACAGCGCAATTATAATGAACAACCCCAACACGCAGAAAGCAGCGCGTGGAAATAACTTACCGCTGGTCTGCGATCTATGTGCTTCAACCTGGGAAGTCAGAGTAGAAACCTCTTTTTCTCTTTTCAGCAACCTCTCCATTGTTTCTGCAGCAAACAAAGAGAACGCTGCTCACCACTGAAGGTCAAAAACACACCCACACCGCGCCTTCAAACGCCACAGTAGCAGAAGAGGTTTTACACTCTGAATACAAGCTCGTCTTACCACATCTTTCTGAGACACGAAGGCTTAGCTACATAGCAGCACGAGAGTTAGATACATAGCTGTTAAATAGCTATGTAAGCTTTCTCGCTAATGTCTCAGTATCAAAAGATATCTTAAATAAATTAATGAGGCTTAACGTTAACTATTGTCTGCACGCGGAAACTTTATGGGCACGGGCAAAATGGAGCAATACTGCTGGAAATTGCAACTGGGCAGTGTCACCAAAGTTCAAGCAAGACACATCCCAAAAGAAAAGGACTCAAAAGAAGGTTGTTAGCAATTTTAATTGTCGCAAAGTATTTAATCACAACACAGTCCAAGTTTGTCAGCACAGTTGGCTACGCTTCATAATTTTTACATTATTACGACTTCTTTGACCGTCGCCATGATTTACATACGTAACTGGAACATAAACTATATTTATGTTTCAGTATACGCAATGAGCAGCTAACAGAGTGACATTAGCGGGGAACTTTTTGCCAGGAAAAAAGTACAATAGCCATTAGCGGATTTTAGCATGACGGCCGCTTAGCTTCAACCACTTTTAGATTCTGCTGCAGGATTGCACAGGAGTTCACGTGGGCGCAAAAAGAGATTCTTTTTGCCATTTCAGTTGGACTTTAGAAACATAATGTGCAATCAAATCAGACATAAATCTTTTTCCAGCAAAATAAAATCTAACTAAACGGTTTGTTCAGACAAAAATGGGGTTAATAGTTAGATAACAGAAATGTGATACCTTCAATGTTCTGTTTGAGCTTCATCTTTTCATCTGAAATTTCATTGTCTTCTATAACCTAAAAAGAGATTAAATTTAAAACAAAACAAAAAAGAAGTTCAGCACTTCAATCAGGCAACTGATGACATAACTCTGAAATCCTGTAACTGTAACTCTGAAATCAACCAGGAGGGCATTGGTTCGCCTGCTTTCAGACCAAATCATACTGTAATTTAAGCAAAGTTTGCTTTTTCTTTTAGTCCTCCTGCTCCTCTGTGTCCTTTGTCCCATTCCTACCAAACCTGGTATGTGGATGAAGGTTGACCCTGGAACTGGAGTTTTGGCCAAGAATTAGGATTTTTTTTTTTTGTTGTTGTTTTTTGGATTTGGACCAAACTTGCCACACATGAGGATGGATTCTGAAATTACCACAGTTAGGTCAGCCAAAAGGTCGGGTTTAGGTCATGGTCACAGGGGTCACAAGTCAGACTTCCACCAGCCAATGAATTTTACTGTTTACCTTCACCCCAAATATCTGTTAACCCTTAGAGTCTACATGTCTGAGGGTAACACTGCCCCATTTTAAAATAATATCTTTCCATATTTTAAGAAAGCTGAAAACTTGTAAAATTTTAGCATGAGCGCTGCACGTGCCCATTTACAGTATAACTGTTTAGTTCTAGTCTGTATATAACAAAGAATAGAGTCTAGAGAGTAAAGTGTCTGTTTCTCCCAATTTTTTACAAAATATAGGACGACAAAAAAAAAAAAAGAAAAAGCCAAACGTTATATTGTTCAAGCAACCAACCAACATATGTCAAGATGCCATCACTTGGATTGGCAGGGCCGCTAGCCCTAAGCTTCACTAAAAGACCCAGAATTTAGATACAGTTGAGACCGCGGCACGCTCCGTTTCCTAAGAAAATTAATTTAAAAGAGTAAAAAGCATAGTAACATAATATGCCAGTATGCTAGCCATACAAAAGGGAAAATAAGTGCATCTTAAGTCTGGACTTAAGTCTCTACAGAATCTGACTGTTTTATTGATGCAGGGAGATCATTCCACAGAACAGGGCCATGATAAGAGAAAGCTCTGTGACCTGCAGACTTTTTATTCACCGTAGGGACACAAAGTAGTCCTGCACCCTGAGAATGCAAAGCCCAGGCCAGTATGTCGGGTTTAATTAGGTCAGCTAGGTAGGGAGGTGCCAGTCCGTGAACAACTTTATAGGTTAGTAGCAGAACCTTGAAGTCTGATCTCACTGGAACAGGAAGCCAGTGAAGAGATGCCAAAATGGGTGTAATGTGGTCAGACTTTCTGCTTCCTGTCAAAAGTCTGGCAGCAGCATTTTGAACCAATTGGATAAAGTGGTAAACGAGAAAATAGAACGTTGTAGTAATCCAATCTAGAAGAGTCGCATGAATCAGGGTCTCAGCATCAACCATAGACAGGATGGGATGAATCTTTGCTATATTTCGCAGGTGGAAAAAAGCAGTCCTTGTACTATTTCTAATGTGGAGCTCAAAGGACAACGTAGGATCAAAAATTACCCCAAGGTTCCTCACGTTGTCAGTGTGATGTATGACACACGAGCCTAGGCTAAGTGTTAGCTGGTCAAATTAGCTGTATTAGCTGTGGGCTACCACACTGTAAAAAAAATAGTTGAGAATACTTTAAATTTGCAGGCAACAGTCTACACTAAGACTTTTATGTTGTGCCGATGATGAAATATATGTTATACTCGTATAGTTCATCATCGGCACAACTTAAAAGTCTTAGTGCAGACTGTTGCCTGCAAATTTGAAGTATTCTCAACTATTTATTTATTTATTTTTTTTTTTTTTACAGTGCACAGGGTTCAGAGTTGGGCCCAAAATTATTTATTTTATACATTAATGATTTATGTAAAGTCTCAGATCTGGTTAAACTGTGCTCTTTGCAGATGACACAAACCTGTTTTGCTCAGGGGAAAATCTGCAACAATTATTATTTGATTTAGGAACAAATGATAAAGTTAAAGAGATGGTTTGATATTATATTGATATCATTAACAAATTATCATTAAATTTGTCTAAAACTAAATTGATGTTATTTGGAAATTATAAAAAAGACATCCAAATTCAGTTAAATATACATGGGGTAAACATAGAGTGTGTCAAAGAGAATAAGTTTTTAGGTGTCATTATTGATGAACTAATTAATTGGAAAGGTCATATTCAGCATATTCAAATGAAGGTATCAAAAAGTATTGCAGTATTAAATAAAGCAAAGCATGTTCTTGATTGCAGAGCACTACATACTCTCTATTGTTCATTGGTTGTACCCTACTTGACTTATTGCGCTGAAGTTTGGGGCAACAATTACAAAACTACATTGAAACCATTCTTCATTCTTCAAAAAAGAGCATTAAGGACAATTCATAATGCAGGTTATCGAGACCACACCAACCCACTGTTCATTAAATCTCAAATATTAAAACTTAATGATATGATTTCATTCAAGAATGTTCAATTAATTCACAAAGTGAAAAATAAAGAAGTGCCATTTAGAATTCAAGAATATTTTACTGAGAGAGAAGGAAAATATAATTTACGGGGCTTGTATCATTTTAAAATTGCTGGCGCTCGGACGACCAGGAAAGGTTTCTATGTCTCCATGTGTGGCCCTAGATTATGGAATAACCTGACGGATGAACTCAAATGATGTCCAAATATCAATCAGTTTAAAAATCAATATAAAAAAATGTTTTCAAGATATGTATCTAATGAAGTACGATGAGTTTTGTGTTGTCAGTTGTAATTGTGAACTTCAGTAACATTCATTTGTGTGTATGTATATCTATGTATATGTATATATATGTACACTCAACAAAAATATAAATGCAACACTTTTGGTTTTGCTCCCATTTTGTATGAGATGAACTCAAAGATCTAAAACTTTTTCCACATACACAATATCACCATTTCCCTCAAATATTGTTCACAAACCAGTCTAAATCTGTGATAGTGAGCACTTCTCCTTTGCTGAGATAATCCATCCCACCTTACAGGTGTGCCATATCAAGATGCTGATTAGACACCATGAGTAGTGCACAGGTGTGCCTCAGACTGCCCACAATAAAAGGCCACTCTGAAAGGTGCAGTTTTGTTTTATTGGGGGGGGATACCAGTCAGTATCTGGTGTGACCACCATTTGCCTCACGCAGTGCAACACATCTCCTTCGCATAGAGTTGATCAGGTTGTCAATTGTGGCCTGTGGAATGTTGGTCCACTCCTCTTCAATGGCTGTGCGAAGTTGCTGGATATTGGCAGGAACTGGTACACACTGGTATACGCCGGTCCAGAGCATCCCAAACATGCTCAATGGGTGACATGTCCGGTGAGTATGCCGGCCATGCAAGAACTGGGACATTTTCAGCTTCCAAGAATTGTGTACAGATCCTTGCAACATGGGACCGTGCATTATCCTGCTGCAACATGAGGTGATGTTCTTGGATGTATGACACAACAATAAGCCTCAGGATCTCGTCACAGTATCTCTGTGCATTCAAAATGCCATCAATAAAATGCACCTGTGTTCTTCGTCCATAACAGTCATTTTTGATCAGGATATGTCATTCAATGCGCATATTAAACAAATATGTAGGACTGCTTTTATGCATTTGTGCAATATCTCTAAAATTAGAAAGGTCTTGTCTCAGAGTGACGCTGAAAAACTAATTCATGCATTTATTTCCTCTAGGCTGGACTATTGTAATTCATTATTATCAGGTTGTCCTAAAAGTTCCCTGAAAAGCCTTCAGTTAATTCAAAATGCTACAGCTAGAGTACTGACAGGGACTAGAAGGAGAGAGTATATCTCACCCATATTGGCCTCTCTTCATTGGCTTCCTGTTAATTCTAGAATAGAATTTAAAATTCTTCTTCTTACTTATAAGGTTTTGAATAATCAGGTCCCATCTTATCTTAGGGACCTCATAGTACCATATCACCCCAATAGAGCGCTTCGCTCTCAGACTGCAGGCTTACTTGTAGTTCCTAGGGTTTGTAAGAGTAGAATGGGAGGCAGAGCCTTCAGCTTTCAGGCTCCTCTCCTCTGGAACCAGCTCCCAATTCGGATCAGGGAGACAGACACCCTCTCTACTTTTAAGATTAGGCTTAAAACTTTCCTTTTTGCTAAAGCTTATAGTTAGGGCTGGATCAGGTGACCCTGAACCATCCCTTAGTTATGCTGCTATAGACATAGACTATAAAGTGTTTCTTTCTCTTTTTGCTCTGTATGCACCACTCTGCATTTAATCATTAGTGATTGATCTCTGCTCCCCTCCACAGCATGTCTTTTTCCTGGTTCTCTCCCTCAGCCCCAACCAGTCCCAGCAGAAGACTGCCCCTCCCTGAGCCTGGTTCTGCTGGAGGTTTCTTCCTGTTAAAAGGGAGTTTTTCCTTCCCACTGTCGCCAAGTGCTTGCTCACAGGGGGTCATTTTGACAGTTGGGGTTTTTCTGTAATTATTGTATGGCTTTGCCTTGCAATATGAAGCGCCTTGTGGCAACTGTTTGTTGTGATTTGACGCTATATAAATGAAATTGATTTGATTTGATAACAGACGCCTGCCCATACCATAACCCCACCACCACCATGGGCCACTTGATCCACAACATTGACATCAGAAAACCGCTCACCCACACAACGCCACATGAGCTGTCTGCCATCTGCCCTGAACAGTGTGAACCGGGATTCATCCGTGAAGAGAACACCTCTCCAACGTGCCAAACGCCAGCGAATGTGAGCATTTGCCCACTCAAGTCGGTTACGACGACGAACTGGAGTCAGGTCGAGACCCTGATGAGGACGACGAGCATGAGGATGAGCTTCTCTGAGACGGTTTCTGACAGTTTGTGCAGAAATTCTTTGGTTATGCAAACCGATTGTTTCAGCAGCTGTCCGAGTGGCTGGTCTCAGACGATCTTGGAGGTGAACATGCTGGATGTGGAGGTCCTGGGCTGGTGTGGTTACACGTGGTCTGCGGTTGTGAGGCTGGTTGGATGTACTGCCAAATTCTCTGAAACGCCTTTGGAGACGGCTTATGGTAGAGAAATGAACATTCAATACACGAGCAACAGCTCTGGTTGACATTCCTGCTGTCAGCATGCCAATTGCACGCTCCCTCAAATCCTGCGACATCTGTGGCATTGTGCTGTGTGATAAAACTGCATCTTTCAGAGTGGCCTTTTATTTTGGACAGTCTAAGGCACACCTGTGCACTAATCATGGTGTCTAATCAGCATTTTGATATGGCACACCTGTGAGGTGGGATGGATTATCTCAGCAAAGGAGAAGTGCTCACTATCAAAGATTTAGACTGGTTTGTGAACAATATTTGAGGGAAATGGTGATATTGTGTATGTGGAAAAAGTTTTAGATCTTTGAGTTCATCTCATACAAAATGGGAGCAAAATCAAAAGTGTTGCGTTTATAGTTTTGTTGAGTATATGTATGAATGTGTGTGTATATATGTATATATGTGTATATATATGTGTGTGTGTGTGTGTATTTTTGTATGTATGTGTATGTTGGTGTGTGTATACATGTATACTAAATATGTATGTAGATGAAGACACAGTGTTCACTTGATATGTTTATGATGATGGGATTTGAGTTTGTGTTGTTAAATGTGTTTGTAGCATGGCCCAAGCAGAGGGCCACCCCTTAAGGTCTGGTCTGCTTGAGGTTTCTTCCTCAATACATCAGAGGGAGATTTTCCTTACCACTGTCACCTGTGTGCTTGCTCTGGGAGTTGGTAATGTGTATATACTGTATGTATACATGGGGTGGGTGTTTATAAGCTTTGTTTCTGCTCAGCCCCTTTTTGGTCACCCATGTCACTGTGGAATTGTCTTGTGTATCAGTTTTTGTTATTGACGAGTTGTATGCCAAATAAATAAGTTCAAATAAGTTCAAAATTGAGGCCGATGTCGCACTGGACCAAGAACCATCATGTCAGTCTTATCAGAGTTTAAAAGTAGGATGTTTCTAGACATCCACCTTCTCACTGATTGAGAAAATAGAGAAAAGCAAGGGGCCTAAGACAGACCCCTGTGGAACCCCAAATTTCACATCACTAAGGTTAGAGGTAGCGTTATTGTACAAAACACAGTGAGAATGACTGGTCAGGTATGACGTCAACCATGCAAGGACATTCCCAGTAACCCCAAAATGATTCTCCAGCCTATCGAGTAGAATATGATGATCCATGGTATCAAATGCAGGACTAAGATTGTAACAGCACCAGAACCGTAGCGGTGTCCAAATCCATTGCAAGCAGAAGATCATTCACCACTTTAGTGAGAGTCGCCTCTGTGGAATGATATTTTCTAAACGCAGACTGCAGTGGCTCAAAGAGATTATTCTCAGTAAGATAGTCCACGAGCTGCTGTGAAACCATCTTTTCCAGAATTTTAGATCAAAATGATAGATTTGATATCAGCCTGTAGTTTTTCAACACAAGGGTCAAGATTAGATTTCTTAAGTAATGGTTTAATCACTACATATTTGAAATATTTCGGAACAGATCCAGAGGCTAACGAGAGATTAAGAATTTCCAGCACAGTCGGCCCAAAAGTGGACCCTAGGTCCTTAAATGGTTTTGTTGGTATTGGATCAAATAAACAGTTAGTGCTTTATGCAGACATTACGAGTGTGGCATAGTGTGTCATTGTAAAAACCTCGCTCTGATAGAGAATGAATGGCAGCTGGTTGCGTTGCTGCCGTCTCTTTTAACTAATATGACTACAGGGTGATGGGGGCCCCAGCCATGCTTGACAGCATGGTAAACAATGCCTCCGGAGTGCCCTCTGCTGGAAAAACTATGTAATGACAATTTCCAACAGTTAAAATGTTTTTCTACATTGTTAATTGGTAAAATAAATGTTCATATTGGCAAAAGTAATGTCGGTTATTGATGTGTTCCTGAAATGCTCATATCATCTGATATTATCAGTCGGGCTTAAACTGAAACTACATCAATACTAAGACTAGACGTTCACTAAACTTTTACTTATCAATTCTGAGTTACTTTGAAGTAGACATGTACACATATGCAATTTAATGCTGTTTTAACATTCAGTGTGTGTATAGTTACTCTTTTTTTTTTTAAATTCCGCACTGAAGTGACTGATTATTCAACATCTTTTCTCACACTCGCATGCATGCACACCCACGTGCACGCACAGAGGCCTGCTCAGTCACAGGAGTGATTTCTCTCCTGCCACGAGCACGACAGATGGCAGACGGTGAAAGCGTTCACCGGTCTGACCTTAAATGTCATTGTGGGGAAAATAAGTGTTCGAGAGGACAAATGTGCAGCTTCGAAGGGAAGAAAAAAACCCAAAACAAAACAACCTGCCAACTGGGTTGTGCAGTGCAACAACTTTGCATGTGTGCAAAAGATGCAAAACTATACAGAACAGAAGCTTTGCAGCTTCTTCACACAGAGGCCGTGACATGCTTGTGCAGCTACATTGCCCCCTGCAGGCCAGTTTACTGGTAATAGTTGTTTTTAGTTTAAAATCGATTTCTATTGAAGAACTAATTGACTACAAGAGCAGCTTCCGTTCAGACACTCACGTTTGCATCGTGTGAGGTGTAGCGGTCTGCCTGGATGGCCTGGAGCTGGTTTGTCGTCACCCTCAGCTCCTCCTCCAGTTTTTGGATCTCCTCCTGACTCTTTGCCTGGGCCTTCTGCAGAGCCTGGTAGTCCATCATCTTCTTCTCCGACAGCTCCAGCTGCTCTCTCAGCTCCTTGGCACTATGGTCACGCTCCACGTGAAGCTTCTCCACCTCCGCCAGCCTCTGTTCCGCCTTCTGTAGCTTCTCAGCAACCTCCTCCAGGGCCTGTTTGCTGCTTTTGGCCTCGGCGTCAGTCCTCCATGTCTGGCTGCCCTCTGCCAGCTGATCTGTGGCCTCCTGCAGACGGCCGCAGAGGTCCTCGCGCTCCTTGGTCAGAATAGCGGCTTCAATCTTGTGTTTGGCCTTGAGGTTCTCCACCTCCAGTTGGTGCTCCATCTTTAGGCTCTCCAGAGCGGCTCTCAGCTCCTGTGCGTCCTCCTCCTGGCCTGCTGGGGCACCGCGGTCTCTACTCAATGTGACTTTCAGTTCCTCCAATGAGTGCTGATGGTCACTCACCAGAGTGTCAAATTTAGCCTGCAGAGAGTCACAAGTTAAGAAGAATCATCTGCACTCAGACTCAAATACGGTACTTTTTGACATTTTGATACCTTCCAGGTGTCCATCATCTCCATGTTTTCCTTCGTGGCCTGCTGGAGTTTCCGTTTCATGTAATAAATCTCCTGGTTCTGCTTGTCCACCACAGTCTTCAGTGAGTCCACCTCCTGCTGGCTCGCTCGTAACGCTGCTTCATGCTTTCCTTTCATCCCACTGTGGTGTTCCTGGCCCGGCTGGGCGCTGGACCCGGAATCACTTTGCTGCGGCGTCACTGCGTTGTCATCCTCGGGGCCTCTGAGTTGATCCTGGAGGTTCTGGATCTCAGCTCTCCTGAGGCTGAGCTCCTCCTCCAGCTGCACGATGCGACTCTTCTCCTCGACTGTTGTTTGCTGATGGAAAAGAAACCCCAAAAGTTATTCTGGTGAGTTCTGAAGTAGGAAGACATCAAGCTTCCAAAAAAAAAAAATGGATTTAAAGACTGACGTACGATGAGATCAGGAGTCAGGAAAATCAAAGAAAAGAAGAATCAATGAAGATGTTTTCCAAGTTTAGGATCGAAGAAAATGGAGCACAATCCAACAGAATGCAAAGTAGAGGAATAAAAAAAAAATTAAAAACATGGACAACGACAGATTGCTCAAAGTTTTGCTTCTTTTTGAACTTTCTTACATCAAACAAAACAAGACCCAATATTTTCTTTTCACTTCTATCCTGGTTGTTTTTTAATTATTATTATTTTTCAAGCAAAATATAGTTAATTATTGTAGTTTGAAATCAGAGTGAGTCAAGCTCTGCCTGTGTTTAGGAATAATAATTTAATAATTTTTTACTGAGAAGGACACAGATGATTCAGAGCTCATGCAACGCGCATTATTCCTGTTTTAATCCTTTAAATACCACAAACTGTAGGTGGGGAAATTAATGAAAATCTGTAATAAACAAACAAATAAATAAATTGCATGCCTCTGCCAGATAAAATGACAATAACTATATTTAAAATATTTATTCAATTTCACTTTATTTTAAATGGCTCAGTTAATTTTTTTCAAAAAAAATAAACCATTAGCACTATCCAGATCCTGAAAGAAAACAAACAAACCTAATTATTGGATTTTTGTATGCCCCTCCCAGGAAAGATGGCACACACTACATTTAAAATAAAAATAATATTTATTCAGTCTCACTTTATTCTAAATGCCTCTTAAAATGTTGCAAGAATAAACCATTTGCAAATGCAAATCCTGGGGAAAAAACAAATGCATCTGTGCTCCTCAGCACAGCTGCAAAGTCATGTGAGTCATGTGAGAAAAATTCACCAAATCTCTGTGAACTGCAGACTGGAGGTGAGACAACTGGGTTGGAAGAATGAGATGGCAGCTAATTTTTTTTTTTTTGCAATTTTTGTAATATAAAATGATCAAAGAAATACAACTTTTATTTTTCTTCTTTTATGATTAATGACATTATAACTTTGTTTTTACTGCACAAGGAGACATTTCTGAGTTCTTCGTGGAGTGCGATGTCCACAGAGGTGTAGGACCTTCAGGCACTCTGAAAAACGAGCCCACAGTAAGTGACAATTCAGTTACATTTTACTATATTTATACAGTGCCAAATGAATACAAAGCCGCCCCAAAACACTTCACAAAATGTGGTTGTAACATCAGTTGAACCAGCTCAGATGGGCAATAGCCGAAAATACGACTTGTGTGTTTTACATCTAACATATGCATTTTAAATATTTATGCTAATTGTTGTCTTTTATTTTGGTAATCCTTACATGACGTCCTCAGATTGTTAGAAAAATCAGCTCCACTGTAGAAAACTGTTTCCTTCTTTGTTCAGTAATAAATAAATAATAAAATAAGTAGGAATCCAGTAAAAAAAAAAAACAAACAAAAAAGTTTAAGAAGATGATAAATATTTTTAAATGCAGATGAAATTCTAAATAAATAAAAGTCTGCACTTGCACATTAATTGACTTTAATTAAACTTAAAAATGTCTGCTGTGGTCTCTTCAGTTCATTTTTATCATTTCATATCCAAACCATCAATGTGTCGCTGTCCAAATATTCATGCAGGCCTCAGCAGAAGGAGAGAAGAGTCACTGTGACCGTGGAGAAGCAGGCGAGCAGATGAAATAAAGCCAAACATCGTGAGGTTTGGAGGAGGCTCTGAGAGAGGACTTGTTAATTTGGACCGGCTGCAGAGGTCCGTTCACGGCAACACTCAGACCATGTCGTGTGAGAGTGAGAAGTGTGAAAGGAGTCGGTGCAAGGTTAATAATGTTCTTCACAGCGCCTCAAGTCCATCTGAAGTCACACAGGATCAAAGCCAGAACAAAGATTAAGCCTTTTGTCACCTTGGTTCTCTGCTCCAACGTGGAGCCGGCATGGCGTTTGCTTCCTCCCTGTTGGCAAAGAACAACTTAATGGAAGCCATGTTAATCTGCATTTCAGTAGCATTTGTTGTTGCCTGGAAAAATGACGAGACGCTGTTTCTTTTGAAAGATACCGAACCACAAACTGTTGATCTTCATCCATCCAAACTCCTGGGATCAGTTGACTAAAGATTATTTCACAGCTATACAATAAGAGACAAATGTTTTGTGTGCGTGTGTCCCTCTACTGTCCAGACGACACCTCGGAATTGAGTCAAACATGTCACACGTATACTTTGACATACGGGAAGTGACATTGGCTATTCGCCCTATTGAGGTTTCAAATCCCGCAAAATCTTGCAAAGCTTCGAAGAGTTCGCCGCATTGCGAGATGTCACTAACATTGAGAAATTCAATGAGACACTTTGATCAGGCTGCACTTTAATCACTGCACACAGACAACAGCATTAACATCGCAACATAAAACTTTGTATATTGTGCCTAAAACTCTGGTGAATATATTCTATGGGTTTATAGACGATGTTAGTGTTTGTTTTATGTAAACATGCCAGAAGCTCAAGTTGCTTCTCCATTAATTTCAATGGGAATCGCCGTAAAACGTGATCGCTCCCTGTTCATATCTTTTTTTGGGGGGGGGGGACTGAAGTTTGCACTTTAACGTCCTGATTATTGTCCTTTACAGCACTGTTTGTCCAGTTTGTTCCAGAGTAATATATAAAATGTCTGAAATTCAGTTTGCGTTTATTAAATTCCACGCAGGTTAAACGTAGCAGATACCGAATATTTAGAATATTTGTTTTAGCAAGTTTTCAGGGTCTCGTGCAGCAGTCTCTTATTAACATGATGAAAAGCATAAAAAATTACATTTTAGTAGGATAATGTTCATTTGCAATTGTTGTCATGTGGATTCTCTATGTTGTTTTGACTACAGCGACACTCTGCTGCGCAAGGGATTATGGGATATCTCAATAGGGTGAATTGAGTACTTTAGTATTCATAGTAGTAATAGCAACAGTCTCGTCTTGAGGCAGCTGCAGTTGTACCCTAACAGTTCTCTGGAATCCGGGGTAGGTGGGAAGTGATAGTTTTGTTGGTGAAGATGACGTTTTCATTTCAGTCTGAATCAAACCCACTCTGGGGCAGGTAACCAGCTACTACATGATATTTATATACTACGATTACTACCATTAACATCAGTATTACTATCATCACCACAAAGTTTTGGAATTTACCTGAATTGTATCTTTTTTGTGCCTTATTCATTTAGCTCACATTTTTTGTTTTTAACTGTGTATTGTTTCTCCATTATCTATCTATCTGTCATAACTCAGCTATCTTAACTAGTTAACGGGCACAAAAACCCTTTCTCAAAGAGACATTTTTGGACCAGTGTGACTTATACTCCGGTGCAACGTATACTCAGGAAAATACGGCAGTAATCATGTATTGTGTGCGTGCATGAGCCTGTTATCCAGCCTGTTTGTGGTTTTCACTTAATTTAAGCTAGCATGACAATCACCAACAGCAGGCCTCACGTTAAGAAGCACAAAACGAGTTCGCCAAGATTCTCAAGACAGAGGTATACCGAATTTGCAAAGTCCTTTCACCATTTCTTTACCACTTTCGTCATTTCTTTGAACACTGATTTTAATGTTTGTTACAAAGTCCAACACTTTGCTTTATTTATTATCCACTAAAGTGCTTTCTTGACAATATCTTGCTCAAGCATTGGATTTAGAGATAACAGCCCTCCCCCAAAAGATTGCAATATCTTCATTTCATATTTGTACACCCCAAATATTTATGCAAGAACATTTTGACCTTGTTTAAAACGTAACGGTAACTGTACGGATGGCAGCTAGCAAAGACAAATGCAGGATCTGGGCAGCAAACAACTGCCTGCCGTTTGACCTCTGGACCTCTACTGGAGAGATTTTTTCACCAATGTGGAATCAGGGGCACTGCAGCATGTGTTTGATGTGTAATAACAAATATGTACTGCATGGAAACCTCAGGACTTTGGGTCGCCAAATTATTTCTGTGTATTAGAATTATATTGGGGTAATCAAATGTCTGGTTTCATGTAACCATATAGCAATGGCTATAGTGCCACCTGTTGGTGTTACGTGTGAACAAAACATAACTCATTTGGGTGGGAACACTCTTGGATCCCTAAAAGTGATTTTTTATTTTTTTATTCACAGTGATGAAACCTGCATCGTGACCACAGTTTCTTAACCCTGGGGAGCCCAATTTGTGGACATACGCACCGGTCTAATATCTTATGGAAAAGTGCTGATCAATACCTCCAGATCGCCTTTCGTGATGGACTCCTCTTCCACTCTGAACTGCAGATCTTCAACCTTCCTGTAAACAAGTTACAACACAGAAGAATTTCAGGTAATTAGAAACCTTCAATTTTACAGTGTGTATGTGTGCAGGGTGGGGGGTGGAAGCACAACCCTGCTAAACGGCATAAAAGTCTTGAAGTCAGACAATTAAATGGTATTAAAGGAAAAAGAAAAGTCTAAAATAATGAGCTGAATAAAAATATAACATGTCACAGGGTCACAAGCTCGAGAATCTAGTCTCAGGTCAAGACAGAACTGAAGAGTTTAATTAAAGAATAACTGTCCATTTCCTCTTTAAGCCATTGACAAATAAAGAAAAGACAAATATCACATCTTAATTATCTTGTTTTGTTTTTCAAATGATGGAAAGATAATTAAACTGCAAATACGAGAAAACAAAATCTGACAACTTGAGGCCAGAAGATCAAAAACTCAAACCCGTAGAGGCTGCTGTCTTCTGGATGTTTCTAATCACTACTTATGTAATTCAAACTATTGTTGTTTCTAAAAAGGTTCTTCTAAATGATTGGATAAGAATTTTTTTTTTTTCAGGGCCTTTTTGAATTATCGAAAAGGATGTTCTGTTTGTTATTAAACGGTTCTTGTGGACAGAATAGTCCTCCTTGGAAGACAAGAGAAGAAACACGACGCATGATGTCACCTTTTCTCTTCCTCCAGCTGATTGGCTAGTTCCATTTTGTCTTTCTGTGCGCTGGCCAGCACGGCTCGGAGCTGCTGAAGCGCGCTCTCGTTCTCCGTCACGTACTGCGGGAGGAAAAGGTTCACTGTGGTGCTTTTGCTGCTGAACCCGGTTTGCGGTGCAAGTCAGTATGGAGAGCTCCCGTACCTGCACGTGCTGGGTCTTCAGCATGCTCAGCTCCTTCTCCACCTCGCAGATACGGCTGGTGGCCTTGGCCACCTCGGCTCGCTCCAGGTCCCTCTCTGCAAGCAGCTGCTCGATGTGCTGCTGCTTCTCCTTCAGGGCTTCCTGGAGGGCGGTGGTGCCGGAGATCTTCCGGGCGTAGCGCGACGACGTCTCAGTCAGCTGCAAAGGAAAAGATTATTAAGTGGCGGGGAAAAAAAAAAAAAAAAAATCAATGTAGGTTGATATCTGTGCTTGCATTCATTGTGCACTCGCAGAGCAACTTATGGCTGACTTTTTGGTTGATGAGCCAGACTGCTGCAGTCGCTGAGCAGCAGGTAATTTGAGCTAATCCTGTTCAGAATCCATGCAAGCACCTTCCCTGGCACACAGAGCAGAGCAGATCACCATTTCCTTTTCAGAGTGGCACAACAAGTTCTTTCTTGAAGTCCATTCCAGTGACAGGAGAACAGCATCTCCACCCACCTCATATAGGTACTTACGTGCTGCCATCGGGGGGCGCACTACTTGTTTTTTCCTGAATTTTACAAGGTTGTCCAACAAAGACATTTCCGTCTCCACCTCCTTTGTATAGATAAAACAACAAAGCTAGCACCAACGTATTGAAACATGCTGTGTTTGTTTATTTTTATGCTGAAGACGACAGACTGCAGTTATTTTTTTCACGAGTTAGCATCGTGGTTTACTTCTGTGAGGCTTCCCTGTGCTGGTCACATGATGTGAAGAGGAAAAAGGATAGTTCTTTAAAAAAAAAAAAAAAAAAAAGACTTGGAAAAAGCTGCTGCACCATAAGGACGAAATTGTGTTGACCAAGAATGAGCGTTGTGTTCAAAATACTTTGACGCAGAACAGTTGAATTGCTGCCAGAAGACGGGAAAAAGCACGACTCTTGATCGCCCGGGGGACTCCCCGGTGCACTTTGTTGGTTCGGAGCCCACGTCAGAGACACACGTGCAGGCACAAACAGAGCCGGGCCCCCCGCCAGAATCGAGGAGCCAGTTGTTGGTCGTAGGTTTTTCATTTTACGAACAGAGATTATTTGCTTGTTTGTGTTTGTATGTCAGAAATAAACAAGATCATTTTGAGTCATTTTAAATTATAAATGAATTTTATTTGCTACATGATTCGACTTATTGCAAGAACTTTTCTCAGCTGTGTGACCGTCATACTCCTAAAATTGTTGCACTCCTCCATGACGACAGACTTTGAGCCAACGCATGTGAAAGTAACCGTAAACAAACACTAAAAATAATTTTAAAATAAAGCACATTAGCCAGGTGCAGCTACGTGAAAACCATTATTCTAATGCTACAGGAACTGTCTTTGCCAGTTAAAAAAAATGGTTCTTGATGATGCATGCATCCTGGGTTGATTTTTCCTATATACAGGAGGGAGAATTCCAAATGTTCCTGGGAGCTGTCCCTGCCTTCAGCTGCCTTTGAGATCTCGCCAACATTTAGCGGTTTGCAGCAGACCGGAGAATCAGCCCCCAGAACCCTGGTACTGAAGGTGTCTAAGATCCTAGAAGGAGGATCACACAGAACACATTATTAGAAACATCTGACATGAACCCTGGTCACTTTAAATTATTTGGAAATGGAAATGCTCAAATGTTGAAGATAATTTTGAAATATTACCTGAAGCTAAAACTGATATTTTTGCTTCTTAAAAACTTACTTTGGTTCCAGCTTCAGGTGAGTTTGTTGGTTTTATCCTTGAAAGAAACTTTTGCACATCAAGAAGTCTGAGCTAAAAGGACGTAATGCTGTTTTCTGATCAATTGAAAGCTCTGTGAAAGCATTCGTGCTCCACCTGTGAGAATCAGAACTCTTTAGGAGGAGGGGAAAAAAACATCCTCACAATGAGTGTATCTTTATTCAGGCTTTTTGAACAAAAATAAAATAGAATAACCCTGATTACTCCTCACACAGGGAAAACGTTTGGTTGATTCCTCTGAAAGCACCGCTTGAACTCTCTATTCAACATTACATAAAATGTGATTTCTGGAGGTCACGGATTTGTGCTTTGTATCCTCCTGACTCATATTTTGCACTTCATAGCAGCTGGTGAACATACAGAATGAGATGTCGCAGCCTTGCTTCACTTTATCGTCTGACTTCGACATTGTTACACTAAAGATGATTCGCTGTGTTAAGTGTACTACTTGTTTTCTACAGTATCTCTCACCACTAAAGTTGCAAAATTGCAGTGGTAAATCCGTGTTTTAAGAAACCAGGTTTGGACCTGGGAACACTGGCAAATGTTTCAAATGTATTGACTTGAAATCAAAAGTGGTTTCTAATCCAGTCCTTGCATGTTTGTCACACTTGTCTGGCTACAGTGAAAAATATGGATGTCATCTAATTGTCTGCTCCCTAGCTCAGAGATGATTAGGGCTGCCACGACTCGTCGATGAGTCACGACTATGTCGACTATTGAAACCGTCGACAACTAATTTAGTAGTCAACAAGTCATTTGTTTTGAACCTTGAACCAATGAAGTAGTGCTTCGAGCCACTGCTTCGCTGGATCTTTGCTTTGCTCCTCTTCAGAAGCGGCAACTCTACTTCTTTTCCCCTCTCAGAGCCATTAAAATATGTCAATCGTGAGTCACTTTTGTGCGGATTAAAGTGACTAACTGGGACTCCTGTCTTGTTGCCAGAAAAAAACGAGAATTGCCCTCCGTTCCGTTGCTCCAAACTCTGCACCGCCAAGTCAAGTTAGAAAGATAAGAGTCTGCTCGGAATTAATAACTTCAAAGCGAATCGCCGTTTAAATCAAATGACACCTCTTTCCAAATGTTGTAATACAAACAATAAACTGCAATCGATCAAAATGTTTTTTTTTTCCTTCCTTCCAAAATGAGACATCCTGGCTGACGTGCAGCAGCCCAAGACTGTATGGCTGCAGACCTGCAGACTCCAGCAACCAGCTGAGCTCTGCTCAGACGTATGGAGTGACATCCATGCCGTTAATGTCTGAAAGGAAATGCTTTTGACAAAAACTACAGATTTTTTCCATCTATGTCCAGAGATCAAGGATCCAGTGACCAATTTCATATTTATTTACTTTAAAACTCAATAAAATGTTGTTGACATAGAAAACCTGTAAAGGCTACTTGTAGCACACAGAAAATTCACAGGAGTTATCGATAAGGAATCAGATTGATAAGCGGAATCGATATTGATAAATTGCAATAAGCTGCAATTTACATATGATCCGACTACTTGACTAATCTCAAAAATAATCGCTGACTAGTCGACTATCAAAATAGTCGTTTGTGGCAGCTCCAGAGATGATTGAGATGATTTTTGCTGGATTTGGTCATTTAGCACCATCTCTGGGAGTTTAAAAATAACGCAATGCTAAAATACCCTCGGCTGTATGAGCATCGCCTTCTTTATAATATGCAGTTGTTTAATTAATTATTAAGATGCTACTGTCTTACGTACAATTTGTACATGTTCAGTAAAGCCCCTCAATCAATCAGTTATAACATTTACGTTGTAACGGCATCTGCAGGAGGGTGTGTACGTATGTGTACATGAGGTTTTGACAAAACCTAGTTAGCTTTGAGTTAGCGTGCACGCTGACGTCTGCAAAATGTCTTGTGAATCCTTCCAGAGGTGTTATCAGGTTACAAAAACAGCATTTTCCGTTTTAGAAGTGTTCATTTCTCACTAGCTTTTACTTAATATACAACAAAAGTGTTATTTACCCAAAAACAAGGCGAAGTTAGCAGCTAGCGACAACAGGAAGTGACATTACCATGCTAACATCTGTGAGAACATACCATAAAAATAAGAACAAAATGTGACTTTCTAAACTCTTGAAATATGTCAAGGTTAGCCGTCTTTGAACTTGTCCAAGGTCTGTGTCCCAAGGATGTTCCTTGTGAATTTGAAGACTGGCAGTAACAGAACTGGACTTATGCTGAGCACAGATGGACGGATAAAAAGCCTTCGCAATACCCAATGGCTGGATGGATTTTTACAGTAGTAACAGGTTTAGGCAAATTCTTTTTCAGTTTCCTGTGTAAAAACTTTTCAACAATACATTTAATGCATTTCAAAAGCAATTAAGGCCACATTTTGAGCGTGAACTATAATTTAAAAGGTCTTTGTTTTTACAGCTTCCATGGGCCCTCTGGACTTAAGGGCACACACATGTTTGTTAGCTTAATCCACATCTGGATTCTAGAACTGAAATGGTGAAAGTGTGGCATTGACTCAGCGAATTTTTGTGAACATCTTGGCCATTCAAATATCTCCCATCAAAGATGTTGCTGCCAACAGTTAAGGAGATGAGATTCCATCTACCATCTGGCTGCCGACCAACACTTAATATTGATGAGATCCTGTGGTGCTCCTTCACTGGACCGTGCCGCCAGCCGTCCTCCAGGACGTCAGTCTTAAAGACGCGGCGTGTTGAAAAGAGCTGATTTGAGGTTCGTCTACCTGCGCCGTCTGCCCATCACAGCCTGAGAAAATCCAGCGTGGCATTCCAGTAATGCTGAAGTCTGGATCAATGTCGACCAGCACCTGAACGGTTCACCAAGCTAAAGAGGGCAGATACGCTCCTGCAACACAGACTTTATCCGTGCACTAAAACACCTTCCATTATCAGGTCCGTCTGCTGGTCTCAGCTCCTCTTTTTACAGACGCAGTTAAACGCAAACACATTGATCGGGATATTGTGCTGCAGCTTAAAATCAATAAATGTGAGAAACACTGTGCACAACACACTGTATGATCGAAAACGCAACACGATGACTGCAACACAATGTTTCCTGTCAAATCTGGTTTCTGTGCATCGTTAACAGATAGTCTTCATTCACTATTTCACTCAAATCAGATCAACGATTGAGTCAATCAAAGGCGACGCTTCAAGGTCCTGAGGCGGCCTGTGAAACTGGACCTGCTGAGAGTGAGGACAAGCCCTGGACGGTCTCAGTTCTGAAGGAACAGTGTAATATCATAATCAAAAGAAATCTGTCCTACAACAAATAACAAAAACCCAAATGCAGTCCTTCCCTGCTTCTTTGTTGAGTTTTCGTTGGGCGATCGCTCACGTCATTCCGACATTCGTCAATCACCCCTTTAGCTACAACTAGTACTTTAAAAAAAATACACACATTTGCAGTAAGCTGAAATATCATCATGTTTTTTCCATATTGATCAACAGATATGTAGCAGAATATATCATTTAATAACGCTGCCCATTTGAAGAGTGTCCTGATTAATAGGTAAATTCTGCAGAAACTAAAACTGGTCTTTTATTGCATTTTATTTTGGAAAGTGCTTTATTGATTTTATTGACAAGATTAAAAAATGCCCCACAAATAATTATTATTATTGTTGCAGCAGCAGCGTATGACAAGAGCTTTTATTGTGATAAGTCAGTAATGAGGAGGAAAAGCAGACAGCGAGAGCTGGTTATTTAAGTGCAGAGATTCCCCTGGTTTTAAACAAGCAAACATGAATAATTCTTCTGATATTTCAGAAAGTAATTAATTCATAACTTCACAAAAAAGTTTACTTTTTTAACCTGCCATCAGAGCTAGAGTTTCCTGTTTAATGAGCAAGTGCTAAATACAGATACATTGTTGTATCTGACAATTAAGTAAATGATTGTCTGTATCGTTAGCACTGAAAAATGACCACGCCCTACGTCATCACCAGCAATTTGCCGCTGTAGATGACAGAAGTGATGTAATAATGACCGCTGTGGCGGTTTTTCTGACGTTGACGTGAACACAGCATTACACACTCTCGCTGTCTTCTTTTGCTCTGTCTTATCACAGTTATCGATGCAGATTTTATCGTGATACATTATTGCAATTCTGTTATTGTTCAGCTACATATGTCTTTCAAAATGAGGAACAGGATCCTGTTGCTTTAAATGGCTTTCTTGCACGGTCAGAGAAGGTGAGACACTATCTCACAGACGGTGGGCGTGTCCCACAGATGGCAGACTGGCTCAGTGGGTGTGGCTCACAGAACAAGGAGTTGCTCAGATGTGGATTAAAGATATACAAATCTGGGACTTTGTGGACACATGTTATTAAGTACCAGTCATATTTACTCCTAATGGTAGACGCACAATATGACCCTGTAAAGTAGCAGTTAGCCCACGCTTGCTGCGGTGGTTGACGCCATAAACACACGCTGTCAGACCTTCCCTCTGGTGTTAATGCACAGCGACGTCTGCTCTCCCAACAATTTCCACTGGCCTTTGTTTCTCTGCGTAGGCGGCTCCCTCAGCCATTACTGTAACACCAGCTTTTAACAGATTACACCCTGCTCAGAGACGCGACGCCGGGCTTCAACTTACCAACCCAGCTCGACTGGGGCGTCCGCCCACCGAGGACGCCACCGAGCTGACCGAGCTGATGGACGAGCTGCTGGGGCTGTGGGCCAGCGAGGAAACGCCCATGGCCACCCGCTTGCTCTTCTTCACCTTGGCGGGGCTGGTGGAGGGGAAGCCGATGCGGATCACCTTGTGGATGGGCGCAAACAGACCGAACTTGGGAAGACACTGAAAGTATCTAAGAGGAAGAGGAAGTAACAGAACTGCTTTTAAATGATGCCTCTCACAAAATGTGGTTTTAAATCACTTTTATAGGCTGGAACATTTACTGTTGATACTTTCTGCATTTTATTAAGCATCAGGAATGTGATTTTATCGCTGGTTCTTGCCTTTCAAACATGAAGAATTTGTTGCTTTTCCCTTGGCATCAGAAAAAAAAAAGAAGTAACTGCGCCACCCAGAGCTCAGAGAAGGCATTATTCATTCTTTAGTGATGGTCGTCTAAACTGATAATGGAAGCAATCATTCATTCATTCATTGCAACCATAACCAAGTTACTTTAAAACATATTCATCATCTTTATGACATTATTCAGCACCACGGACAGCAGACCTTAAAGAGACCTGAATACTGCTCCTTAATGCTGTTTGAAACAAACAATAAGATTCTCTCAGCAAACAAGCTTCTATTCTGGATTGAAGAGTCAGTCAGTACCATCTGAGGTCTGAGAAACGAATGAACGATGTGCCTTCTGAGATTTCATGTTTTATTTTTAACAATCTCTGTTTCTGTTCCATTCAAACAGGAAGCTGTGACTGGTGAAGGAAGTTAACAGCAGTTGTTGGATGCATGATTTTTCCAATCACAGACACTGAAGCTTCTGATGTAGGTGTCTTGGTGGCTTTCCTCACTTGTCCAATTCACTCATGTTGCATTCGCATACCAGTCACTACAGCAGAATTATGTCACACCCGATCCACTTTCCTCATAGCTTTGCAAGTTGGAAAATAAGCCGGATGCAAAAAAAACAAAAAAAAAACAAAAAAACAAAACAAACTGTAAGCCCATGGTGACTTTGTCACTTTGATGGGTGTTCCTGGGTGTGCACTTCAGCATCTTGGTAAGATGACTTGCAAGTCACTTCAGAGGTGTTATCTAATAGTGTAATCATAATTTCTCCATTGTGAGATCAATAAAGTATATCTCATCTCATCTGGTTACAAAAACAGCGTTTTTAGTTTTGGAAGTGTGATTTCCCTTCCCCCCACAAAATATATGAGGAACATATTATACAGAAATACAGCTGCTTCAGAACATATTCCACCATCTTGGATTAATTTGTTTGTGCGAACAGCCATCTTACATCACGCTACTTATTCACTTGGATTGGCAGTCGCTGCATCACGTCGCTCTGCATTTACATAAAACAAACTTCTGGGCCTGGTTTCATAAAGCAGTCTAATCTTTTAGTCTACTAAATTGAGTCAACCAAGGTTAATCACCCAACATTAGCCGTCTAATCTCTGTTTCACATAGATGGCTAAACTTGTAGATTAGCTGTCTAAAGTTAGTCAACGATTTTCACGGGCATAAGCAGCCAGAGTGAGTGCCGTTGCCAAGAAACACCTCTAATACTCCAGTATTGTTTACTTATGGGTTGGTTGTCTGCTACAACCATGGCCGGCTCTGCCGCAGCAGAGGAGAAGTGGTCCCGGAGAAAGGCCCCTACATTCTCCAAAGAGGATGAAGCTCTCCTTTTGGAGGAATGCAAGCGACATAGGGGTGCTCTTCAGTGTTCCAAAGGAACAACATCAGCCCTAGCTGCCAAAAGATGGACTTGGGAGGAAATCGCAGCATCCCTCAATAGGAAGCTGGACAAATCGCCCGATGTGCAGGATAAGTGCTGAACTAACATCCCTCATGATTCGACACACAGTCAACTTGTAGACATAGATGGAGTCACCAATAACCTGCTGAGAGGTCCCACAGGCCTAAAACCTCAGCGCAATCAAAACCTGAAGAAGGGCTGGCAGGGTGTTGTTTGGTAGTCAATAGCTGGAGCTACCATGTCCACGATGAAGAGGATTGTAAGCGGACGGAAGTGGTATCGCTGTTGAACCTCTGCATCCGTAAACATGTCCAATAGATAATTCCGGTCCCGAAACACCCGGTCCCGCCACAAGGCTCTCCTTCCTTCCTTCCTGCTCCATCAAGTGGTGGTACACGATAGTTGTCATTTTTCAAGTAAGACACTGAAGTTTAAAATAAGATTAGCCTCCGCTGTAGCAGGCTAAGAACTTTAGTTGGCTAACGTGAAACTAGCTGACTAAGCACTTTGTGCAACAACTAATGTCGAAAGATTAGTCGACAAAGTGAGTTTAGTCAACTAAACAAGAGTAGACCACTTTATGAAACTGGGCCCTGGTCTATTTGGCCCCACCTACCCGCTCATCGTGTTGCCTCTGTCACTTGTAGCTAACGTGACTGCGGGGAAACAAACTACAGTTGTCACAACTGTTGATGCTTGGAGTAGCCATCTTGGATTGTGAACTCTGGGTGTGTAGGGTTCAAATGAGTTGACAAGTTAATTTAGATTTCAGGCGGTGTTCCGTAACTTGGAAATTCTCAGTGAGTACAAATGGAATGCACCATGAAACACAAAGAGGAATCTCTTATTTGTTTATTTTTCAACTGATTCACAGCGACATCATGTTTGAAGATGTTTTTTCTTTTTTTGAGCCTAATTTTTAGAATGTCGAATCAAAAAGTTATATATTTACATCTGCCAATGAAGTTTATTTGTTTGTTGGTTAACAGTCTCATGGGCACAGTTCTGCATCCACCGTGAAAAATTTGGACATAAGGTTCAGATAAAGCTAGAATGGAGTGAGTTAATTTTTCAAGGTCATAGCTCAAGTTTCAAGGTCAAGTTCATGAAAAAAGTGTAAATCGCATAATTAGCCATAACTCCAGAACTACTCACCATAGAAACTTCCAATTTGGCTCATATTGTTCATCTTAGGGAGACGCTTTCTGATTGACCTTGACCTTCAAAAGTTCAGTCAAGGTCAAGGTTTACCTGAAATATTAATTTTCTGTATTTAAATCTGATGCGTGGAAGTGGTGTATTCCTACAATACAGTCAGTTCACTTTTCAAGGTGACAGTTCAAATTTCAAGGTCACACAAAACATGAAAATGCATCACCAATTTCGATCCCATTTGAATTTCACCACTCTTAAGTGTCATTTTGGTTGTTAGTTGGAATCTGTAAGTGGAACCACTTGCAGGAGACTGTTGGTTTCATGCAGAACTTTTTCAGAAATGTTTGATCAGACTTGAATTTTTACTATTTTGAAGTTCCACTTCAGTCAACGTTTATTTCATAGTGTGACATCAAAAGTAACGACTCTGTTGGCGGAGGTACTTGCGCTCTCTGTGCATGGCTCTAGTTTTTAACTTTTGATGAGCGCTATAATATCTGCCTACCTTGTACCCGCTACAGCGCCGTCGTTCTTCCCCAGAGGCTCATCCAGCTCGACCCCACACCACTCACCCTTTGCAAAGTCCGTCTCACCCATGTAGCGAATGACTCCCATCTTCGATCCACCAACCTGACAGCAGAAAAGAAAACACACTGATGTTAAAAAAAAAAAAAAAAAAGACACGCTAAAAACAGAGAGAGTCAGATGTAAAAACACAATCGTTTAGTATGTTGCCGTGTGGCTATGTTATTTTTCTGTTTGACAGATTCAGCCTGAATCCGCCGTTTCATTGATGAGGAGGGTGAGACAGAATCTAACCCAGACGGCGGGATGTTCAGTCGTTATCCTGCTAATTAAAAGGGTGAGTCGTGAGTCGCTGGCGGCGAGTGTTTAAAACGCCACATCGTACCTTTTGACGCTGCCAACCCCCGATAACAACATCTCTTGGAAACACCGTCTCTGCTTTCTTTGGTCAGGAAGACAGAAAAGTGACATCACAGTGTTCACATATGGTGAACACATGAAGAAGATGCACAAACACGCCCACGAGTGTATTTTCTGTTGTATAACTCAGTTTTGTTTGTGTTTTTTTAAAACTAGTTTTGGGAGATCTTGCTACTTATACTCCGGTGTGACTTACAGTGTGTTCACCAAAATAACAGCAGTTTATAGGACTTCATCGGGAACCAACACACTAAACAAATGATAAATAAAAGTACACAACAATTTACAAAAACTCCAAATTAAGGAGCTGATTAAAAAACAAAACAATGAAGGTTTTTACAAAAGCATTTTCAAACATTTATCTCATGTACGATCATCGTTGAGTGGCCAAAAGCAGCAGTTTACTCACATTTTGCATCTGGTACAATAACATGAAGTAGCTCATTAGTTTCTGCTGGCAAACACAGGGTACAATTAAATATAAAGTGCTGAGTTTTCAAAAATTTAAATGCATGGAATTTTTACCTCATATATGATTGTCTGTTCAGTGGCAAAAAAAAGAAGCAGTTTACTCTGTTTTGTGCCTGGTACAAGAACATTAATTAGCTTGTCGGCTTTTGCTGGCAAACAGTGCTTATAATATATATATATATATATATATACACTCAACAAAAATATAAACGCAACACTTTTGGTTTTGCTCCCATTTTGTATGAGATGAACTCAAAGATCTAAAACGTTTTCCACATACACAATATCACCATTTCCCTCAAATATTGATCACAAACCAGTCTAAATCTGTGATAGTGAGCACTTCTCCTTTGCTGAGATAATCCATCCCACCTCACAGGTGTGCCATACCAAGATGCTGATTAGACACCATGATTAGTGCACAGGTGTGCCTTAGACTGCCCACAATAAAAGGCCACTCTGAAAGGTGCAGTTTTATCACACAGCACAATGCCACAGATGTCGCAAGATTTGAGGGAGCGTGCAATTGGCATGCTGACAGCAGGAATGTCAACCAGAGCTGTTGCTCGTGTATTGAATGTTCATTTCTCTACCATAAGCTGTCTCCAAAGTCGTTTCAGAGAATTTGGCAGTACATCCAACCAGCCTCACAACCACAGACCACGTGTAACCACACCAGCCCAGGATCTCCACATCCAGCATGTTCACCTCCAAGATCGTCTGAGACCAGCCACTCGGACAGCTGCTGAAACAATCGGTTTGCATAACCAAAGAATTTCTGCACAAACTGTCAGAAACCGTCTCTGGGAAGCTCATCTGCATGCTTGTCGTCCTCATGGGGGTCTCGACCTGACTCCAGTTCCTCGTCGTAACCGACTTGAGTGGGCAAATGCTCACATTCGCTGGCGTTTGGCACGTTGGAGAGGTGTTCTCTTCACGGATGATGCGAAGGAGATGTGTTGCACTGCATGAGGCAAATGGTGGTCACACCAGATACTGACTGGTATCCCCCCCCAATAAAACAAAACTGCACCTTTCAGAGTGGCCTTTTATTGTGGGCAGTCTAAGGCACACCTGTGCACTAATCATGGTGTCTAATCAGCATCTTGATATGGCACACCTGTGAGGTGGGATGGATTATCTCAGCAAAGGAGAAGTGCTCACTATCACAGATTTAGACTGGTTTGTGAACAATATTTGAGGAAAATGGTGATATTGTGTATGTGGAAAAAGTTTTAGATCTTTGAGTTCATCTCATACAAAATGGGAGCAAAACCAAAAGTGTTGCATTTATATTTTTGTTGAGTATATATAATATGTGTGTGTGTATGTATGTGGATGGGACTCACACTTTACCTATACAATAACATTATTTAGCTCGTTAGCTTCTGCTGGCCAACGCAGTATTTGCATTATAAATAAATAATGTGCCCTGTTTTCAAAGGTTTATTTACAGTGTATGTTTACCTCACATATGACTGTTCAGTGACAAAAAGAAGCATTTTTTTTTGTTAGCTTTTGCCGGCTAACACGGTGCTTGTTTTATAACTAAACTATACCTCAGTTAAATTCATTCTGCTTCTTGTTGCAGCAAGTGGTAGCACCATGTTTCAACAATAACTACGATTTATACCTCAGTGTAAAAATACGGCATTCTAAAAATAATGATGTGTATCAGATCTGGTAGCACGGTGGCTTAGTGCAGTGATTCTCAACTGGGGTGCCGTGACTGATCGTTAGGGGTGCCGTGGGCAATTATCAAATATCACCATTATCGGGTGTATGTGCTGTAATAGTGTGGCAGATGGTGTAATGCTCTTTTATTCCAGTAGATGGCAGCAAAGCGCGCAGTAGCGCTGAGCCGTGTGCCGACAAGGAGGCGTGATCGCCATTTTAATTCCGGGCAAGTTAGTGATTTGTGTGCATAGAAGTTCACTTAGTCTCGTCAAGAAACAGGTGGAATGTGCCGGAAAGCTGCGCATGTTAGCAAAGTCACAAACGGAGGAACAAGGTAGACAATATTTCCTTCCATAAGTAAGTGGTTTTGGTTATTGTTGTCACTTTGACCGTGATAGTTGGATGATAAACAGCTGTATGTCTCCTGCCGTACCTGTGTCGCCTGATGACAGGGATCATTAATTTCACTTATGTCTAGTTGATATTTTCCACTGCTAGACCAATGTCTAGTTAAAATTCTTGTCGTTAGTGACTAAAAATTGTTCGACAAGACTGGGGAGTTTTGTTTTTTTTTGCACCTTAAAATAATGAGATTAATGACCCGCGCTGTGCTGCCACACACACAGAGATGTGCACACACACACTGCTGACTTCATGAATGAAACTCGGTCAATAAATGATAATTGTGTAAAAATATAATATATATAAATGTATTGTAATGGTTTTCAGGAGCCGCGCTGAGTTGAACACAGCAGCAGCTCAGCCGAGCAGCGTAGCTTAACAGCGTAGATCCGTGTCACTTTCAACACTAATATTTGAGAATGTGTGTGTGTCAGAGTAAGTTTAACACTTTCCTGACATAATTTAATGTAATTTAATTTTACTGGCTCGATATCCAGGACAAAATGGCATTTTAACACGTATTTTGTGAGCATTTTTCTGAGTGTGTTCAGTCGCGAATCTCCATTGAAAATGCATTAACATCCGGGTATTTCATCAATATTTTGCCCGGTTAGGAGACGTCATGTCGCTGTCCATGAAGGGACATTTTCGTTTAGTGTGCAGCAATGGGACTGCGCTCTCTAGTTCTCATATACAGCTCCATGGCTATAGTATACTATGTTACGTCATATCTGTACCGCACGTGTTGCTAACGCACCGTGTAGAGACAGTCGAGTTAGTGGTGCGTGACACGTGACACATGACAGTGGTGTGCCGCAGGATTTTGTAAATATAAAAAGGGTGCCGCGGCTCAAAAAAGGTTGAAAAATCACTGGCTTAGTGGTTAGCACTGTTGCCTCACAGCGAGAAGGTCATGGGTTCAATTCCAGCCTGTGGCCTTTCTGTGTGGAGTTTGCATGTTCTCCCCATGTTTGCGTGGGTTTCCCCTGGGTGCTCCAGTTTCCTCCCACATCCACCGACATGCGGGTTAGGTGGTTTGGAATCTTTTAATTGACCATAGGTGTGCGAGTGGGTGTGAATGTGTTTGTTTGTCTGTTTGTGGCCCTGTGACAGACTGGCGTCCTGTCCTGGGTGTACCCTGCCTTGCGCTCTATGACTGCTGGGATAGGCTCCAGTCCCCCGCCACCCTTGATTGGACTAAGCAGTTGAAGATGAGTGTATGTATCAGATCTCATAAGCTTCATGATTTTTTTTTTTTTTTTTTGGTGTCTGGAGTGTGTAATCCGAGTGTCAGCCTTGTGCTCATTTCAGTCATTTTTGGAGGCGGTGTTGTGTTTCTGCCACCAGAGGCAGAGCGTGAGGCAGCGAGGTAGATTACACAAGAGGTTTAGCAAACAGACGGATTGACTGATCAATGTGTCAGTCGTCTCTTCTCAAGTGCGGAAAGTAATCCGGAGTGATTTACAATATTGACCAGTAATACGGCTTCTGGTGCTCCACAGGACGTGAAGGAATGATCGTCTCTGCCCATCAGTGCCGTGAACACCTCAATGAGAAAAGGATCAAAATCCAGATTAAAAATAGCAACGGGAACGCGCTGGATTACAGCAGGCGACAGAAAACGTGCGCGGCATCACACAGGCTGACTAAAGCGTAAAGGTTGGATGAAGGTTGAAAAGCAGAACTTCCCGTTGGGACTGAGGGGAGTGTCACATTACCAAAACATGAATCCATGTTTACTGAGGAGAGCAGAACGCTGGGATGGAGAATTCATGAGTGCGCATGCCTCCACCAAATCCCAAAACAAGGTGAAAAATTCCCCAAACTGCACTGAACTATGAAGCCGTGTAAAGTTAAACCGGCTGGAGGGAAATCTTTTAGAGCAGCCAAGAAATAAAATCTTCGTCATTCTCCACTGAGGTTCGATCTTCTTTGAAAACAGCATTAGTGATCTCATGACAACAGTGTGGACAAGCACACTGATGGGGCAGCACGGTGACATCACTGTAATATAATGGGTTTTTCTCTGCATAGTTTTTGCTGTGAACGTGTGGTTCTGTGAGTTACGGGAGCGGTGCGCCTTCAGCTCCTCTGGGGCGTAAACATAGGCCCCTCCCATTCAAGGTCAATATCAATCACATCAACTGTAAACACAAGTAAAACTCACCAAAACACGATCCCCAACTCGAAGATCCTTATCCCCACCTTTCTTAACTGAACCACTGTCAGACATGTTGGATCCCGACTCGTTGCCAGTTTTCACGGCACTGGTCAGCAGGCCTTCTCTGAGTGGGACGACCACCCGCTGGCCTGGGGGCGCACCGCCACCGCCTTGCTGATTCTGAGCGGTGATTGAGTCGGTGGAGTGGCTGTCGCTTCCTTCTCCAACCAGCTGTCGACTGAGCTTTGAGGGCCGTGTGAAGATCCCTTGGAGGGGTTGGCACTCGAAGTAGCGCACGCTGCCAACCGAACCGTCATTTTTGCCAACGAGGTCATTCAGTATCACACCGGCCCACTGCCCTGGTGCAAACTGGGTCTCCCCCAGGTAGGCAATAACACCTGGTTTGACACCGTTGACCCAGACCTGTTCGCCCACTGTGTAGTCACCCAGAACATCGTCGCCTTCTTCAGAGGGCTTTGTGGGCGTTGGCGTGGTGGGCTTGAGTGGAATACCTGGACAGAAAGAGGACAAACATTATTTGTGTTATTTATAAAGTGGCACAAGTGTCCATGCAAGACTCCTGTCAAGTTTGCAGACTGAATCTGCCACTAAACACATGTGTCCCACACATTGCGATATCCACAGGACCGCCTTGAATCCTGAATGGCCAGAGTCATAGCATATGAAATCCCAAAACATAGCCTTAGCTCACTGTGGGCTAAGGCTATGTCTTAGGATTTCATTCAAGCACTCACGGGTGCAGACTGAGACAAACATGATCGTGTTGGTAATGGCCACAGAAGACAGCACCTACAGGTGGAGGAGGGGGTGCAGTCGCAGATCCTCCAAACCAAAACAATTAATTCCTCAACAATTTCATTACAGTCATTTACATTTACAGCCGGTGCTTCCGTGCAACCTGCATGCCAGGAGCAATTTGGGGTTAAGTGCCTTGGTTAAAGCACACTTTGAAATGAATAATTATCAATTATGATTGGTGCATTTCAGCCTTAACTCAACATCAAGACACAACAACATTGTTTCTGTTAATGCAGCACTCTGATTTACTCAAACATTTGTGTTCTCAGTCTGTGATCATCAACATTCACAGTCCAGCAGAACCACCATCACACAGATCATCCCTTTTTACTGTGTCAATCCAGCAAAATTGGGGGGGGGGATGCATGTGTGGCAGCATCCGGCACAGCGGTGCAGTTTGTGCAAGATCAGGCGTTACTCTAATTCCTTCTGAAAAGTGGGTCACAGAGATGGTATCTGTGGTGTCCTGGTGATTAACCGTGACATGCAGCGTGGTGATATCGCCTGTTTGATACACAGATGAGCTGGACCATCCCCAACACCCGCCCACACATAGCAGCCGCAGCCTGTAAACTGCAGCATTAGCTTGCGGTCTGATGCACTGCCAGGAAAAAGACTGGTTTAGGGACCAGAGCCCTCACCAGCCACATTACACATCATCATCGGCTGATCAACAATTCAGGTCAGGCCAAGTCTGGGAAAACGCACTACATCGCTGTATGGACCACACCATAGAACCCCTTTGGTTTCTTGGATGGTAACCACCCAGGCAGACAACCGGTTCATCCCCACATCCCAGAAGTAACCAGCTCTCCTGCAGCCAGGTAAACATGGGCATGTCCTTGTTCTTCTCCACCTACTGGGGTCCTCAACACTATGACAACTACACGCTGGATCATACACAGGCGCGTGTGACATTAGCAAAATTTCATAACAGATGTATGTTCTCCTAATCTTCATCTCTCCAAATAACTGCTTGTTTGACACAAAGGCATTCCAGCAGTACCCAGTGACCATACTAGGTTACTGGTTAACATCCAAATCTCACAACAATCCAGCAAGACAGGAAGCACCAGGACCCAAAAGAGACCTTTGTTCTCCTGCATAGATATTGGCATCACCAAACACCTCTGTCCAGTGACTTCATGAGTCCATAAGATTTTGCCAGGTGTCTCTTGATCTCAAAGGCAGAGGACCCACAGACATGAATGTCTAAGTAAGTGTCTCTACAAGTTCAACACTCACCACATACAGAGCACAAACCAAGCATGAAGTCAAAGGAATTGTCTGTAGACCTCTGAGACTGTCTCGAGGAAGGGAATACAATTTTAATACAGCAAGGGAAGTGCACAAGCCAAGAAAGAAAGCTTTGGGACAGATACAGCAATGATTTTTCTTTAACATTACAACATAAGGTTATTTTTACCAGTATGTCCAAAAAAAAAAAGAATGGTGGAGGAGCGAGGTTGGCCTGTGAGCTAACCGAGGTAGTGGTGGACGGCGGAGGAGAGAGGCTGGGGTGCGGAGAGAGCTAACCGAGGCAGCAACGGAGGAGCGAGGTTGGCCCGTGAGTTAACCGAGGCAGCGGCAGAGGAGCGAAGTTGGCCCGTAAGTTAACCGAGGCCGCGGCGGAGGAGCGAAGTTGGCCCGTGAGCTAACCGAGGCAGCGGCGGAGGAGCGAGGTTGGCCCGTGAGCTAATCGAGGTAGCGGTGGACGGCGGAGGAGAGAGGCTGGGGTGCAGAGAGAGTGGTTGGTGGGGGAAACTGCCTGAGTGGCCGGTCTGGAGAAAGCTGTCCGGCGGGGAAACACTGCGGCTGACCGGTGAGGCAACTAAAAGTAGTTGGCGGCGTGCTAGCAGCAAGCAGCCTATTAGCAAAAGTAACAGGACTGAGCTTATTAAGGAGTATACCACTATGGGGCCAAAAAAGAGTGGCACAGAGACATCAGAGCCAAATGTAAGATCAGTCCCTTTAAGCACAAGCCCAAACATTGAGAAGGTGCTAGAGGATATTAAAAAGTCACTGAACTTTATAACGCTGGACATGCAAAACATATCGAATCAACAAAAAACAATTATAGACTTAATGGCCCAAGTGAATGAACTGAAACAACAAAATATGGAGAAAGATGTGAAGAGTAAAACTCTTGAAAATAGAGTATCAGACCTTGAACAATATTCCAGGATAAACGATCTCATAGTTACAGGCCTTGACATCAAACCAAGAACCTATGCAAGAGCAGTAACCAATGAAGAGGAGCCCACTGACAAAGATTTGGAATCAATGGAGCAGCAGGTGGCCACCTTCTTTGCTACCAAAGGAATTACTATGAACACGCAGGATATAGAGGCATGTCACCTGCTGCCCCGAAAAGATAAGCAACAAAAACCAGCGATAATAGTAAGGTTTGTTAATAGGAAACATAAGTTAACCATAGTGAAGCAGGGAAAGAAACTCAAAGGGACCAAGGTATACATAAACGATCATCTGACCAAAAAAAATGCAGATGTAGCTAGAAAAGCCCGACTACTAAAGAAACAAAACAAAATCCAAGGAACATGGACCTCTAACTGCAGAGTTTACATAAAACTATTAGGTACACCAGAAGCCAAGGTACTATGCATCAAAGAAGAACATGAACTGAACAAATACAACTGAAAAATGAAACAAATGAAATACAAAAATCTAGACAATTATACCTTCAACTCAAAATGACAAATTAAATATTAATAATTCCTTGCCTACAGATGACAATGAAAGTACAAAACCAAGAAATACAATTTAAAACCTTTGAATGTAACGAATCTAAAATGCAAAATGTTATAGATGAAGTGGACCCAGATATAAACTTTTATAATGACATAAGTGATGACTGCATATATTGTCAAGATCAACAAATACCAACACAAAATAAACCTAATGAGATGTTGTCAATTATCCACTTTAATAGTCACAGCCTTCATGCAAATTTTGAGAAGATAAAAGATTACTTGAACCAATTGGGCACTTTGTTTAATGTATTTGCAATTTCAGAAACCTGGATAAAAAATGATGAAACAAACAACTTTATGTTAGAAGATTATGAGATGTTTGTACAGAACAGAAACAAAAAAAATGGAGGAGGTGTGGCATTATATGTGGATAAAAACTTACATGCAAAACAGATTGACAACATGACATTAGCAATTGATCAGAGGTGTCTTCGTTACTGTACTTAAGTACACTTTTTTAGGTATCTATACTTTACTACATTACTTATTTTTCTGCCTACTTCTGACTTCTACTCATTACATTTTCACACAAGTATCTGTACTTTCTATTCCTTACATTTTTAAAACAGCCTCGTTACTTTTGGCTTCAGTTTAATGTTTATATATATGTATTTCACGTCATGTGCGCCTGTAATCAACTTTTCTGCAGCACGGCTTTGCTGTGAACCGTGAACCAATCGAAGCAGTAGTTCGCAGATTGAAGCAATGCTTCGTTTATTCTTTCTTTCTTTCGCTTAATTTTCCCCCGCTAAAACCCTAAAGAGCATACTTATGTGAGTATTATTTACCTTTTCTATGTTAAACTGACCTGTTATGGTCTTCTGAAACAGTTGATGGATGTATTTTATAACTTAAAAACGGGAGCGATGTTAACGCGTTAGCATGTCTATGGCATTTTCAATGTTAAAACTTAGCATTATGCAGTTGCAGCTGTCATCACGTTCGAGTGCATTTGTTTTCAAATTGTAAATTTGTAAATTTATTTTTGTTTATATATTAATAATCTAATGATTATTATATACAATTCTAGAGAAAGAGGCAAAAAGAACCTGAATAGAAACACAACAGAAAATATAAAAGCAACTAACAATGAACATACGTAAATAAATACATACATAAATAAATGTGTTTCCTGTGAACGCCTAGTGATTCTTATACCTCCACTTCATCCCTGTCTTATTTAATGAGTTTGTTTCGGTCAAACCATATTTTCATTGTGTTAATTTCTTCAGTGATTTCCTCCAGAACTATCTGCCAAACTAGAAAACTGCTACATCCTAGTAAGAGCAGAATACTACTGGAATGAATTTGAATAAGGAAAGTTGTGTTTTTTTGTTTTTTTTTCCTTCACTAAATGGATGCTGCACTCACTGCAGTTTATTGTCTGGAATAGTCCCAGATTGCATTTCAGAGCTTCTAGAATTGAAACATTTTTGTGCAGGTGGTGTTGGGGGTAATTTTGGGTTTTGGGTCTTGGGCCACATCAGTTTTTAAATTAAGCTTTCAATTCATATAGTGGCATCTACCTTTTTTTTTAAAGGTTACTTTATACTTTTATACTTTAAGTAGGTTTTGGAGCACATACTTTTTCACTTTTACTTGAGTAAAGAGGTCAAGTTGATACTTCAACTTTTACCAGAGTGTTTTTAAACTGCAGTATCTATACTTCTACTTAAGTAACAAATGTGTGTACTTTTGACACCACTGCAATTGATGATATTATGGAGTGTATAACAATTGAATTGACAATGGAAAACAGAAAAAACATATTGATTACGCGTGTTTATAGATCTCCTGGATCAAGTATTGAAATGTTTACAGAACTACTGCATAATTTGTATACTAAAATGGAACATAAAGATGTCTTTATATGCGGGGATTTTAACATAGATCTATTAAAAATGCGTACACATAAGCCTACGGAAAATTTTATAAATACTATGTACAGCTTGTCATTCCATCCAAAAATAACTAAACCAACCAGAATCACAGCACAGAGTTCATCACTAATTGATAATATTTTCAACAACATATTAAATAATGACATTTCCAGTGGCATATTAATAAATGACATAAGTGACCACTTACCAGTATTTGCAACTATGAAAATAAGTTATAACTATAGGAAAGCTAAGAAAATATTAATACTACTAATTTTATAAGAGTAAAAACAAACAAATCAATAATGATATTCAAACAAAGTCTACTAAAACAAGACTGGAAAGTAATACTAGATGAAACTGAGGTTAACTCAGCTTATAACCACTTTTTTGAATAAATTCTTAACTCTCTATGACCAATGTTGCCCTGTGAAATCAATCAAAATCAAACAAGTTAAAACCAAACCAAGGATGACAAGTAGTTTAATTAATGCCTGTAAAAAGAAAAACTGGCTATACAAAGTATTTATTAAAGAAAGAACAACTGAAACAGAAAATAAATATAAAACATATATAAAAATAAATTGACAAGTGTATTAAGAAATTGTAAAAAAAATGTATTATAAAACTCAACTAGAACAAAACAAGGGAAATATTAAAGGCCTTTGGAGTGTAATAAATAGTGTCATCAGAAAAAAGGAAAACCACAGTATTCTGCCGGACTATTTCATTAACAGTGATAAAAAAAAAATGAACAACAACGAAGAGCTAGTAAATGCATTTAATCATTATTTTGTCAACATAGGGCCAGAATTGGCAGCAGAAATAAAAATGTCATATTCAACCCCAGAAACAGGTGCTGAACAAGCAAACTCAAATTCATTCTTTCTATCAGCAACAGATGAAACGGAAATAATAAACACTGTTAATGAATTGAAGGCAAAAAAAAAAAATCATTAGATTGTAATAAGCTGGACACTACAATAATTAAGCAAGTCATTAGTGAAATTGCAAAACCTCTAAGTCATATCTACAACTTATTTATTAATGGAGAGTTTCCAAGTCAAATGAAGATCGCCAAAATTACACCCATATATAAAAGTGGAGATAAGCATCTATTCTCAAATTATAGACCTATATCTGTGTTATCTCAATTCTCAAAAATTCTACAAAAACTATATAGAGTATGGTTAGATCAATACATTGAAAAGTTAAAGATATTAAACAACAACTAGTATGGTTTCAGAAATAATAGATCAACAACTTTAGCTTTAATTGATTTAGTGGAAGAAGTAACAAATAATATTGATAAAAAGAAACATACAATGGCGATCTTCATTGACTTAAAAAACTGTTCGATACTGTTAACCACAACATATTATTACGTAAATTGGAAAAAATTGGCATAAGAGGTACTGCACTAAATTGGCTCCAATCTTATTTAAACAACAGGCAACAATATGTACAAATAGGAGAGCATAAATCTTCATTCAAACAGATACATTGTGGAGTTCCACAAGGGTCAGTTTTAGGACCTAAACTTTTTCTAATTTACATTAATGACTTGCAACTCATCTCTGAAAAACTGAAATTTATCCTCTTTGCTGATGACACAACGATAGTATGCTCAGGGGAAACCTGGAACAACTTATGATCGAAATAGAAATAGAAATTATTAAATTAAAACAATGGTTTGATGGTAATAAATTGTCACTTAATATTTCAAAGACAAAACTAATGCTCTTTGGAAACCGAGAAATCAAAACAAAATTAAATCTTAAAATTGACATGGTTCCTATTGAAAGGGTTAACCAATACAGATTTTTAGGAATAATAATCGATCATAGGGTGTGCTGGAAACCCCACATTGCTAGCATACAATCCAAAATGGCCAGAAGTATTTCCATAATGGGGAAAGCCAAACATTTTTTAGATCAGGATTCCTTACATATTATTTACTGCACATTAATACTACCATATATTAGTTATGGCATTGAGGTATGAGGTAATACATACAAAAGTAATGTAGACACACTTTTTAAGATGCAGAAAAGGGCAATAAGAATCATCCATAATGCAGGCTTCAGAGATCACATGAGTACACTGTTTTTACAATCCAAAAACCTAAAATTTAGAGATCTTGCTGAATTTAAAACTTTACAAATAATTTACAAAGTGAAACAAAATCTACTACCAGATCATCTTTGTCTTTTGGCTGTTCCCGTTAGGGGTCGCCACAGCAGATCAATCGTTTCCATCTCACCCTGTCCTCTGTATCTTCCTCTGTCACACCAACCACCTGCATGTCCTCTCTCAGCACATCCATGAACCTCCTCTTTGGTCTCCCTCTTCTCCTCCTGCCTGGTGGCTCCATCCTCAGCATCCTTCTCCCTATATAACCTGGGTCCCTCCTCTGCACATGTCCAAACCATCTCAATCTCGCCTCTCTGACTTTGTCTCCAAACCGTCCCACCTGAGCTGTCCCTCTGATATGTTCATTCCTAATCTTGTCCATTCTTGTCACTCCCAAAGAGAATCTCAACATCTTCAGTTCTGCCACCTCCAGCTCTGCCTCCTGTCTTTTTGTTAGTGCCACTGTCTCTAAACCATACAACATAGCTGGTCTCACTACTGTTTTGTAAACTTTCCCCTTCACTCTTGCTGATATTCTTCGGTCACAAATCACTCTTGCCACCTTTCTCCACCCACTCCACCCTGCCTGCACTCTCTTCTTCACCTCTCTACCACACTCTCCATTACTTTGAACAGTTGACCCCAAATATTTAAACTCATCTACTTTCACCACTTCTACTCCTTGTAACTGCACTATTCCACTGGGCTCCCTCTCGTTCACACACATGTACTCAGTCTTGCTTCTACTGACTTTCATTCCCCTTCTCTCCAAAGCATATCTCCACTTCTCCAGACTAGACTCAACTTGCTCTCTACTCTCACTACAGATCACAATGTCATCTGCAAACATCATAGTCCATGGGGACTCCTGTCTGATCTCATCTGTCAAGCTGTCCATCACCACTGCAAACAAGAAAGGACTTAGAGCTGATCCTTGGTGTAATCCAACCTCCACCTTGAATGAGTCTGTCATTCCGACTGCGCATCTCACCGCTGTCACACTATTCGTGTACATGTCCTGCACTACCCTAACATACTTCTCTGCCACTCCAGACTTCCTCATACAATGCCACAACTCTTCCCTTGGCACCCTATCATAAGCTTTTTCTAAGTCCACAAAAACACAATGTAACTCTTTCTGTCCTCCTCTGTACTTTTCCAACAGTATTCTCAGAGCAAACATTGCATCTGTAGTGCTCTTTCTCGGCATGAAACCATATTGCTGCTCACATATCTTCACCTGTTTTCTAAGCCTAGCTTCTACTACTCTTTCCCATAACTTCATGCTGTGGCTGATCAGCTTTATGCCTCTGTAGTTACTGCAGCTCTGCACATCACCCTTGTTCTTGAAAATAGGAACCAGCACACTTCGTCTCCACTCCTCAGGCATCCTCTCACCTTCCAAGATTTTATTAAACAATCTGGTTAGAAACTCTACTGCCATCTCTCCTAGACATTTCCATGCCTCCATTGGAATGTCATCTGGACCAACTGCCTTTCCACTCTTCATCCTCTTCATAGCAGCCCTCACTTCTTCCTTGTTAATCTCTTTTACTTCCTGATTTACTCTCGCCACATCATCCAGCCTTTTCTCTCGCTCATTTTCTTTATTCATCAACTCTTCAAAATATTCCCTCCACCCTCTCAGCACACACTCCTCACTTGTCAGCACATTACCATGTGCATCTTTTACCACCCTAACCTGCTGCACATCCTTTCCAGCTCTGTCCCTTTGTCTGGCCAATCGGTACAAGTCCTTTTCTCCTTCCTTCCTATTCAACTTCTTGTACAGCTCGCAATATGCCTTTTCCTTTGCTTTTGCCACTTCTCTTCTCGCCTTACGTCGCATCTCCTTGTACTCCTGTCTACTTTCTTCATCTCTCCGACTATCCCAAAACTTTTTCGCCAACCTCTTTCTCCTTATGCTTTCCTGGACCTCTTCATCCCACCACCAAGTCTCCTTGTCTTCCTTCCACTGTCCAGATGTCATACCCAGTACTGCCCTAGCTGTCTCCCTCACCACATCTGCAGTACTTTTTCAGTTGTCCAAAATTGCTTCCCCTCCAACTAGTGCTTCTCTCACCTGCTCGCTAAATTTCACACAACAGTCTTCCTCCTTCAGCTTCCACCATCTGATCCTTTGTTGAGCTCTCACTCTCTTCTTCTTCTTTACCTTTAAAGTCATCCTACAAACAACCATCCTATGCTGTCTAGTGACACTCTCCTGCTACCACCTTACAGTCTGTGATTTCTTTTAGCTTGCATCTCCTATAAAGACTGTAGTCCACCTGTGTGCACCTTCCTCCACTCTTATATGTTACCCTGTGCTCCTCCCTTTTCTTAAAGTAGGTATTCACCACAGCCATTTCCATCCTTTTTGCAAAATCAACTACCATCTGTCCTTCCCCATTCCTATCCTTGATACCATATCTACCCATTACTTCCTCATCACCTCTGTTCCCTTCACCAACATGCCCATTGAAGTCTGCTCCTATCACCACTCTTTCATGCTTGGGCACACTCTCCACCACCTCATCTAATACACTCCAGAAATCTTCTTTCTCCTTCATCTCACAACCTACCTGTGGGGCATATGCACTGATGATATTCATCATCACCTCTTCAATTTCCAACTTCACACTCATCACCCTGTCAGACACTCGCTTAACCTCCAACACACTTTTAACATACTCTTCCTTTAAAATAACCCCAACACCATTTCTCTTCCTGTCCTCACCATGGTACAACAACTTGTACCCACCGCCGATGCTCCTGCTCTTACTTCCCTTCCACGTGGTCTCTTGCACACACAATATGTCTACCTTTCTCCTCTCCATCATATCAGCCAGCTCTCTCCCTTTACCAGTCATACTACCAACATTCAAAGTCCCCACTCTCATTTCCACCCTTCTAGTTTTCCTCTTCTCCCGCTGTTCATGGCAACGTTTTCCTCCTCTTCTTCGTCGTCTTCGCCCAGCAGTAGCCCAATTTCCACCGGCACCCTGTTGGGCAAAAGCACCGGTGGCGGACGTTGTTAACCCGGGCCGCGACTGATCCGGTATGGGAATTCGATTCTGAGTCTGCATAGTTGGGTTGGCTTGTTTTACGGCGGATGCCCTTCCTGACGCAACCCTCCTCATTTATCCGGGCTTGGGACCGGCACTCAGAATGTACTGGCTGCACACCCCATGTGGCTGAGTTACAAAATCTACTACCAGATAACCTCCAAAAATTGTTTCGTGAAAGAGAGGAAGGTTACAATTTAAGAAGGAAATATAATTTAAGAAAACAGTGTGCCCGTACAACAATGAAACAAATGTGCCTTACGAGATATGGGGTGGATTTATGGAATAACCTAACCGAGGACATCAAAGTATGTACTAAATTACATCAATTCAAAAGAAATTTAAAACTTAAAATATAAAAAAAAAATATGAAATTGAATAACGTAATTTTTCTGTATATACACAGGTGTGCATGTTGGTGGATCTAAACTGTTATATTATCAGGTCATATCGAATGTATGGGAAACGTGCATGCACACGTGGGCACAGGTTGCCCATGGGTGCATGTATGTGGATAAAATCTGTTATTAAGTCATATCAAATACAGAGAAACGTGCATGCACGCATGGACACGGGCTGCCCATGTGTGCATGTAGGTGGATAAAATTGTTATATTATCAAGTTATATCGAATACAGGGAAACGTGCATGCACGCGTGGACACGGGTTGCCCATGGGTGCATGTATGTGGATAAAAATTATATTATCAAGTCTAAATGAATACAGGGAAAAGTGCATGCACGCATGGACAAGGGTTGCCCATGTGTGCATGTATGTGGATTAAAACTGTTATATTATCAAGTCATAAGATACAGGGAATGTGCATGCACATGTGGACATGGGTTGCCCATGGGTGCATGTATGTGAATCAAAACTGTTATATTGTCAAGTCATATTGAATACAGGGAAACATGCATGCATGCATGGACACGGGTGCCCATGGATGCATGTATGTGGGTTAAAACTGTTATATTATCAAGCCATATTGAATCTAGTGTGTGTATTGGTGTATGTAAAGGTATTTGTGTATATGTGTATAGAGGTAATGTATTTATGCAAATATATGTTGATATGTATATAGATAGGTGTGTGTTTATATAGGTATGTATGATCACAAATTTTTTTATTTATTCTTGTCTGCACAGCCGAAAACAGTACATGTGAAAGGGGGTACAAAATATAAGTCTTACTTCATCCTACTCCCTTTGAGCAATGTACGGACTCTAAAAGACGAATGTGCCTGATGTATAAATGTTTTTAACTTGCTCAAATAAAAGAAATGAAATGGAAAAATACTCGTACACTTATGATAGTCGAGTCAAAAGCCTGGATTTAATCCCGCTCAGCTTCTCAAGTGCTGCAATCAGTTTATCCAGTAATTCAACAAAGATCACAACACTGTCCATGAAGTCAAGATCAGTAAATCTTTTCTCGCCAACAAAGGCACCGATTTCCACAACCAGTGCATGAGGAACACCAGTTTTCACTGGGAAAAATCCACGGGTTTTACTATGACAGAGTGGACACAACTGTGAATCCAAAAACCCACAAATTTTACATGTTGAACTTCGGCTTCTCCCTGGTTTCACTTGGGGTCACCACAGATCAGACGTCGGTCTGCATGTTGATTTGCCACAAGTTTTACACTGGATGCCCTTCCTGATTCAACTACATATTACATGGAGAATGGGCAGTGTTGGCCTTGAACTGGGAACCTTCTGCACTGGAAACAAGCACACTAACCACTTGGCCACCAGAAGTGTGAGTTCTGCAGTCACGACTAAGCCAGTCATTTCAAGTGATATTATTCCATCTTTTTTTTTTAATTTGTGGAAGTTTTTTGTTTTACGCTCGTATGAGGAAACCATGACTTGAACCGTATCGTGACCTTGAAACCGTGATGATCCTGACCATCGCACTCTGTGTAAAAAACACTAAACCTAAGCTGTCATTGGTGTTGCGGTGGTAACAGCAGCGTGAGGGTACAGGATCCCCCTCCGGAGCAGAAACAGCCCTCACTTTCACTATTGTGCTCGATCCACCACCATCTGAATCCCACTATTCATCAGCGCTGCACAATAAAACCTCCACAGCTCCACACCGCTTCCAGCTTCCCCAAATTCTCTCTCTCTCTCTCCCTCTCTCTCTCTCATATACATACAGCTTTCTCCAGCCTCTTGAAACGTACTTACTTATGATCATTTACCACAACAACTACTATCATCTTCTGACTTCTTGGTTTTGTCGTAAACTGTGCGAACACTACATTATTGTCTTCAGCAGAAGTGAGAAAACATATAGTGACGCCACATGTGTGACCAGATCCAGAACAAACGGTCTTTGTGACTAACATTTGTGCAGTGTTATTTTAGAGTTAGAGCTGAAAGCATTAAGGAACACTGCCGCACTTTGCAGATCGGTAGCGTTAATTTGCCCGTAATGGGGCGAACACGTTAGTAACTAATATCAGAACCTTTTTTGCATGGGCGCCCATTTTTAACGGGGCCAAGATCAATCAAATAACAGCCTGCAATTTCGTGTTTGAATCAGAGAAAAAAATTACAGGCAATCTAACAATACAAAGGTGTTTTAAAGTATTTGACGTGCAACCCTCCATCAGTACCACAGTGACTGCTGTAACTCGAGCTCAACACATTCATTCAAGCCCCACCGATACTGTTTTTTGGGGGGCCGATAATGATATTAGGGAGTAAAAAAAATAAATAAATAAATATATATATATATATATATATATATATATATATATATATATATATATATATATATATATATATACACACACACACACACACACGAGGTCTGTCAATAAAGTATAGGTCCTTTTTATTTTTTTCAAAAACTATATGGATTTCATTCATATGTTTTTATGTCAGACATGCTTGAACCCTCGTGCGCATGCGCAAGTTTTTCCATGCCTGTCGGTGACGTCATTTGCCTGTGAGCACTCCTTGTGGGAGGAGTCGTCCAGCCCCTCATCGGAATTCCTTTGTCTGAGACGTTGCTGAGAGACTGGCGCTTTGTTTGATCAAAATTTTTTCTAAACCTGTGAGACACATCGAAGTGGACACGGTTCGAAAAATTAAGCTGGTTTTCGGTGAAAATTTTAACAGCTGATGAGAGATTTTGAGGTGATACTGTCGCTTTAAGGACTTCGCACGGAGCGAGACGTCGTGCAGCACTCCCAGGCGCCGTTGTCAGCCTGTTTCAAGCTGAAAACCTCCACATTTCAGGCTCTATTGATCCAGGACGTCGTGAGAGAACAGAAGTTTCAGAAGAAGTCGGTTTCAGCATTTTATCCGGATATTCCACTGTTAAAGGAGATTTTTTTAATGAAAGACGTGCGGGCGGATTACAGCGTCGGCTCGCAGCCGCCGCAACGCTCCGCCACAGGAAAAACACCTCCGTTGGAAGGCTTAAGGACAAGTTGGAACATGTCCAGCTGTTAATTTCTCATATACTCACTCCACTGAAAGCCATCAAAAGCCGCCTGGATTTTACAAATGGTTATCAACACGGAGGTGTTTTTCCTGTGCCGCCGCACCGCGCCGGCTGTGTCCCGACGCGCGGACCTGTCCACACATCTTTCATTAAAAAAATCTCCTTTAACAGTGGAATATCCGGATAAAATTCTGAAACCGACGAAACTTCTCTGTTCTCTCACGACGTCCTGGATCAATAGAGCCTGAAATGTGGAGGTTTTCAGCTTGAAACAGGCTGACGACGGCGCCTGGGAGTGCTGCACGACGTCTCGCTCCGTGGGAAGTCCTTAAAGCGACAGTATCACCTCAAAATCTCTCATCAGCCGTTAAAATTTTCACCGAAAACCATCTTAATTTTTCGAACCGTGTCCACTTCGATGTGTCTCACAGGTTTAGAAAAAATTTTGATCAAACAAAGCGCCAGTCTCTCAGCAAGTTCTCAGACAAAGGAATTCCGACGAGGGGCTGGACGACTCCTCCCACAAGGAGTGCTCACAGGCGAATGACGTCACCGACAGGTGTGGAAAAACTCACGCATGCGCACGAGGGTTCAAGCATGTCTGACGTAAAAACATATGAATGAAATCCATATAGTTTTTGAAAAAATAAAAAGGACCTATACTTTATTGACAGCCCTCGTGTGTGTGTATATTATATATATATATATATATATATATATATATATATATGGCAACAATTCCAAACATTTTGTTATCAAAGTCTTATGAGGAAGAACTGTAATTGAGTCTTAATGTTTTACAGTTTAAACATGAACTTTGTTATAAATACAACCCCTGGCAATAATTATGGAATCACCGGCCTCAGAGGATGTTCATTCAGTTGTTTAATTTTGTAGAAAAAAAAAGCAGATCACAGACATGACACAAAACTAAAGTCATTTCAAATGGCAACTTTCTGGCTTTAAGAAACACTATAAGAAATCAGGAAAAAAAATTGTGGCAGTCAGTAACGGTTACTTTTTTAGACCAAGCAGAGGGAAAAAAATATGGACTCACTCAATTCTGAGGAATAAATTATGGAATCACCCTGTAAATTTTCATCCCCAAAACTAACACCAGATCTGCTCGTTAGTCTGCATCTAACAACGAGTGATCACACCTTGGAGAGCTGTTGCACCAAGTGGACTGACATGAATCATGGCTCCAACACGAGAGATGTCAACTGAAACAAAGGAGAGGATTATCAAACTCTTAAAAGAGGGTAAATCATCACGCAATGTTGCAAAAGATGTTGGTTGTTCACAGTCAGCTGTGTCTAAACTCTGGACCAAATACAAACAACATGGGAAGGTTGTTAAAGGCAAACATACTGGTAGACCAAGGAAGACATCAAAGCGTCAAGACAGAAAACTTAAAGCAATATGTCTCAAAAATCGAAAATGCACAACAAAACAAATGAGGAACGAATGGGAGGAAACTGGAGGAAACTGGAGTCAACGTCTGTGACCGAACTGTAAGAAACAGCCTAAAGGATATGGGATTTACATACAGAAAAGCTAAACGAAAGCCATCATTAACACCTAAACAGAAAAAACAAGGTTACAATGGGTTAAGGAAAAGCAATCGTGGACTGTGGATGACTGGATGAAAGTCATATTCAGTGATGAATCTCAAATCTGCATTGGGCAAGGTGATGATGCTGGAACTTTTGTTTGGTGCCGTTCCAATGAGATTTATAAAGATGACTGCCTGAAGAGAACATGTAAATTTCCACAGTCATTGATGATATGGGGCTGCATGTCAGGTAAAGGCACTGGGGAGATGGCTGTCATTACATCATCAATAAATGCACAAGTTTACGTTGATATTTTGGACACTTTTCTTATCCCATCAACTGAAAGGATGTTTGGGGATGATGAAATCATTTTTCAAGATGATAATGCATCTTGCCATAGAGCAAAAACTGTGAAAACATTCCTTGCAAAAAGACACATAGGGTCAATGTCATGGCCTGCAAATAGTCCGGATCTTAATCCAATTGAAAATCTTTGGTGGAAGTTGAAAAAAATGGTCCATAACAAGGCTCCAACCTGCAAAGCTGATCAATCAGAGAAAGTTGGAGCCAGATTAATGAAGAGTACTGTTTGTCACTCATTAAGTCCATGCCTCAGAGACTGCAAGCTGTTATAAAAGCCAGAGGTGGTGCAACAAAATACTAGTGATGTGTTGGAGCGTTCTTTTGTTTTTCATGATTCCATAATTTATTCCTCAGAATTGAATGAGTCCATATTTTTTTCCCTCTGCTTGGTCTAAAAAAGTAACCGTTAATGACTGCCACAATTTTTTTCCTGATTTCTTACAGTGTTTCTTAAAGCCAGAAAGTTGCCATTTGAAATGACTTTAGTTTTGTGTCATGTCTGTGATCTGCTTTTTTTCTACAAAATTAAACAACTGAATGAACATCCTCCGAGGCCGGTGATTCCATAATTTTTGCCCGGGGTGTATAACCAACTGATGTACATCACACTGCCATCACTCTGATCTGTCCCGTCTCTCAGCATGTGCATAAAACAGACCTCTCCTCTATCTTTTCCCTCCCTGCCTAGCTGGCAGCATAGCAAATCACTAATCTCTTGTGGCTTTAAAACACCCACTGAGTGAAAATGACTGACAGCTGGTCACTTTGCCTCTGTCTCTTGCAGCTAATGTGACCAAGGGCTGGTGGTGGTCCCAGCCATGTTTGCTGTTTGACTTCCCCCTGCTCTACTTAAGTACTTAATGACAGTTTCCAATGGGCAATGTGTTTTTCTGCATTCTTTATTCAATAAGTTTTCATAGCTGCAAAAATAACACAGATACAACTATGTTCATGAAATGCTCCTATGGACCGATACTATCGGCCAACCGATGTACCAGGACTGTGAACGTTCAGTGACTTCTACGTCCATGTATCCATCTCCTGACTTGTCCAAAGAAATGTGGCAGTAAAATGATATTGATATGATACTGGCTGTATGATGATATCAACAATAATCTTTAGATGAAGTTTGATGGCTTCTGAAAATGTAGGGAATATGTGTATAAAAAAAAATCCTGAAATACCTACTAAATGGTTAATGTGATATTCTTCTGAACCTCTTGAAAGAAAGATGAAACAATTTCTAAAATTGTCTCCCCATCCAAACACTTACAGATGTGACTGTTTGGTGCTGACCGATTGGCACGCGTGCCAATATTTTCTGCTTCTGAATACAACCCAAAGTTTTGACTCGACTAAACAATTTGGAAATTATCCTCCAAAATGGTTCCACTTTAGATTTGTAAACAAGAAATTAACCCCTTGGTGCAAATCTGACACAACCCATGCAGAATACACAATGAATTAAAAGTTCTTTTTCTTCCAGTTCTCTGTCCAAACTTTCAATATTTCACACTTTATATATCACCATCAAGAACATGATTAGAAATTTGAATGAATGTGAGATGTAATAAGTGGTTTATGCAGTATGAAAAGTGAGATGAGGCGTCAGGAAAGCAGCATTTCCTGAAACACTTGACTGGACTAAATATCTTCCCGGTGACTGAGCAGCAGAGAACAGATGTGGAAACGCGTTCTGTTATTTTCACATCAAAGGCATGACAGGGAGGGCGAGCGCCCGCTCCCACGCGCTCCTCCACTACAGCTTCCTGCAATCCTTAAATTTAGCTCCAGTTCCCACAAATTACACAATGTTCCAAAGTATAACAAACATGGGGTTGGGCTTCAGAGGACCAAGACGAGTGTCGCATGTCCCATGTGCAACCAGCCTGAACTCACATCACCGAAAATATCACATAAGAGAACACCTGCTAATAAAGTGTTAAAAACCCACAAGTTCTGGATCAAACAATGCAAACAATGAGCACTGTAACACTTTCTCCAAGTGGAAACACTGCTTGGAGCCGTTGACATTTTAAAACCAGTATCAGTGTGAAATGTTTTAAAAATTCAGGAATAAAGAAGATGCATCCTCATTTCCTTGGAGTAGGTCATGAAATGCAAACAAGGTCATCTGTTTGCGGATTTATTCCACGTTTTGAAAGTTGGATGTTCTGACTGCATAAGGTCATCATGCAACAGCTTCACATTTAAAGGAGGGAAGGCAACTTGCCTTGAACAGGATACACAGAACTCTTGGAACCATTTTATGGCAAAGGCTGATAAAAACCCTTTCCTAATTTATTACTATTTTCAATCCTACAAACAAAGCAGGCAAAGTGGAGCAGCTCATTAGCGTGACAAGCTTTGCCAAGTGCAAACAATCTGATGCAGGAAAGCTGTGAAAGGAAACTGTTGAATGCTTTGAATCAGGATCATCTGCACCACGTAATGGTGGAACCTTCAAACTGTTATTTGTATTTGGATACTGTACAGAACCACCAGAACTTTATCTGACTCCATGACACCAACAATCAGCCAGCCCCCATTTGTATTTTTTAATTATTTAATACAACTGGTCAATTTTGAGAGCCAAATAATCCAATCTATTTTTTTTTTTAATGGTAACCAACATTTTCATGAAAAACTGCAAAAAAAACACACATCCACCTTAAAAAATAAAATAACATAAATAATAATAAATTGGTGTCCCTCTTCTTTATTGATTCCCAAAATGTGGGCATGAAGGTACTGCAGGCAGGCGGTGAGAGTGGCTTTAAAAATAAATTCATAATTTAAATTTTGGAATAAAGCTTAAAATTATCCCAAAACATATATGGTTGTTTTTAAATGTAATCAGAAGTAATAATAATAATTTTAAAAAGTTGTGCAATTAAAATGACATGTTATTCTTCATTTATCCAACCTACCGGTAGTTTAACATAATATTGGTTATGTAGATACTTCATCTCAGGTGTCAATCAAAATTGTGATTGAAGGTTTGTGTGGGCTGGAGAAGATTTTCAACTGGGCTGTGGCCTTCTGAAGTTTGGAGATGGAAAGTAATAATAGTCCTGTCACACCTACATTTAAAAGACAAAACCCGACTTACTGAGGTTTTTAAATCTGTGCTCATTAACAGACATTGCGGCTATCACTGTGTGTTCGTGGCATCAATATGATCACGTGTACGCCCAAACATGAACAGGTATTTATAAAAAGAGAATATGCAGTGCAAATCCTGATTAATGTGATTAAAAACAAAAGTGAAAGTCTACACAACAAGCACATTTTCATCTGCACTATAATTTATAGAGGCATAGATTGCAATTAGTGATGCTGTCCAAATATTTATGGACCCAACTGTCAGTGCATCCAAGGGGAAAAAAAAAAAATCTCTTCCCATAATCCTTCTCTTGCCAGAAGCAATGCAACAGCAAAACTGAGTACTTCGTATATTCCTTCAAACAGAATTTCTTACTATAAAATGGATTAACGGGACAAATACAAATCGTTAGAACCCAACTATATAAATAAAATTAAAAAAATAAATTTACAATACCAATATATACATAAAAATGTAATTTGCAACATTTGTCACACCCGAATAACAAATAAATGTAATAGAAGCTTGATGTTTCACAGTTTGAACATTAACTTTTTTATAAATAACTACAAATATAACCAACAACCAACTTAGGTCAACCTGCATTTATGAGGGGCGATTGAAAACCAGGACGAAAAAAAGTTCTGGTTCTTCGTATTTTACATTCGCTGTTTCGGAGTTGTGAATCTTGCACCGTCTCATGGCCCGTGACTCACGCGAGAGGTCGGTTTCAGCAGAGTTCCAGTTTAGGGCACAATGTAAACACACCTTGTGAGGTATGGACAACAAGACAACATCTGGGCACAGCAGAAGTTCATCACAGGTGTTACACCTCCTCTAAGATAACCCTTAACTTGGGAGAACGTGTCATCATCATCATCACCCGTGAACTTGCTGGATCAATGCCATCCACATCCTCGCTAGCCATTGTTTACACTCGCTGTCAGACGCTGGAACTCTGCTGGTGCCACTGTGCATTCTGGGTAGCGCACGGGGCCGCCAGGGGGATTATGGGAAACAAAGTACTAAATTGAAAGAAACCAGTTGCACTCTTGCAAGAACATTGCACTCTTGTAGCTAATGTGAACAAGGGGTGATGGGGGTCCCAGCTGTTATTGATAGCATTGTAAACACTGTTGCTGGATTGGCATTTGCGTTACAAACATAATGACACCATTTCCAAAGGTGATTTCTGCACTGTTGTTTGTTCAGTGAAATAAAATGTTCCACATCGGTAAAAATAATGCTGACACTGATATGTGTGTGAAAGTCTTATATTGGCTGATATTATCACTCAACTGTTATATCGGTTGGACTCTACAAATTCTGATCCAAATATATACCACCAGTCAGGGTAAAAAAAAATAAAAACAAAACATTGTGACGTAAATGCAAAATAATAAAACACTGTATTGCAGTCACTCAATAAAAACTAAACATTTTTTCCTCCTCTTCATTAATTCTCTGCCTTTGATAAAATACACACTGGTGCTCATGACAACAACACATTTCATTCAGACTACACTGGAGCTATAAAGCTGAAGCTACAGTACGATAATAATGAGAGCTAAAACCAGGGAGGATAAACAGCGAGAACAGCTGCCATTACTTTCAGGAGCCGGGGCTGTAATTTCGGTTGAGAGGGGTTTTTTTTTTTTTTTTGCATCATCATACAGTAGTGTTCAGAATAATAGTAGTAATAATAGTAGCTATGTGACTAAAAAGATTAATCCAGGTTTTGAGTATATTTCTTATTGTTACATGGGAAACAAGGTACCAGTAGATTCAGTAGATTCTCACAAATCCAACAAGACCAAGCATTTATGATATGCACACTCTTAAGGCGATGAAATTGGGCTATTAGTAAAAAAAAAAAGTAGAAAAGGGGGTGTTCACAATAATAGTAGTGTGGCATTCAGTCAGTGAGTTCGTCAATTTTGTGGAACAAACAGGTGTGAATCAGGTGTCTCCTATTTAAGGATGAAGCCAGCACCTGTTGAACATGCTTTTCTCTTTGAAAGCCTGAGGAAAATGGAACGTTCGAGACATTGTTCAGAAGAACAGCGTAGTTTGATTAAAAAGTTGATTGGAGAGAGGAAAACCTATACGCAGGTGCAAAAAATTATAGGCTGTTCATCTACAATGATCTCCAATGCTGTAAAATGGACAAAAAAAAAAAAAAAAAACAGACACGTGGAAGAAAACGGAAAACAACCATCAAAATGGATAGAAGAATAACCAGAATGGCAAAGGCTCACCCATTGATCAGCTCCAGGATGATCAAAGACAGTCTGGAGTTACCTGTAAGTGCTGTGACAGTTAGAAGATGCCTGTCTGAAGCTAATTTATTTGCAAGAATCCCCTGCAAAGTCCCTCTGTTAAATAAAAGACGTGCAGAAGAAGTTACAATTTGCCAAAGAACACATCAACTGGCCTAAAGAGAAATGGAGGAATATTTTGTGGACTGATGAGAGTAAAATTGTTCTTTTTGGGTCCAAGGGCCGCAGACAGTTTGTGAGATGACCCCCAAACTCTGAATTCAAGCCACAGTTCACAGTGAAGACAGTGAAGCATGGTGGTGCAAGCATCATGATATGGGCATGTTTCTCCTACTATGGTGCTGGGCCTATATATCGCATACCAGGTATCATGGATCAGTTTGGATATGTCAAAATACTTGAAAAGGTCATGTTGCCTTATGCTGAAGAGGACATGCCCTTGAAATGGGTGTTTCAACAAGACAATGACCCCAAGCACACTAGTAAACGAGCAAAATCTTGGTTCCAAACCAACAAAATGAACGCCTCGCAGATGTGAAGAAATCATGAAAAACTGTGGTTATACAACTAAATACTAGTTTAGTGATTCACAGGATTACTAAAAAAGCCGTTTGAACATAATAGTTTTGAGTTTGTAGCATCAACAGCAGATGCTACTATTATTGTGAACACCCCCTTTTCTACTTTTTTTTAACTAACAGCCCAATTTCATAGCCTTAAGAGTGTGCATATCATGAATGCTTGGTCTTGTTGGATTTGTGAGAATCTACTGAATCTACTGGTACCTTGTTTCCCATGTAACAATAAGAAATATACTCAAAACCTGGATTAATCTTTTTAGTCACATAGCACTACTATTATTCTGAACACTACTGTATACAACTTTTGCCTCCAGGTCAATCCAAACACATCCTCAGACTTCTGAAAAAGAATCTCTGCACGGAGAGAATCCTAACACAGAATGAATATTTAGAACAGCTGACGACTTTGTCACTGAAACAATCGAATGTAACTGATGTTACAGACTGTATTGAAGTTTACCACTTGATGTTTCGACATAAACATCAGTCCAAACGTAAAGGACTTTGTCAGAGCTGCAGACGCTCTACTGAGTGTTCCTCTGCTTAAAAACACAGTGCATCAAATTAAACCATCATTACCACTGTAATGTTAACTGTTTGTTTTTAATTTGTATTATTATTATATTCATGCCTTTTTACCCGAGGCCAACATATGGCCATCAGGTATTGCGAAGACCTGGCGTCCGTCCATCTGTCTGCAGCATAAGTCCAGTTCTATTACTGCCACAGTCTTCAAATTCACAGGGAACATTCTTGGGACACAGACCTTGGAGAAGTTCAAAGATGGCTAACCTTGACCTATTTTAAGAGGTATTTTAAGATGGTAAAATGTCACATTCTGTACCTAATTTTAATGGTGTGGTGATGTCGCTTCCTGCTATCGCTAGGTGCTAACTTTTCTTTGTTTTTTGGCTAGAAATAACACCTTTCTCATATATTCTGTAAAAGCTAGTGAAAAATAAACACTTCTAAAACTGAAAATGCTGTTTTAGAACCTAATAATACCTCTGAAGTGATTTAAAAGACATTTAACAGATGTTAGGGTTGTTTAGTTTTTGAGTAGAGCTGCACCGTGACATCACAGTCTGGTTGGTAGCTGTAAACTCAGTTTTTGCAACCTAATAATTACTTAAATAACTGCAAATTATACAGAACACAATGCTCATATGGCCGAGGGTATATTAGCATTGCGTTATTTTTTAGGTTATAAAGAAACAGATGTCTGCAAAAGAACACAGCTGTACTGCAGTGAGTCATAAACACAAATTAAAGCTCTGAGACATTTCCGGGGATGAGAGAGAGAAAAAAATATATCCCATTTTTCCCAGCAGGGTCAGGAGCAGGAAGTTACTTACTCTCTTTTGGGACAGCAGAGCTGGATGTTCCGCTTGCTGAGGTTCTTGCCACTGGGCTGGAATGCTTGGGCCCGCGGCCAGGGATTTTCAGTCCGCTGGATTTGAGCATATTCATTCTACAGTCACAGGAAGGTGGCCAGGACCAGGACCAGGACCACGACCAAGGGTTCTCCCTGAGTGATGAAGGCTTGTGGATCAGGCACTAGATGGAGGAGAAGTGGCTGCTGCTCCTCATCTTCAGCTGAGAGAAAGAGAGTCTATCAACGTGGAAAGAAACAAACAAAATGAAAGAACAGCTTAAATGACACGTGCTTGAAATGTCTGCCACAACAAATGGGTCAGATTCTAAAGGATTCAGGATTCACAGGGGAAAAGTTCATGATATCTGCATACTGTATTTCAGTGGGTACAGCAAGTTGTCCACCTTCTTACAGGTCAGGGCATCAAAAGCCAGTTACTCCATCTTGGGTGGAATGTACTCATAAATGTGAATCCAGATCCTCAACTGGGAGAAACCAATCGCACACACCTGTTGGCGGGACTTTGGTTTAGGTTGAGACCATTGCAGTGCTCAAGCATCACCCTTTGGGGGCGCAACAACACCCAACTACAGCCACCTACTCATCGACCCGACCTCGCCCCACAAGGTGACCACAATTTTATTCTGGCAGCTATAACATAAGAATAAAGCTGCAACAATTAATCGATTTTTGATTGACTATCAATCAAGAACTATTTTGATAATCAATGACTGTATTTTCCGGCGTATAAGTCACACCAGAGTATTCCAGACTGTCCATAACTTGGAGTCATTTATTCTGTTATCACATCAGGCTGTCCTTGAGTCAGCAACATCCTAACAATGACCCTAAGCACACAGCCAAGATATCAAAGGAGTGGCTTCAGGACAACTCCGTGAAATGTCCTTGAGTGGCCCAGCCAGAGCCCAGACCTGAATCCGACTGAACATCTCTGGAGAGATCTGAAAATGGCTGTGCACCGACGTTCCACATCCAGCCTGATGCTGCAAAGAGGAATGGACAAAACTGCCCAAAGATAGGTGCACCAAGCTTGTGGCATCATATTCAAGAAGACTTGAGGCTGTAATTGCTGCCAAAGGTGCATCAACAAAGCACTGAACAAAGAGTGCTTATGTACATATGATTTCTTAGTTTTTTTATTTTTAATAAATTTGCAAAAATAAAAAACAAAAACATTTTTTTCATGTTGTCATTATGGGGTATTGTAAGTAGAATTTTGAGAGTAAAAAAAATTAACATACTCCATCTTGTAATAAGGCTGTAACATAAAAAAAAAAAATGTGGAAAATCTGAAGCGTGCCTTCGTCATGAATAATGCACCACAGGCCCAGTAATCAAATCAAAGATTCACAATTTTATATGATCCATCCATCCATTTTCTATACCCGCTTACTCCAATTAAGGGTCACGGGGTGCTGGAGCCTGTCCTAGCAGTCATAAGATGTGAGGCATAAAACAAACAAACAAACAAACAAACAAAAAACCTTGCCTTTTATGTAAACAATTACCATTTTGAACCTTGTGGGCTCAAATGCAGAAGCAAGATACCTTCACACATTGGGAAACTCAGTTTCCCAGCATGCCCTTCCACGTTCAAACAGCACAGCCGCTACATAAAGGGATGAGTATCATCACCTGATAATAAACAAGTCTCTAGACCGTAGTATCAATAATGGCAAAGTTACTGGTTCTGTAGTCGGTAATGAGAAGTTATGTTTCTTTTTATTATTGCTCAGTAAATGTTTATCTAGTACATTTTATCTCAACAATTCCATTCTGATTTGGACGTTCATCTTGCTATCAAGACTCCGTCTTCATTGTTACTTATAGCTGCTTGAAAGCTTGTTCAGATGTGACCACTGCTGATTTATTCTAACTGCCACCATGAGAAGACCCTGGACTTTGCAACACTGTCCTCTTACATCAAGGACAAGTGCATCAGCAAATGACCCTACAAACTGTGGACTGTCATTTCTGAACATGGCAACATGAATTTGTATTTCTTGCTGGTTGTTGTTTTGTTAACATTGAACCTGCCGCGCGGCGAGCCGTACATCCACGTACCTCAACGTTGACGTGTGCGCACAACGTGTTCCAACCCTAACTGCGATGATACCTACTGGACAAGCGATAATATTAAGAAACCCTTCTATGGCCCACGGGCCGGCAGTTTGCCACCACTTCCTCAGCCTGAGATTGCCTCCACATCTTGTTTCATTTCAAAGACATAAAAGCTGAACTAATTTAAAACAAATATCATTCATCACAATACTAATAACGAATTTACAGATGTAACAAAAATATTTGGGATTTTGTAATGCTCGGTAGACAAAAAAACATTAAGGTTTAGGCAAACCGGATTTCTTTTCCAAATAATCTAACATATTGGCTCGATTAATCGGTTAATCTTAAGCCTATAAAAAATCCCTGCAGTAGTTTACTTTACATCATATAAGCCTGAAATGATCAATTTATCTGCACCTAATGTGGCTGAAAAACGAGCCGAAAGCAAAATGACACTTGGAGCTATTGTTTGTAGCTTCTGCGGCAACGTGCTCCAGACTGCCTTCACGCAAAAGCCAAATTTACATTAAAGTCCACAAATCGGAGAAAACACTCACCTGCGTGTGTGGAATCACGGCGGCCCGCAGACGGAGAACTTTGTATTTCCTCTCGGGGATAACGGGCTGCCCCTCCCTGGGATGCTAATCTGGATGCTGAGCAGAAAGGGAGAGTCAGCGCGGCTCCGCGGATGATGGCAGCGGCTCACCGGCGCTAGCTCTCAGTTAGCCTGCCGGCTCATTCTCAGCGGCTGTTAGCCCGCTGGAATCAGACAAAAAACCCGCACAGCTTCCCCGCCGCTTCAGCATCAGCAGCCACTTTTGTATTTTGTTGTTCTTTTCTCTTTTCCTAGCCGCTTCTTGCTGCTGCGGCGCGGGTTTGCTGGTTAGCTCAGCCCCCTGTGACTCAGCCGGTCGGAGCAGACTGAATGAACAAAGAAGCTGCAGAGCGGAGCCTCCTGGGGGAAAGACTAGCGCGTTGTCTGGATTCCCTTCAAAATTACTACAATTTAACGCGACCGTAGTTACCGACAGCGGTACAGGATTCAGAAGGCTTTGGGCTTAGTTTTACATTTAAATTAATGATCGTTCTTTCCTTCGGCGTTCACAAAGCCAACAAAACAGCCCTTTTAAATGTTTAAAAAAATACGTAAATGTTTGACAGAATTCAGGGGCGTAAGATTTTCTGATGGAGTCTGATGCATAAACGGGCTGTCCGCAAAATTACGGAACCCTGTTTGGAAAGGGGGTGGGGGATGGTAATTTATTTAAACTTGTTTTGGTATAATTATGCCAGGGCAGCAGGGTGGCTTAGTGTAGCTGGTCTACTCTGTGTGAGCCTGATCCTGTCAGATCTCAGAATGTAAACAGTGCAGGACCTGGTTTGTACTGCGGCTGTGTGTGTGTTTCTCCACGTAAAACTGGTATCAGGAAGGGCATCCGGAGTAAAACTTGTGCCAAATATCAATGCAGATCTGGTTGTGTCTGCTGTGGCGACCCCGAACAAAACGGAAGCAACCAAAAGGACAACAACAACAAGCAGGGTGGATTAAGGGTTAGCACTGTTGCCTCAGAGCAAGAAGTTCATGGGATTGTTTTCCACCTGTGGATTTCCTGTGATTTTTGCATGTTCTCCCCGTGTTTGTGTGGGTTCCTTCCAGGTGCTCTGGCTTCCTCCCACATCCAAAGACATGCAAGATAGGTGAACTGGCAACTTTAAAAATTGTCGGTAGGGGTGTTTGTGTATGCAAGTGTGAATGTGTTTGTTTGTCTCTATGTGTCCCTGCGATAGACTGGCGTCCTGTCCAGGGTGAACCCCGCCTCACGTCCTATGACTTCCGGGATAGGCTCCAGCCCCCCATGACCCTTAATTGGAGTAAGCAGGTACAGAAAATGGATGGATGGATAATTATGCGATGGGCACCTTGTGCTGCAATGAGACACGTTATACACATACATTTGTGTACCCCGAACTTTGAATTTATGACAAAAAAAATCTGGCTTTTTATATTAAAATTTCTCAGATGATGCCCTTTAAACTCATAGTGAAAAGTAATCTTTAAATCATAAATTATAAGAAATACCAATGTAAAAGCCAAAATGCTATTGTGCATAAATGCACCCTTTAGTAGAACACATGTAAACTATCACTTTCTTCAGACAAGATTGCACCCAGTGAGTCAAAATTTCACACATTCTCAAGGAAATGTTGGTTTCTCAGAATGCAAAAGATGGAGAACCATGTCCTACTTTTTCTGGATCAGTTTCTAAACTTCTCAGTCACCCCTCGTATGGGCCAAATTGTAATTATGTTCCGGTGCGACAACTGGAAGTGCACAAAGCTGTGGTGCAAAAGAGGAAATCGGATCCCGACTGATAAGGATTTTGGGGGGGGGGGCTGATATGATATCAATATTAGGGAAAATCTTTTTTCACAATACCCATATCTGTTGTTATATACATAAAAATGGCAATGATTACTAACATTTCATTGTCAAACGCTTATGACTAAGAAATGTAATTGAGGCTTATTGTTTTCCAGTTGAGATGAGAGATGAGATGAGATTTATTGTCATTGTCATTACTCAAGTGCAACAACAATGAAATTACGTTTACACTCCAATTACCTCAGACAAGATACAGCAATTTATCCACAGTTATTACTTGTTTACCATAATAATGGCACACATCAGAATGAAAGACAACACATATACATTTGACATTGTTTATGTGCACTAAACTTGAAGCAGTCTGTCAATCGAATTGAGGTAAAGTGGGTGAAGGCTGCAGCAGGCGGGGCCCGCGCCGCTCAGCTTGGAGAGTTGAAGGCCGCAGCAGTAAAAATCGTGCTGCCTTCGAGGTGGCAGGGAGGAAGCCAGGGTGAGGGGAGTGGAGAGACACAAGGGGGAGGTAATAGGGATTTAGGGAGGGAGACATGCATCGTGTGCAGTTGAGTTACGTTTCTGTCAGTTTCTGTCCATAGTGCAGCGGATAAGTTAAATTTTTCACTAGAACACTTCAGTTAATGATGCAAGCAAAAAAATTGGCACAGATATTCCCCATAGAGTACTTGTGAAAATTCACTGGGTACCCAGTCAAAATTTCAAGGTGGCCACTATTTTTCAAGATGGCCGTCAGTCGACTTTCCATATCGCAACTCTCGTAACTTTTGTCATGTTTCTAAGCATTTGTATTGGTTTTATTTGCTTAATCTACACCCCCAAGCAAATATATGCTGGATATTTGTATACTGATTAATATAGTATATAGATTTACAAGTATACACAAATATGGCAGCCATATTTCCGATCAGAACACATGAATGATTTACAAGGCTCTTGGCGATGTTTTTATGTCATGCAGAAGTGTTCATTTCATTAAATATGTCACACACAATTGGTTTACAATTCAGTTTGGTGTGAAGTTGCTGATTTTGTATTATAATATATTTAAAAGAGTGAAAGTCAATGCACAACCAGGGCACACTGGTGACTTCACTGCTGTTCAACTCAGCATGGGGTTCAGTGTCAGCTAATCTTGCTTTACTAAAGCCATACTTAGTATTACTAACACCAAAATGATATGCTAGCGCTAGTTGTAGTGTAGTTTAGCATAGAATAGTGTCCCAGATGTGGTCTAGCAGCCCCAAATCAATTAGCTAGTAGAAAGTAGTTGGTAGATTTAGTTAGACAGCCGCACCTGAATTGACAGGGTGTGCCAGCGCGGGAGAGCCGAGCCAAGGGTGAGGGGACTATACATGGGTTACCCATGTACTTACCCAGATGGTGTACAGATCACACCGGACTTAAATGACATTGGATGAATGATCGGGCTAGGTGTAGGGTAACCGAACCTAGTTGTATCCCATACATCAATGTGCATACTTGACAAAGGTGGTAAAAGGATAGCCCCTCGGCCTTCGTCAAGCACTCAAAATGGCAAGTTCTTTCCCAAGCAGAAAGGAAACTGACTGGAGCAAATGCTGTCTTTGTCAAGACAATAAAAAGGAAGCTCTTATTTCACCCTTAGCCTCTGTGCATCATGATCCAAAGCAGGATGGATATGTGATGATTGCAAGAAATGTGCCATTGTTCCAGGAAATCGGATAAATGCCAATCACCTTTGACCCAGCAAGGCTTGATGAAGGCAGTGGCCACCACAGTCTTCTCCAAACTGAGCCAGTACCCACCAGTGATCGAAGAGAATGATCTCAATATCCTGCAGAGGTTTGTGGTTTTCATGTATGACAGGTCCAGCAACCTCCATAGTGTGGATGAGGCCAGACTTGACCTGTTTGCCAGAAAGCAGAGGCCATATGAAGCCATCCCTCCAACTAGAGCAGCTCTGCTTCAACACACAAAATGCTCGGCATATCAGGCAGGTTGTGTCTGGGCCCAAGCAATTCTGCGCCAGCCAGAAGAAGAAACTCCAGCTGACTGGGGTTGGGAGAAGGATGGGGATCAATGGAAAGTCTTCTGGACTGCCAATTCCCCAGTAGCAAAGAGCTGTGAACAGCTGACAAAGTGTGGCTGTAAGTCTCGCTGTAGTGACAGGTGTAGTGCTACAGACTTGGGCTTCTCTGCACAGGTTTGTGTAGTTGCAAGTGTGATGTGTAGGTAGCCTCACAATCTCGTTTCGGTAGCCATGTATCTACTTTTTTTATGATGTGCTCTCACAATTCGTATTGATCCTCTTCTAATTCTGAGTCACTTGTTTGGAGATCCTCTTTTTTCTTTGGAACTGCCAAAGCTTTCTTTATCTTGTCGAGTTCTTTGCAATATAAGCAATGTATCATTGTAACAGATGGTCAAAAGTTTATTTATTTATATATTTTTTGTCAGAAAATTGTGTCTATCACTACAGTACAGATCAACAAATATACATCTGAATGGCAATGCAATTGCCTCCAGTTCACTTCCAATACTGAGTCTGAGTCTATATTTGTAGGTACGTTTTTATTTCTATATATATATCTAGAAACACATATGAAAGAGGAATTTGCTTACACAAACACTCACACACACACACACACACACACACACACACACACACACACACACACACACACATATATATATATATATATATATATATATACACTCAACAAAAATATAAACGCAACACTTTTGGTTTTGCTCCCATTTTGTATGAGATGAACTCAAAGATCTAAAACTTTTTCCACATACACCTCACAGGTGTGCCATACCAAGATGCTGATTAGACACCATGATTAGTGCACAGGTGTGCCTTAGACTGTCCACAATAAAAGACCACTCTGAAAGGTGCAGTTTTATCACACAGCACAATGCCACAGATGTCGCAAGATTTGAGGGAGCGTGCAATTGGCATGCTGACAGCAGGAATGTCAACCAAAGCTGTTGCTCATGTATTGAATGTTCATTTCTCTACCATAAGCCGTCTCCAAAGGCGTTTCAGAGAATTTGGCAGTACATCCAACCAGCCTCACAACCGCAGACCACGCGTAACTACACCAGCCCAGGACCTCCACATCCAGCATGTTCACCTCCAAGATCGTCTGAGACCAGCCACTTGGACAGCTGCTGAAACAATCGGTTTGCATAACCAAAGAATTTCTGCACAAACTGTCAGAAACCGTCTCAGGGAAGCTCATCTGCATGCTCGTCGTCCTCATCGGGGTCTCGACCTGACTCCAGTTCGTCGTCGTAACCAACTTGAGTGGGCAAATGCTCACATTCGCTGGCGTTTGGCACGTTGGAGAGGTGTTCTCTTCACGGATGAATCCCGGTTCACACTGTCCAGGGCAGATGGCAGACAGCGTGTGTGGCATCGTGTGGGTGAGCGGTTTTCTGATGTCAATGTTGTGGATAAAGTGGCCCATGGTGGCGGTGGGGTTATGGTATGGGCAGGCGTCTGTTATGGACGAAGAATACAGGTGCATTTTATTGATGGCATTTTGAATGCACAGAGATACCGTGATGAGATCCTGAGGCCCATTGTTGTGCCAACATCCAAGAACATCACCTCATGTTGCAGCAGGATAATGCACGGCTCCATGTTGCAAGGATCTGTACACAATTCTTGGAAGCTGAAAATGTCCCAGTTCTTGCATGGCCGGCATACTCACCGGACATGTCACCCATTGAGCGTGTTTGGGATGCTCTGGACCGGCGTATACAACAGCGTGTACCAGTTCCTGCCAATATCCAGCAACTTCGCACAGCCATTGAAGAGGAGTGGACCAACATTCCACAGGTCACAATTGACAACCTGATCAACTCTATGCGAAGGAGATGTGTTGCACTGCATGAGGCAAATGGTGGTCACACCAGATACTGACTGGTATCCCCCCCCCCAATAAAACAAAACTGCACCTTTCAGAGTGGCCTTTTATTGTGGACAGTCTAAGGCACACCTGTGCACTAATCATGGTGTCTAATCAGCATCTTGATATGGCACACCTGTGAGGTGGGATGGATTATCTCAGCAAAGGAGAAGTGCTCACTATCACAGATTTAGACTGGTTTGTGAACAATATTTGAGGGAAATGGTGATATTGTGTATGTGGAAAAAGTTTTAGATCTTTGAGTTCATCTCATACAAAATGGGAGCAAAACCAAAAGTGTTGCGTTTATATTTTTGTTGAGTGTACATGTATATATGATGTGTCCATATAATTTATATTTTATATTCTGATAAAACCTTATAATGTGAGATATGCAGATACATCAGAAATTTTCAGATTTATAGCTTGAAATCGTAATTGCTAAAAAGACGATTTTGTCCCGGCAATTTGAATATGCTTTTCAAAATGATATTTCTTATGATTTTAACTATTGTACAAGCCCAAAAACACACTTTAGCTAAGAAATGGTGCATTTGTTTCATGTATTGTATGCAGAAATCATCATAAATTAGTATAGCTGGCGGCCGTCTTGAAAAATGGCAGCCATCTTGAAATTTTTTGTGGGTACCCAAACTTTTTGAAAGAGAAGGTTCTACTGAGCTATTGTGCAAAATTTCTTGCTTGCATCATTAACTGAAGTGTTCCTTTGCTTATCTGCTGCACTACCATGTGTGTGTAAATTGTGACATTGCTAGGCAACAACGGGGGGGGGGGGGGGGGTAGATAGATAAGAAGGGGGAGCTGAATTCCTTCACCAAGACTGTAGATCCTTCAGGGGGAAGAGCAGGGAATTTAGCCTTCAGGAGCCGATAAGGCTGCCATGTTGATGTTAGGTGGAGAGATACAGAATTCCATTTACTGCACCTCTGACCATCTAGAGTCCAAATTTATGAAGAATATTCTCCGGTCCTTTGCAATGCAGCCATATGTTCCGAGATGGTCTCCATTTTGTGTTTGAGTTCAAGAGTTAACACAGTCTGAGATTACACAGCATTGCCCAACTCATTAATCACGACGGACATATGAGGGTACGGGATTCTAGAAGCAGCCATCTTGCTAATATTCCTGTGGGTCAGGGCAGCGCACAAACCAATCAGCACCAAACCTCCCATCATAAAAGCGAATAGAAATAAATCCTCAACATCTTCCACGGAGAGTGGAGCCACATATCACACTCCATTCTCTTAGGCATCGAGAGCATAGCCCGCTGGGTAGGTTCCATCAGGGCACGCAGTGTCCCTCAACCCTAATTTTCTTGTTGAAAAAAAAAAATGGTGTCAATAGCGTTGAGGGACCAGCTGATCAATTCCATGGTTAATCCAAATCTTAATTTGAAGAATTCAGACTCTGGTCAAGCTGGGACTTTAAAGGTCGGAACAGAAATAGAGAACAGAAAGGAGCAGAGGAGAGGGGAGGAATGCGACCGTCCTTGCCAGAGTCCCAAGCTTACCACTGTACATCATGCTGCCTTCACTCTGATTGGCAGTCACCGTACAGCATCGTTCAGCATTTGCATAAAATAGACTTCTCACCTATTTTAGTACGGCCTTACTAGCAGTATAGCCAGGTGGTGTCGGACTGGGGGAGGCTAAAGGGTCCAGAGCATGGGGGGGGACAAAAAGCTGGCATTAAATACATTTTTGTGTTGCATGTAATTTAATGTCCATACAATTCATGTTGTAAAAGAATATAATTAGAATGCATGTATAAATGTTGCAAAACATAATTCTGCTCTAACAATAATATTGAAAGATCTCTGAGGGCCCTTCCCACCCCTGCACAGTTGTACAATGGTTTAGCCCAGGTGCACAGGCAGCACACGCACACACCCACACCAAACGGTATCTGACAGCATGAGGAGAGGTGTTTGGGCTGAAATAAGACTAGAGCTGAAACAATTAATCGATTTAATCAATTAAAATCAATTATTAAGATAGTTGTCAATGAATTTAGTCGATTAGTTGCTAAATAACATTGTTTTACCGCAAATGTTTCGTTTCTTCCATGTAATCAACCGATTCTGCAGCGCGGCTTTGCTTTGAACCTTGAACCAATGAAGCAGTGCTTCAATCTGCTGCTTCGTTGGTTCTTTGTTTTATTTTGCTATATCTTAATTTTTCCCCGCTGAAACCTTAAACAGCATATGTCTTTGAGTAATATTTACTTTTTCTATGTTAAACCAACCTGTTATGGTCTTCTGAAACAGTTGAAAGATGTATTTTATAACTTAAAAACAGGACTAATGCTAAAGCATTAGCATGTGTATGGCGTTTTCAGTGTTAAAGTTAGCATTAAGCTGGCTCAGCGTTTGTTGTCATAAAAGAGTGAAATGTATTACAAATTGTAATTTTTTTTGTTTTAATTTATATATTAATAATAATAGCAACAACAGCAATAATAGTAATAATAACTAATAATGCTACAATATAATTTTAGAGAAAGAGACAAAAAGAACCCGATAAAACAAAACACAAGAGAAAAGATAAAACCAACTAACAATGAACATAAATAAATAAATATAGAAATAAATAACTGTTTCCTGTGACCACCTAGTGACTCTTACACCTCCACTTCATCCCTGTTTTATTTAAGTTTAATGACAATTTGTTTCAGTCAAACCACATCTAAGCTGTGGTTTTACACAAGAAAAAAATAAAATAAAATGTAGTAAACTGCACATTTGTGTTTTTTCATGAAAATATCTTATTAAAGATCACATATTACATCACATATTTAGTCAGGCCATTAAAATACTGTAGTGAGCAGTGTGGAAGAATGAGACTCTTGGAGCTTTTGCTGCACTCTGCCACGAGGAGGTGCTGCTTTATTTTTTCAACTCACAACATGGAAATAGAGGAAAACATCAAACGTAATGCACTTTTTGATTATGGTGACAACAGAACACTTAACTAAACTTGACTAATCTAATTGGGCAATTGAACACACTAAATCAATAACCCCAACTGCACTATTAAACTAACTATGACAGACAAAAACAATGCTAAAAACCCCCAAACCCCATACTCCCACGATGCTCTGTGGCATTACAGTGCTCAGATTCAGGGACCGGCCCAGCGATCGTTACATTGCCCCCACCTGAGGGGTCAGTCGTCCTCTGCAACCCCATCACCCAATACACCTCCAGGCCACCTCCGACAGCGAATGGGTCGGCCAGGTCCATGCATAATTGCGACTGGTGAGGGGTCACATTGGTCAGGGCATGGAGTGCTGCCATCACCCTCCTTATTCATGGTGGGCAGCACAAGGGGGTGGTATGGGGAGAGCCTGTCCTGGTGCAGCCCCACTAGGCGTCCCTTGCCAGGCATCCATACCCAATACACCACTTCAGACAAGCAGTCCACCACCTCACCCAGCCCCTGCCAGTTGCTGCAAAGCTTGGGGGAAATCCCCTTTTTGCTGACAGGACAGTACACCCACTCCTTGTCCCCTGGGGCAAAGGCCCGTCCTCTGCAATGGGTGTCGTAGGCTCTCTTCTGCCGGATTCCGGAGTTTGCCTGGACCTGGTAGGTGTAGTCATGCACCACATGCAGACACTCCCTCAGTCTGTGAAAATAGTCCATCTCCTTCCCCCCTGCAACCTCAGGTTCTGGTGGGGCACCAAACACCAAATTCACCGGTGTTCGGAGCTCTCTCCCAAACATGAGAGCAGCAGGCGTCCACTGGCTAGATTCCTGGACAGCGGACCGGTAAGACCATAAGACCATGGGCAAGTGGCAATCCCAGTCCTTCTGATGTTGACTGGTGAGAATGGTGAGCTGGGTGGCTAAGGTGCGGTTGAACCGCTCCACCAACCCGTCACTTTGCGGGTGGAGTGGAGTTGTCCTTGTTTTGCTACTTGCGGTCACCACCCTCTGTGCCAGCTGGCTCCGTTCTTCCTGTCGGCTGCAGTATGACACTCCATGACTGCGCATGGATGGCGTGAGAGAGCATCAGCGTTACCATGAAGCTGCCAGGCCCGATGCTGGATCTCAAAGTCATAACCCTGGAGGGCTTCCAGCCAGCGAGCCACCTGGCCTTTGGGTTCTTGAAAGTCAGGAGCCAGGTGAGTGAGGCATGGTCGGTGCGGCGGAGGAAATGGCTCCCATGCAGATATGGTCAAAACTGCCGCAGTGCCAGGACTAGTGCCAGTAGCTCACGGTGGGTGACACAGTAGTTCTTTTCGGCCCGACTTAGTGCTCGACTGAAGTAGGCCACCACACGTTCTCCACCTTTCCCCTGCTGAGAGAGGACAGCTCCAATGCCCACGTTGCTGGCATCCGTGTCCACAATGAACGGCTGCTGAGCATTGGGATATGCCAAGACCGGAGCTTCAGTGAGGGCTGTTTTGAGTCGGGTGTAGGCTGCTGCACAGTTGCCATTCCAGTGGAAGGGCTGGCCCTTGTCAGTGAGGCGGTGTAGTGGACTGACGATGTTGGCAAAGTCTCGAACGAACCGCCGGTAGTGCGAAGCCAGTCCCAGGAAACGCCGCAACTCGTTGACATTTGTAGGTATCAGCCATTCTCAGACCGCAACTACCTTTGCTGGGTTTGCAGCAACACCTTGAGCGCTGACAACATGGCCCAGGAACTCCGTCTCCCTGGATAGTAGGCAACACTTTGCTGGGTTCAGCCACAACCCAGCCTGGCAAATGGCAGCAAAGACCTCACCCAGGTTCAACAGAGCTCTATCAAAGTCAGTGGCATGCACCAGGAGGTCATCGAGGTACACCACACAATGACTCCGGGGCACGTTGGCCAGCACCCTCTCCATCAGTCGCTCAAATGTAGCCGGCGCATTGCAGAGCCCAAATGGCATGACGCAGAACTGCCACAGCCCTTGTCTGAGGGTGAAGGCAGCCTTGGGCCTCGCCTCTGGGGCCAGTTCTACCTGCCAGTAGCCACTGCAGAGATCCAGGGAGCTGAACCAGCTGGACCCAGCGATGTAGTCAAGGGCATCATCGATCTGAAGGAGTGGATAGGAGTCCTTCTTGGTGATTGCATTGAGGCAACGGTAGTCCACACAAAACCGCCAGGTGCCGTTTTTCGTCACCAGTACAACTAGGGCTGCCCATGGGCTGTCTGAAGGCTCAATCACCCCAGCAGCGAGCCTGTCGTGGATCTTTTCCTCCACCACCTGTTGCTTGGAAAGGGCCAGATGATGGGGGTGCAGATGGATGGATTGGGCATTACCAGTGTCAATGGTGTGCTGAACCAGTCCAGTCTGCTTGCAGTCCTCATCTCTGGCAGTGAAAATATCCCCATAGTCATCGAGGAGACATTTCAGCCTCAGTTGTCTCAGCAGATGCAGTGACTGTTGGCTGTGTCATGCTGCCAGTGCCGAGTGTTGGGGCATGTGATCTTGGCACCTGCTTGGGTGTGGCTGACTGACAGTGTCTTTTTGGCCAGTTTTCCACCCTCTGCTCAAACTAAAGCTCCACAGTCTCACCGCCCAGGGTGACAGTCCTCCCCCGCACATCAACTCGGGCTCCCCAGTGGTTCAGCAGGTACAGGCCGATGATACACGGGTCCTGGATATTGGCGAGCCAGAACTTGTGCACCACCTCCTGATCTCCAGCTTTGACTGTCAGCAGCCTCTTTCCTCTCATGCTAACTTTTTTCCAGTTACTGTCATCAGCTGGGTGTTGGTAGGGGCCCAAGATGTGGAAGGCAGGTTGAAGGTGTCAGGGAGGGTGCCCGGTCTCACCAAGGAGATGGTGGACGCTGTGTCTATCAGGGCCTGGCAGGTTTGGTCCTACAGTTGGCAGTTCAGGTACAGTCCTTTTTCATGGCCACAACGGCCCACCAGCATACATCTGCCTTGGAGGGGGGATGGAGGTTGGAGTGGCGGTCCCCTCACTGGGCCACTCCGCGATAGTTTCCCACCACCTTGGCTTTTGGGGCAGGGGCTGGGCAGTTTCGTGCAGTGTGACCAGGCTCGTCACACCAGTAGCAGCGATCCGCTGAGTGGGCCTGCCACGGGGAGTGTGGAGGTCTCCCCTGGGACTGTAGTGGCAGTGGCATGACCTGGTGGGCCCCTCCAGTCTCCTCTTCCTCATCGCAGTCTGCCATTCTGACGAGTGGTCGTGGAGCACGTGCCCTTGCAGTCTGTGTAGGTCGGGTGGTGAGCACCACCTCAGCCTGTTCAGCTTCATGCAGCGCCTCGGTGAGGGACTGAGACATGCCCAGGCGGACATGCTGCTGCAACTTCTCAGGTGCAAGCCCCTGTAGGAATGCATGGAGAGCCATCTCCTCTTGGGCAGCTGCAAAGAAGTGGGGGTAACCTTGTTGGGCATAGAGCTGCATGTCAGCGGAGAAGGTGCCCTGATTTTCTCCTTCCTGCCTGTGTCGACTGGCCAGCTGCTCTCAGCTATGATCTGTGGAGCGGTCGCTGCCCAAACCACCTCTGCAGAGCTATTTTCAGGTTGTGGAGATCTTGCTGCTCTGCCGGGGAGAGGTCAAGGAGCACCTGGACTGCCTTCCCCTCCAATGCTAGGGCCAGATGAGTGGCAGTCTCCTCATTGCTCCAGCCATTGTGCAGTGCTGCTAGCTGGACTTGAGAAAGGTATGGCGCCAGAAGCGTTGTTCCATTGTATTTGGGCAGCTTGACTGATGATTTTGGCACCTCCACCGACTGTGACAGGCTTGCCATCATCATTGGCGGGAGAGGCTCGTCTGCAGCTACAATAGCACCCTCTGGTGAGCTATAATCGATGGCTATCACGGCGTTGTCAGCAGTAGCCCTCTGCAGCATGTTGGAGCCATCAGCATGCAGCATGACGTTTGCTGCACTGCTTGCGTCAGCAGCAATACCCCTCCCCGTCAATAGGGGGCGACGAGAGCGTGGTGCGCTGGAGCCATCAGGAACATCAGTAGGCAGTATAGCTCTCTCAGCCTCCAGGCTCTGCAGAAATGCCATGCTCTGGTTGATGACTTGTTCGAGCTCCTCAGTTTCTCTCTCTATTCTTCCAAAGGCTGTATTCCCACTTCTGACAACAATGTGGCGAGCAGTGTGGAAGAATGAGACTCTTGGAGCTTTTGCTGCACTCTGCCACCAGGAGGTGCTGCTTTATTTGTTTAGCTCCCACAGTGGAAATAGAGTCAAACATAAAACGTAATACACTTTTTGATTATGGTGACAACAGAACACTTAACTAAACTTGGCTAACCTAATTGCGCAATTGAACACACTAAATCAATAACTCCATCCACACTATTAAACTAACTATGACAGACAAAAACAGTGCTAAAAACCCCCAAATCCCGTACTCCCATGATGCTCTGCGGCATTACAGTGCTCAGATTCAGCGACCGGCCCGGCGATTGCTGCAATACTTTTGCTAACTCTCACTGTAATATGTTGTCAGGGGTTGAGAAAGGTGCTGTAGGCATCTAAAAATGCTCATAATCAGGTGAAACCTGATAGAAATCTCTTTGTGGTGTGTCGGTGATGTATGTATGTGCAAAATAAAACAAAACACTACTCCAGGTATGTTTTTGATGAGAATATTACATATTACATAACTTTGTTACAAGCTCAAACGTTGATGTTGCATGATAAAGGCCTTTTAATAATAACTCACTTAAAGAAATAATGGCAAAACTCACATGTAAGTAAAATAAATAAATAATTAAATAATCGCAAAAAGAATCGACCGATTAATCGATTACTAAAATAATTGTTAGTTGCAGCCCTAAATAAGACATCCATCCATCCATGTTCTACCGCTTAGTCCAATTAAGGGTCGCGGGGGGGCTGGAGCCTATCCCAGCAGTCATAGAGCACGAGGCGGGGTACACCCAGGACAGGACGCCAGTCTGTCGCAGGGCCACAAATAGACAAACAAACACAGACACACCCACACATACACCTATGGACAATTTTAAAGATTCCAATCCACCTAACCCGCATGTCTTTGGATGTGGGAGGAAACCAGAGCACCCGGAGGAAACCCACGCAAACACGGGGAGAACATGCAAACTCCACACAGAAAGGCCACGGGAATTAAACCCACAATCTTCTCGCTGTGAGGCAACAGTGCTAACCACTAATCCACCGTGCTGCCCTAAATAAGACATGTCTTTCCTAAAAAAAAAAAAAATCAAAGTCTGGATTTCAAAAAAAGAAGAGAAAAAAGGCACAGGGAAAGAAAACAGCTGCTAACCAAATTCTCTGAGAAGAGAGGTGAGCTCGAAAACTAGCTTAACATGCACACAGGATCCTTTCTAATATCAACACTGAGGACATATAAACTTCACAGTTTAAAAGGGAAAGACACGATAAACCCACGCCGGTTTTGGTGGCGAAATAACTAAAACATTCGCCCTATTGATGTATCCCATAATCTCTTGCGCGCCAGAGAGTTGCTGCAGTCAAACAACATTCACATGATGACAATTGTAAATGAATATTTTACTACAAAAATGTAATTTTTTTTTATGCTTTTCATCACGTTAACAAGAGACTGCTGCATGATACCCTGAAAACTTGCTATAACAATTATAACGAATAATCCGTGTCTGCTACATTTAATCTACGTGGAATTTAATAAATGCAAACCGAATTTCAGACATATTATATATATTAGTCTGGAACAAAGAGGACAAACAGTGTTGCAAAGAACAATAATCAAGACGTTAAAGAGCAAACTTCAGTTTCCCCCAGAATGACCTGATCAGGAAGCGAGCGTTGCTCACAGTAGCTCCCATTGAAAATAACGGAGAGATATCCTGTGATTCTCGCATGTTTACATAAAATAAACACAATAACAACGTCTATAAACCCAGAGAATATATTCACGAGAGTTTTAGGCACAATATTAAAATAGTTTTATGTTGCGATGTTAATGGTGTTGTCCGTGTGCAGCGGTTAAAGTGCAGCATGATCAGAGTATCTCAATGCAGTTCTCAATGTTACCGAGATCTTGCAGCGCGACGAACTCTTCGAGGTTTTGCGGGATTTGAAACCTTAATAGGGTGAATAATCTGAATGAATGTCAACAAGCAGCCGCAGCTCTGCTCTCTGGGACACACAGTCCACACAAGAGGGAGGAAGGGAGGGAAGGGGACACGGAGCAGCGCGCGGCTGCTGCTGTGAACACATCACCCAATCTACCCTGACTTGCTACAGGTTGTTAGTGCATTTATGGCAAATTAATTACGCAAATGCTAAAAACAGCTGCTTGCATTTAGTGCTGTCCTTTTCATTATATATGCACAGATTTGTAAAAGTCTGATTTATTACAAGGACAGAAAAAACATGCATTAGCCTGCCTATCTTATGTGGGATATGACTACAGTTCAGTTGTGCACACACACCTGCCTACAAAAACACATGCACACACAAATAGGTTAAACCTTTTACAATAATAAAAAAAATTATTATCAGAATGTAATATTAACATTATGAACCCCATGGCCTTTAGTTTCAGACGAAGCAGCAGGTGTTGGTCCCTCATCTTGTCCAAGCAACAATAAGGATGTTAGTGAAGGTGAGCTTATGGAGCCACTTTACAAGCAAATGTTTTAAATAAAATGTAATTGAATTTTAGTAACCTTTACAACATTTTTTTCCTGTTTTTTATATTTGCTTTTTTTGTTGAGCTAATATTAGGATTACCTAATAAATGGTGTGTCTTTGTAGTCACAGGAACTGAGGAACAGATAGAAAATGACAATACAAATTATACAATATTATAGAGAATTAAAAAGCATACAGAATAAGAATAGGGCTCTTCTGTTATGTATGTAGAGAGTATATAATATGAATGAACCTTTTCCTTATTTTTTTAACAAAGAAAAATATATTGCATTGCTTTAGTCAGTCTAATGTTGTTAAGAAATAACAGGAATTTCAAAAACAGGGTTATAAAATATGTAATTTTTATTATGACATTATTTTATATTACCTCATAAGACAGTACAATAATTAAGTTGTAGGTTAAGGAAGTAATATTCTGAAAGTGTGTTTGTTATTAATATGGACTGAGGTTACTGAATGACATTGACTATAAGATGGGTAATCTGTTCTTTAATGTTTTGATTGGTAGAATATTGTATTATGTATTTTTTTTCCTTCAAAAGGGAATTACACACTGTTAAGCCATGAATTACACTTACTTTAATTACTTATTTTGGAAAATCGTGTTAAAATAGATATTTTGCTGTGACTGTAGATCTTATATCCCTAACCCTAATTTGTAGTCAAGTTAACATTGTGGTATATGTCTGTGAAAATGCACGAGAATGCACCAAATTGCATTTTTCTAGAAAATGGTGCAATTTGGTCCCCCCAGACCCCCAACTCAATATTGCTCCCCCAACTTTAAAAAGGGTTCTGACTCCCTAAGGACATGATTTAGATCTGGTTTTACTAAGCATTAGAAATTTGGTGTTTCCGTTAATAAAAAAGAACAGTGGGGAGTTTTCAATATGGTTAGTACCTAGGGCCCAGAATTTGGTGCTACACCCCTGGGTATAGCGATCACTCTGTCTCTTGCAGCTAATGTGACCAAATTCAGCATTGCAAACAATGCCATCAGAGTGCCCTCTGCTGGACAAATTACATAATGACATAATTTTAATATGTTTGTGACAGGCTCATATTGGCTGACACGCTTGGCCATCTGATATTGGTCAGGCTCCAGTGGAACTGTTGTTAAAATCTTATAACATTTCATATATTTTAAAAAAACAAGCCTGACCCTTATTCGAACTCTAATACCTAACAATTTAACGTAGAATAATTTACAAGACTGCTCGGCAACTAAGACGTCAGAGCCAGTAGAAGCACACCAGAATATTCTGGGGGGTCCCAAAAAATCTGAATTGACTCCAGTTTGCAAACTGTGCACAAATACATCATTGCAGATGTTACTTAGCATTTCAATGAAAGACAAGTACTTTTTATATTATCTCTTTAAAGGGCATCTCAGTACGACCATTTAGGATTGTGGCATCAAATTTGCATAATTTGCTCTGCAAAGTCTTGACACATGCATCATAAACATAATAATAATAATAATAATAATAATAATAAAAATAATAAAAAAAATATGACAGATTACTGTGTGTAACTTGGCTATAACATAGTGTAATTTGATACCTGAGCTGGAGGGAGCGCTGTTGCTGGACATTTCTACACTATATTTTTCTTTATGAAACAGCTTCCCTGTCAGTGAGTAATTATGCCGTTTTATCTCCCTGATGCATTTCAGTTAAATCATGTTTTTATGTCGCCTCGAGGCAGCTTCGTTGTGATTTGGGACTATGTAAAACTAAATAAATTGAAATTAAATTGAAATTTAGAACTTAATGTCAGTTAAATGTATTTTCCCCTACCTAAATCCAAATTAATATCTTTTGATGAGTTGGGAACTACAGTTGTAAACAAACCAAACAGTCATTGATGATCTGAGCCTGAACTTTTCAAGATTTTGTTCTTACAGGAAATATTTACAATACAGAATTTGACAGATTATTTTTAAATTTGTTTATTTAGGTTTTTTTTTTGTTAATTTTTGTTAATATTATTATTATTAATAATAAAAATTATTATTAATATTATAATTATTGTTTAATCTGAACAACACTTTGATTAATGACCTTTTTTTTTTTTTTTTAGTTTTAACAGTTAAAATTTTTTTTTAACAACAAATCCAGTCCCAGCAGGCTCCATAAAATAAATCTAAAAATTTAAGATGATACTTGGTTTGCACACGTAAAGTGTTTCACGCAGTTATAAATTGAGATCACTGTGTTTAATTTGACTTTAAGATCTTGACAGTTTGCATGTTTATTCTGAATTTCTTGTGTTGCTTGCGTGTGTTTACCTGCTGCAACATGTGACACATTTCTATGACGTGCAGAAACAGTTCAAGCCACAAGTTTACATATAGAAACCTGTTACTTCTGTACCATAAATGACATATATTAAGTGTCCAAAACTAAAATTTATTCTGTTTGCTGATGACACAAACAGTTTTTGCTCTGGGGATAATTCAAAGCTGCTTTTGAGAGATATCACAACAGAAATGAATCATCTAAAAAAAGTGGTTTGATAAAAATAAATTGTCTTTAAATTTAAATTAAACAACATGTTATTTGGAAATCAAAATAGAGATTGTTCTTATTAAGTGAGTGTATGAACATAAATTTCTTGGGGTGATATTGGACCACAAAATAAGATGGAAATCCTGCACAAGTTATCAAAGATGGTGAGGAGTGTGTCAGTTTTGGGGAAACTACAGGTACTGGAATAGAAGTCACTTTACATGTTCTACCGTTCACTTATTTTACCGTATCCAGTGTTGCCACAGTTACTTTGAAGAGTTACTTTATTCTTTACTTTTTGCAGTTAAATTTTACAGTTACTTTATACAGTTACTTCATTAGCAGCTGTGGACAACTTTTTGGTAACTAGTAACCTAACTTTGTTATTTTCAAGATTGAGTGCTCAGAAAAGTAACTATTAGTTACTTTGCTGGTTAGTTACTTTGCTGAGCACTCAATCGTAAGAGTAACCAAGTTAGATTACTAGTTACCTTATTTGTTACATTACTTATTAGTAATGTAACAAGTTGTTGGCAGCTACTAACAAAGTAACTTCATAAAACTGCTAATGAAGTAACTGCATAAAGTAACTGTATGAAGTAACTTAAAAAGTAACTAATAAAGTAACTTTTCAAAGTAACTGTGGCAACACTGACTATCTGAATGACTGTATGGAGGTCTGACGTAACATCTATAACAGCAATTTGCAACCATTATACCTACAACCTGTTTCCTAAAAGGGCAGTTTAGAATAGTGCATAATGTGGGATACAGGGAGCACCAACACACCGTTTTTGAGGTTACATGCATTAAAATTTGGGGATAGAATTAAATTTAAAACAGCACAGATTATGCACACAGCAAAAAATAATTAAATTTCTGGCAATATTCAATAAATGTTCTGTGAGAGGGTGGGGGCTATAATTCAAGAAGAGCGTTAAACTTTTAAAAAAGCACTGTGTTCACACAGTTATGAAGAGTATGTGTGTGTATTTCAGTTTGTGAGCTGGATTTGTGGAACAGGCTGGATGAAGAATTACAGAGAAGCACTAATATCGAGCACTTTAAAAAAACGTACAGAAGGAAAACTTTAAGTACATGTGCAGATGATCAGGTTCACAATGAGACAAGGGGTAATGTCGAGATAAAAAAATCTTTTGATTGTTCATATTGGACTTGTTGGACTTATTTATTTATGTGGGGTTTTCTTTGTTGTTGGTTTGTTTGTTTATTTTTCAGCGAGTTTGTATTGGGCTGTAAATACCTTGGATTTATGTGATGATGTAATTGATTTATTTACTTTATATTCACAATATTCCTGGGCTTTGGCAAAATTCAGTGAGTAAATCAGTCCATCTGCTCAAAACTGTTAACAGGATAACTCCATATAATAAACACTATCATCTTCTAACTCACAAAATTAAAAGGACCTACAATGCAGATAAACTGATGAGAGGCTGGTTAAAATGGATGCACTGGAACAATCCCAAAACCAACGCATAACAGACCAGTCTGCCACCCGCTGAACACTGCCATCTGCAGGATATGTCTGGGCTGTTTCCTTTATATATATGAAGAATCAAATTAATGACCAGCAATAAATGCAATCTGCAACAACCTCACCACTAGATGACAGTAAATCCGACACACTGTAGCTTTAATGGTTTCACCTGTTTGTTAGCTTTCAATAAGTTCTGAGCTTCATGTCAAAGTGCAAACTCCAACATTCTCAAGAAACTGGATTTACTTCATTTCCAGCATCACTTCACTCGTCGTCACAGTAATTACGTGCACGTGTGTGCGTGTGAGATCGGGGTGATATTCTGGAACACCATTTTCTGTTCTTGCTGCACTGTAACTTACCACCACTAGGTGTCGCTGTGCCCTTAATAATGTACCATCTGTTGAAGTCCAATAACTGACTGAGGTGTTTTTTTTCTCCACACTGTGTGACGTCATATTTCATTGACTAAAATTTCCTCATTGAGAAGCTGAAACTGTTTAATTCATGAAGGTGGTCTAAAATATAACTGAGCAGACTGTCCAGTTCAAAGTCCTCTGAAAGACTGGATTTTTGGTCCTCGTTTGAAGACCAGCACACCTAATATGATCATATTTGTTTCCACACCAAATAGAATTCTGTCTGCTCCAGATAAGGGCTAATAAATGTGGATTTAATCACATCACAAGGTTGATTTTGCTGAAGTCAGTTGATTTTAATGTCGTACCAGAGTGAACTGAAGCTGACAGTAATGGAATGAATGCAGACATCAGTAATCCACCTCGTTTGCACTCCGGTATACATTACACACTGCACATCCTACAACTAATAATTTATTGTGTCAGATTTGGCATCAAGAAGCATGCACACGTGCAATAGTTGTACCACACGAAGTGCAGCGAACCAACCATAACCTTTCCTTATCAAATGCACTCCTTTCTTGTGGAGTGCCACAGGGTTCTGTTCCTGGTCCGATTCCATTTCCATTGCACAAGTTGCCTTTAGCGTCAGTTACAGCCTAGCACAATCTGTGCTTTTATTGTTACACAGATAATCTGCTAATCTAAATGCCTAGGAGGATTAATGGAAGCGATGCAGTGAGTTCTTTATTTCATTGTATGATTTTATTTTATTATATATTTACTTTGCTTTGGCAGCACGGTGGATTAGTGGTTAGTACTGTTGCCTTACAGCAAGAAGGCTGTGGGTTTGATTCCCACCTGTGTCCTTTCTGTGTGTAGTTTGCATGTTTTCCCTGTTTGTGTGAGTTCCCTACGGGTGCTTCGGCTTCCTCCCACATCCAAAAACGTGCATGTAAGGTGGATTGGAAACTTTAATTGTCCGTAGGTGTGCATGCAAGTGTGAATGTGTTTATTTGTCTATACGTGGCCCTGTGACAGACTGGTGTCCTGTCCAGGGTGAACCCTGTCTCATGCCCTATGATAGGCTCCAGCCCCTTAACACCATGACCCTTAACTTGAGTAAGCGGGTATTGAAAGTGGATGGCTGGATTTGCTTTGATTTCTAAGAGTTTTGTTTCTTGATTTTACTGCACAGCACTTTGGTCTCCTTTTGGTTGCTGTAAATAGTAAAACATTAAATCCTGATTTATTGATGGATTGAATTTATTCTGATGTATATTTTTGTACTCCTTGATGTTATCGGTTTCCTGTTTGTATAAATCCTTTCAGATTGCTCTGTAAGAGGTCATTGTTCCTTCCATGAAGTAGTTGACTTCAGGGTGCTTGTTTCCAGAGCAGAAGGTTCTTGGTTCAAGACCGTCCTGGCCCATTCTCCACATAATGTGGAGTTGTGTAAAAATTGTGTCAAATTGACGTACAGATAAATTTCACATCTGCTGTGGAGACCCCCAAATGAAAAAAAGAGAGATGCTGAAAGAACTTACTTTTGTGCTACATCTGTCAATGTCCGTCATCCATCCATCCATTTTCTATACCCGCTGACTCCAATTAAGGGTCATGGGATGTGAGGCGGGGTTCACCCTGAAGAGGACGCCGGTCTGTCACAGAGCCACATACAGACAAACAAATACATTCACACACACCTAAAAATAAGTTCCCAGTCTACCTAACCTGCATATCTTTGGATGTGGGAAGAAGCCAGAGCACCCGGAGGAAACCCACACAAACACAGGGAGAACATGCAAACTCCACAAAGAAAGGCCACAGGTGGGAATCAATCCTATGACCATCTTGCAGTAAGACAACAGTGCTAACCGCTAAGCCACCATGCTGCCCATGTCCATGATTAAAATTCTTTTTTTTTTTTTTTTTTTTAAATAAAAATGCACACTGACATAAATTTGCATTAACATGCCTTCAGCTTTGGCTCTGTAAACATATATTTAACATGAAACCCTACTGTGCTGGTGGAGGTCTGAGAGCGCACGGTCTAACCCTCTCATCCTTCAAAAACCCCTCCCGTGAAGATGAACCTGTCCAGAACCTGTTGGGTAATTTGAGTTTGACGTTTCGATTCCTGCGTGCAGGGCCTCTTGTCAAAGTGAAGAAGCTGTGCAGCAAAAGCTCAGAGTTCTGAGAGACATTTGTCCCACATCCAAACCCGCTGTACGAGATCAGTGATGCGGCAGGATGGGGAAGGGAAAACCAGCGGACCATTACCAGGAACATTCTCAGACGGAGATGACGAGTGAAAGAGTCTAAAGCAAGGTAATGGAGCAGAATCCCCATCAAGTTTTTGCCCTTAGATCCCAGCCTGATGGTCATAAATATTCATAGACTTCGACGTTTTCAGTCATGCATGTCTGAGATTGAAACGGAATACATTCTTTTTAGCTTTTAATTCCTCCTGGCTCCACTCCTTCATATGTTGCAGCCGTGACATTAAAACATTCAGGTGGATAACACGTCTCACTGTGTGTGGGTTTTTTTTTCTGCTGCCAAGAAAAAGTCTGGACGTGGACGGTTTTGACCTCAGTGTTGGCACAAACGCAGAGATTGCTGTTGATGGTGATGTGACTGCAGTTTGTTGTACTTGTCCATCCTGGTGTGTATTTAAACACAGTCCCTCCATTTTCAGAGCTCATAAGTAATTGGACAAAGTAAGTGTGAGGATTATTTTTAATACAAACCGTTGCTTTTAAAAACTAGTTTTCTTTTGACAAGTCAAGGGATGAACACACAACTGTTTCCAAGTCAGTGAATATGTGTTGGACTTCATTTACATCAGTCATTAAACCTACAGTGTGCTGGGTTTAAGGAAGTTTATTAGCTGAAATAGAATATAGCATTAATAACCACTAAATGCAAAAACAAATAGAAAAGAAAAAGAAACTATAGCAGCATACTTTGGACCTTTGGACCAAAATTGTGCATGTATGCATGTGCACCATGGTGGGTGGAGGCGATGGAAGCCAAAGCTCGGGAGAAGAAACTCTTCCAAACAGTGTGGTACTGTAGGGTAAATCTGTCTGGAGGAGACAGTTCTCAAAAAGTGAGTCTGAGTGCAAGAACAAGAAGTTTGCTCATTGGCACGCAAGATGAATGAATGAATGAATTTATTCGGCACACAAATCAACAATAACAAAAACTCATAAAAAGAACAGCTTAACAGCATACCTGTGTGGCTGAAAGGGTGTAGACACAAGCAAAGCTTATGAATACCCAACCTTTTATACTCTCTCTCTCTCTCTTTCTTTCTTTATTGTTCTGGTTTTAATTTATACTTTGAAATGGGAGTTTTTTTTTGGGGACAGTTTCATTCAGGGACAAGATAAAGGGGACCGTCCCTGGAAAAGATGGATGTCTACACAACGTTTCATTGGGTCATCAACGGTGACCAGATGTCCCTGGAAAAGAGGAGCTGCGTTATTTCATTTTGTGAAACTGACCTGACCTCTGACATGAGCGTCCATGAGGCAGAATTCTGCAAATGTTTGAAAATAAACAAACACAGCATGAAAAATTAATGAACCCGTAAGCAAGCCTCACACGTTTCAGTGAACTGCAGCCACCAGTTCTGCAGCTCACAGAACTGTTCAGCACGTTTTAGTCCATAGATTTTGTTTTATGGTAACATTATCCCAACTCTCATCATGCCTGTATCTCATCGGGGCCCCGTATTTTATCTCTAATAGCTCCCCAGCCAATGATTGTGGTCCCGTTTCACTTCGATCAGGCACCAACACGCCCTCATACGAAGCAAACACAAACAAACAAACCCTTTGTCTGAGAATTTTGAAAAAAAAAACTTTCTGTCTGTCTTTTTCTTGCCTTCTTCGACTCTGAAAATCACCACAGGTATAATTAATTACGTTAGATGTGATGTTGCCACAGTTGATCAGACTACGCTCCAGGCATGTTTTAGGACTCAGGGTCATGGATACAGAACACGACTGATTAGTCATATTTCTTCTTCTTCTTCTGCTTCCTCCATCCCCTCTGGAGTACCTCAAGGTTCCCTTTTAGGCTCTTTGTTTTACTTTTTATTGTTTTTTTTTTTTTATTTTTTTTTTTTTACACAACATACAAGTCCTTATAGGCCAATAGTGGTGGCAGGGATGGATCCAGCCCCCCAAAAGAAGAAGAAGAAGAAGAAGAAGAAGAAAAAAGATCTGAAGAAAAAATATCCGAAAAAAGAAAAGGAAAAAGTGCAAAAGAAAAATAAGGAAAGAAAATGAAACAAGACAACATTTTTAAGCTTGATAAACTAATGTTTGCCATGATTTCATTTCTTTAACATTATCTTCCACTGAAAAAAGCTGAACATATCTCACTGTGTTCAACAATATGGGATAATTTTTACACTGTGTCATCTATCGATGAAGTAGGACAGACTTCTATGACTTGCATGATACTATTATAAAGTGATTTTGGAGATTCCTGAACAATCTGTCAAAAATTCACTGGTGATGATGGAAAAATATGGTTTACAAATTAATATTTTACTTTGCAAATTTGACTTTATTATGTTAGTGTTCTTGTTTTTATTATCAGTGACAATATTACACTGCCATTCCATGAATGGGAAGAATCTTGACAGCAGACTGCTGAATTGCATGAATCAGTGCCCCCCCGCCCCCATAAAAATTTCTGGATCCACCCCTGCAGGCCAGTACTTATCTCAAGTTGCCTCTGTTCTGTTGAATGATCTCCCTGCGTCAATAAAACAGTCAGATTCTGTAAAGACTTTCAAGTCCAGACTTAAGACACACTTATTTTCCCTTTCGTATGGCTAACATACTGGTATAGTATGTTACTTTGCTTTTTACCCTTTTAAATTCATTTTATTAGGAACGGAACGGGTCGCAGCCTCAACTTCATTTAAAGTCTGGGTCTTTTAGTGAAGCTTAGGGCTCGTGCCCGGCGATCACCTTAGTATTTCTTCTGTTTTTCTTGTTGCTTAATGCTGACAAATTACACTGTATTTGTTGTCTGCAGGCCTCCCGTCTTGTGCACTAGCATGGACTCCCCAAATCTCCCAGAGTTTCCTGTATAATTTCCTGTATTATCTATTGTGTCGGTAGCGTGGCCCGAGCAGAGGGTCACCCCTTTGAGTCTGGTCTGCTTGAGGTTTCTTCATCAAAACATCACAGGGAGTTTGTCCTCCTGTGTTCTTGCTCTGGGGGTTGGTAACCGGATCACATCAAACTCATTGCAAATGAATGTTTCTTTAAAAAAACTTCTGAAACAGTATTTATTGGTATAAGGAGCAATCTGAGTCAACCCTTTCACCATGCATAGATGATGATTAATTTGATTTGATGTTTTTGGTTTTGATATATGATTTTTATTTTAATTTTTATATATTTTTTGAATGTATTTTTGATTTACTATATTTGTAAATATGTTGGACTCCAGGAAGAGTAGCAACAGCTACTGGGTATCCAAACAAACAATAAACAATAAAGCATTGACACAGCACCAGTACATGAAAACCACACGGTCATACGGTAAAAATGTATAAAATATACGTACATCCTGGAAGTTCATTGTTTGAAACCTCTCCTTCAAAAACGTTAAAGCAGTGACTCCCAAAGTATGGGCTGCAGCTTTCTAGTGAGGAGAGAAAGCACTGCGTATGGGTCATGAGAGGGCATGTAAAAATGTTTAAATAAAGATTAAAATTACACATTTTTTTGTGATTATTAAAAAAGGCAAAGCCTTAAGAGCTTAATTATGTTAAGCTTAATTTATTTGATGCACTTTAACACTATATATATATATATATACACACACACACACACACACACACACACACACACACACACACACACACACACACACACTCTCTCATCTTCAACCGCTAGCCCAATTGAGGGTCATGGGGGGCTGACTGCTCTGACTGCTGGGCAATCCCAGCAGTCAGAGGGTGCAGCGGGATTCACCCTGGACAGGATGCCTGGCTGTCGCAAGGCCACATACGAGGGCTGTCAATAAAGTAACAGTCCTTTTTATTTTTTTCAAAAACTATATGGATTTCATTCATATGTTTTTACGTCAGACATGCTTGAACCCTCGTGCGCATGCGTGAGTTTTTCCACGCCTGTCGGTGACGTCATTCGCCTGTGAGCACTCCTTGTGGGAGGAGTCGTCCAGCCCCTCGTCGAAATTCCTTTGTCTGAGAAGTTGCTGAGAGACTGGCGCGTTGTTTGATCAAAATTTTTTCTAAACCTGTGAGACACATCGAAGTGGACACGGTTCGAAAAATGAAGCTGGTTTTCAGTGAAAATTTTAACGGCTGATGAGAGATTTTGAGGTGATTCTGTCGCTTTAAGGACTTCCCACGGTGCGAGACGTCGCTCAGCGCTCTCAGCCGCCGTCGTCAGCCTGTTCAAGCTGAAAACCTCTACATTTCAGGCTCTATTGATCCAGGACGTCATGAGAGAACAGAGAAATTTCAGAAGAAGTCGGTTTCAGCATTTTATCCGGATATTCCACTGTTAAAGGAGATTTTTTTAATGAAAGACGTGCGGACGGGTCGCGACGCTCCGCCACAGCAAAAACACCTCTGTTGAAAGCCTTAAGGACAAGTTGGAACATGTCCTGCCTGTTAAACAATTTCTCATATACTCACTCCACTGAAAGCCATCAAAAGCCGCCTGGATTTTACAAATGGTTATCAACACGGAGGTGTTTTTCCTGTGCCGCCGCACCGCGTCGGCTGCGTCCCGTCCGCACGTCTTTCATTAAAAAAATCTCCTTTAACAGTGGAATATCCAGATAAAATGCTGAAACCGACTTCTTCTGAATCTTCTCTGTTCTCTCACGACGTCCTGGATCAATAGAGCCTGACATGTGGAGGTTTACAGCTTGAACAGGCTGACGACGGCGGCTGAGAGCGCTGAGCGACGTCTCGCACCGTGGGAAGTCCTTAAAGCGACAGAATCACCTCAAAATCTCTCATCAGACGTTAAAATTTTCACTGAAAACCAGCTTAATTTTTCGAACCGTGTCCACTTCGATGTGTCTCATAGGTTTAGAAAAAATTTTGATCAAACAACGCGCCAGTCTCTCAGCAACTTCTCAGACAAAGGAATTCCGACGAGGGGCTGGACGACTCCTCCCACAAGGAGTGCTCACAGGTGAATGACGTCACCGACAGGCGTGGAAAAACTCACGCATGCGCACGAGGGTTCAAGCATGTCTGACGTAAAAACATATGAATGAAATCCATATAGTTTTTGAAAAAAATAAAAAGGACCGTTACTTTATTGACAGCCCTCGTATAGACAAACAAACACATTCACACCCACACGCACACTAACGGACAATTTGAAGTTTCCAATCCACCTAACCTGCATATCTTTGGATGTGGGAGGAAGCCGGAGCACCTGGAGGGAACCCACGCAAACATGGGGAGAACACACAAACTCCATACAGAAAGGCCACTGGTGGGAATCAAACCAAGGACCCTCTTGCTGTGTGGCAACAGTATATATATGACTGAAGGTTTGGGTGGCCCCCAGACAATTTTCAGATTTCAAAGTGTGGTGCGTTCCTAAGTTTGGGAATGGCTGGCTTACAGGGTTTGGGAGGTGTCAATGTGATGCTATTGTGCCCTGGTCTGGTTTGAACCAAGGTGGGATTTCTAAGAAGTTTGAAAATTCCTTCATCCTATTGTGATATTAGAGTTCCTTGCATTTCTGTAGAGTAATGTCAGGTATGGTGGGAGGTTTTCCAGAAGCATCACGATTACTTTTGCACACATCACATGGTACAAATCTGTTACATCATCAAACCGTGATCTTCACGTGGTGGACTGTCCCGGTTATAGACTGTGAGATTCTACTACATAGTGTGAGAACAGGGTTAAATATAATTGTGTTGCTTCCAGGCTGTGGCACAGAGGTCTGTATGTCTGTGCTCTAACAGTCACAGACAGCGAGCCAACCTCTTCACTGACCGCTGCACCTCTGACCCCTCATTAACGATCAACAACATCTGTCATGGAGGAGGGAGCTGCTTCATGATGGAACAGCACCACCGTCCACATGAATCGAACATAAAGCTCCACCAAACCAGAGATTTCTTGGACTTATCCAAGAAGAGATACGCTTTCTTACACCGGTTTGAATTCTCTGACGTCTGCCATTTATTCCCCCATCAAACTCTGCACATCCTGAGTCAGTCACGGTTTCACAAAACTCCTGCAAGTGACACAGGTGTCATTCGTGATTTTTGCCCAGCGTACCGCGTGTTATATTTTATTCTTGAATTTAAGAGACAAAAAAGCTTGAGTCAAACTAACAAAATAATAATAATAATAATAATAATAAATAATTAAATAAATAAAATTAATAATAATAATAATAATTCATTCATTTTCTACACCTGCTTACGGAGGGCTGGAGCCTATCACAGCAGTCATAATAATAATAATATTATTAATAATAACGATAACGGAAAATAATCACAATCAACAATAATCATAATAATGATAAGACTAATAAATGCTGCAATTTTGTATAGAAAACATATAATTGACATACAAGCATTCATTACTACAATGAGCGTTAAACAATTAAATGCAAAATAATCAGAGGTTATTAGCATGTGCGTGTGTGTGATGCCTTTATGCAGATGACATGTTGCTCTACCTTCCAGTTAGGGTTGGGTATTGAGAACCGGTTCTTTTCAGGTATCTTTAAAAAAATGATTCGATCCACCGACATCAATAGCCTTTTTGCTTAACAATTACCTTATCGGTCCTTCAGAGCGGCTGTTGTTTTTGGGGGTGTTTGTCAGGAAAATGATCATGTCTCTACATTGATTATAGAACCTCTGCAGGGTCTGTAATCAACCATTTCTGCAGCGCGGCCCTTCTTTGAAGCTTGAAGCAATGAAGCATTGATCCAATGATGCATTGATGAAATTTATTTTTGTTTATATATTAATAATAATAATAGTGTAAGAGTGAAAACTGGATATGCTAATGATAAAACATATTTTGTGTTGTGTGGGCATAAAAGTTTTCAGTAATGCTAAGTTGACATTGTTATTGGGTATTCCACCTAGTGGGCGCCATTGAGGCAGCAAAGGAGAGGGAGAAAAAAGGAGGGAGAAGAAGCGGTGGTTAAGGCTGTGTGTGGGAGCTCACTAAAAGAAGTTATGAGAAAGACCCGAAACCTGTGTTTACTGCTTTACTCCTTCACACACACACACACACACACACACACACACACACACACACACACACACACACACACACACACACACACACACACACACACACACACACACACACACACACACACACACACACATCGATTACAATAGCAACAACAACAACAATAATAGTAATAATAACTAATAATGCTACAATACAATTTTAGAGAAAGAGACAAAAAGAACCTGATTAAAAACACAACAGAAAAGATCAAACCAATTAACAATGAAAATAAATAAATACATATAGTATAATAAGTGTTTCCTGTAATCACCTAGTGACTCTTACACCTCCACTTCATCCCCGTTTTATTTAAGTTTAATGACAATTTGTTTCGGTCAAACCATAGTTTCAATTTGTTAATTTCTTCAGTGATTTCTTCCAGAACTATTTGCCAAGCTAGAAAACTTACTATATCCTAGTAAGAGCAGAATACTACTGGAATGAATTAGAATAAGGAAAGTTGGGTTTTTCTCACCTAAATGGATGCTGCACTCACTGCAGTTTATTGTCTGGAATAGTCCCAGATTGCATTTCACAGCTTCTGGTGTTGTGGAGTAATTTTGGGTTACAGCTTTTTTTGTTTTTCACCACTTTCATCCCTGAATATGTCAATTGTGAGTCACTTTTGTCCGGATTAAAGTTACTAACTGGGACTCCTGTCTTGTTGCGAGAAAGAAACGAGAATAGTCCTCCGTTCTGTTCACACAACTCCAAACACTGCGTGGCTCTCTGCCGAGTCAAGTTAGAATGATAGAGTTCAGTCGAAATTAATAACTTCAAAGCGAAACACTGTTTAAATCAAATTACACCTTTTTCCAAATGTTGTAATACAAACAAACTGCAATCTATCAAAATGCTTTTTTTTCTTCCCAAAATGAGACATCCTGCGCTGGCGTGCAGCAGCTGGCTGAGCTCAGCTCAGAGGTACGGAGAAACATTCATGCCAAAATGTCTGAAAGGAAATGCTTTTGACAAAAACTACAGATTTTTTGTTTTTATTTTTATTTATGTCCAGAGATCAAGGATCCAGGGACCAATTTCAGATTTATTTACTTTAAGACTCAATAAAATGTTGTTGACATAGAAAATCTGTAAAGCCTACTTTTAGTACACAGAAAATTCACAAGAGGTAACAATAAGGGAATCGATAAGGAATTGGATCGATAAGCAGAATTGATAATGGCATCGATAGATGAATTCTAATCAATACCCAGCCCTACTTCCAGTGAAACCAGCTGATGTTTGATGCTCTCAGAGTGTTTTGGTTTGTGATTGTCCTGGATCGAAGATGAAGGTCCAGGCTTTTGTTGACTTCCTGGAATCAGCCATCAGACATGTATCTCTGTGCTGAAAGTGTCGACTTTCATGTGAAATGCATCCATTTTTGGATCAAACTTGGTGAAATTGTTAAATTAATTCTGAAATGGATATGTTAACACATTTGGACAGATTTAGGTAAAGGGGTGGAGCCTGGGTTTTTAAAAAAGAGCGGTGATAGGGTTATGCACTCTGAGTGCTACTCCTGTTTCCCGCGTGATCTCTTTACTGTTATTTCCATTCTGTCCGTTGTCATAAGATAAGATAAGACTTTATTGATCTCACAGTGGAGAAATTCACATATTACGTCAGCTCTTAAAAAAACACGCAAGATGGGTGTGAGTAGAGGAAAATGTGCATCAAACAGCATGTGCAAGGACAAGCAATAATAATAATACTTGTAACAATACAATAAAATAAGAAAACGAGGTAGAAATAGAATATATATATATATATATATATATATATATATATATATATATATACACACACGGACACACACACATACATATATACACACGTCGTGTGGCTGTGTGCTCTATAAATAAAGACGTGTGTATTTCTGAAACCTTTCAGTCAGCATGGAAATGTTGACATGTGACTGTGCGCCGTGTGATGACAACGGACGACGTGTGATCACAAGTGGATTTGACACCTGTCAAACGCTGCTTTACATATCGGTCATGAGTAATGTCTGTGTGCTGCCCTCATGTGTTCGGGGTCAGGTGCTCGTCTGAATGCTGCAATAAATATAGTCATGCAGTAAAAAGAAGTTACTTTTCTTTTGTCCTCTAAGATGTAGCGCGGTGTGCGAGTAAGTGATGCATTCTGGATTGGTTTAATGATATATAATTATGACATCATCAGTTGACTTTTTAAATGAGAACATCTGATTGTGCAGACGACGAGATTCTTTAGTGATTATTAAAGAAACTAACGTGTTGCCCTTGGAGATCCAGATTGGGTAGTGTTTATAAAATAGGTAGCTCACATTTTTCATGGGTGGTAATACATTTTCTTTCTATAATTTTCTATAATGAGTTGGAATGGCGTGTGAGTCCAGAATGTTTTTAGAACCTTAGACCTCAACAGTTTTTTGAAGAACAACCCTTTTATTTCCTGTTAATTATGCAATTTTTTAACCCCTTAACACCCGAATTTATATAGTTGTATATAAAAAAATGTTTTGTGTGTGTGTTTGCCTTTAAGTAGATGGTAAATAATGTTGAGATTATTAATTTCACTTTTGCACAAAAACTAGATAGTAATATTGGGTATTCTGGTAATGACTTTATGTTATAATATTATAATAATAATGATGGTATGTTGTAAATTTGTGACAACAGGCATACAGGTCAATTTGGTAAGTTGCATATTTGAGTCAGAGATTGTAGCATATATGCGACGATGGGCGTTAAGGGGTTAATGGTAATTTACTGTCTTAATGTATTTATAAATTATTTAGGTTCTTGTTATCATATACACACCATTATATAGCTGAGATGCTACACGCACTCTAATTTCCAGTCCGATATTTTCCCATATCTTACCAGTTACCACGACAACTGGTCCGAAACGCATATCCCATTTGTTACAAACCATAAAGCTAAAAACATGATTAGAAAAAACAAGTCAGATACTATAAACATACTTCATAAATATCTAAACAGCATCAGAAAAAACACAGATTGAAAGCTTACCAGCTGACGATTGGACCATCTGTTAAGTTCTTCATGTAAGTGAAGCAAACAGGTCTGACTATGAGGCCAAAACTGTCTGCAGCTTTCATATTTGGGCGATACCGTAAGTTTGTGTGTTTATATATAGAGAGTAGCCATATAATAAATGAATTATTAACCTCGCTTGCTCAGTCTGTACGGGAATATCAGATGAACCTAGCTAACATTTGGCCCGTACTTACACCTCAATCTGAAATTTTCCTGTATAGACCTCGTGTTCTGTTAACCCTCTGGGGCTGATGCCGTCGTATACAATGGCTGAGACCAAGCTTTGCTAAATTATAAATAACTTTATAATGATATGAGATGGAAACTTACTTTTTTTTTTTGCTGAAAAGTTAACTCCGCGGACTTTTGAGCCACCGTCCACCATCTTTGTACTCCTCATAGAAGCTGTGTGATGATGTGAGCAATGTGAGTGTTCAATCGGAATTGGTTCATCATCACATGGTGTTCCAAAATCCAATCGTAGGGCAGATTCACCTCATGTGACACACCAAAGATTCTTTTTAGGAGTGATGTCTTACTAGTTGGCCCGTTTGAATAGGCCCCTGGCTGCTCCAATGCGCCCTGCGCCATTACGCACAGCGAAAGTGAAAGTGAGCAGACAGAGCAGATGGAGAGCTTCTCATACAATCTCACGTGCTTAAACAGTGCGAGAGTATCAGGACTGCTCAACTAGTTTTCCTGTGAATGTTACTGGATAAGCCTGTGGCAAGCTCTCTTGCTCCGGCGTAAAGCACTGTTTACCATATCAATGGAGGGAGGGGAGAGGGGCCGCTCCTCAAACTGAATGAGCCTCGAAGTGTGAATGTTGCTTTCAGAGCAGGAGAGAACAAACACACAGTCAGCTTCATAGTAGAAGTTTGTGATATGGCCTTTGTGTAATAGCAGACAAAAATTGCTTTGAGATGAAGACAAACACCACGCATTTTGTATATATTGTTCAAAATGTGCATTTGTGTTTATTGTTTGAACCTTTTTGTTGTACAGTCTTTCACACAAGAGCCCAAATTACCTTTATAAAGTGTCAAAACAGTTGTTTAGTATAGTTTGCTGTGTGTTTTGAATAAATGTGTGTGGAAAATTATTTCCGCTTTACTTTTTCCTTTCTTATTTCTGATTGTAAACCTGTATTACACTTATAAAACACAACTATAACATATATATTTTGAAGGTACAGGTTGTCCTGAAAAAAAGAGACATAAAACTTGATTGTGGGATGCAGGGAGAGCTGTTAATAGCAATAATAAAACATTTATGCCAGGTGAGTGAACTGTCCAAGAAATGCTCTCGGACCCTAGAGGGTTAATAATACTTTATTATTATTATTATTATTATTATTATTATTATTATTATTATTATTATTATTTTATTACTACTTCTATTTTGTTATTTGATTTTTAAATGGACCACAATGGAAATAAGTGTTTTCATTTTCTTTTGTCATCCATGTATTTTTAACATATTTACGAGGTTTATTAGAAAACTAACCGGCAGTTTTATAAAGAAAAAAAACTATATGGATTTGAATCACGTGCGATTACACCAGACATGCTTGAACCCTCGTGCGCATGCGTGAGTTTTTTCACGCGTCGGTGACGTCATCCGCCTGTGGGCAGGCTTTGAGTGAGCACTGGTCCAGCCCTCTTGGCTGAAATCCTTTGTCTGAGACGCTGCTGGAGACGGCGCGCGTTGCTTTATCAAAATTTTTTCAGGACCTGTGAGGGATATCCGAGTGGACATTATCGAGAAATTCAGCTGGTTCTCGGTGAAAAGTTTAATGGCTGATGAGAGATTGTGGAGTTTCTTTCGTTTAAGGACAGCTCACAAAGTGGATCGCGCGGCGCGGTCGGAGGTGGTGTCCGTCTCGCTGTTTCGAGCTGAAAATATCCTAATTTAAGGCTCTGTTCACCCAGGTCGTCGTCAGAGAACAGAGAAGTTTCAGAAGTCGTCGGCATCAGGAGTTTATGCGGACATTCCACTGTTAAAGGAGATTTTGTAATGAAAGAACGTGCGCGCAAATTCGTCGAGTCGGTTCCGTGACGACACCGCAAATCTGTCTGCGCCCTGACAGGAAAAACACCTCCGTGTTGAAAACCATTTGTAAAATTCAGGCGGCTTTTGATGGCTTTCAACAAGTGAGTATCTGAGAAATTGTTTAACAGCTGGGCATGTTCCAATTTGTCCGTTAAGGTTTCCAATGGAGGTGTTTTTCCTGTTGCGACCCCCCACGGTCGGGTCCGGCCCGACATGCGAATCTGCCCGCACGTTCTTTCATTACAAAATCTCCTTTAACAGTGGAATGTCTGCATAAACTCCTCATGCCGACTTCTTCTGAAAGTTCTCTGTTCTCTGACGACGACCTGGGTGAACAGAGCCTGAAATGTGGAAGTTTTCAGCTTGAAACAGCGAGACGCCGCCGCCTCGGAGCGCAGATCGCCGTCAGGCGCTGTGGGCCGTCCTTAAAGCAACACTTACAGACCAAAATCTCTCATCAGCCGTTAAAATTTTTACCGAAACCAGCTGAATTTATCGAATGGTGTCCACTCAGTTGTGCCTTACAGTTTTGAAAAAATTTTGATCAAACAAAGCAGCAGTCTCTGAGCCATTCCTAAACAATGAAAAAAACGACGAGAGGGTGGGCGACTCCTCACTCAAAGACTGCCCACAGGCGAATGACGTAACTGACAGGTGACAGGCATGTCTGACGTAATCACACGTGATTCAAATCCATATGGTTTTTGAAAAAAATAATAAGGTCGGATACTTTTCTAATAGACCTCGTACAATTATATTATGTACTTACACTGAACATACAGAATAAAACCATGCATGCACACACGCTTTTAATATAAAGATGATTTAATGCCCCCTGTTGGAATGGAGTGTGAGTACAGAATGCAATGATCAATGCCCATTGTTCAGTGTTGTTAACTAATATCCGTAGTTTCTCCAAAAAAATTAGTCTTATCAGTGTTCCATTTTCTCATCATTCATCCTTGACCCAAAATACATAAACATACCAAACAGCAAATGTCAGCTTTCCCCAGTTTGTCTGTGATTGAAGTTATACACACGCACGTGCTGCTTGCGGTCGGTTGTATATGTTTGATTTGCAGCAGAGCATCTTTGCCGCCTTCAGCTCTTGATTTAAGCTGCTGTGAAGTTGATGATATGATGCAGACAGAAACATCCCCGTTCGTGCACCGATCGTGCCAAGATGTTGAACAGCAGCATTTCTGGAGGGAAAGTTTTGAAACCTGCAGTAAATATTTATGATGTGTTTGGTAAAAAAAAGAAACAACCTGCTAAAATATTAAGAAAAGTAACTTTTCAGTTTTGTAGACTTAGTTTGGATTTAGTAGAATTAAACTTTTTAGTTTTTATCATTTGTGATTTGAGAAGGACAGCTTTTTCCTTTTCAAAGTTAATGTAGTTAACATTATTCATTCTAACTAATAATTCTTCTGAGAAAAAAGCAGGAGTATGACTTTGAGCTCTCATAATGAGTGAAAACCTGGAGTAGGACTGAGCTGCTATGACAGGAAAAATGAGTAAGAACTTGAACTCGTATAATAAGGAAAAAGTCAGGAGTATCACCTTGAGTGTCTAAAACTAGAAAAACAGGAGCATGACCTTGAGCTCATATAATGAAGGGTAAGAGACAGGAGTATGACCTTGAGCTCCTTTAATGAGAAAAAAAATAGAAGTAGGTCCTTGAGTTCCTATAATGACAATAGAACTGTAGTATGACCTTGAGCTCCAACACAGTAAATTTTATTGAGTAAAATATTCTCTGCCGGGATAACATTTGGTCCCAGTCTAAATAGAGTAAAATACACTCTATTATAGAGTGAAATCAGCTCTACTGTCTTGTCAAATCAAGCGTTTCTACTCCAGTAAAAGTTGATTTTACACTGTGATAGAGTATATTTAACTCTATTTGGAATTTTACTCTGCAAAATTTACTGTGTATAATGAGAAAGAACTAGGAGTAGTTCCTTGAGTTTCTGTAGTAATAAAAAAACAGGGGTATGACCTTGAGCTGCAATAACTGCAATCTTTTCAAGGATTGCACAAGATGAATGTTTTGAAAAGCTCAGCTCATTTGTCTGCAAAACATAATGTTGTAACATTGTTTAGTGAAACAGCACCAGGACCAGAGGTTTTATTTTATCCTACGTGATCACTACCATGCTGTTTCTATTGATTATCAATTGATAATATTGTTATGTGTCGGACGCAGGCGGAGAACCGACCAGCGTTTGAAGTAAGACCCAGTATAAAATAAGCAGAGCACGGTACAAAGGATAACAGAATTTAATAACATAACAGTGATGTGCTAAATTACAAACAAATGAGTGCGCGGTCTGGCGAGGTGGAATTACGGTGCGCTCCCAGCAGCACAAACGGTCCGGAGCCAGAAACAGTTTGGACCCAAGGACCTCGCCGACACCCCCCAGGTGGCCGCGACAAACCGAGTCTGTGAAAGAAGAAACCATCATGTGAGTCCACACTCCACACATTGAGAGACCACTCAAAGGTGTACATAAACAGCAAACACTTCCTGGCTTAATCACTAATCAGCTTCCCACCCTGCAGGCATGGAACACCCAGTTCACATTATCCACTGCAGTGGAAGCTGATTAAACGACTAACATAACAGCTCAATATAATAAGGTGTGAGGGACACCACATTTACTGACTGTACTAATGTTAGTCACAAAACCTACTGTACCTCAGGAAGTGTGCTGACGAGCGTGAGACCTCACCCCCTCCTCTTTCACAGACCATGGCATCAAAACCTGGTACGGTCTCTGCATCCATGATGATGAGATGGCTCTCGAGACGACGATCTCACCCGTCTGGTCACAAGGTCGAGTCTCTGGCAAATACACACTGTGTACTCCAGCCTTAAATGCAACCATGCCCCAATCCATAGAGATGCACCACAGCTGTGAGTCCTGACGAGCTGCACATGACCAGCCTCAGGTGATCAGGGTGAGGTCCTAATAACTCAGCCACACAGCCACTCAGTCCTGAACGCAAGCCACCTGGAAGGAAAAACAAAAGACAGAACAGAAGACAGAAACAAAAGGCAGCCAGGCACCCCCAGCCATACAACAAATATAAAGTCATTGACTTGGAGATGTTCTTGATTCATCCCCTGACATATCCAAAGGATGCACACTTATATTGACTTCTGCAGCATTTTCTTCTCAAATTGTTTGATTGCTCCTTCGACATAATTGAGAGGTCATACAATTTCAAATCATTTGACATTTAAGGGACATAACACAGCAGCAGCCTCACTTCATTTGAAACTTAACACTTTTACTTTTTGCAAACTGGAACATTAATGGTGATGAACAGAAGCTGCACCGTAACGAACACCTTAAATTCTCTCTCAGGTTTTAAAAACAGCAAAAATTGATTTTTCCTCCTCAAGTTTCTGAATTAATTACTTAGATTTAAATTCATCCCATTGTTCATGATTTTGCATGAGCTGCAGCAACTGAATATGAAATGAGGATGAATCATGCATATGCACGGCGATGCACGGTGACGCACGGCCATGCACACCCACACCTGTATAAGCAGATGAGGAACGCCCAGCTGGTTTCTCTTGGAAAGATGAGATGTCACTAAGCGGCTGCCTTCCTGCCGGCCTGTAGCAAAAACTGCTAAACACATTAATATGGATGAGATTAGACCAGTTAGAGGAAACCTGCATCCCTCCAAAGCTGAAATTCATCATAAATCTATAGTGCTATCACGCTCCCTCATGTTGGCATCTTCTTCCTGTTTTATACATTACCTCCTTCTATTTATTCTTCCCGCTGCTGCCTTCACTCCCCAGATGAACAGTCCCCGTGGTGCCCCAATCAGCTCGATGAGAGTATATCACAGTTAACAACTCTCTCCGAGGCATCGCTGCCTCATCGCCGCAAGGGAGGAATTACAGGTACTCCAGTCTAATTGGGAGTAATTGGATTCTTGGGAGGAGAAGCTTCTTCACCATGAAACTCCCTCGTTTTCATTACAGTGGCATGGGTCCTTCGACACATTTGGAAACAACAGAAATGTTATTATGAACTAACCAAATGGCTCTTAAATGTCACACAAATATCTGGCTGGGTGCTGGATAACAGTTTCTATTTACAAAGTAATGCCAGAAACCCTGTGGAATCTCTGATATCATTTTAATTCTCAGCACTCTGCAGAATTCTGGTGGAAAATGAGAGATATTATTTCAGCTTTCATTATCCTGCTGAAAATGTCCAATTCTGATTTCAGATCACACCAACAGCACTGAAAAATACATATGTTTGTCTGGAACACTGTGTAAAAAAAAAACCCAACAAACCGTAATTCTGCTTTCAAGCTGAAAATATGAAATGTGTTTTTAGAAATTCTTCAGATCTGTAGTGAATATACACTTTTTAAAAAGTGGACTAACTTTTTTAGTGTTAGAAATGGGTTTGCCTTTATAGTTTTGTTTTTTGTGGTGTGTGGTTCTGTTTTTAATATGTTAAAATTTTCAACAAAATGAAAAGAAAAGAAATGGGTTTCCAAAATCTTCAGGTCACAAAAGTCAACCCAGTCTCACGCCATTTTGTGATGGCATCACGAACTGTAAATTAATCTATTAGTTTGTGATATTGTCATGAAAAGCATCTGGGGAGGTTATGGTTAGGGTTAGGGGAATGGAGAGGGTTAGGTTATGGTTAGGATTAGGGTTAGGGTTAGGAGAAAGGTTATAAATAATAAAATAACAAATCTGTATCACGAAAATGTGACTCATTTTGTGTCGGGAGCACGAAAAAATAATGCAGAATTATTTTTTTAAAAAGGCACTGTTCAGTACAGCAGCGCCACCTACTGGGAACTACATTGTAGAGACATGGAGCATTCAAGAACACCATATTTATAAAATAATATCACTTACCTGTTTAGTGGATGGCCTCTCTTTTGAAATAATTCCATTTTGAATGAATAAAGTCCATAAGGGCCCCTTCACACATAGTGCGAATCAGGTCGAATTGTGCATGAAGTGCGCACGAAGCAGGAATTGTATGCAATACGTGTAAAATCGTAGCTGCCTCTAACGCCTTGTACACCTGTTGGTACAACTATTTGAGCACACCAGTGGCTGAAAGACAGAGTGTACACTGTGAGAGCCCATTCAATCCCTCTCGCAGCAGGTGTTGGCCAAATTCCAGGTGACACGCATGAACATCTAACACCGCTCAATGGCACTTCAAAAATGTGTGGCCAGTCACGCTATTAACATGACAACAATCAGCAGATGATCACTATCAAGCTGGATGTGAAATTGGTCTAAGTCCCTCATGAGTGTGGTTTTGCAAACAAACACCAACAGTGACACATTGGTGTCATGCCCGGCCCTGTTCCAGGCTTTAATCCATATTTCGCCTCTTTATTTGGTTCATCTCCATCTGCCCCAGCTTTGTTTTATTAATTGTTATTTTTATGATGAGGTTATTCTCTGTTCTAGTTTTACTTTGTTACTTTATTTTCTTGGTACTTTCATACTTTAGCCATTGTCCAGTTCCATTCTTTTTTGTTCAGCCAATTCATGTTTTCATTGTTTATCACTTGTTTATTTTGTTCTCATTCGTTATATTATCTATTGTGCTTCAGTGCTGGGTTTTGTTAATCGAGTCTCTGTTTCATTTATAGTTTGTTTAGCCACTCTGTTTTCTTAGTCTGCTCTAGCTTAGTTTTGTCCTAGTGTTTATTTTCTTTCTATCCTCATGTTCATGCTCTGTTCATTCTGATTCATGTGAAGTTAGCGACACCAGCAACCATAGTCAATTGTCTTCCGGGGGCCAGAGCAGGCGACATTGAAGGAAATTTGAAACTGCTGGCTAAGGCTAAGCGTAAATTTGGTAAGATTGTAATTCACGTCGGCAGTAATGACACCCGGTTACGCCAATCGGAGGTCACTAAAATTAACATTGAATCGGTGTGTAACTTTGCAAAAACAATGTCGGACTCTGTAGTTTTCTCTGGGCCCCTCCCCAATCAGACCGGGAGTGACATGTTTAGCCGCATGTTCTCCTTGAATTGCTGGCTGTCTGAGTGGTGTCCAAAAAATGAGGTGGGCTTCATAGATAATTGGCAAAGCTTCTGGGGAAAACCTGGTCTTGTTAGGAGAGACGGCAGCCATCCCACTTTGGATGGAGCAGCTCTCATTTCTAGAAATCTGGCCAATTTTCTTAAATCCTCCAAACCGTGACTATCCAGGGTTGGGACCAGGAAGCAGAGTTGTAGTCTTACACACCTCTCTGCAGCTTCTCTCCCCCTGCCATCCCCTCATTACCCCATCCCCGTAGAGACGGTGCCTGCTCCCAGACTACCAATAACCAGCAAAAATCTATTTAAGCATAAAAATTCAAAAAGAAAAAATAATATAGCACCTTCAACTGCACCACAGACTAAAACAGTTAAATGTGGTCTATTAAACATTAGGTCTCTCTCTTCTAAGTCCCTGTTGGTAAATGATATAATAATTGATCAACATATTGATTTATTCTGCCTAACAGAAACCTGGTTACAGCAGGATGAATATGTTAGTTTAAATGAGTCAACACCCCCGAGTCACACTAACTGTCAGAATGCTCGTAGCACGGGCCGGGGTGGAGGATTAGCAGCAATCTTCCATTCCAGCTTATTAATTAATCCAAAACCCAGACAGAGCTTTAATTCATTTGAAAGCTTGTCTCTTAGTCTTGTCCATCCAAATTGGAAGTCCCAAAAACCAGTTTTATTTGTTATTATCTATCGTCCACCTGGTCGTTACTGTGAGTTTCTCTGTGAATTTTCAGACCTTTTGTCTGACTTAGTGCTTAGCTCAGATAAGATAATTATAGTGGGCGATTTTAACATCCACACAGATGCTGAGAATGACAGCCTCAACACTGCATTTAATCTATTATTAGACTCTATTGGCTTTGCTCAAAAAGTAAATGAGTCCACCCACCACTTTAATCATATCTTAGATCTTGTTCTGACTTATGGTATGGAAATAGAAGACTTAACAGTATTCCCTGATAACTCCCTTCTGTCTGATCATTTCTTAATAACATTTACATTTACTCTGATGGACTACCCAGCAGTGGGGAATAAGTTTCATTACACTAGAAGTCTTTCAGAAAGCGCTGTAACTAGGTTTAAGGATATGATTCCTTCTTTATGTTCTCTAATGCCATATACCAACACAGTGCAGAGTAGCTACCTAAACTCTGTAAGGGAGATAGAGTATCTCGTCAATAGTTTTACATCCTCATTGAAGACAACTTTGGATGCTGTAGCTCCTCTGAAAAAGAGAGCTTTAAATCAGAAGTGTCTGACTCCGTGGTATAACTCACAAACTCGTAGCTTAAAGCAGATAACCCGTAAGTTGGAGAGGAAATGGCGTCTCACTAATTTAGAAGATCTTCACTTAGCCTGGAAAAAGAGTCTGTTGCTCTATAAAAAAGCCCTTCGTAAAGCTAGGACATCTTTCTACTCATCACTAATTGAAGAAAATAAGAACAACCCCAGGTTTCTTTTCAGCACTGTAGCCAGGCTGACAAAGAGTCAGAGCTCTATTGAGCTGAGTATTCCATTAACTTTAACTAGTAATGACTTCATGACTTTCTTTGCTAACAAAATTTTAACTATTAGAGAAAAAATTACTCATAACCATCCCAAAGACGTATCGTTATCTTTGGCTGCTTTCAGTGATGCCGGTATTTGGTTAGACTCTTTCTCTCCGATTGTTCTGTCTGAGTTATTCTCATTAGTTACTTCATCCAAACCATCAACATGTTTATTAGACCCCATTCCTACCAGGCTGCTCAAGGAAGCCCTACCATTATTTAATGCTTCGATCTTAAATATGATCAATCTATCTTTGTTAGTTGGCTATGTACCACAGGCTTTTAAGGTGGCAGTAATTAAACCATTACTTAAAAAGCCATCACTTGACCCAGCTATCTTAGCTAATTATAGGCCAATCTCCAACCTTCCTTTTCTCTCAAAAATTCTTGAAAGGGTAGTTGTAAAACAGCTAACTGATCATCTGCAGAGGAATGGTCTATTTGAAGAGTTTCAGTCAGGTTTTAGAATTCATCATAGTACAGAAACAGCATTAGTGAAGGTTACAAATGATCTTCTTATGGCCTCGGACAGTGGACTCATCTCTGTGCTTGTTCTGTTAGATCTCAGTGCTGCTTTTGATACTGTTGACCATAAAATTTTATTACAGAGATTAGAGCATGCCATAGGTATTAAAGGCACTGCGCTGCGGTGGTTTGAATCATATTTGTCTAATAGATTACAATTTGTTCATGTAAATGGGGAATCTTCTTCACAGACTAAAGTTAATTATGGAGTTCCACAAGGTTCTGTGCTAGGACCAATTTTATTCACTTTATACATGCTTCCCTTAGGCAGTATTATTAGACGGTATTGCTTAAATTTTCATTGTTACGCAGATGATACCCAGCTTTATCTATCCATGAAGCCAGAGGACACACACCAATTAGCTAAACTGCAGGATTGTCTTACAGACATAAAGACATGGATGACCTCTAATTTCCTGCTTTTAAACTCAGATAAAACTGAAGTTATTGTACTTGGCCCCACAAATCTTAGAAACATGGTGTCTAACCAGATCCTTACTCTGGATGGCATTACCCTGACCTCTAGTAATACTGTGAGAAATCTTGGAGTCATTTTTGATCAGGATATGTCATTCAAAGTGCATATTAAACAAATATGTAGGACTGCTTTTTTGCATTTACGCAATATCTCTAAAATCAGAAAGGTCTTGTCTCAGAGTGATGCTGAAAAACTAATTCATGCATTTATTTCCTCTAGGCTGGACTATTGTAATTCATTATTATCAGGTTGTCCTAAAAGTTCCCTAAAAAGCCTTCAGTTAATTCAAAATGCTGCAGCTAGAGTACTGACGGGGACTAGAAGGAGAGAGCATATCTCACCCATATTGGCCTCTCTTCATTGGCTTCCTGTTAATTCTAGAATAGAATTTAAAATTCTTCTTCTTACTTATAAGGTTTTGAATAATCAGGTCCCATCTTATCTTAGGGACCTCGTAGTACCATATTACCCCAATAGAGCGCTTCGCTCTCAGACTGCAGGCTTACTTGTAGTTCCTAGGGTTTGTAAGAGTAGAATGGGAGGCAGAGCCTTCAGCTTTCAGGCTCCTCTCCTGTGGAACCAGCTCCCAATTCAGATCAGGGAGACAGACACCCTCTCTACTTTTAAGATTAGGCTTAAAACTTTCCTTTTTGCTAAAGCTTATAGTTAGGGCTGGATCAGGTGACCCTGAACCATCCCTTAGTTATGCTGCTATAGACGTAGACTGCTGGGGGGTTCCCATGATGCACTGTTTCTTTTTCTTTTTGCTCTGTATGCACCACTCTGCATTTAATCATTAGTGATCGATCTCTGCTCCCCTCCACAGCATGTCTTTTTCCTGGTTCTCTCCCTCAGCCCCAACCAGTCCCAGCAGAAGACTGCCCCTCCCTGAGCCTGGTTCTGCTGGAGGTTTCTTCCTGTTAAAAGGGAGTTTTTCCTTCCCACTGTAGCCAAGTGCTTGCTCACAGGGGGTCGTTTTGACCGTTGGGGTTTTACATAATTATTGTATGGCCTTGCCTTACAATATAAAGCGCCTTGGGGCAACTGTTTGTTGTGATTTGGCGCTATATAAAAAAAATTGATTGATTGATTGATTGATTCATAGTAATATTGTATTCTGCTTTCGGGTTCTCCACTGCACCTGCCCAATGTCTTTGTCTCTCACCTTGTTTCTGTCTGCTTTGTGTTTTCATTCACTCCTGCTCTTGCACCAGCTCACGTGTCTTTGTCTGTTACATCACTCCACTTTGCGCACTCCCTTCCTCACAATCTTGCCCCATCCATGCTCTTTGTCCAGAAGCCACGCCCCTTTCTAGATCCTTCTCCTCATGTGCACCTCGGTAACACCACCTGTTCCTCATCTCACATCCTGATTAGTCCACCTGTATTTAAACCTCACAGTCCTTCACTTCCCTGCCAGAATGTTGTCTTAGTACACTTTCCAGCGCCCTTCACAGTCCTGAGTTTTTGTTCTGCTGTGTTCCGAATCCTGCTCTGTATTCTTCGACCATGCCTCTTGCCTCATCCCAGATGTCAGTGTTTGCTCGTGCCTTTGACTCCTGCTCGTTCATGACTGCATCTCTTCCTAATCCTGCTAGTACTTCTGCTGCGCTGACTGACCACACGTGTACCGAAACCAAGCCTCGAATAAAGACCATGATTTCTCTTCCACCAAAGCCTAGTCTGGGAGTTTGCATTGCCTATCCAGCCACTATGGGTGCCAGGCAGCCGCCCATCCTGACAGTTGGTGTGTGCGCTGAACTGACAGGGTGTGTGGCCGCCAACAGGAGCAGCTGCTTAGATCTCTTGTTCTGGACGTCATGGCTGGGGAACACATACCGTGATTGGACAAACACGAACTAACAACTGTTCACTGTGACACGTGTGTGTCTGCTCACTGTCCTCATGTGGACATGCATAAAAACATATGTTGCAATGGGCTGCAGCGAATGCGTGCATGCCACGCACATTAACAGGCTACCCCAGGTGATCCGGACCGTCAGATCATAAAACGCAGCGGGCGATCTGAATGTCGCGCCACCCATGTGAGCTCTGTTCCACATGATGCAGTGTCTGTCCTGCGGGGCGCTGTCGACAAGACATGTCAGCCAGGACACGCACACGGGGCCGACTGGACACGCTGCCAGCAGATGTGGACATGGTAAGAGCAATCTGCTTCTCATTCATGTCATTTCATGACTGTACATCTGTGACCATGGGTCATCTACAGAAGAACAGACAGATCATACTTGTATTTCCCGCTTGATAAGATGGATTCAATAAAATCTGGTGTTTTTATATGGTGTGGTTTTATACTTTTTTAAATATGTCCATATCCTTCTTAATATCAGGCATTTTCCTGAACCTTTTACAAGACAGTGATGGTAGCTCAGTGGCAAAGTTTCTTGTTGGCAATCAGAGATTTTGGAAAGTGCTGGTTCAAATCCCATGGGTGGCATGTATTTTTTTTTTTAATTTTCACAGCAGCTGCGCAATGTGTAAACACATCGTGCAGCTGCTCTCACTGTGTTCCCGTGTGCACAAACCGCTGCAGCAGCATCGTGCACACTTGCCTGTCGGCTTGATGTTTTCGTGGTTCGCTCATATGAGCTGTTCCGCCGTGAGTCGCCCTGATTTGTGAAGAGGCCCTTAGTGATGAAAACTGGTGTCAAAAATGTCCATTATTTCTTTGATAAAATAAGAAATTGCTGGACTGATGCTAAAAATAATAATTCCTCCCCATGTGTGTTTCCATTTTCTTTGTCTGCAAGACAAAAGAACAATAGTGTTTTCAGATTTCAGGCTTTCAGAGTTTATGACCCTTTCCAGCCTCCAGGATTGGCTGTGAGCCATAGACAGTCTTGAGGAGAGATCGATATTATGACTGTGAATTTGTAGTTTCAAGAAGTGGTTGAAGGAAATCTCTGACATTCCATCGCTGATCTATTAAAATAAATATGACAAGACATACACTGGCGTGTCCCTAGACCCCAGAGGGTTAAAAGATCACTGTAATTTGTTACACCAAAGCGTATTAGATTTTCAATGTATATTTATAATTCCGTTGAAACCTTGAATTATAAATACACTGGTGTATCACTGTACATCTGAATGTCATCAGCATAACAGTGGAAGCTGGCACACAAAGACAAAATAGTTGGCCCTAAACAGAACCTTGCGGTATCTCATGCTTCACTAGAGACAACTCAAATATACCTGGCAAGTAGGAACTCAGCCATCAAAGCACAACCAAAAAAAAAAGCAAATTTCCATTCACGCCATTAAAATACAGTGAACACCTACATCAAAGTTTGCACTTGATCCCAATGACAGCAAGATAGACATGATTCTACATCTATATCCAGCAGCACATCATTCACCAGTTCAGTCAAGAAGATCATTATCTGACAAATACATTAGTTCTTCAGCAACAATTTTTTCTCATACCTTTGAGCAAAAAGATCAATTAGAAATCTTTCTATAATTAGCCAGCAGCCGACAATCTAAACTTGGTTTCTTAAGAAGATTAATCACAGCCATTTTAAAGGGAGCAGGAACACTTCCATTGGTGAACTATAACTTTACAATATTCAGCAAAGAGGGTTCAAGTTTATCTGCAGATCCTTTACAAACCTAGTCTGAAATGGACCAAGAAAACAAGTAGCACATTGAGAACCTAAACTGCTATGAAGAAATAACTTCAAATTCAGATAACGGCAGTTATAAGTCAGCTGCTCCGAGTGATGGGGAGGTGATAGTCTGGAGATTAAAGGGGTGAGCTTGAGACCTAAGTATCCTCGGTTCAATTCCGAACAAGACTGGAAGATCCCTTGGGCAAGGTCTTTGCTCCTGGTGTGCATTTGAATCCCTGTGCACGGCTGCTTGCTGATGGTGAATGTGAAGCATCAGTGTAAAGTGCAGTGAGTGTATTGATCACAATTCTGCCTATTTTCTTCACTGCATACAACAATAATAATCCCTGGGTTGAAAATATTCCATCTAAATGACCTTTATCTTGCAGACATTTTTATTTATTTATTTATTTTTGCAGAGGCAGTTTTGTATTTTTGCAGCAGTGCTTCTTGGATAAGAAACACTGGATGTCAACATTAACCTTTTTCAAACGGACAAACCAACAATATAAGAAGAAACAAACCTGAAAGCAAATCAAAAGTTCTAAAAAAGTGAAGTTATTCAAATGGAACTACACTCGGACTTTCCCCAGATTCACCACGTGAATGTGCAAAGCCCTCTGTGGGACGGGATATGGTGAACCCGCCTTTGTGTATATGAAGAGCGCAGCGTCTGCAGTGAAGTGTTTGCAACAAAGGCGCGTTCACCGTGCAGCTGTCCGGCCACATGAAGGCGCCCTGGTGCGTCATGCCATCTGAAGCAGACTCGTACAGTGTGCTGCAAACCACTGACACGTGGCCACGCACTCATTTCTGATTCCACATAGATGCAAGGAAACATTATAAGATAAAATGGCTTACAAAACAAAGTTTCGCTGTTTCTCTCAGAAAAACGGCTGTGATTTGCAAAAATCTGAGCAAATGCAAGTCACAGTTAAAAATGTATATATATTTTTTAATGTCTAGAATTTCCTCTATTGGGATATTTGACATCATCCAGCAAGGCTGATGAAAATCACTGAATTGACTTATGAGGAATCCAGTCAAAGAAGGCAAACACAGGGCTCGACAGTAACTCTTGTCTGCTCAACACCAGCGAGTGAACGATGCTCTCAGACAAGTTCTCCACACCCTCTGAAGCCCGATGTGGCAAGTTAATTTTCAGGTGCATATAGAATAATTATTTCTGTGACGTTCCCGAGGCCACACAACCCTTATTCTGTTTGACTGATTTAGGAAAAATGAAACCTGAAATTAAATGAAATTTTTTAAACGTTATTCTGGTTTTCTGTTTCTTCTGCTTTGTAAAAAATTTGTAAAAACCATGTAACTGTTAAAATGGCCCAAGCAGAGGGTCACCCCTTTGAGTCTGGTCTGCTTGAGGTTTCTTCCTCAGTATCATCAGATGGAGTTTTTCCTCACTGTTGCCTGTGTTCTTGCTCTAGGGGTTGGTATGGTTAGACTTTACTCATGTGAAGCACCTTGAGGCAGCTTTGTTGTGGTTTGGTACTATATAAAATGAAATAAATTGAAAAATTGAAATTGAAACCTGATTCTCTAAATCTGTGCACATTTCCCGTTCAACTTGTCAGTGCAGAGCACAAATGTCTTAAAAACCCATTATCACACTGCTTCACATTAAATATGCAGCACATCTCTATTTTAATCGTGCACATCATCAGCAGTGCATTTGCTGTTTCAGAGCGCAGTGCTGATGTAGAAATAACAGGCAGAGTGGGGTGAAAACTTAAAAAAAAACATTTTGCTCTCCTTTTTTCCCCAAATACTCATCATGTGTTTCTCTTGGATGGCACATGATGGAAACTGGAAATTTCTTACTGTAGCACTTTACACGCAAGTAAACACGCTAATCTGTGTATGGATTTTCATCCTGCTCACAGACTGACTGTCTGTGACATGGGTGTATACAGCAGGGTAAGGGGTGGGAACAGCCCCCCAACCCCCTTAGAGAGTGAAGAACCACTTTTGAAGACATTTTCCCCACATACTACTACTACTACTACTACTACTACTACTACTACCACTACTACTACGACTAAAAATTAAGAATAACAATACATCCATGTTCGATACCCGGTTACTCCATACTACTAATAATAACATTCATTCATTCATTCATTCATCTTCTACCGCTTAATCCAGTTATGGGTCGCGGGGGGCTGGAACCTATCCCAGCAGTCATAGGGCATGAGGCGGGGTACACCCAGGACAGGACGCCAGTCTGTCGCAGGGCCTAATAATAACAATAATAATGAATATATTTTTTACAACTAAAACATTCCATCTCTTTTACGCTGTGTGTCCAAGTTTTACTCCTACAGTTCTGTGCTAAGTGGAATTGAGGAAAAATATAAAAATTAGGTTTACTTAATTTTGAAAAAAAAAATGGAAAGGAGTAGCTTTTATTAAAGGTGATTTAAATAAATAAATAAATAAATGTTTCCCCTTAATGCATGGCAGAGCAGGTTGTCAACTGTGCACAGTGGTTTGATTTTTAATGTGCTTGTAAAATGTTTCTGTGCAATATGTAGGAAAATACAGGTGTCCAATTGGGACTCTGTATCTGCAGATATTTAATATGATATACGGTGCATCTGGAAGGTATATGAAAGCGCTTCACTTTTTCCACATTTTGTTAGCCTTATTCCAAAATGGAGTAAATTCATCTTTTTCCTTCTAAAATCTGCTCACAATACACCATAATGACAACATGAAAAAGCTTTTGAAAGTTTTGCAAATTTATTAAAAATAAAAAAAAAACCCAAAGAAATCACATGTACAAAAGTATTTGCAGCCTTTGTTAAATAAAGATAAAGATCAACTTTATTTATCCCGAAGGAAATTATTTTGCCAGAGTTCAGAAACAGTAAACAACGGTTAGCTAAATACAGAATTACAGAAAGTGTTAATATTAAATAGAAATCAATCAATCAAAAACTTTTTTTTTTTTACAATAAGTACTTTGTTGATGCACCTTTAGCAGAAATTGCCAAAAGCTTGGTGAACCTATCTTTGGGCAGTTTTGTCCATTCCTCTTTGCAGCACCTCTCAAGCTCCATCAGGTTGGATGGGGAGCGTCGGTGCAGAGACATTTTCAGATCTGTCCAGAGATGTTCAATCAGATTCAGGTCTGGGCTCTGGCTGGGCCACTCAAGGACATTTACAGAGTTGTCCTGATGCCACTACTTTGATATCTTTGCTGTGTGTTTAGAGTCATTGTCCTGCTAAAAGATGAACCGTCACCCCAGTCTGAGTTCAAGAGCGCTCTGGAGCAGGTTTTCATCCAGGATGTCTCTGTACATTGCTGCATTAATTTCCCCCTCAATCCTGACTAGTCTCCCAGTTCCTGTTGCTGAAAAACAGCCCTTCAGCATGATGCTGTCACCACCATGCTTCACTGTAGGGATGGTGTCTGGTTTCCTCCAAACATGATGCCTGGCATTCACGCCAAAAAGTTCAATCTTTGTCTCATCAGACCAGAGAATTTTGTTTCTCCTGGTCTGAGAGTCCTTCAGGTGCCTTTTGGTGGGCTGCCATGTGCCTTTTACTAAGGAGTGGCTTCTGGTTGGGCACTCTACCAAACAGACCTGATTGGTGGATTGCTGCAGAGGTGATTGTCCTTCTGGAAGGTTCTCTCTCCACAGAGGAATGCTGGAGCTCTGACAGAGTGACCATCGGGTCCATCTGTTTCCCTGACTAAGGCCCTTCTCCCCCAATCACTCAGTTTAGACGGGCGGCCAGCTCTAGGAAGAGTCCTGGTGGATCCAACTTGTTCTATTTACAGATGATGGGGGCCACTGTGCTCAGTGGGACCTTCAAAGCAGCTGAAATGTTTCTGTTCCCTTCCCCAGATTTGTGCCTCCAGACAATCCTGTCTCAGAGGTCTACAGAAAATTCCTTTGACTTCATGCTTGGTTTGTGCTCTGACTGTCAACTGTGGGATCTTATATGTAAACAGGCGTGTGTCTTTCCAAATCATGTCCAATCAACTGAATTTACCCCAGGTGGACTCCAATTAAGCTGTAGAAACATTTCAAGGATGATCAGTGGAAACAGGATGCACCTGAGCTCAATTTTGAGCTTCATGGCAAAGGCTGTGAATACTTATGTACATGTGATTTCTTAGGTTTTAAAATTTTTAATATATTTGCAAAAATCTCACAAACCTTTTTCACATTATCATTATGGGGTATTGTGTGCAGAATGTTGCATAAAAAAATTCATCAATTTTGGAATAAGGCTGTAACAAAATAAATAAATAAATAAATAAATAAATAAATAAAATATGGAAAAAGTGAAGCGCTGTTAATACTTTCCGGATGCACTGTGAATATTTGGATTATTTGGTTAAATTGGTTTACTTGCCATGTGGCAAGTAGCTCTGACCCCCAACTTGCATGGTGTGGCAAGTGACCTCTAGGGTTAAGCATAGGGCTAAATTATTTAAGTTTAATATTCATGAGTTTGGTAATCCCGCTGAGGACGAACATGAAGGTCTCGACAGCCGTGACGTTTTTAACCAAAGTCTTCACCTGTAAATTCTGAGCACTTTTGTGGCTCGTACTTTGGTTGAGGTTGGAAACAGGCATTCTGACATTTTAAAAAGTATTTCATGTTCTGGGCCTTGTGCATGTGAATTGTAGGGTAAATGTTTATTAGGATGGCACGGAGCAGGGTAAGATTGACAAACACAGGCGGAGCCAGCGCGATCGCGCTCATTACCCACACATCCCATGCAGCGACAGACATTTAATTAATATGGAGGTCAGGTGGAGAGGGCCACATCTGGGCCTGTCGCAGGGAGATGGAGCACAGCAGGCAAACTCCCAGCATTAATAAAAAGTCAGGAAAAAAAGCAAAGGCTGTGGAAAAAGTCAAGCCTATGTGGATTCAATGATAAATGACACCATCTGACCGAAGAAGGGTCTGGATTGGACAGGGAGTGAAAATCAGTTCTCTGAATTTCGCAACCCTTACCAAAAAATAGTACTGATAAGTATATAAAAAGTAAACTGGAAGTATACTTGAAACATACTTGCATGTACTACTTTTTGGTAAGGGAAATGCTGGAAAACATAAGAATTTTTTAGTTTTTGTTTTAAGATTATGCTGCAGCCGCACAAAGAATCTGCAATGCAAATTTTATCTGTGTGTGTCAGCGTAATGGGCGGAGCTGGAAATCTGGTGACGTTGAGTTTCAAAATACCACCAACTGGATCGCAGTCATGATGCATGCACATTATCAAACATTACTGGATCACATTTTTTACCTAGCTGCGTGCTAACTAGTCAAGCTTTGCTAATTAGTTAGCATGAGGAGTCGCCACCTGGATGTTAAATGAATGAATTCGAGCTCATGTGCATTTCTGTCCTGTCTTGAAGTACACTGATGCGGATTTTTGTCGTCTTTACATCACACTGGCAAGATTTTGTTGACTTGTCAAGCGAATCTGATCTTTCAAAGTTCGATTCTGCTTTTAATTCACAGATAAAAAAAAACTCCATGAGTTGTACGAGGTCTATTAGAAAAGTATCCAACCTTATTATTTTTTTCAAAAACCATATGGATTTGAATCACGTGTGATTACATCAGACATGCTTGAACCCTCGTGGGCATGCGAGAGTTTATTCACGCCTGTCGGTTACGTCATTCGCCTGTGGGCAGTCTTTGAGTGAGGTGTCGTCCACCCTCTCGTCGATTTTTTCATTGTTTAGGAATGGCTCAGAGACTGCTGCTTTGTTTGATCAAAATTTTTTCAAAACTGTAAGGCACAACTGAGTGGACACCATTCGATAAATTCAGCTGGTTTCGGTAAAAGCACGAAAATAAAAAGGTCGGATACTTTTCTAATAGACCTCGTATATATATATATATATATATATATATATATATATATATATATATATATATATATATATATATATATATATATACACGAGGTCTGTTAGAAAAGTATCCGACCTTTTATTTTTTTCAAAAACCATATGGATTTGAATCACGTGTGATTGCATCAGCCAAGCTTGAACCTTCGTGCGCATGCGTGAGTTTTTTCACGCCTGTCAGTTGCGTCATTCCCTGTGAGCAGGCTTTGAGTGAGGTGTGGTCCACCCTCTCGGCGGATTTTTATTGCGAATAAAATGTCTTAACGATTTGGAGCTTTGCTGCATCAATTTTTTTCCAGAAACTGTGAGAGACCTCCAGGTGGACACTGTTCGGAAAATTAATATGGCTTTCAGGGACGATTTTATGGGGATTACACAGATTAAGGAGTGATCCAGACGGTTTAAAGACCGCCCACAACTGCTGAGAGCGCGCTGCTCTCCCAGCCCCCATCGACAGGCTGACACCCCGCTGGAACAACCAGATCATTTCCAACGTGAAGGCTTTGTTGATCCGGGACCTCGTCTGACTTTCACAAAAAGGCTGAAGATGTGGACATCAGCACTTTTTCGGTACATTCCACCATTACAGGAGTTTTTTTCATGGAAAGAAAAGCGGAGGAACGCGCCACGGAGCCGTTCATTACACGGGACAAAACCACCTCGGTGTTGGTCTCACAGGACGGCTTAAACGTGGATTTCAGATGGCCGTCGGTTGCTTTTCAGTCGTGTGATTATCCGATTGTGATTGTGCATGAGCTGGACATGCCCCAACATGTCCTGGAAGGCTTCATCACGGCGTTGCTTTGCGCCATGCAGCTCCACCGCGACGCGCGGAATTCCTCCGCACGTCTGTCTCAATGTGCCGAAATGTCCACGTCTTTTCACAATTCCTGTGCTAGTCAGACGACATACCGGATCAAGACAGCGTCCAGTTTAGAAATGAACGGCACATTCCACTGTTACAGGAGTTTTTGTCATGGAAAGAGGAGCGGCTCCACCGCGTGTCGCGGTGGAGCTGCATGACGCAAAACAACGCCATGATGAAGCCTTCCAGGACATGTTGGGGCATGTCCAGCTCATGCACAATCACAATCGGATAATCACACGACTGAAAAGCAACCGACAGCCGTCTGAAATCCACCTTTAAGCCGTCCTGTGAGACCAACACCGAGGTGGTTTTGTCCCGCATAATGAACGGCTCCGTGGCGCGTCCCTCCGCTTTTCTTTCCATGAAAAAAACTCCTGTAACGGTGGAATGTACCGAAAAAGTGCTGATGTCCACATCTTCAGCCTTTTTGTGAAAGTCAGACGAGGTCCCGGATCAACAAAGCCTTCACGTTGGAAATGATCTGGTTGTTCCAGCGGGGTGTCAGCCTGTCGATGGGGGCTGGGAGTGCGGCGCGCTCTCAGCAGTTGTGGGCGGTCTTTAAACCGTCTGGATCACTCCTTAATCTGTGTAATCCCCATAAAATCGTCCCTGAAAGCCATATTAATTTTCCGAATGGTGTCCACCTGGAGGTCTCTCACAGTTTCTGGAAAAAAATTGATGCAGCAAAGCTCCAAATAATTCAGACATTTTATTCACAAAAAAAATCCGCCAAGAGGGGTGGACCACACCTCACTCAAAGCCTGCTCACAGGGAATGACGCAACTGACAGGCGTGAAAAAACCCACGCATGCGCACGAAGGTTCAAGCTTGGCTGATGCAATCACAGGTGATTCAAATCCATATGGTTTTTGAAAAAAATAAAAAGGTCGGATACTTTTCTAACAGACCTCGTATATACACCAGCAAGTTGCCTGTGGGGATCCATGGGCTCTAGATTAGGTATTGTTTATAATATAGGTAGCTGACATTTTTCAAGGGTAGTAATAAATTATGCAAAGTTTCTATAATGTATTGGAATGGCGTGTGAGTCCAGAATGTAATTATCAACGTCGACTGTTCACTGTTGTTACATAATATCTGTAGTTTCCCCACAAGTATTAGTCCTATCAAAGTTCCATTCTGACAGCGTTCATCCTTAACCCAAGATACATCAATATACCAAACGGCAAATTTCAGCTCTCCCCAGTTTGTCCATATTCAAAAGTACACACACACACACACACACACACACACACACACACACACACACACACACACACACACACACACACACACACACACACACACACACACACACACACACACACACACACAGAGGCCACTTGGGTTTTAATATCTATCTATCTATCTATAGAACCAAGGCCTTGCTGAACAACAAGCTAGGAGGGAGGAGCGTCAGCGGCTGTGTCAGCAGGCGTCACAGTACACATGCAGCAAATGCAGCAGATTGTCACTCGCGTATTGGACTGATAAGTCATTCGCGCAGGTGCAAATAGAAAGAAAAGACAAAAAGTCTGAAGCCTCCTGTCTTGGACACCAGCATGGACTTACAAAATTTCCTCTACACTTGTATTGTCAAGTGTGTCGGTAACGTGGCCCAAGCAGAGGGTCATCTCCTCTGAGTCTGGTCTGCTTGAGGTTTCTTCCTCAAATCATCAGAGAGAGTTTTTCCTTACCACTGTCGCCTGTGTGCTTGCTTTGGGGGTTGGTAAGGTTAGACCTTAACTGTGTGAAGCGCCTTGAGGCAGTTTAGCTGTGATTTGGTGCTATATAAATTAAATAAATTGAAACTGAATTGAAATTAAAGACAGACAGACAGACAGACAGACAGACATAATAGACCAGAAACACATTCTCCAAACCCCAAATTCAACAGCCTCCCACTGTGAGACGCCTACGATCAGCGTCTGCACTTGGCCTTCATTCCTACTAAGTGGTTTTCAATCTGCTCGCTCGCAAATGTAATGCAAATAAATGCAAAGTGACGCTTTTGAAATGATTTCTAATTAATGCTTCAATCAGGCAGCATGGATAATCAATGTCCACAGTCCGGCTCCCTGCACGGCTGAATCTGTTAAAGCAGGCTGTTGTAATGTGAGTGGGGCGCATTTTTGGATAATGAAGAACCCCACAGCTTCATAATGGCTTTGTGTGTGTGTGGGGGGGCTCCAGCAGAGCTTCTATAATCTGCTTCAGGACATTTTCACTCAGATCATTGACCGTTGTTGCCTGTTCCTGAAGGCACCATGGTGCCAATTTAGATGTGCCAGGCAGGTCATCATTACTGGAGCTAAAACTCCAGAAGAAGAGGAAAAGAGGAGCTCTGTCTCTCAGTTTTATATTCGTAACTTTGCAGGAGGAAATGGAAAGAAAATGAAAGGTGCTGGTCTGCTCAGTGTAGCTTGGAAAACAGCAATTTCTATCAAATCTATTTTATTATATCTCTGTGTATCTTTTTCCAGTTACAAAACATAAAGGCTGGAAAAAGTATATTTTCATTGATTCCCCCCTGATGCAATATGATTTACAATGTATGTTTTTTTTAAGCCATTTTGTTGAGAAAATTATTCTGGAGAAGGTTGTTCAATACAACATGGTGCCAGAGCCGCTGTCTTGACAAAAATAAGATTTTCAGACTGAAGTTGAAGCTTCAGGAAAATTCTTTACTTTCACAGGAATTAAGTCAGATTTGAAGAAGTAAACAAACAAACCAACCAACCATATGATGTTTCAATATTACAGAAATAAAGTAACATGAAAATAATATATCATAAATAGAAATAAAATTAAATAATGTATTTTAAAAATACAAGTCATATACACAGGCCTATCGGCCAAACAGATCACACATGATTTTTTATCCTTTTAACTGGGCATATGGAGTTGGCAGTTAATCTGGTGTGACTAGTACTGATTGGTTATCATGGGTTATATGTGCATATCTGAAAGAAATCATAAATATATTTGTTAAAACTCACCATCGCCACCATGCTATGAAATATAAGGAGAAGGCACACACTGTTTTTTTTTCCCTCCCAGCTAACTGGTTGCTACATCCAGCACTGATTTTGAAAACATGGAGATGGGAATACCAGTATGCAGTGGACCCCTACACAAAACCAATATTGATTAAAAGTTAACCACATCATTTCTGATATACTAACATGTGATACAGTCAATAACAAGATGGTGTCATTCTTAGATCTGGAGTTATCGCGCCTGAAAGAATGTGGAAACGCTCGCTCGCTCGCTCCTGCTAACCTTTGATAAAATGGAAGTAAAGTGTAACCAAAATACATATGGCTATCAGGTTAGTTTGACATATTGTGTCATAAACATAAACCAAGTAAGTTCGGTAACAGCACCACTTTATGTAACTGGCCTGGGTCCTGGATGGCAACACCCAGGTATACAACTGGCCCATCCCCACCTCTCCAAATGAACCATCTGTCTGCTGTAATCACGTGAGACATGAGGAAATACTCAACACGGTGACAAAACAAAGCACATTACAAGTGGTGGAAGCACAAAAACATCAAATTTGTTCCATGTTTCTGAAAATCATGGATTGTTTTGAATCGTTCCAGAACACTGTTCTCATTCTAAATCTGCCTGAAGTAGGCAGTTCACAAAATCTGTGCAAAAAAGGGGACAAGTGAGGGAAGCCACCAAGACATCTTTGGCAACCTTGACGAGGTTAACAGCCTCCTGCGGCTGTGACTGGAGAAACTGTTTACAGGGTAACTTTTGTCTCTTGTACCACCAGTTAAACCAATTCATTACTGGACTTGAATTAAAGCCAACAATCCTGATTGTTTAATTTGTGTGATTGTGTCACTGTCCAATTAATTATGATCCTGACTGTAGTATGTTTAAACATATATTTGATAAAAAAAAAACAAACAAACAACAAAACAAAACATTGTCACAACTGCAACATTCCAGCTTGAAATCTGTTTTCTTTCCATAAGGAGTTTTGTCTGGATTCTGGAAGCAGGCAAAATGATGTGGTTGCTTTGCACTTGTTGAACACTAGATGGCAGTCGTGCTCTGGACTCCTGCAGGCAGACTGGTCATTGAGTTTTGCTTTTGATCAGTGCTGCAGAATTAATTGGTGTTTTTGAAGACGGTGTAATCGTGGTAAGGAACAAGCTGGCAGTGTGAATTAACGAGAAAACACAGCAACAATTATCTACCGCACAACTTATACGTGTTTTTATGATTTGCAGTTTTTTTGTTCAATATGTGTGTAAACATATGCTGCTCGTGTGCTGCAGAAGTAACAGACAGCACATAAGGCGCTCTGGCTCACAAAATTCCACTTTATTAAATCGAAACCTGTCCTGAATTTAATAAACCACAACTAGAACTGTTTGTTTTTCTTTTAAAATACAACATAATCCTCCAAAGTTGTCATGTTCAGTCTATTTAAAATTCACAAAGTAAATAATGCAAAACATATTATTGCTCATATATTTGGCATTATTTTGGCATCTGGCTCCGCCTACATGCAGCCACGTGACTTGCATAAATTAAAAAAGTCACTACTTATAAGTAGATAGAAAAAATAACGTTTTCTTCTTATCCCCATCTCATTCAGATACTGAAAATCAAAATATGTCAAATGTCAAACATTTAAATTTTTGGGCTTCAACATTTTCACATTTTTAAAAATGTAAAAACAACTGATTGACTATTTTACTCTTTGTGATCCCCCCCCCCCCCCCCCCAAAAAAGACCAAACACTGGAAGAAATTATTCAAATAGACATGACAATCAATAAGTCAATTAAAGTCATGTAGCAACCAAACTGCTGTGTTACATGGAAACGCCTTATAGCTGTGAGTGTTACGGGTGCTTTTTGTCTCAATGTATTTCCACAAGTGAGAGTTTTAAATTTAACAAAATAAATAAATAAATAGATGAATAAATAAAAAAGAAAATCAAGACAAACTGTGACTATTGCTAAACGCTGGAGTGGGGTTGGAATACGAATGTAAGAAATGTAGTAAAAATATTATTTCATAGTTTAGATAACCTTTTTTGCAAAGTTTTGCCATAGATCTCAATATAAATGAACTGATTTTCTTATTTTCTCACTGAATGCTGTTCAACTTGTCCTTCAGATCGTGTCAATTAGTGACTCAGCCTCAAAGCTAATTTCTCAATTCAAAGTAACAAATTATTTTAACAAATGCATTTGTAATATTAATGAATCTATTTCCATGATTTCTCTCAAATAAAATTATGTTGTGCCTCGTCTTCCAGTGACTGCTTTGCATTGGTTTGCACTGTTAGTGAGCGCTTCCAGAGCTGTTTAGTGATGGCGGGTGGCTTCTGTATAACACTGTAAAAATACTCTCAAATATTATACAAGTCACCTCATCAGCACGGATGGTAGAAGATATCTAGAATTAAACTCATCAATATCCTAGCCACCCAGGTAGGACGCATCAAGAAACTTAACTCCTAAGAACCTTCCTATACACATATATTTGTCCAATGAACCAAAAGACGCTCTGTTTGCCTGCTGCCAGCTGGTTGTGTGGCTGGAGAGTACACATGCCTTCTAACTGTTGCCCCCTGTGGTCTGAGTATGAACTGTACTCCTGTGCAGAGTTCTGTTTTTCTTCTAAAGTGGTAAATGAACTCCATTTACTATAGTATTTTTCCATGTTGCAGATGGTCAAAGTGTTTTACAATGATGCCAAAGATTCACCCATTCATGCATGTGCACAGTGTTCAGTAAGTTGGGGTTTAAGGTCCTTGTAAGGGGTCTTAAAAAGGGACCTTAATCCTTTTTCCTGTCTGACAATGAGCTGAACCCCTCTGATTTAACCTTAAGCCAATCACCTCCCCATGCAAGGAGAAAACTAGTGAGGGAAGCCACCAAAGACCATGGATATGTGTTACATTCTATTGTGAGAGCAGTTTTGGAATGAAACCAACAGATGCAGGCAGTAACCACACAGGAAATAAAGGCAAAACAAAGGTGTTTATTTACCAGTGTTGCAGTCTAGTCCAACAAACTGAAAGAGTCCAAATAGCAAATACAGGAATAGTGTAGAACACAACCAAAGATACAGGCAGTGGCAGGCAGCAGATACAAGTACATCATGAGTTGTTAACAAAACAGGGATGTCGCAGAATAATCTGACAACTCAAAGGAGAACAGTGCAGTACTCAGTAGTGACAAACAAAAGGACAAAGGACAGGTGGTGAAATTAGGAAATGTGTTGGGGAGACCAGGTGACAAAGACATGCACACACAGAAACTGATGAAGACAACGTGACACAAACCTCAAGGACCTCTAGGAGTGAGTAGAAAAAAAAAACAAAAAAACAAAAAAACAGGCCAAACTTCTCAAACTAAAGGAGAAACCATAAAATAACCAAAAACAAAACTGAGGAAGAAAAGACACAAAATCAAAGTGTAACTCAAGAATGCAAAAGAGTGCCAAACAGGGAAACAACACAACACAGTTATGGACACGGGACTGAACACAATGATGACATACATCAGACATGGACAGGGGACAGGCCCCAACAGATATGACCACAGGGGTGGATCCAGAGTTGGGAACTTGGCCTAGTGGAAACTTCAAAAATTCTTTTCCCTGCATTCTGTGGCAATCTGGGATGCTACATACTGACGCTTTTGCCATTGTTTTTGATGTACGATTATCATTTTAAATCTTGGAAGTCCTCTGAGGACAGTGACTTCAGTCAAATGAGCCAAGCTGTGCGTTGCAGTAACTAATGTTGTTTACGCAAGTCACACCTTTGGTAAGTGGCTCAAGGTGGGAAGGGGGGTCTCTCAACTCCCGAGAGACTCAAGATCTGTCATTGACCAGAGAAGTGCAACCCCGGTACATCACACCACCAGCCACAGTCTGACGGGGAGGGGCGCAGAGAAGAGTTTGAGAAGAAGAAAACATCAAGACTTGAGTCTCCTGTGTGCTTTCAGGGAAAATGGAATTTCATGTCGCCTTCATGAGAAAATCCTTCTCAGTTTCATTCAGTACTTGTCAGTGCAATAAACAAAAGCCATGCCATCCACATTGCTTCTAAAAGGAAACTATACCCCCACCCCCCCCCAACCCTGGAAAAAAGGGTAACATCCCTTAATGGCCTAGTTGTCACATCCTAAAAAGAGCTGCAAGCCAACTGGTACTGATGATTTGGAGTTCTATTGCATTCTCAGATGTCTAAAGGCTGTGAAGAAGAGAGACAACATGCCCATGTGACAAGCATTTCAAATGCTCAGCCCACTTTAGACCCATTTCTTAAGATGTCTAATTTCCTGAGTGATTGCGTTCATTCTGCGTCTCAGCCTCTGTCTAAATTGTTGGCAGGTGCATCCATTTCTCTGAGTGATTGGGATTCTGCGGTGGCCTTTGGCATTTTGAGATTATATTTTTCAAATCCAGGTGGTGAATATCATACATCAAGCGTGCCACCACCTCATTTGCCTTTCAAGCCTCCTTCATGCAACAAGTGAAAGCAAACAAAATTATCTCCAAAAGCTGCTGCTGGGAGTCAGAGAAGCAAACGCACCATTACTGTCAACAGGTTTGGTGATCGTTTCTGAAAATTAAAAAAAAGAAGACAAAACACATTTTCAATTTCAAGTCAGTGTGAAGAAAAAGCCAACGAAAGGGACAGAAACATCTTCTGGCTTTGCTTGAACAAAGAACAAATTGGCTTTCATTCCGACGCACTGAGAAACTCTGATCAAAAGAATATCAAAGACAATCCTCTCCAGGCTCCTGCTATATCCTGTGCAAACACTCCAACAATTCGGCTTGTGCCGAGCAGGCGGCCTTCTGCCGGAGCGTGCACGGCGCCAGACCAACCGCCTGCTTCACAAGTGCATGGATATCTAATGCAGATTTGACTTCAGATCTGGATTGTTACAGCTGGTACGCAAAGTCTGTCTTCACTAACCGATCAGCGTGGATCTTGGAAAAACAGTAGGTGTAAAGCAGGAACCTGGTCCACAGCCCGGCTGGGACCACGGACAGGCACGTCACCATGGGGAGGTGTTCCAGAAAACTGGTTAACTGACCTACCCTGCTAATTAAACTCAGAGTTCACAGAAACACTGCATTTTCTGTTCCAAAAAAAAAAAAAAATAAAGATGTGGGTGAGTTGCCATAGCAACTTACGCTGTCATGTTAACCTGCTTCTTGCAGGTTAACTGCAGAAAACGCGAGTTGATTGCAAGTATTAGCCTGTATTAACCTAGGATTTCACCAGCTCAGACTCAGAAGCAATTTGGTGAGCTCCTTTACAAATGGCATTGATTTGGAAGCACTCATAACCGGAGGAGTCCTTTGTCGGCCACAGAGATGTTTTATTGCTCCCTGAATACGACCTGCTGATTCATCCCAACCAGTTGTGTATCTCACAATCATTTCAAGCGTAACACATCATGGGAAAGCAATAAATTGCACCCAGATTCCCCGTACTGTGCAGCTTTTCCCCAAGGCAACTTTCGTATTAAAAAAAAAGAGGAAGAGTAATTTTGACCAAATATGAGAAAGTGGCGATAAGTAAGTCATTTGTATGTATTTGATGAAAACTGTTTCCTGTTCTTGTGGGCCCTGGGGGTGGGGTGAGGGGGTGGGGAGCAGAGCTTGAACGAGAAAATCCAAGTTACCATGACCAGACAGCCCCCCAGGAATGTTTATACCAAATTTGAGAAAAATTCTATAAACAAATTTTCTGCAATAAATCCAACATTTTTTTATGGGTGTTTTGGGGGGGGGGGGGGGGGGGGGGGGTGCTTAGAAAACTTCAAAGGCAATGAAATGTTTTCCTGTCTGTAGCCATCCTCCCAAAAAATCTTTACTCAAAATTACAGACACGCACACAAAGTTGAACAGCTTTTTGGCAATTCATTTATAAGTATGAAAATTGCCATCCTCAGGGAGATTTAATCCATAAGTCCAAACTTCCATGACCAGATATGCTTCAAAGGAATGTTCCCACCAAATTTCAGGAAATTTCACAGTTTTTGAGAAAGTGTCCAGATGGCACACAGCATACCACAAGCATGGAGATGAATCTTGATGGCATCAGTCCTTTTGGACCTTCAGTCTAAAGGACTAAAAATGGAAAAGGACATCAGGAAGCCTACTCTACCCCTGTGGCATCATAAATAAACTCCTCCAGGTGGGTGGAGAAGCTGTTATTCTGGTGTTGTAAACAATCTTTGATTCACTGAAGGAGACTGGTGCCATCCAACTGCTTGTTGTCCCTCTCAGGAAAATGAAGTTTATCAATTACAGCTACGGGCAGCACGGTGGATTAGTGGTTAGCACTGTTGCCTCACAGCGAGAAGGTCGTGGGTTCAATTCCCGTGGCCTTTCTGTGTGGAGTTTGCATGTTCTCCCCGTGTTTACGTGAGTTTCCTCCGGGTGCTCCAGTTTCCTCCCACATCCAAAGACATGCGGGTTAGGTGGATTGGACTCTTTAAAATTGTCCGTAAGTGTGTGTGTGTGGGTGTGTCTGTGTTTGTTTGTCTATTTGTGGCTCTGCGACAGACTGGCGTCCTGTCCTGGGTGTACCCCGCCTCACGCTCTATGACTGCTGGGATAGGCTCCAGCCCCCCGCGACCCTTAATTGGACTAAGCGGTAGAAGATGAATGAATGAATGAATTACAGCTACAGCAACTGCAGGGGTATCACACTGCTGTCTGTGCCATGAAAGGTACTTGCAAGGATCAGTCGTAACTGGACATAGTCCCCTTTACTGGCTACTTAAAGTCTGGAACAGTCTGACTTCATGCACAAGAGGTCAACCTTCAACTACATCCTGGCTCTATATCAGCATATGTTGATTTTCACAAAGCATCTATTTCAGAGGACTGATGCTCAGTGGAACAGAGAATTTGAAATTGCTGGTCATCATAGCTGGGCTGTGGACAGGCACTGTATCCACTATGCAGAGCAGCTGCAGAGCCTCTGATGTCTTCCTAGAGAATACTGGCATTCATCAGGCCCCGTTCACGCATCAATTTGTGTATGAAGTGTGCATGAAGCAGGACTCATATGCAATACATGTAGAATCATAGCTGCCTCCAATGCCTCCTACACTTGTTGCTACAACTATTTGCACACACCAGCAGCTGAAAGACAGAGTGTGCGCTGTGAGAGCTCATTCGATCCTTCTGGCGGCAGGTGTCGGCCAAATTCCAGCTGACACACACGAACAACTAACACCGCTCGCATGGTACTTAAAATGTGTGGCCATTCACACTGTTAACATGACAACAGTCAGCTGACAATCACTGTTGAGCTGGATGTGAAATTTGTCAAAGTGCCCCCACTACTGTGGCTTTGCAAACAGACACTGTGACATGTTGGTGTGTGTGCTGAACTGACAGGAGGTGTGTCCACCAACCGGAGCAGTTGTGGAGATCTATGGTTCTGGACATCACGGCTGGGGAACACATACAGTGTTTGGACAGACATGAACTAACAACTGTCCACTGTGACACACATGTGTCTGCTTTCTGTCCTCACCTGAACATACATAAAAACATACATCGCTGTTGCAGTGGGCTGCAGCAAGCGTGCACACATTGACAGGCTACCCTGGGTGAAATGGACTGTCAGATCATAACATGCAGCAGACGATCAGAATGTCACATCACCCACATGAGCTCTGTTCCACATAATGGGGTGTCTGTCCTGCAAGACGCGTGTTGGGCAGGACATGCGTGGGGCTGGCTTGACATGCCACCAGCAGATGTGGACATGATAAGAGCGCCCTGCTTCTCATTCATGTCATTTCATGACTGTATGTTTGTGACCATGGGTCATCTACAGAGGAACAGATGGATCATACTTGTATTGCCTGCTTGATAAGAGGGATTCAATAAAATGTGGTGTTTTTATATGGTGTGTGGTTGTATTTTTCTTAAATACATCCATGTCCTTCTCCATATCAGGCATGTTTCCGCATCTTTTACAGGACAGAGATGGTAGCTCAGTGGTAATGTTTCTGGCTGGTAATCAGAGCTTTTGGAAAGTGCAGGTTTGAATCCCGTGGGTGGCGTGTATTTTTTATTTTTTATTATCAAAGCTGCTGCATGATGTGGTTACACATGCTGCAGCTCCTCACACTGTGTTCCTGCGTGCACAAATCCGTTGCAGCGGCATTGTTCACACCTGCCTATTGGCTTGATGTTTTCGTGGTTCGCTCATACGAGCTGTTCCACCCTGTTTCACCCTGATTTGTTCTTATTCGTACTATGTGTGAAGGCCCTCAAGGATGTGTTCTAGTTCCTACTCTGTTCAGTGTTTGCATAGACTGGTTATTAGGTAGGGTTGTGGAATCTATCAGCTTAGGTTCTTTTGTTGGTGAGAAAAGGTTTACTAACTGTGACTTTACAAATGATACTGTGATCATTGCAGAACTGATGGATACCCTGATTATAGCACTTGAACAGCCAAGTGAGGCGTTGAAGTGTCTGGGTTTGTGATTGTTCTGGATCAAGATGACAATCCAGGCTTTCAATGACTTCCTGGACTTGGCCATCAGAAGTGTATTTGTCTGTTAAGAAAGTGTCAAATTAGAAGAAAAAAATTGCTTATTTTGGCAGTGATGTTTATGTCCCTGGATCTTTTGTGTTTGAGATCAACAGATGTCTGAGAAAAGCTTATGGAGTCATGGGGTCCCTGGAAAGAAATGTTTGGTGATGCTGATACCTTTAGCAGAAAATGAACGTACAATTCTTCAGTGGCCTGGTGCCTCGCGATGACTGAGACATAGATGCTAACCAGTGATCTAATGTGATATCAGGTCTCTTCAGATGATCCTTGGGTATCATTGGAGAAACTTTGTGTCAAATGAACAGTTACTTTGAGAGACTCAGATGAAAAGTACCACTTGCATTGTGAGATTAATATCAGCTATGACACTTTGGCCATGTGGAGCCCTGATCTGGGTAGGATCTAGTGAACCGGTGACTCAGTATTGAGCATATCAGCAACTGCTAAAGGCGAACGGGACACTCATGTATCAAATAGTTGAGTACATTTAAGAGGTGATGATGGACTCTTGGTCTGACTGGGTGGTTGCCAATCAGGATCTAAGGCAATTCCATAGTGCAGTGGTACATAACACCAGTGCATGCAACTGCAACCTGGGAGATGGGAGGTAGTCATTCTAACCACGAGGCCAAAACCCGTGGGCTCTATTGTCTGTCATCAGAGTGTGTTTTGGCCTTGAGCCTGGGTCATGTTGAATGGGCGTGAGGTTTAGGGGGTAGGGTGTAATGGAGGCCAGCAGGTTGTGCTATGCAAAACAAGTTACCGTATTTTCCGCACCATAAGGCGCACCTAAAAGCCTTAAATTTTCACAAAAATCGGCCGTGCGCCCTATAATCCGGTGCGCCTTATGTGCACACTGAATTCCAAAATCTGTAAAAACGACCAACGTTGTCTTTGACCGTCGGAATATCGGACCATTTCCCACTGACACAGGAACGTAATACGTAAAGTAGAGTACGTACCCTGGCAGCGATAAACCAATCAGAGAACATTACGTAATATGTAAAGTATGTACGCTGGTAGCGTAGAGTACGTACGATGCCAGCAATAAACCAATCTGAAACCGTGAGTCTGTGGTACGTACACTTACCTCCGCCACTCCTCCGGTAGTTACCGTATACTACAGGTATCCTGCAAAACAACATTTGTTTGTCTAAGGACACCCGAAAATGGTGCCAGCGAAGAGACATGCTTACGAGGCACAATTCAAACTGCAGGCTATCAGTTACACGGCTGTTCATGGGAATAGAGCGGCTGTGAGAAAATTCAAGATAAATGAATCTATGGTACGTAAGTGGAGGAAACAAGAAAATGAACTGCGCCAAGTTAAAAAGACCAAATGGAGTTTCCGCGGAAACAAAGCGAGGTGGCCACAGCTAGAAGACCAACTCGAGCAATGGGTCATTGAACAAAGAACAGCCGGGAAAAGCGTCTCTACAGTCACTATTCAGCTGAAGGCAAAAACGATAGCGATGATGAGAGGGAAGATGAGTGGGAACCTGGCGTGTTTGATGGCGAAATTGCCCAGCTGTTCAATTCAGACACAGAAGATGAGGACTTCGATGGATTTGTGACAGAACCCTAATAAAAAATAATGTGAGTACCATATTGTTAAATACCGGTAGTTCAAAGTTGTTAAAAAGTTCAAATAAACTCACTGTTTTGCTTCCGTGACCTTTTTTTGTAGACTATGTGTTTTAGCGTGCGCCTTTTGTAAGGGTTAAGTACCCGCTAATTATAATCCGGTGCGCCTTATGGTGCAGAAAATACGGTAAGTAGAGATCATTTCCCAAAGCCAAAAGACACTCTGGTCACAGACACTAGAGCCCACAGATTTTAGCCTGCTGGTTAGAGAGCGTGCCTACCACCCTGGGGACTGTGAGTTCAATGAATGTTTGGTCAGGTAACTGGAATATGAACATTTGGGGTGAAACCTAGCTGCAACAGAGGAATGGCTACTTTCTTGAGGTGGAGATAGAACAGTTGTCTGACTGCGGTGTTGCCATCTAACCAAGGTGGTACTATGGTCGCTGCCATGGTACCACCTTGGTTAGATGGAATGGAAACACAATGGAAACAAGTGCTTTATGCTTTTTGTGTTACCCAGTATATTTATGTATTCATGTTTATTTAATACATTTTTATACTGTATTATTTTACACCTCCTGTGGGTTCACCACCTGCAGAGGGGGCCATGGGGGTCGGGTGCAGAGAGGATTGGGTGGCGGTCGAGGGCGGGTGGCCCGGCGGCCCGGTCCATGCTCACAGCCCCTGGCTGTTGGGACGTGGAATGTCACCTCGCTAGGGGGGAAGGAGCCTGAGCTTCTGCGGGAGGTTGAGAGATACCGACTAGAGATAGTCGGGCTCACCTCCACGCACAGCTTGGTCTCTGGTACCCAACTCCTGGAGAGGGGCTGGACACTTCATTTTTCTGGCGTCGCCCACGGGGAGAGGCAGAGAGCTGGGGTCGCATTGCTTATTGCTCCCCAGCTCAGTTGCCAAGTGTTGGAGTTCACTTCGGTGAACAAGAGGGTCGCGTCCCTACTCCTTTGGGTCGGGGACAGGTCTCTCACCGTTGTCTGGGCCTACAGGCCGAGCAGCAGTGCAGAGTACCCGACCTTCCTGGAGTCCCTGGGAGGGGTACTAGATAGTGCTCCGACTGGGGACTCCATTGTTCTCCTGGGGGATTTCAACGCCCACGTGGGCGGCGACAGTGAGACCTGGAGGGGGGTGATCGGGAAGCACGGCCTCCCCGAGCTGAACCCGAGTGGTGTTCAGTTGTTGGACTTCTGTGCTAGTCACAGTTTGTCCATCACGAACACCATGTTCGAGCACAAGGGTGTCCATAAGTGCACGTGGCACCAGGACACCCTGAGCCGGAGGTCGATGATCGACTTTGTAGTCGTATCATCTGACCTTCGGCCACGTGTCTCGGACACTCGAGTGAAGAGAGGGGCAGAGCTGTCGACTGATCACCACCTGGTGGTGAGTTGGATCCGCTGGGAGGGTAGGAAGCCGGTAAGACCTGGCAGGCCCAAACGTATCGTGAGGGTCTGCTGGGAACGACTGGCGGAACCCTCTGTCAGCGAGGTCTTCAACTCCCACCTCCGGGAGAGCTTCTCCCAGATCCCGGGGGAGGTTCGAGACATGGAGTCCGAGTGGACCATGCTCTCCACCTCCATTGTCGATGCGGCTGCTCGTAGCTGTGGTCGCAAGGTCTCTGGTGCCTGTCGCGGCGGCAATCCCCGAACCCGGTGGTGGACACCGGAAGTAAGGGATGCCATCAAGCTGTAGAAGGAGTCCTACTTATCTTTGTTGGTACGTGGGACCCCAGAGGCAGCTGACAGGTACCGGCAGGCCAAGCGTGCCGCAGCCCGTGCGGTCGCAGAGGCAAAAACTCGGGTCTGGGAGGAGTTCGGGGAGGCTATGGAGGAGGACTATCGGTCGGCCTCAAAGAGATTCTGGCAAACCGTCCGACGCCTCAGGAGGCGGAAGCAGCTCTCCACCAGCACTGTTTACGGTGTGGGTGGGGAGCTGTTGACCCTGACTGGGGATGTTGTCGGGCGGTGGAAGGAGGACTTCGAGGATCTCCTCAATCCCATCGTCACGTCTTCCGAAGAGGAAGCAGAGACTGGGGACTCGGAGGCGGACTCATCCATTACCCAGGCCGAAGTCACAGAGGTGGTTAGAAAGCTCCTCGGTGGCAAGGCTCCTGGGGTGGATGAAATCCGTCCTGAGTACCTTAAGTCTCTGGATGTTGTGGGGCTGTCTTGGCTGACATGCCTCTGCAACATCGCGTGGTGATTGGGGACAGTGCCTCTGGATTGGCAGACTGGGGTGGTGGTCCCTCTGTTTAAGAAGGGGGACCGGAGGGTGTGTTCCAACTATAGGGGGATCACACTCCTCAGCCTCCCCGGTAAGGTCTATTCCAGAGTAGTGGAGAGGAGAATTCGACCGATGGTCGAACCTCGGATTCAGGAGGAGCAGTGTGGTTTTTGTCCTGGTCGCGGCACACTGGACCAACTCTACACGCTCCATCGGGTACTCGAGGGTTCATGGGAGTTTGCCCAACCAATCCACATGTGTTTTGTGGATCTGGAGAAGGCATTCGACCGTGTCCCTCGGCGCACCCTGTGGGGAGTGCTCCGGCAGTACGGGGTCCGGGGTCCTTTGCTAAGGGCTATCCGGTCCCTGTACAACCGCAGCAGGAGCTTGGTTCGCATTGCCGGTAGTAAGTCAAACCTGTTTCCAGTGCACGTTGGCCTCCACCAGGGCAGCCCTTTGTCACCGGTTCTGTTCATTATTTTTATGGACAGAATTTCTAGGCGCAGCCAGGGTGTAGAGGGGGTCTGGTTTGGGAACCACAGAATCTCGTCTCTGCTCTTTGCAGATGATGTGGTTCTGTTGGCTTCGTCAAATCAGGACCTTCAGCGTGCACTGGGGTGGTTTGCAGCCGAGTGTGAAGCGTCTGGGATGAAGATCAGCACCTTCAAATCCGAGGCTATGGTTCTCGACCGGAAAAAGGTGCTTTGCCCTCTTCAGGTCGGTGGAGTGTCCTTGCCTCAAGTGGAGGAGTTTAAGTATCTCGGGGTCTTGTTCACGAGTGAGGGACGGATGGAGCGTGAGATCGATAGACGGATCAGTGCAGCATCTGCAGTGATGCGGTCGCTATATCGGACCGTCGTGGTGAAGAGAGAGCTGAGTAGGGGGGCAAAGCTCTCGATTTACCGATCGATCTACGTTCCGATCATCACCTATGGTCATGAGATTTGGCTCATGACCGAAAGAACGAGATCGCGAGTACAAGCGGCCGAGATGAGTTTCCTCCGCAGGGTGGCTGGGCGCGCCCTTAGAGATACGGTGAGGAGCTCGGTCACTCGGGAGGAGCTCGGAGTCGAGTCGCTGCTCCTCCACATCGAAAGGAGTCAGTTGAGGTGGCTCTGGCATCTTTTCCGGATGCCCCCTGGACGCCTCGCTGGAGAGGTGTTCCGGGCACGTCCCACTGGGAGGAGGCCCTGGGGAAGACCCAGGACATGCTGGAGGGACTACATCTCTCGGCTGGCTTGGGAATGCCTTGGGGTTCCCCCGGAGGAGCTGGAGGAGGTGTGTGTGGATCGGGAGGTCTGGGCGGCTTTGCTTGAACTGCTGCCCCCACGACCCGACTCTGGATAAAGCGGAAGAAAATGGATGGATGGATTATTTTACACGTTTACATTTTATACGAATAAAAATCCGTCAATCAATCAATCAATCATAGTAGTAGTTGAGCCACCAGTGTGTACTACAGACTAGATGTCATTTGACCAACTGTATGCAAAGCTATTCAAAGAGTTGCCCTTGCTTTAAAAAGGTACCTACATATCTTTATATACTTTCCTGTCTCATCAAACATAGATTTTGACAAAACCTTAACTACGAGATACTCAAAAATTAAATAGTCTATTAACAGACCGGATGACATTTTGATATTTTATTTGATTCCTGCTGCATGAACTGTTTTAGTCTGGACTGGTTACAACTGATAAATTTTTTTTTAATATGTTAAAGCCTTTTTATGACACTATACGAGGTCTATTAGAAAAGTATCCGACCTTATTATTTTTTTCAAAAACCATATGGATTTGAATCACGTGTGATTATATCAGACATGCTTGAACCCTCGTGGGCATGCAAGAGTTTTTTCACGCCTGTCGGTTACGTCATTCGCCTGTGGGCAGTCTTTGAGTGAGGAGTGGCCCACCCTCTCGTCGTTTTTTTTCATTGTTTAGGAATGGCTCAGAGACTGCTGCTTTGATAAAAATTTTTTCAAAACTGTAAGGCACAACTGAGTGGACACCATTCGATAAATTCAGCTGGTTTTCGGTAAAAAATTTTAACGGCTGATGAGAGATTTTGGTCTGGTAGTGTCGCTTTAAGGACGGCCCACGGCGCCTGACGGCGATCTGCGCTCCGAGGCGGCAGCGTCTCACTGTTTCAAGTTGAAAACTTCCACATTTCAGGCTCTGTTGACCCAGTAAGTCGTCAGAGAACAGAGAACTTTCAGAAGAAGTCGGCATGAGGAGTTTATTCGGACATTCCATTGTTAAGGGACATTTTGTAATGAAAGAACGTGCGGGCAGAGTCGCATGTCGGGCCGGACCCGACCGCGGGGGGTCGCGACAGGAAAAACACCTCTGTTGGAAACCTTAACAGGCAAGTTGGAACATGCCCAAGCTGTTAAACAATTTCTCAGTTACTCACTTGTTGAAAGCCATCAAAAGCCGCCTGAATTTTACAAATGGTTTTCAACACGGAGGTGTTTTTCCTGTCGCGGCGCACACAGATTCGCCGAGTCGTCACGGAAACGACTCGGCGAATTTGAGCGCACGTCTTTCATTAAAAAATGTCCTTAAACAGTGGAATGTCCGCATAAAGTCCTCATGCCGGCCTCTTCTGAATCTTCTCTGTTCTCTCACGACGTCCTGGGTGAATTAAGCCTTAAATTAGGATGTTTTCAGGTCGAAACAGGCCGACAACGGCGCCTGGAAGCGCTGCGCGACGTCCCGCTCCGTGGGAAGTCCTTACAGCGACAGAAACACCCCATAATCTCTCATCAGCCGTTAAACTTTTCACCGAAAACCAGCTAAATTTCTCGAATAGTGTCCACTCGGATATTCCTCACAGGTCCAGAAAAATTTTTGATAAAGCAACGTGCGCCGTCTCGAGCAGCGTGTGAAACAAAGGAATTCAGCCGAGAGGGCTGGACCACATCTCACTCAAGGCCTGCCCACAGGGAAATGACGTCACCGACACGCGTGAAAAAACTCACGCATGCGCACAAGGGTTCAAGCATGATTGGTGTAATCGCACGTCATTCAAATCCATATAGTTAAAAAAAAAAATAAAAGTGTCGGTTTCTTATCTAATAGACCTCGTATATTGGCGAGCTAATTACATTTGCACATTTACACAGTTCAGTATTTCCCACTGGGCTCTCGTTTTCTCTCTCTCTCTCTTGGCATGAACGATGTGGATATTAGTACCTTTCTTTCTGAACAAAAAAGTTCATACTTCACATATGTGGACATCACAACTTCTACATATGATACCTGCTTCTTTTCTCGTAATCCGCACAGAATTCAGTCAGTTCTGTGAATGCACTTCAATCAGACTTAACCCGAGATACTTTACTCCAGTGGCTGATACTCCCACCGCCTGTTGTGGAACTCGGGTTTAAGGGCATGAACGTGTTTCAACTCAGAATTCAGGTTACAATGAAATCAATTCAGCTTGCTGGTAAATCCATCAGTTGAACGTGGAAATGTTGGCAATTCTTACTGAACACTAGGTGTCAGTGTTGGCGGTGCAACGAAGGTTTGAACATACCAGAAGAAGAAGGTCTTCTGACTTTCATAAGCAGGAGCTGCAGAAGTCACATCATGAATAACCAGAGCACTGCAGTCAGAGCACAAACCTCCGCCAACACTAGTTTGCAGTTCCAGAAATTTTTATCTTGGAAGCAAATTTCATGGTAAAAGTCTTGTTAGAAGTGACTTTTCATAAGTTAAATTACATATAATACGTAAAATGTCAGGAGTTTTTGTGGTGATGTCAGGTTTTTTTTTCATTACCTCCACCAAGGAGGTTATATTTTCGGTCGCGTCTGTTTGTTTGTTGGTTGGTTGGTTTGTTAGCAGGATTACTCAAAAACTCCTCAACGGATTTCAATGAAATTTTTACCAGGGGTGTATCTTGGCCTAACTTAGAAGTCATTAAATTTTGGTAATGATCCGGAACATGATCCGGATCCAGTCATTTTTTTAAGGATTCTTTATCATTGCAGGATAGGACCAATTTCAACATTTTTGCATCTAATGTCATGAAGACAGGTCACAAAGGCTGAAAAAAAATTAAGTCACGACACAACAATAATTTAGCATTTGTTTCTCCTCATTGAATAAAGTTATTAGAAAATAAAAAAAAACTTGTGTAGTTCATGCAGTTTCTCTTTATAAATGCATTTGCTGAAGATCTAAGGGTTTAACCACTGAATCTGAAACATGACGGTAGATGCGTGAAATGACGTGGAATAATCAATTTGCCAAAGGGTATTCCATGTGACGTCAGTGACCCTATGGCCTTGGCGGAGGTTTGCGCTCTCCGAATGCTTCTAGTTTCAACTTTTTTTGTTTCTGAATTCTTTTTTGGACAATTTTCACAGAACATTGGTAATCTCTGCTATGCACAATTTGTCATTCCTTTTTGGCATTTGGTTTCTGACTAATACCTGGAAGACAAAGGCATAAAATTGGAACCTCCCTCCAATTTTTGTTGTGTAGGTAAATCCATAACAGAAAAATGAGAGTGACTGAGGCACTTTTGATTGAGATGTCAAATGTCCACAAAATCCACAATCTGGATCAGATCCAGATCAAACTTTGTCAGGTGATAGTGAGTGCCAGTCTGCATCTCACTTTCAAATATGAGAGTGATTGGGGCATGTTTGATTAAGATATAATGTAAAATATACAATAAATGGGGTTTTCAATGTCAAATTTAAATGGCTGCAAAATATGTAATCTGGATCAGATCTGGATCAAACTTTGTCAGGTGATAGTGAGTGTCAGTGTGCACCTCACTTTCAAATATGAGAGTGATTGGGGCACGTTTGATTAAGATATAATGTAAAATATACATTAAATGGAGTTTGGTTTTTGATGTGAAATTTAAATGGTTGCAAAACATAATCTGGATCAGATCCGGATCAAACTTTGTCAGTCAGTAAAGCTCTTAAATATGACAGAAAGTTGATCTTTTTTGACAGAGTTATGAATTTTTTAAAATTTGTTCAATGTTAAAAGATAGGGAATTTTCCAATTTTCCAAGATTTTGCACTTTGCACTTTGACCTATGACCTTGATCTTGTCTATCAGGATACGAATGATCTGTAAAAATGTCATAAGGATATATGAAAAATTGTGGGTTCCAGGCTGTTCACAAACAGACAGACAAACAGGGGCAAAAACAGGACCTCCTCCCAACTTCACTGGTGAAGGTAAATATTACAAGAACCAGTTCAATCCAAGCTGGCATATCTCTTCAGTATCCACAAAAATTCAGTAACTGTTACTTAAAAAAACATTTTGGACAAATTGTCCACTTCAAAGTAGCCTGTGTAGTCCCTTGGTCACATTAGCTACAAGAAAGAGAGGAGACACGACCAGCTGCCATTCATTTTCAGTCAGAGTTGGAATTTCATAGCGACAGGAGACGTGGCCGCTATACTAGCTAGGTGGGGCCTAAATTGACTAGAAGACTACTTTATTCAGATGACGAGTGATGTGACATGGTGACTGCCAATCCGAATGACAGTGTTGGGTTTCCCTGTCCTTCATAATCTATCGTTAGAAAAAGCGCACAGAAACGCCAAGTAACCTCGAGCTGGCCATGCCCATCAGGCAACAAATAACAACTGCTTGTCGCTGTCATTTGTAGCTAATCTGACCCTAGAGTTAGTGATTCAACAAAAAAAAAATTAAATGACACTTGGGATTTGAGTTCACATCATGTTGACTTGCGACCCCTACTCGGGATGAAATGTTAATTTGCCTACTTGTGCCAGGAAGAGAGGATGAGGGTATAGCGTTAAATAAAAATACTACAGTGTATGATATCATATATCCATCCATCCATCCATCCATCCATCCATCCATCCATCCATCCATCCATCCATCCATCCATCCATCCATCCATCCATCCATCCATCCATCCATCCATCCATCCATCCATCCATCCATCCATCCATCCATCCATCCATCCATTTTCTTCCGCTTTATCCGGAGTCGGGTCGTGGGGGCAGCAGCTCAAGCAAAGCCGCCCAGACCTCCCGATCCACACACACCTCCCCCAGCTCCTCTGGGAGAACCCTGAGGCGTTCCCAAGCCAGCTGAGAAACATAGTCCCTCCAGCATGTCCTGGATCTTCCCCGGGGCCTCCTCCCGATGGGACGTGCCCGGAACACCTCTCCAGCGAGGCGTCCAGGGGGCATCCGGAAAAGATGCCCTAGCCACCTCAACTGGCTCCTTTCGATGTGGTGTCACCCTATCTCTAAGGGAGCTCCCGGCCACCCTGTGGAGGAACTTCATCTCAGCCACTTGCGATCTCGTACTTTTGGTCATGAGCCAAATCTCATGACTATAGGTGAGGGTCGGAACGCAGATCGATTGGCAAATCAAGAGCTTTGCCCCCCTACTCAGCTCTCTCTTCACCACGACGGTCCAATACAGCAACTGCATCACTGCAGACGCTGCACCGATCCATTTATCGATCTCATGCTCCATCCATCCCTCACTCGTGAACAAGACCCCGAGAAACTTAAACTCCTCCACTTGAGGCAAAGACACTCCACCGACCTGAAGAGGGCAAGGCACCTTTTTCCGGTCGAGAACCATAGCCTCGGATTTGGAGGTGCTGATTTTCATCCCAGACGTTTCACACTCAGCTGCAAACCACCCTAGTGCATGCTGAAGGTCCTGATTTGACGAAGCCAACAGAACCACATCGTCCGCAAACAGCAGAGATGAGATTCTGTGGTTCCGAAACCAGACCCCCTCTACACCCTGACTGTGCCTAGAAATTCTGCCCATAAAGATAATGAACAAAACCGGTTCATGATATCGTATAGTATTGCACTATTTCAGCGTTGATGTGCTGATTGTCTCTTTCCTCATACAGGATCTGTAATAGTCAATATTTATACTGATTATCTCCACACTGTTGCAGAAGTTCCTGCAAAATCTCACTATGTTACCAGGGGCATGGATTAAATTCCTGCTGCCAATCTCCAGAGTAACTTGATTTATGCAGAATGCATCATGACTTATGTTATAATAGCATATTGAATCCCGTGTTATATTAATAAGACCTTCAACACTGGCATCAGCAGGACAAACAAGCAGTACGAGCGTCTAAATCCAGGTGTTACACCGCCAAACAAAACACAACAGACACGTATTAATGCGCCAATCCGGTATTTAGTCTCATTGGAAAGTCAATAGTATCAGGTTCCGCCGAGGCCCATGGTGCTACATTTTCATTAACAGTCTGAACCAGCGTGCACTCGACACCACAGCCAATGGAAGCTTCAGTCACACACGCCAAACGACTGCGCCCGCCAAGACTTCCAGCAGGAATCCCCCCTTTTCCCATAATTCTCTGCTGATCCCGTGACCTCAGCCAATCCACGAATAGTCACTTCATCTGTTCAGAGGGGTGACTCTTAATTAAATCACGGTAACAAAGCAGCAACACAGGCTTCAGATACAGGCATGTGAAAGGCGCCCAAGTGACACCGTGGGAGTTTATGATGTAACTATTGTCAGGAAATGTGGTGAAATGTTGGCAATGAAAGCTCCACCCGCAAACCTGAACGTGCAAAAAGCCACATAAAAGCAATATCCATTAATTAGTACAATTCATCAACTTAATTGGCTGTGTTTAAATAATTGGATGGAAATAAAACAGAGCGTTAGCAGATCATTAGTTGGCTTAATTTGCCCGTGCACTCAGACAGACAGAAGCTGAAGCTATGCAGCCCTTCATTAAACACACATCAACGTTTGATGATGCCTCTGCACGCACACCACAGATATGGATTTTTCTTTTTTTTTTTCTGGCACTGGCTGCAAAATAATTCTATTAATGAGACGACACAGGAGGAGGGTGGAACATAAAAGGAAAGTTAAAAAACAAACACAAAAACAAAGCATTGATACTTCTCAGTGGTTTCATGGCACAATAAAGAGAAGCTGAACTCATGGATGGAGTTTGTGCAAACTTGGAATCGTACAAACATCCATTTTTAGGTTCACCAATGGAAACTCAAGGTTATTTTGCTATTTTTTTTTTTTTTTAAGTCAGCAGGGGCGCCTCCACAAGAACAACTTCTGACCAGCCAACAATCTAAAGATATCCACTTCAAAAACAGTCATCTCTAATTTCACCACTTCTACTTACTTTAAAGTTAGAGTGTGTTGGATTTAGGAGTGTTTATTAGCATTTATAACCATCTGTTCATTTGCTTATTCAATCAATCAATCAATCAATTAATCCCACAAGGAGCAATTAAATTTGAGCAGCCAGTAAAAAAAAAACCCCACAATAACACAAGAACAATAAAACTAATAAAAACAAATAAAAAGAGGTAAAAACTGACTCAAGGAGTTAAAATGGGCAGCCAGAATAAATAAACAAATAAATAAAAACACGTCAGACCTACGGAGCATTTAAAAGTCGAATCGCCAAAGGGATAAACGACAAATTAACAAATTAAATTAACAAATTAAAACACTGACGACATGTTTTCATGAGCATAGAATGAGCTCTACTTTTCTACTGGTAGCTAATGCAGGCTAAGAAGTTTGGGGACTCTGATTTTTGTGAATTGGAGGATCATACATTTTGTTTTCACAAGAGAAGACAAGTGAGCCAAACAAGCAAAAACAAAATCGTGGCTGGTGATGGCATCGTGCGATCAGTGACCTCACCACTACAGACACTAGACACTAAATCCTACACGGTACTGTAGCTTTAAGTACATTCTCGGGTTACAGGTGTTTAAACCAATTCAAAAAACATGTACTTTCTGTTTTGTTTTTTTAACCACCAGTTTAAAGTGGGTTAACAATTAAAATCCAAATTTAAACAAAAATGATCAATGTCACACCTTTTATATTAACTTAAAATACATCATATGTTCTTTAATTCAAAGTAATTTGGGGGTTAAAACACCTTTAATGAGCCTCACACTCTTGGCACAGAGCAGTTTAAAACCACTTTCAAACAGAAAGTAAAAGTTGGTTTCAGAAGTGGCAATGTCATGAAACAATTTGTTTATCCTCAGTCTAATTCCACTGTACTTGCAAATCTTTAGTTGAAGAAAGTTGCAATTGGTTAAAAAAAAAAAAAAACTCTTGAGAGGTGGAGACAGACTGGCTATCTGCCTGGGTTGGGGGGTGGGGGGGGGTGCCATCCAGGACCTGAGATGGCTTCATGGTGTCGATGTGGCAATTAATTAACATCTTTATTCGTGAAATATTTCACACAAATACAACATAAAAATAAAGCAGAAAAACAGTAAAACCAAATAGATTAAAATAAATAAATAAATAAAGAACCTCGAAGCAAGATAGATCATTAATAATCCATTGCTATTCTTGTTTGTTAAAAAAAAATCCATCATTTAAAAAAAATATTATTTCTCATCTCAACCAGTTCTACAGTTTGTCCACAGACAAACAAATGTTCCAAGAGTTGACCTGACGTGACTCAGTAAAAAGGTTAAAAAGAAAAAAATAAATCAAATATTATATAAAAACAAGTATCTTAAAAACAAATGATTATTCAGATCTCCTCCTCCACTGCAGTTCATTTGGTTCTAGTTTCTCCAGACAACCATCCTCAGACTCCAAAATCTCTGTTTTACATTTTATAGCTTTTCTACTGGGCGAGATACACTCTCGTAGATAGAACAAAGATCAGATCCTCTTTGGAGGTCTGGATGATGGTAAATGACAACCTTATTGGTTCAAAACTCATTTTTTTCTGACTAATCACTAATAAAATCTTCCAGTCGGACAGGAGACAGACTGGCGTCCCGTCCGGTGTGAACCCCGCCTCGCGCCCTCTGACTGCTGGGATGAGCTCCAGCCCCCTCGCGAGCCTTAATTGGAGGAAGCAGGTACAGAAAATGTATTTTGTCTAATTCTGTGTGGATTCTCTGTTGGATCGTTGGTGGTAATTATGGGCGGCACAGTTTACTGCAGATGCTTGCAGGTTGTTTCAGCCAGAACAGCAGCAATTCCTCTTCTGACTGGAGGCATTATTACAACACACACAAGTTCAGTTAATGTTTCATGCTCACAAAAAAAAAAAAAAAAAAAAAAAAAAAAATCACATTTCATGAATACAAAAGACTTTATTTTAATATGAGTGTAATTCTATGGTAACGGAATTATGACAGCAAAATCTGTCTTTACTGTTTAAGAAATTTGCTCTGATTGTAATTCCGCTACGGTGGGATTACCCACAGTACACATTACTGAGATTGAAACCTTCAAAGTATCTCAACTTAAGCAACACATTTCATCTCACTCTATTTTAATCATGTAACAACTTCTCATATTTTCATTCCAATACAAATGCTTGATTATCATTTCGATGGTTTTAATAATCTAATAAGCCATTAATTGCCTTCTTACTGACTGTTACTCTCTTTTCGTTTCACTTTCTTCTTCAACACAGGAACCAGTTTGTACATGTTGTGGAAAAATGTGGTAAATTTCTTGCTTGTTTTCATTGTTGTATTTCTTTCCCATGCAGCCTCTCAATGAAATAATGTGAATAAAGTTTGTCATTGCAGCCAAAGTCTTGCAGCCAGGACATCACACTTTTTTAAAGGTATCCCACTTTCTCTTTGCCACCTTTTTTTGAGTGATAGGTGAAGTTCCAGGTCAGGACTGGATGTTTGATCTGATATTGGGCACTGCTGCTGCCACCACACTACTGGAAATGGGTACTGGATGGCAATCAGTCAGGCAAACAACTGGTCCATCGCCAACTCTGGCAAGTGACCATCTGTCTGTCATAGCCAAGTGAAACAAGGACTTCCCCTTGGCCTTCTTCATCCACTTGGATCCTCAACGCTGTTGCACATGTGAATCAGAACAATCCCCATGAAATGCGCCACATGGGCAAAATATTGCACATGATGGTCCTCATCCGAGTCTCCCTAAGTTACCACTTGTTTGCCACAAAGTCATTTTAGTGGTACCTAAGGATCCTCCAAGAGACTAGCTACCAAAGACATCTAGTCCATGAGCCACTCCTCAATTTTGACCAAATCAGTACCACTTAAGGGGAAAAAACAACACTTAGAATCCAGCCTCAGTGTACCATGGCCTACACAAAAATGTATGATAGCCATCCCATGGTGGTAGCTGTAGCCAGGTAGGGGTCATTGAAGAATTTCACAAAGGTCAAACTTTAAAAATGCTCCAATCATGTTGAAAACTATATCACATTACTTGTCTGGTTATAACGATTCCAAAAAGGTATAGTTTGAACTATCTATGACGGAATGTTCTGGAGTTAAAGCATAAAAACAGCAAAAATTGTGACAAAGATCAATTTCAGTTTGTACAGGGGTCAAAAGTTAAAGTTGCTAAAATTCAGTAAAAAAAAACAATGATGCAGATTATTGTTTGGGTTAATAGGGTTCTAATAAAGAATAGTTTGCACCATGTGTCATGCTTAGTTTTCATGTTACAGGGTAACATATGTCACATGTCATAGAATCCAATAGATGTTGACCTTGTTTGACCTTTACTTTGGAGACCAAACATTCAGCACAGTCAAAACGATTCCATTTATTAATCCTTTTATTTCAACCAATAATTTGCATCATTTTGTACTGAAATTGGAGCAACTTTAACTTTTGACCCCTGTCCAAACTGAAACTGACCTCTGTCACCATTTTTGCTGTTTTTACTCCATAACTCCAAAACATTCCATCACAGATTGTCCAAACTATACCTTTTTGGAATCGTTACGACCAGACAAGTAATGTGATATAATTTTCAACATGATTGGAGCATTTTATAGTTTGACCTCTGTCTAATTCTTCATTGACCCCTACCTGGCTACAGCTACGACCCTGAGATGGCTATCATACATTTTTGTGTAGGCCATGGTACATTGAGGCTGGATTGTAAGTGTTGTTTATTTCCCTTAAGTGGTACCGAAAACCTGGTTGGCCCATAGACTAATCCAGTCACTGCCTTATGTTACTGGTTACCATCCAAGTCTCACAATCATACAGTGACACAGGAAGTACTGGTATCGCAGGCTGAACGGTCTGCCTGTAAAATTCAGTCTGCCTTTTGCATCTGCACATGCGTCATTTTGGACCACAGCAGCACGTCTGAGATGGAGTCGCTTCACCCAAAGTAATCAAATGGATCAATGGGATTATTAACCATCAGGTGATAAAGGTAAAATCTCTTAAATCATTCTAAAGTCAGTTTTAAGCAGAAACGAGGCGAAATTCCATGACGCTTTGAAATGTCTGATGTGCAGTGAATGTATCAGCTAGCAGCTCGTTTAGCTGCAGCGCTCTGATCGCTTCCGCTGCCTTTTATGATGAAATAATGCTGAATTTATGTGGAAATGATTGTTGTACAAAAGCTTCAGATATCTGTCGCTGAGATAGATGATGACTGGAGGCAGTTTGAAGCAGAAACGAGGTGTTAATCTGTGAACAGTGTCATCGGGGGGACCGATTTTTAGGGGGACCGTTCGGTCGGCGACATGGGGACCCTAAAGACTTGGACCTTCATTCTCCTGCAGATATTGTCAATGGCAAACACCTCATGACACCATAAGCTTTCCCCTTCTCAAAGGCCAACATGTCAATCTGCATTGAGTGAGGTCACGATCTAACCATGACGCCTAGACGTGTTTTACCGACTTCAGACCGCAGATCAGTTCAGCTTTTTATGCTGCTACTGGTTTCGTTTCCATCTCTTCACAGCAGAGATAAGCATTACTAATTACACTTTCTGGGGCATCATTAGATTTGAAAATGAGCCACGACTGTGTGAATTGTTTGAGAGCTATAGTTGCTTTGGTATTCAGACAAGCATGGCGCAGCTTTGGAGGAATCAGGGTAACTACTGTATGCCAAACTGAAAGGCTTATCCTCGATCTCTCGTGAGCCGGGATTCATTTATTTGAGCAAACAAAGCACTTTGGGGTCTGAGTGCTTTGATTGTGAAGCAGAAACGGCACATTCACACGTGTGCGCTCACCACATTATTCCTGCTAATCAGCCAATCATATCTGCTATTAGCGCCACTTTGTCCTCTGTCTTCGTCTAATAACTTCAGAAAAAATGAGGTGGGCTTCATAGATAATTGGCAAAGCTTCTGGGGAAAACCTGGTCTTGTTAGGAGAGACGGCATCCATCCCACTTTGGATGGAGCAGCTCTCATTTCTAGAAATCTGGCCAATTTTCTTAAATCCTCCAAACCGTGACTATCCAGGGTTGGGACCAGGAAGCAGAGTTGTAGTCTTACACACCTCTCTGCAGCTTCTCTCCCCCTGCCATCCCCTCATTACCCCATCCCCGTAGAGACGGTGCCTGCTCCCAGACCACCAATAACCAGCAAAAACCTATTTAAGCATAAAAATTCAAAAAGAAAAAATAATATAGCACCTTCAACTGCACCACAGACTAAAACAGTTAAATGTGGTCTATTAAACATTAGGTCTCTCTCTTCTAAGTCCCTGTTAGTAAATGATATAATAATTGATCAACATATTGATTTATTCTGCCTTACAGAAACCTGGTTACAGCAGGATGAATATGTTAGTTTAAATGAGTCAACACCCCCAAGTCACACTAACTGCCAGAACGCTCGTAGCACGGGCCGAGGCGGAGGATTAGCAGCAATCTTCCATTCCAGCTTATTAATTAATCAAAAACCCAGACAGAGCTTTAATTCATTTGAAAGCTTGACTCTTAGTCTTGTCCATCCAAATTGGAAGTCCCAAAAACCAGTTTTATTTGTTATTATTTATCGTCCACCTGGTCGTTACTGTGAGTTTCTCTGTGAATTTTCAGACCTTTTGTCTGACTTAGTGCTTAGCTCAGATAAGATAATTATAGTGGGCGATTTTAACATCTACACAGATGCTGAGAATGACAGCCTCAACACTGCATTTAATCTATTATTAGACTCAATTGGCTTTGCTCAAAAAGTAAATGAGTCCACCCACCACTTTAATCATATCTTAGATCTTGTTCTGACTTATGGTATGGAAATTGAAGACTTAACAGTATTCACTGAAAACTCCCTTCTGTCTGATCATTTCTTAATAACATTTACATTTACTCTGATGGACTACCCAGCAGTGGGGAATAAGTTTCATTACACTAGAAGTCTTTCAGAAAGCACTGTAACTAGGTTTAAGGATATGATTCCTTCTTTATGTTCTCTAATGCCATATACCAACACAGTGCAGAGTAGCTACCTAAACTCTGTAAGTGAGATAGAGTATCTCGTCAATAGTTTTACATCCTCATTGAAGACAACTTTGGATGCTGTAGCTCCTCTGAAAAAGAGAGCTTTAAATCAGAAGTGCCTGACTCCGTGGTATAACTCACAAACTCGCAGCTTAAAGCAGATAACCAGTAAGTTGGAGAGGAAATGGTGTCTCACTAATTTAGAAGGTCTTCACTTAGCCTGGAAAAAGAGTCTGTTGCTCTATAAAAAAAGCCCTCCGTAAAGCTAGGACATCTTACTATTCATCACTAATTGAAGAAAATAAGAACAACCCCAGGTTTCTTTTCAGCACTGTAGCCAGGCTGACAAAGAGTCAGAGCTCTATTGAACCGAGTATTCCTTTAACTTCAACTAGTAATGACTTCATGACTTTCTTTGCTAATAAAATTTTAACTATTAGAGAAAAAATTACTCATAACCATCCCAAAGACGTATCGTTATCCTTGGCTGCTTTCAGTGATGCCGGTATTTGGTTAGACTCTTTCTCTCAGATTGTTCTGTCTGAGTTATTTTCATTAGTTACTTCATCCAAACCATCAACATGTCTAATAGACCCCATTCCTACCAGGCTGCTCAAGGAAGCCCTACCATTATTTAATGCTTCGATCTTAAATATGATCAATCTATCTTTATTAGTTGGCTATGTACCACAGGCTTTTAAGGTGGCAGTAATTAAACCATTACTTAAAAAGCCATCACTTGACCCAGCTATCTTAGCTAATTATAGGCCAATCTCCAACCTTCCTTTTCTCTCAAAAATTCTTGAAAGGGTAGTTGTAAAACAGCTAACTGATCATCTGCAGAGGAATGGTCTATTTGAAGAGTTTCAGTCAGGTTTTAGAATTCATCATAGTACAGAAACAGCATTAGTGAAGGTTACAAATGATCTTCTTATGGCCTCAGACAGTGGACTCATCTCTGTGCTTGTTCTGTTAGACCTCAGTGCTGCTTTTGATACTGTTGACCATAAAATTTTATTACAGAGATTAGAGCATGCCATAGGTATTAAAGGCACTGCGCTGCGGTGGTTTGAATCATATTTATCTAATAGATTACAATTTGTTCATGTAAATGGGGAATCTTCTTCACAGACTAAGGTTAATTATGGAGTTCCACAAGGTTCTGTGCTAGGACCAATTTTATTCACTTTATACATGCTTCCCTTAGGCAGTATTATTAGACGGCATTGCTTAAATTTTCATTGTTACGCAGATGATACCCAGCTTTATCTATCTATGAAGCCAGAGGACACACAGCAATTAGCTAAACTGCAGGATTGTCTTACAGACATAAAGACATGGATGACCTCTAATTTCCTGCTTTTAAACTCAGATAAAACTGAAGTTATTGTACTTGGCCCCACAAATCTTAGAAACATGGTGTCTAACCAGATCCTTACTCTGGATGGCATTACCCTGACCTCTAGTAATACTGTGAGAAATCTTGGAGTCATTTTTGATCAGGATACGTCATTCAATGCGCATATTAAACAAATATGTAGGACTGCTTTTTTGCATTTATGCAATAGCTCTAAAATTAGAAAGGTCTTGTCTCAGAATGATGCTGAAAAACTAATTCATGCATTTATTTCCTCTAGGCTGGACTATTGTAATTCATTATTATCAGGTTGTCCTAAAAGTTCCCTGAAAAGCCTTCAGTTAATTCAAAATGCTGCAGCTAGAGTACTAACGGGGACTAGAAGGAGAGGGCATATCTCACCCATATTGGCCTCTCTTCATTGGCTTCCTGTTAATTCTAGAATAGAATTTAATATTCTTCTTCTTACTTATAAGGTTTTGAATAATCAGGTCCCATCTTATCTTAGGGACCTCATAGTACCATATCACCCCAATAGAGCGCTTCGCTCTCAGACTGCAGGCTTACTTGTAGTTCCTAGGGTTTGTAAGAGTAGAATGGGAGGCAGAGCCTTCAGCTTTCAGGCTCCTCTCCTGTGGAACCAGCTCCCAATTCAGATCAGGGAGACAGACACCCTCTCTACTTTTAAGATTAGGCTTAAAACTTTCCTTTTTGCTAAAGCTTATAGTTAGGGCTGGATCAGGTGACCCTGAACCATCCCTTAGTTATGCTGCTATAGACTTAGACTGCTGGGGGGTTCCCATGATGCACTGAGTGTTTCTTTCTCTTTTTGCTCTGTATGCACCACTCTGCATTTAATCATTAGTGATTGATCTCTGCTCTCTTCCACAGCATGTCTTTTTCCTGGTTCTCTCCCTCAGCCCCAACCAGTCCTAGCAGAAGACTGCCCCTCCCTGAGCCTGGTTCTGCTGGAGGTTTCTTCCTGTTAAAAGGGAGTTTTTCCTTCCCACTGTCGCCAAGTGCTTGCTCACAGGGGGTCGTTTTGACCGTTGGGGTTTTTACGTAATTATTGTATGGCTTTGCCTTACAATATAAAGTGCCTTGGGGCAACTGTTTGTTGTGATTTGGCGCTATATAAATAAAATTGATTGATTGATTGATAACTTCAACCTTATTCTTCCAGCCACAACTCCAGGCTACAGTCTTGTCCAGCTGTTTCCTGTGTGGACGTACAGCACCGCTTCTCCTCCTCCGTCTCTTCCAGACACCCTCTGGTCAGGCCGGGAGCCTCCTCCCGTCACCTCCTCTCAGCTTCTTCTTGCTCTCATTAGAAAGTGTCTTCCAGCTTCTGACACATATTGAGTATGTGTCCACATCTCCTCTCAGTATTCCCTCGTCTCAGCCTCAGACTCCCAGTTTATATTTGCCTGATATAAGCAGCATACAGGGCTGACTGTAGGATGCGCTGTCAGACGGATGTGCACGCAGGAACAAGAGAAGCCTGCTTCTTGTTCCATGTAATCTATCAGAACAGACAGAACTAGAAGCTCTGAGAGGTTCAGGTTCCTGCCACGGCTACAGATACATACGGCACATTTGATAGTATTTCCTGACATGCTTTGGAAGACGTGTTCTGAGGATTTGGAAAAGTCTTGGCGTGTACCCTGTGAAATACACTGAATGAACAAGAGAGACGGATGTTAGATAGATACTGTAGATAAGACTCCTCCCCCTCCAGGTTGTAAACAATAATCACATCTTGTACCTCCATGTATTAAAGGGGCGTAAAATGAGGGCAAACTCATAAAAATTTTGTCAACTTTGATGCACCAAATGAATCGAAAAAGTAAGTTTGTGTTGCTTGTGTAACCAATCCCATAGACGAATGGTTCCATACATTCTGGGCCCTCCTATTTCTATATTAAAAGGCTGTGGACCCCGACAACCCATACACACCCCAAAATTGATTTTTTCTCCAAAAATGAACTTGAACTTTTTAAAAAGGTTTTTTATTCCATTGTTCTCTTAAGTTAATCCAAAGGGGGGAAAACTACATTTTTAATTTATTTTGATTGTCCAGTTCTAATTTTGACAACCTTAGAGTTGACCATCCCAACGTGGATCTTTAGCATACCAAGGGAGAGGGTGAGAGCACAGTCCCCAGGTGGGGAACCACGGCCACAGACCTATCTGTCACCGGCCGAATGCTTTGTGTACACTGGATTGTTGATGGATTAGGAGCAGGTGTGGTTGCCAGTGAGAAAAAACATATTAAACGGACTAAACCAGAGCAGTAAACAGTCACTTTCCAATGTTTCACATTGGTTACGTTCTGAATCTCATGTAACACAATGATACCCCACACAACCCAGCGGAAAGGATTTTGCATAAATCTAGCTACAAAAGAAAAAGAAAGCAAGTGATGTACAGTATATGGAGCTGTAGTAAATCAGAGAAATAAATGGTTATTGTCTGATTGTTTAAAAGTAGTTACATTCTACCAAATAACATGGACACAAGTCCGCACAACGCCGCACAAAGGATTTTGTATGATTTTAGCTGAAGCTAAAATCTGGCTCTCTCCACACACATTGCTTAGAAATTACATTTAGCCTATGATGAGATTATTTGGTGCGTATACCCACATACCGCAGGGTAAAGCCTCCCTCTGGATGGGACACTAGTTCATCACAGGTTACTTCTCCAGCCAAACACCGGTGTCACAGTATATCTTCCCCTCTGGATATCTCCCCCCCACCCTGGATATCTCCACCACACCCCTGAAAGGCAGCATTCCTACAGAGCAGCACTGATTAAAGCTTACCCAAACCTTGATAAGGCCCAACCAGGATAGAACAACCTTTAAACTCTATATTTCCTGGATGTTTTATGGTCCCAGATGAAACACAGCTTGATTGATGGTTAATGATTTTGGTATTCTTTCTGTATGTATCTATAGCTCTCTACAATAGTAATATTTCCTTTTCTGAAGTATCTTTAAATCCCTGCTCCAAATGTACTCCACAAATATATGGACCTGATTGACAACCTGAAATATGATAGAACATCTGTCCATGATGGGGTGGGTGCAAAGATATCGTGACCTGTGTGAATGAATGAATGAATGTATTTATTCGGCACACAAATCAACAATAACAAAATCTCATACCAAAACAACTCAACAACAAACCTGTGTGACCAAAAAGGTGAGGGCAGAAGCAAAGCTTATAAATACCCACCCCTTATACTATAAAAATAACAACCAGACAAACAGTGATGCACAACACACAAGCCCGGAAGCAATAACAAAAATCGATAAACCTAAGTCTTCAAGTTATAGCATGCAATTTTATTACTCTTGTAAAGCCTTTTAAAACTGTAATATTGTCAGGACAGTTATTCCAGATGTTGACACAGAAACATGATGACTTTTTACAGTAGTTTGGATCCTTAAAAAAAGAAGAAAAAATAATTTTCCTCTCAAATTATAACTGCAGTCCATCAGTTGAAACAGATCCCGGACATGTTGTGGCAACAGTTTATTTTTAACTTCATACATTATTTGTATTGTGATGTAATCAACCAAGTCCCAGAATTTTAGAATATGTAAACAAGCAAACAATGGATTCGTTGGCTCATGATATGATATGTTACATATAATTCTTATAGCTTTCTTTTGCAACAAAAATATTGGATTGGTATTAGTTTTATATGTATTTCCCCAAACCTCAAGGGGGGGGGGGGGTATCCAGGGTGGGGGGTAAGATATCCTAGGATTTCTTCCCCCTAGGGGAATATGCTGGGGAGCTGCTGCAGCTAAAGCCGTGCTGCGTCCCGGAGGTGGAAGGAGTGGCGTGAGTAGGGGCCGGGATGGGGGGGGGGGGGTGTGTGTGTGTGTGGGGACAGAAACATAAAGGAGGGGCAGGGGTGGGGGCATGCATATCAGTCTCTGTCCATGTGTGAGTGGCAGTTACTGTCAGTGTGTAGTTGCCTTGACAACATCAGACTGAGATATACTTTATTGATCTCACAGTGGCGAAATTATGTTTACACTCCAATTACCTCAGACAGCAATTAATCCACAATTATTACTTGTTTACCGTAATAATGACACACATCAGAATTAAGGACAGCACATACACATTTGACATTGTTTATGCGCACTAAATTTGAAGAAGTCCGTTATCTGAATTGAGGCAAGTGGTTGAAGGTCTCGCAGCAACCCTGACTCACGCCACCGTCACCTTGGGGGGAGAACGGGGACCTGCTGCAGCTAAAATCACACCGCCCCCGCAGAAGGGAAGGGAAGATGTGAGCAGAAGCCGGAGTAGGGGGTGTGCGATGGGGGGTAGGAGGGGGGTGGGGAGAAGGAGTGGAGCATGCTTCAGTCCTGTGAAAGAGTTTATTGTCTTTGTGAGTTGAGATAAGAAACAGCCAAGTGTTCACCAAGGCCTGAAGACATTCCTCTGGAGGAAAACAGCAGGGCAATTTGTCCTTCAGGCTGATAAGCCTGCCGTGTTGTGGTTTGAGCAGTGAAAAACACTTTTTACAGCTTCACTTGAACAACCAAATCCCAATTATGAATTAAGAATATTCCCAATTATGAATTACGAATACGAATATTACGAATATTCTGCAAGGCGCGCATCTGCTCCAAGATGTCATCCAATTTGTGTCTGAGTTCAAGAGTCATCGCAGTCTGAGAATGCATTGCCTTGTCCACCTCGTTAATCATGACAGACAAGCAAGGGGCCGTGGTTCTTGATGCCACCGTCTTGCCAATTTTCTCGGTAGATCAGGGCAGCACATAAGCCAGAAAGTACCAGCCCTGCTACCATAAGACCAATATGAATAAATCCTTGACATCCTCCACAGAGAATGGCACAAGCATGCACACGCCACGACCCCCAGGAGTCGAGAACAAAGCCCGCAGGATACATTCCATCTGGGCAGGTAGGATCCCCCTTTCCTGACCTTCTTGTAGAAAAGATGATGACAGTAGCGTTCAGAGACCAGCTGATCAATTCCATGGTTAATCCAACAGTAGTCCAATAGATCCAGTATCCAATATAATTTGAGGAATTCAGAGTCTGGTGAGGTAGGGACTTGAAGGTTAAAGCAGAGAGCAGAGATAAGGGAGTGGAGGGGATGCAACTGTCCTCGTCGGAGTCCCAAGCTGAATGTCTGTCGGAGAGGGCAGAAGATAAGATGGCAGCTGAATGGTTCACCAAGGCTGTAGAAATTCTTCTGGAGGAAAACAGACTCAGATTATGGTGGTACTGCTTGCATTGTGAGGTTTTTGTCAGGAGGTGGGAAGGACCAGTAGTCTGCCTGGGTGTTTGCCAGTTAGGACCCAAAGCAGTTCCATTGTGTGGTGAATGGCACCAGTACACACTCCCATTTGGTCATTGGTTGAAATATGGGATGATGATAATAAGCAGTAAAAAACAATACATACTATGATTTAGTAACTCGCCAACTTAAAACAAAAACATAATGAAGACAAACCTTATTGTGTCCAGTGAAGTTTGATGCACCAGATTGATCAAAAGGACAACTTTGTTATATCTAATACTAATATCCCATAGATGTACTGCCACCTGCTGGATGGTTAGTAGATGTGCCTGCATTCATGAGCAGCAGTTAAGTTTTGGGCGGTTTGTAGATGCTGGATTAACTTGAAGATATAACCAACTGTAATTAAGCCTCACGTGTAGTTTAGTTGTGCTGGGAGCTCTGCCCACATAACAAGATAGCAACTGCAGGGACAAACACGATGCACAATGTGTTGGGAAATTCTAGAGAAACTATCCAACAGAACAGGAAAGAAAAACTGGAAATAATCAGTGGATACGGTACGCAGTCCTCCGGAGTGTTTCAAAATGTGTTTGTTCCGTAGTCTGTATCAAAAATAAAACATCATAAATGCCACTGAATGGGACCTCAGTATGTCACTAAGGGTCCTGGGTACGACCTAAAACTGCATCCGGCAGTGAGGTCTCTGTTCGGGAGTTCAGAGATTTGAGGAGAATTGGCGCTACCTCTTGATCACTGTTGTGCTTGGGTCGCCCTTAGGCAAGGCGTAGCACCCACCAGTCTCCCAGTGTCAAGGGCTACTGACACTGTTTTTGCTGGCGTTATACAAATCCCAAACTCATGGACAGCAAACAAAGTCCTCAATGGTGGAGCAGGCGGAGAAGGTGTTTCAACAACACCAAATGGCTGTGAAAGCGGAAGAAGGCTGCAGCAGAACCTCAGCCCCAATCGTCTGGTTTCCCCAGCCATTGGAACCAGTCGTGGAACTGTCAAGAACCATGGGCCTGATGGAGTGCAACGTCATCCCCACGCTAAACAAACACACGCACAAGTGTCTCCTTGCTTAGGCAGTTGTTTCATTGCCATCTGCCTTCTACTCCAAGTCTTTTGGTCATCGGGAATGAGCAACGGGGGCAGGATTGTGAGTCTGGGAGCCCTTAGTTTCACACCTGGCATGGAAGCGGCGGGTGCTTGATCAGTCGTCTGACTCCTTGAACAAATTTTTTTCTGGAAAGGACTCCCCGAACCTGGAAAGGACTCCCCGAAGAAGAACGCCAGATCCACGGTGTCAGCTTCGCTATAAAGATTTGAACCAAGGATCCTCTGGTCTCAAGCCCAGCGCTTAACCACTAGACCATCACCTCCCCATATATATATATATATATATATATATATATATATATATATATATATATATATATATATATATATATATATATATATATATATATATATATATATATATATATATATATATATATATATATATATAGAGCCTTTATTTGCTAAGTATCCACAAGAACACAAGGAATTTAACTTCGGTTTGAATTGTACTCTCACTGTATGGCATGTATAAATATACACTAAACACTGAATAAATCACAGTAAAAAATGTGCAAGTAAAATGTGCAGTAAGAAAAAAAATGTATGAAACAGACAAACAGACTGAAGTTGTACATGAGGTATAGGAATTAGTGGGTTTTTTGGCAGGTTAAATTGTTCATCAGTGATTGTTTTTGTGATGATTTTTTGTGATTGGAATCGTTCATTCCATATTTAAGCTTAGAGTGTGCAGGGTTTAGGGTTGTTTGAGGAAAAATGGAACCCGCAACAATGTATTGGTGTCTTTTCATGAGCCCTTCATATCTCCATGGGGACGGGCCTCCTCATGGAGGTCACCATGTAGTACCACCATGTTCATACAAGAGCCAAAAGAACATACTGGCTCTATCTTTCACATTTTGTGGTGCATCTGAAAGACTGAAGAAGAATAAATAATTTCTTTTCTCTTATGTGGACACTGAAATAATATATGTAACAATATTTTGACTAAAATGGTGGCACATACCTTTGTGGCACTCTGCAGAACCTCATCTGGACATCAACAACAACATTTATTGTCATGGAGTCCACAGGATAAACCAAAACATCATCAGCATATCGAATCTCGAGCTGAGTATGCATTACATCCTTACTATCAAAGGACTAAAAAAAAAAAAAAAAAAAATCACAACCTACTAAATCTCAGTTCTAGAACTGATCAGATCTCTTCTGCAGAACAGAACCCTGCTTCTTTGCTTTGGCTCCTTTTATTGCTTCTTTTTCATGCTCCTCCATTTCCGACACTGTTTACAAGCAGAGAAAATGTGTGCAATTCAAACCTTTTGGTCACGGCATATGGAAAGCCGAGCACAAAAAGACGGCTTGAATTGCAAGTAAACAAATGCAGAGTAGAAGGTCAGACTAAACAAATTCCACCTCCTCTGCTGACAATTCTGGCAGAACCTCACAGCTCCTTCTACTCTTATAAATATTGATATGGTGAAATAACGCTGCACAATCAACTTTCATCTGTAACATACAGACTATGCCGCAGCACATTCACGGAGAAGGATTGTGTCACTGAATGCAGGCTCAGCAAATTCTTCATTCTTTTTCATGTTTATACAACTGAAACAACGTCAAAATTCATAAATAATGACATATTTTACTCACATGGAGTTAAACTGGTAACCTAGTTCCACCTACCGACTGAATGCTCAAGTTCATCTCTTCTTGCAGTGGCATCATCAGTGTTTTCAAGACTTTTACAAGTTTTTGGGATCGTCAGTGCTTAAAACAAGTCTGGTGAAATGATTCCAACATGATTTCTACCTCTGCCAGCTTTGCTGCGGGATGATTTAAAATGTGGAATAGATATATATCAGTTCTGAGTGAGTGTGACTCAGGAGGAGCTCGGAGTCGAGCCGCTGTTCCTCCACATCGAAAGGAGCCAGTTGAGGGTTTCCAGGGTGGGAGGAAGATATCTAGAGGAGGAAGATATACTGTTACACTGGACCCTGGTGCTGAAGAAGGAGCTGAGCCAGAAGTTTAGGCTCTCAACTTACCAGTCGATTTACACTCCTATTCTCACCTGAGGAACTGAGTCATGACCTTTGGGGAATGACTGAAAGAATAAGACTGCGGAAATGAGAGTCCTCCTTCGGGTATCAGGGCTTACACTCTTGGACAGGGTGAGGCGCTTGACTATCTGCTGCTTCTTCACATTAAGGGAGCCAGCCAAGGTGGTTCGGGCATCTGGTGTAGGTGCCGTCTGCTTGTCTCACTAGGGATGTCTTCAAGGCATGTCCAACTAGAAGGAGACCCAAGGACATGCTGGAGGGATACATTTCCCAGCTGGCATGGGAATGCTTTGGGATCCCCCAAGAACAGTTACAAGACACGGGCAGGTATAGGGAATTGCAGGATGAGCTACTTGGCCTGCTGCCACTGTGGCCTGAACTCAGATATCGTGCATCCAGAAAGTATTCACAGCTCTTCACTTTTTACACATTTTGTTATGTCACATCCTTTTCCCAAAATGGAGTAAAATAATTTTTTCCTTCAAAATTCTACTCACAACACATTTTTGCAAATTTATAAAAAAAGAGAACTGACATATACATAAGTAGGGCAGCATGGTGGCTTAGTGGTTAGCACTGTTGTATCACAGCGAGGAGGTCATGTGTTCAATTCCCATCTGTGGCCTTTCTGTGTGGAGTTTGCATGTTCTCCCCATGTTTGCGTGGGTTTCCTCCGGGTGCTCCGGTTTCCTCCCACTTCCAAAGACATGCAGGTTAGGTGCATTGGAATCTTTAAATTGCCAGAACCCATAATTGTCCGTAGGTGTGCGAGTGAGTGTGAATGCGTTTGTGACAGACTGGTGTCCTGTCCAGGGTGTACCCTGCCGGTTGAAGATGAGTGTGTGTGTGTGTGTGTGTGTGTGACGTACATAAGTATTCACACCCTTTGCTCAATACTTTGTTGATGCACCTTTAGCAGCAATTACAGCCTCAAGTCTTCTTGTATATAGTGTCTCAGGCTTGGTGTTTGGTCAGTTTGGTCCATTAATCTTTGCAGCAGGTTGGATGGGGAGTGTAGAGATGTTCAATCAGATTCAGGTCTGGACTCTGGCTGGGCCACTCAAGAACATTCACAGAGTTGTCCTGAAGCCACTCCTTTGATATCTTGGCTGTGTGTTTAGGGCATGGAGCTGTGTATAAGAACTAGAGAGCGCAGTAGCGCTGAGCTGTGTGCTGACAAGGAAGCATGATCGCCATTTTAATTCTGGGCAAGTTAGTGATTTGTGTGCATAGAAGTTCATTTAGTCTCATCAAGAAACAGGTGGAATACGCCGGAAAGCTGCGCATGTTGGCAAAGCCACAAACGGAGGAACGAGGGAGACAATATTTCCTTCCATAAGTAAGTGGTTTTGGTTCTTCTTGTCACTTTGTCCGTGATATTTGGATGATAAACAGCTGTATGTTTCCTGCCGTACCTGTGTCGCCCGATGACACGGACCATCAACTCTTCACTTATGTCTAGTTGATATTTTCCACTGCTAGACCAATGTCTAGTTAAAATACTTGTCGTTAGTGATTAAAATTATTCGACAAGACTGGGGATTTTTTTTTATTTGCACCTTAAAATAATGAGATTATAATGACCCGCGCTGTGCCGCTCACAGTCACACCCACACATAGACATGTGTACCCACTACTGACTTCATGAATGAAACTCGGTCAATAAAGGATAATTGTGTAAAAATATAATATATATATATTAGGGCTGGGCAATGTTAACGCGCTAATGTTGCGTTAATTATTGAGGTCATTATCGCCGACAATTTTGTTCCTCCCCTTAACGCTTCTGTTTATTTTTTTTAGCCTTTTATGACTGTTGCTCGTTGCCTTTTATTTTGAAAGCGTCAGTCGGGGGCGAGCTTATGCTGCTGCTTCCTGCTGATAGCTGACGTCACACAGAAAACGACACGAGGATCGAGAAAAGTACAGGCTATGCAATGCACAACAAAACAAAATGCAGAAAGACGCCGAACTTCTGAATGGACATTTTCGGTACAAAGTTCTACAGGATCAGGCCCGGATCCAGACCGGTTTGGACCGATGCAATTTTTTTTTACGCATCGTTCGTCATCGGTAAAAAAAAAAAAAAATCTTGAATAATCTCGAAAAGCCGAACGTGTCCCCGCGGTGAACACAGCTTTTCGGTGGTTTTCATGTCAACCTATAGTCCGTAAATTATATGGATTTTTCCGAGTTTCAGAGTCATATGGACGTACAAATAAAGGCGGATATTCAGGGTTTGGTCTGTAATAAACTATTTATGCAGCGCGGCTCCACTTTGAAGCCATGAACCATTGAAGCAATGCTTCGATCCAGTAGCTCGTTGGTTCTTTGATTCACTGCTCTTCAGAAACGGCAAGCCGCTTCTTAACCTCTCGCAAAGCCATTAAAATATCGTCAGTCACTTTTCTGTGGATTAAAGTCACTAACTGGGACTCTTGTCTTGTTGCTGTCAAGAAACGAGAATCGTCCTTCATTCCGTTCACACAGCTCGAAACGCTGTGCGGCTGAGACAGAGTCCGGTCGGAATTAATAACTTCAAAATGAATAAAATGACACCTCTTTCCAAATGTAATACAGACAAGAAACTACAATCGACTAAAACGTTTTTTTCCCTCCCAAAATGAAACGTGCTGTATTTTCTTTTCAAATTACATCCTGAAGTGAAGCACAGCAGCTGTAAGAGCTCAGCTCAGATATATGGAAACACATTCATGCCAATGTCTGAAAGGAAATGCTTTTGACAAAAACTACAGATTTTGTTTATTCCTATTTATGTCCAGAGATCAAGGATTCACCATGTAGAGTTCATTATGTACAAAGTTTAAGGATCCAGTGACCAAATTCATATTTATTTACTTTAAGACTCAATAAAATGTTCAATTTCAATTCAGTTTAATCGGCTTGTAAAGTGCCAAATCACAACAAAATCTAAATATACTAAAACAAATACATCACAATTGTACACATATCAAATTGTGGTATGTGTACAATTGTGACGTATTTGTTTTAGTACATTTAGTCATGGACATGAATATTGTTATTTTGATATGAAACAGGATAACAAATGACCTGCCAGTGGTTTTATATTTGATTTCATTAGTGTGTTTCAGTTGAAATTTACATTTTCAAATTTATGCAATGTTCATTTACATTTTCAAATAAAACTGCTTTTAAGCGGCTTTTGAATTCATTTTTGGGTTTCACATATACCATGCGATTAATCATGATTAATCACAGAAAGTCACTGAGTTAATGCGATTAAGATTTTTTATGTTTGCTCACCCCTAATATATATATATATATATATATATATATATATATAAATGTACTGTAATGGTTTTAGGAACCGCGGAGCGTTGAACACAGCAGCAGCTCAGCCTAGCAGCGCAGCTTAACAGCGCAGATCCATGTAACTTTCAACACTAATATTTGGGAATGTGTGTGTGTCAGAGTAAGTTTGATACTTTTCTGACATAATTTAATGTCATTTAATTTTACTGGCTCGATATCCAGGTCAAAATGACATTTTAACATGTATTTTGCGAGCATTTTTCTGAGTGTGTTCAGTCACGAATACCCATTGAAAATGCATTAACATCTGGGTACTTAATCAATATTTTGCCGGGTTAGGAGACGTCATGTCGCTGTCCATGAAGGGACATTTTCGTTTAGTGTGCAGCATTGGGAGTGTGCTCTCTAGTACTCATATACAGCTCCATGGTTTAGGGTCATTGTCCTGCTGAAAGATGAACCATCGCCCCAGTCTGAGGTCAAGAGTGTTCTGGAGCAGGTTTTCATCCAGGATGTCTCTGTACATTACTGCATTCATCTTTCCCTCAATCCTGACTAGTCTCCCAGTTCCTGCAGAAAAAACATCCACACAGCATGATGCTACTGCTACCATGCTTCACTGTAGAGATGGTGCCTGGTTTACTGCAAACATGACGCCTGATATTCACACCAAAGAGTTCAATCTTTGTCTCATTAGTCCAGAGAATTTTGTTTCTTGTGGTCTGAGAGTCCTTCAGATGCCTTTTGTCAAATTCCAGATGGGCTATTTAATTTCAGTTTCAATTGATTTTCATTTATATAGTGCCAAATCCCAACAAAGTTGCCTCAAGGTGCTTCACACAAGTAAGCTATAACCTTACCAATCATTTTATTTATTTATTTATAATTTTTTTTTTTTTTTTTTTTTTTTATGTGGAGAAATGGAATATTTTGGGGATAAAATCCCATTGCACATCTTCAGGACTAAATGTGAACACAGATCAGGTTCCCAAACCGGTTTTAAAGGCGGATTAAAAATCAAACCAGGATTTATTTTCTTAAACAGTTCTTATTCTTTTACAATGAAGAACAAGCTAAAAAAAAAAACCCTTAGATGTTCAAATACATTAATGTATGGTAAGAAAACAGCTATATTAAAACTGTTTAACAGTTTGTCACAGAAGGTTAGCATGTTGTTCGAGAATAAAATACTTTAAAATCATTTATTAGTTCAGCAAATCCACGATTTGGACCAAATGAAATCATTTTTGTGCATGTTGCCTGAATTTTAAAGATTAACTGGCAGTGTTGTCAAAGTAACTTTGAAAAGTTACTTTTTAGGTACTTTTTTAGTTGCTTTATACAGTTACTGTATGCCGTTACTTCATTAGCAGCTTTATGCAATTACTTTATTAGAAGCTGCCGAAAACTTGGAACTAATAAGTAATGTAACTAATAAGGTAACTAGTAATCTAACTTGGTTACTCTTAAGACTGAGCAATCAGCAAAGTAACTAATCAGCAACGTAACTAATAGTTACTTTGCTGAGTACTAAATCTTAAAAATAACCAAATTAGATTATGAGTTACTTTATTAATTACATTCAGCAGCTGCCAACAATTTGTCCGCAGCTGCTAATGAAGTAACTGTATAAAGTAACTGTAAAATCTAATTGTATAAAGTAACTAAAGAAGTAACTTTTCAAAGTTACTTTGCCAACACCGCTGATAAGTGATGTTATCTTAAAGAAAAATTAGCTACAAAGATGTACTTATTTATTTGCATTTTCATAAATTTCCACGAAATTATGCATGGAACTCAATTAAACAGAGAGAGATGGTGAAAGGGTTGGAACATGGGTCCAGGAGTGTATATCCAGATCTGGTCTGCATCACAGTTCCTCTTAGATAGACAGTTAGTCAGATTTTTGTTGAGATCAATGGAGGCAAAAAATAAGTAATATTGGCTTCCTTGGAGCCCGTAGAAACAGATTTTGAGTGTGTGGCTCTACACCTGTTTTTTGATAACACAGAGAGTTTGAACTGTGAGTTGCTACAGCTGTGTAAAATGATAGCAGCTCATTAATGCCAGCATCTTTGGATATTTTAATTAGAACTCTTACATCAATCAATCAATCAATTTTATTTATATAGCGCCAAATCACAACAAACAGTTGCCCCAAGGCGCTTTATATTGTAAGGCAAGGCCATACAATAATTACGTAAAAACCCCAACGGTCCCAAACGACCCCCTGTGAGCAAGCACTTGGCGACAGTGGGAAGGAAAAACTCCCTTTTAACAGGAAGAAACCTCCAGCAGAACCAGGCTCAGGGAGGGGCAGTCTTCTGCTGGGACGGGTTGGGGCTGAGGGAGAGAACCAGGAAAAGACATGCTGTGGAGGGGAGCAGAGATCAATCACTAATGATTAAATGCAGAGTGGTGCATACAGAGCAAAAAGAGAAAGAAACACTCAGTGCATCATGGGAACCCCCCAGCAGTCTAAGTCTATAGCAGCATAACTAAGGGATGGTTCAGGGTCACCTGATCCAGCCCTAACTATAAGCTTTAGCAAAAAGGAAAGTTTTAAGCCTAATCTTAAAGTAGAGAGGGTGTCTGTCTCCCTGATCTGAATTGGGAGCTGGTTCCACAGGAGAGGAGCCTGAAAGCTGAAGGCTCTGCTTCCATTCTACTCTTACAAACCCTAGGAACTACAAGTAAGCCTGCAGTCTGAGAGCGAAGCGCTCTATTGGGGTGATATGGTACTATGAGGTCCCTAAGATAAGATGGGACCTGATTATTCAAAACCTTATAAGTAAGAAGAAGAATTTTAAATTCTATTCTAGAATTAACAGGAGGCCAATATGGGTGAGATATGCTCTCTCCTTCTAGTCCCCGTTAGTACTCTAGCTGCAGCATTTTGAATTAACTGAAGGCTTTTCAAGGAACTTTTAGGAAAACCTGATAATAATGAATTACAATAGTCCAGCCTAGAGGAAATAAATGCATGAATTAGTTTTCAGCATCACTCTGAGACAAGACCTTTCTAATTTTAGAGATATTGCGTAAATGCAAAAAAGCAGTCCTACATAGTTGTTTAATATGTGCATTGAATGACATATCCTGATCAAAAATGACTCCAAGATTTCTCACAGTATTACTAGAGGTCAGGGTAATGCCATCCAGAGTAAGGATCTGGTTAGACACCATGTTTCTAAGATTTGTGGGGCCAAGTACAATAACTTCAGTTTTATCTGAGTTTAAAAGCAGGAAATTAGAGGTCATCCATGTCTTTATGTCTGTAAGACAATCCTGTAGTTTAGCTAATTGGTGTGTGTCCTCTGGCTTCATGGATAGATAAAGCTGGGTATCATCTGCGTAACAATGAAAATTTAAGCAATGCCGTCTAATAATACTGCCTAAGGGAAGCATGTATAAAGTGAATAAAATTGGTCCTAGCACAGAACCTTGTGGAACTCCATAATTAACCTTAGTCTGTGAAGAAGATTCCCCATTTACATGAACAAATTGTAATCTATTAGATAAATATGATTCAAATCACCGCAGCGCGGTGGCTTTAATACCTATGGCATGCTCTAATCTCTGTAATAAAATTTTATGGTCAACAGTATCAAAAGCAGCACTGAGGTCTAACAGAACAAGCACAGAGATGAGTCCACTGTCTGAGGCCATAAGAAGATCATTTGTAACCTTCACTAATGCTGTTTCTGTACTATGATGAATTCTAAAACCTGACTGAAACTCTTCAAATAGACCATTCCTCTGCAGATGATCAGTTAGCTGTTTTACAACTACCCTTTCAAGAATTTTTGAGAGAAAAGGAAGGTTGGAGATTGGCCTATAATTAGCTAAGATAGCTGGGTCAAGTGATGGCTTTTTAAGTAATGGTTTAATTACTGCCACCTTAAAAGCCTGTGGTACATAGCCAACTAATAAAGATAGATTGATCATATTTAAGATCGAAGCATTAAATAATGGTAGGGCTTCCTTGAGCAGCCTGGTAGGAATGGGCTCTAATAGACATGTTGATGGTTTGGATGAAGTAACTAATGAAAATAACTCAGAACAATCAGAGAGAAAGAGTCTAACCAAATACCGGCATCACTGAAAGCAGCCAAGGATAACGATACGTCTTTGGGATGGTTATGAGTAATTTTTTCTCTAATAGTTAAAATTTTATTAGCAAAGAAAGTCATGAAGTCATTATTAGTTAAAGTTAAAGGAATACTCGGCTCAATAGAGCTCTGACTCTTTGTCAGCCTGGCTACAGTGCTGAAAAGAAACCTGGGGTTGTTCTTATTTTCTTCAATTAGTGATGAGTAGTAAGATGTCCTAGCTTTACGGAGGGCTTTTTTATAGAGCAACAGACTCTTTTTCCAGGCTAAGTGAAGATCTTCTAAATTAGTAAGACGCCATTTCCTCTCCAACGTACGGGTTATCTGCTTTAAGCTGCGAGTTTGTGAGTTATACCATGGAGTCAGGCACTTCTGATTTAAAGCTCTCTCTTTCAGAGGAGCTACAGCATCCAAAGTTGTCTTCAATGAGGATGTAAAACTATTGACGAGATACTCTATCTCACTTACAGAGTTTAGGTAGCTACTGTGTTGGTATATGGCATTAGAGAACATAAAGAAGGAATCATATCCTTAAACCTAGTTACAGCGCTTTCTGAAAGACTTCTAGTGTAATGAAACTTATTCCCCACTGCTGGGTAGTCCATCAGAGTAAATGTAAATGTTATTAAGAAATGATCAGACAGAAGGGAGTTTTCAGGGAATACTGTTAAGTCTTCAATTTCCATACCATAAGTCAGAACAAGATCTAAGATATGATTAAAGGGTGGGTGGACTCATTTACATTTTGAGCAAAGCCAGTTGAGTCTAATAATAGATTAAATGCAGTGTTGAGGCTGTCATTCTCAGCATCTGTGTGGATGTTAAAATCGCGCACTATAATTATCTTATATGTCACCATAATTCATTTTAACTGATTAAATAACATAAAAATTCAACATCCCTGTACATATTTCAAAGACTACACCAAAACAGATGGTTTCACCTCCGCCCTTTGATTTGACCAGCAGTAAGCTGCGCTTTGCTTTATTAAAACATTTATCATGTGCAGTCACATCTATGCTGCTGCTGCCTCTGGTGTATTCCTGCACCAGTAAGATTAGATCCCATTAAATAAATTGTTCACTGGGAGAATCTGTAGGGAACTCAAACCACAAAAATTGCCTTCGGGACTGCAAACAGCTGTGTCTGACACATTTGAGATCACTCGTATTAATAGGTCTGCATCTATTTGAGCCGCTTATTATTCGTGCAGGATAAATGCGGCCAGTCGTGCCGGCTCGTCGTCCCGCGTCCCTGTGGATTCGTGGCCTCCGTGTGCACAGGAGGGGGCACAGCGTTGACGGTGCTGATGGAGCGGTCTTACAGAAAAATCAGCTTGTCTGGCAAACGGAGGCGGCAAACATCCAACTGGAATTTGATCCTCAGCTCACACTGGCGAAGGGTCAATAGGTGACAATTTTAATCGCCTTCACTCTGTTTCCACATTTGTTTTATGATGACAAAGGATGATGGAGTGTGCAGCTTTTTCTCAGCTTTACAGGAAGTTAAATTCTTCAATATAATAAACCTTGAAATCTTTATCCAGAACTTTTAAAATTATTGTTTTATTTTATCGCCATGATTTATTAACGTGAAAAGCATCTACAATTTGCAGTAAAACTGTGGTCACACAAAAATGGAGCTAACTGTTCACAAATTGGTAAAATAGTCACACTGCAAGCAGGAAGACGTTGTGCAGATCAACCATTAATCTCACCTGCCCAGTCGACCACTGCACAAAACAACAGCTGTGGACCTACATTTAAATACACTTTGGCCGATAAAAGTTCAAACTGTTTCATTTCCTTATTAAGTCGTTTCCTTATTAAGTTGGATACCACTGTAATTTGATTTTTGGCAGCGTATTAATGTATAGAAGTTAGATTTTGAGAGTTTTACGGTTCTTGAGTTTAGGTCTTGACATACAGATGAATGGAACAATTTCTGTCGACAAGCAGAACTACAGTTGTGAATAATAATTGCAGGTTAGGATTTATTAAAATTTGACTCACTATGTCAAATTTTCAGTGGGTACATACAATGAGGTGAATACCTTTTAAAAGGGAACCAAAGATTCTAGTGTCATTTAAAAAGCTTCTGATCATACAGCAGATAAATGCATAGATGTATAAGAACTTTTCATTTTGTGATACAAGCACCAAATTTGGCAGAGTGGTACATCTTGGTCTATAATTTGCAAAAAAAAAAAAAAAGAAAAAAAAAAGAAAAAAGAAAAAGTAACTTCATCATATATTTGCACATTCTTTGTTTGTTTTTGTTTATTTCAATCTTGTACCTGTTAATTATTTTACTGTGGACGAGGGAAGATTTGAAATTGACTTCAGGCAATATTTTTGTGCTTTTTTATGGATTGTATATGTTTTATACATGCTGCAGAACATGTGATAGTGTTTGGCGTGTCAGGGTTTAGTAGTAGTAGATATAGTACTTTTACTTTTAAAGTCAGCCATGTCCTTTGGATGAACACTCGTCCTTGCTACTTACCAAACTCTTACCTAAGGGTCCACGTAGTTGCTTGTTTCACAGCAGTGGGCACACACAGACAGAATTAAGTAGCACACAGAGAGAGATTCTCTCTGCTGGAGTTTGCTTTGCTCCCACATCATTACATGAAGACTGGAAACTTCCAGGATGGACTGATGAGCTGATGAAACAATGACTTCAACATTATACCCCCCCAAAATTAAAAATTCATGTGGCTATTGCCTTTTTTGAAGAAAAGGACTTCTCAGACCTATTTATACCAAATTTGGTGGTTACATCATGAACTGAAGGATTGTCACACTGATCTGCTGCACTATGAAGGACTACTTGGCTTAATTTGGCTTTTTTTTCTATATTTCTGGGGCCGTCTGGAGAACTGGCGCCTTCTTAAATGGTCTCTATTTATAGAGCTCATTCACTCCGTGCACACTGTCACACGCCATCCTCGGGTCAGAGGCCGTCTTCACACAAACAGACCTCACACAAAGGCTGATATCACAGCATGCTTGTCAGCAGCTGCACGTACACACAGGCTGAAAACATGCAAGGTTCTTAGTTTTAATAATGTGACATTTCAGATCAACTCCACACGCTTGTGTTAAAGTTACTATGGCTACAGTTGTGTTACAGCAAAGGTCACCAATTAGCAGACAAAGTTCACCTCCGGCCACACAGACGCTTTTATGTGGACAGTGGAACTTTTCACATTAAGCTACTAATGCATCTAATTTCAAAGTGTGGTTCCTGTTTATGGTCCATTTTATTTTTGTTCTTTAAAAGGACTGTGGAACTGATTTGTAATAATTGGGTAAGCACAAACACAAAAACATAAGAGTTGAGACCATCCATCAAACAGTTTGTGTTTGGAGTTTGTGTCTGTTAAAAAAACACAACTTTAACGTCACAAAACGCTGATGATGTGGTTTCTTTTTCCGGAAAGAAACTTCCATGAAGAAATTTTTCCTTCCATTAGGATCCATAACCTGTGGGTAAAGTCACGTGTGGCCTGGGATCATCCACACCACAGAACTGCCTTGGGTCTTGGATGGCAACCACCCAGGCAGACAACCAGCCGTCATCACCTTATGTCACTGGGTAGTGTCCAAGTCTCACAGCCATACAGTCAGACAGGAAGCACCAGGACCCTAAAAACATGGACCCTTGTACAACTGCAAATGTATCAACACTGACAAACTCCTCTGTCCGATGACCTCATGACTTCATGGGCTCTTCCCAGGCATCCCTTGATCTCAAAGGCAGAGGAGTCGGAGATGGCAATGTCCCTGCCAAGATAAGTGAACGTCTCTACAAGTTTAACACTTTCAGCATACACAGACACACTTCTGATGGCCACGTGAAGTAAGTCACTGAAGGCCTGGATCTTAGTCTTGTTCCAGGACAGTTGCAAAGCAAAAAGAAAAAGACAGCTGTTGCTGGTTTCCACAACCCTGCCCAAAGGCCAGTCCTTGCAAGCACTGAGCAGTGTAGGACCCAGAACACATCCCTGAGGAATGCTAAGTTTCCCTGGGAATAAATTCAGATATTCTGCCTCCACTCCACACAGCACTCACAGCACCTGTGTATAGGCTGTACACCTGCTTGATAGGAATCCCGTGAATAATGCAGGTAAAGTTAATTGCCAGTGAATCACTTGGACACTAATCCAGCCAGTCACACTCTATATTTAAGTGTATGTATGAATGCATTATGTGATGCATTAAACATTCAGTCATTTTTTTTTTAGTACAAACTGGAAGCAGTTGGAGAGTGCAAACTTCCGCCAAGGACATAGGGTCACTGACGTCACATGGAATACCCTTTCAGATTCAGTGGTTAACCCTCTGGGGTCCGAGGGCATTTTTTGGACAGTTCACTTGCCTGGCATAAATGTTTTATTACTGCTGTTAACAACTCTCCCTGCATCCCACAATCAAGTTTTATGTCTCTTTTTTCAGGACAACCTGTACTTTCAAAATATATATGCTATAGTTGTGTTTTATAAGTGTAATAAAAGTTTACAATCAGAAATAAGAAAGGAAAAAGTAAAGCGGAAATAATTTTCCACACACATTTATTCAAAACACACAACAACCTATAATAAACAACTGTTTTGACACTTTATAAAGATAATTTGGGCTCTTATGTGAAAGACTGTACAACAAAAAGGTTCAAACAATAAACACAAATGCACATTTTGAACAATATATACAAAATGGTCTATGTGTTTTGTTTGTCTTCATCTCAAAGCAATTTCTGTCTGCTATCACACAAAGGTCACATCACAAACTTCTGCTATGAAGTTGACTGTGTGTTTGTTCTCTCCTGCTCTGAAAGAAACATTCACACTTCGAGGCTCATTCAGTTTGAGGAGTGGCCCCTCCCCCCTTGCTTCACTGATATGGTAAACACTGCTTTACACTGGAGTGAGAGAGCTTGCCACAGGCTTATCCAGTAACATTCACAGGAAAACGAGTCGCGCAATCCTGATACTCACACACTGTTTGAGCATGTGAGATTGTATGAGAGGCTCTCCGTCTGCTCACTTTCACTTTCGCTGTGCGCATTGGTGCAAGAGCACATTAGAGCAGCCAGAGGGCTATTCAAACAGGCCAACTAGTAACACATCACTCCTAAAAAGAATCTTTGGTGTGTCACGTGAGGTGAATCTGCCCTACGATTGGATTTTGGAAAACCATGTGACAGTGAACCAATTCCGTTTGGACACTCACATTGTTCACGTCATCACACAGCTTCTATGAGGAGTACAAAGATGGTGGACATGGCTCAAAAGTCTGCGGAGTTAACTTTTCAGCAAAAAAAAAAAAAAAAAAGTAAGTTTCTATCTCATATCATTAAAAAGTTATTTATAATTTAGCAAAGCTTGGTCTCAGCCGTCGTATACGACAAATGTATTTATAAAGAGAAACTGCATGAACTACACAAGTTTTTTTTTATTTTCTAATAGCAAGTTTATTCAGTGTGGAGAAACAAATGCTAAATTATTGTTGTGTCGTAACTGTTATGTGTCGGACGCAGCTCGGAGAACCGACCAGCGTTTGAAGGACCCAGTATGAAATAAGCAGAGCACGGTACAAAGGCTAACTGAATTTAATACATAACAGTGATACAAAATACAACAAAAGAAAGTGCGGTCTGGCGTGGTGCGCTCCCAGCAGCGCTAACGGTCCGGAGCCAGAAGCTGTTCGGACCCAAGGACCCCGCCGACACCCCCCAGGTGGCCGCAACAAACCGAGTCTGTGAAAGAAGGAACCATTATGTGAGTCCACACTCTACACACAGAGAGAACACTTAAAGGTGTACAAACAGCAAACACTTCCTGGCTTGATTACTAATCAGCTTCCCAACCTGCAGGCATGGAACATCCAGTTCACAAAACTCCACTGCAGTGGAAGCCGATACATGACTAACATACAGCTCAATATAATAAGGTGTGAGGGACACCACATTTACTGACTGTATAAATGTTAGTCACAAAATCTAACGTACCTCAGGAAGTGTGCTGACGAGCGTGAGACCTCACCCCCTCCTCTTTCACAGACCGTGCATCAAACCCTGGACGTTCTCTGCATCCACTGATGATGAGATGGCTCCCGAGACGACGATCTCACCCGTCTGGTCACAAGGTCGAGTCTCTGGCAAATACACACTGTATACTCCAGTCTTAAATGCCACCATGTTCCAATCCATATAGATGCACCTCAGCTGTGAGTCCTGACGAGCCGCAGGTGATCAGGGTGAGGTCCTGATAACCTCAGCAACACAGCCACTCAGTCCCAAATGCAAGCCACCTGGAAGGAAAAACAAAAGACAGAAACAAAAAGGCAGCCAGGCCCCCCAGCCATACAACAGTAACTTAATTTTTGTTCAGCCTTTGTGACCCGTCTTCATGAAGTTAGATGCAAAAATGTTGAAATTGGCCCTATCCTGCAATGATAAAGAATCCTTAAAAAAAATTACTGGATCCGGATTGTGTTCCGGATCATTACCTAAATTTAATGACTTCTAAGTTAGGCCAAGATACACCCCTGGTAAAAATTTCATTGAAATCCATTGAGAATTTTTTGAGTAATCCTGCTAACCAACCAACCAATCAACCAACCAACCAACCAACAAACGGATGCGACCGAAAACGTAACCTCCTTGGCGGAGGTAATGATTTGCAAATCCTCTTCAACCTATAATCAATTGAATACACCACAAAGACAAGATATTTAATGTTCAAACTGATAAACTTTATTGTTTTTGTGCAAATATTTGCTCATTTTGTAATGGATGCCTGCAACACGTTTCAAAAAAGTTGGGAAGGGGCACCAAAAGACTGGGAAAGTTGACGAATGCTCAAAGAACACCTAATTGAAAACAGGTGAGTGTCATGATTGGGTATAAAAGGAGCATCCCCAAAAGGCTCAGCCATTCATAAGCAAAGATGGGGTGAGGATCACCACTTTGTGAACAACTGCATGAAAAAATAGTCCAACAGTTTAAAAACAATGCTTCTCAATGTTCAATTGCAAGGAATTTAGAGATTCCGTCATCTACAGTCCATAATATAATCCATCCTGGTCTCACGGCAAGTTGTGATTCAGCAGCACGAAATATACATTAATCTATTGGTTCGTGATATTATGACGAAAAGCGCCTCATTTTCGTCACAGCGGCACAAATTCATTCAATTCATTACCTTATGGCTCCAGCATTGTGTAAAGGATCTTACCGCATGGGCTCAGGAACACTTCAGAAAACCATTGTCAGTTAAAACAGTTCACCGCTACATCTACAAGTGCAAGTTAAAACTCTACCATGCAAAGCGAATGCCATACATCAACAACATCCAGAAATGTCGCCGCCTTCTCTGGGCCCGAGCTCATTTGAAATGACAGATGCAAAGTGGAAAAGTGTGCTGTGGTCTGATGAGTTCACATTTCAAGTTGTTTTTGGAAATCATGGACGTTGTGTCCTCTGGACAAAAGAGGAAAAAGACCATCCAGACTGTTACCAGCGCAAAGTTCAAAAGCCAGCATCTGTGATGGTATGGGGGTGTGTTAATGCCCATGACATGGGCAACTTACACATATGTGATGGCACCATCAATGGTGAAAGGTACATTCAGGTTTTGGAGCAACACATGCTGCCATCCAAGCAACGTCTTTTTCAGGGACGTCCCTGCTTATTTCAGCAAGACAATGCCAAGACACATTCTGCACATTCTGTGGCTTCATAGTAAAAGACTGCGGGTACTAGACTGGCCTGCCTGCAGTCCAGACCTGTCGCCCAATGAAAATGTGTGGCGCATTATGAAGTGCAAAATACGACAACGGAGACCCCGGACTGTTGAACAACTGAAGTCGTACATCAAGCAAGAATGGGAAAGAATTCCACCTACAAAGCTTCAACAATTAGTGTCCTCAGTTCCCAAACGCTTATTGAGTGTTGTTAGAAGGAAAGGTGATGTAACATAGTGGTAAACATACCACTGTCCCAGCTTTTTTGAAATGTGTTGCAGGCATCCATTTCAAAATGAGCAAATATTTGCACAAAAACAATAAAGTCTATCAGTTTGGACATAAAATATCTTGTCTTTGTGGTGTATTCAATTGAATATAGGTTGAGACACATGCACCACATGTGTGTGGCTTTTTGCAACGCTACACTCGTGGGGCCACTTAGACAAATTTCACATGACTGTTTTTGTGCTAACAGCGCGAATGGCCACACATTTTCTAAGTGCCATGCGAGTGGTGTTAGATGTTCACGTGTGTCAGCTGGAATTTGGCCGACACCTGCCGCGAGAGGAATCGAGTGGGCTCTCACAGTGCACACTCTGTCTTTCAGCCGCTGGTGTGCACAAATAGTTGTAGCAACAGGTGTATGAGGCGTTAGAGGCAGCTCTGATTTTACATGTATTGCATATGATTCCTGCTTCATGCACAATTCATGCACAATTCGACCACATTCGTACTATGTGTGTAGGGGCCCTTAGTGAGGACTCAAGTCATTTTATCAGCTAAGCACATCACAGTAAGTTACTAAAGCTGCTCTTACACCTGGCTGAGTTTGGCGACTGCTTTATTTCTGTTCCACTGTAACGGCTTCTGAGTGCAGGTACAAATTACTATGCCAAAGGAAATGAACTTGAACTTATTCACACAGGGAGATTGCATGAATGTTTTGCTCAATGCACAGATAGAGAGTTAGAGACAACACACAGGACTGGAATCTTCACAGTCACCTGACATTTCATGACCAAAAATAGTGGTGGAAAGCTCTGATGTGATGACGTTCTTCAAGACAGTTAAAGCTACAGTGTGTACAATTTACCACCATCTGGTGGTGAGGTTGTAGACTCCATTACGCCTTCACTGGTTGTGATGTTGTTTCCCTTCAGGTTTTGACTTCTTTGGTGGTAGGAATACATATTCTCTTTTGTTAAATAATATGCATGATAGTGCAGCAGATAACTTAAACAATCATGCAAATGGTGATAAAAGCATCAAATTCGGCAGAAATACTCCTTAAACACTCCTCTTTTGAAAAAAAAAAAAAACGATTGGCCACTTGACTTTTCAATTGGTGGTCAGGTAGGGGTCAATTGAAGAATTACACAGAGGTCAAAATTAAAAGATGCTCCAAATTCTATGGAGTTACGGGATAAAAACAGCAAGAATGGTGACAAAACTCAGTTTCATTTTGTACAGGGGTCAAAAGTTAAAGTTGCTCCAATTTTGGTAAAAAGTGATGCAAATTATTGGTTGAGTTAATAGGATTAATAAATGGAATAGTGCTGACACTGTTGAATGCTTGGTCTCCAAAGTAAAGGTCAAACAAGGTCTACGTCTATTGGATTCTATTACATGTGACATATGTTACCCCGTAATGTGATAAGTAAGGATGATACATGGTCCAAACTATTCCTTTTTAAAACCGTGTTAACTCAACGAGTAATTTGCATCACTTTTTACCAAAATTGGAGCAACTTTAACTTTTGACCCCTGTACAAACCGACCCTAACCTTTGTCACCATTCTTGCTGTTTTTATCCTGTAACTCCATAGAATTCAGTCACAGATAGTCCAAACTATATATTTTTGGAATCTTTATGATGAGGCAAATAATGTGGAATATCTTTCAATATGATTGGAGCATCTTTAATTTTGACCTCTGTGTAATTCTTCAATTGATCTCTACCTGAATGCCAACTGAAAAGCCAAGTGGCCAATCGTTTTTTTCAAAAGAGGCGTGTCTAAGGAGTATTTCTTCCAAATTTGATGCTTTTATCACCATTAGCAGGACTCCTTTCTAAATATTCTCTTATCCGCTGCACTATGATCCACCATTTAACAAAAGCAAGGATTATCAAAATTGTTAGTCCAAACTAGGAACCAGTAGTAGGCAGTGTATAGGAAAGCAACCTCTGATTCCTCTTCTTTTTTCTTCAGTCTTCCAGCCATCCTGCAAAATGTGAATGTGGAGTTAAAATGTCCATTTTGTGATACTGTGTCAACATGGCGGCCACCATAAGGGGGCCAAGTCCCACGTGCATATGAAGTTCTCATGCTAAGCTCATGAAAACACATCGATTCACTGTTGCAGGTAATTACACACTGATGAACAGATGGCTACTCTGTTTCATGTCTCCTAATGAATACCCCAAATCCTACACACTGTAGCTTTAAATAGAGTTTAAAATCTGATTTTAATGACCATAAACGATGAGAAAGCTGATGTGTCAGAACTGGCAGTTCACTGTGTGCATTTTTAATTTGTCGTGTTGACGAGATGATATCCCGATTTGCACGATCCGGAATGTGGGAACGCATCAAGTAGAAAAATGAAAAATTTAGAAATATGTGCACACAGATTTAAAGCTCACAGCAGTCATTAGAGCGTGCCAGGAAACACATTCATGAGGCGCTCTGTGAAGTTTGCAGTAAATGTGTTGGAAAGTTGCATTCACTGCCGCCGTGGTTTCAAAGATCCTCGATAGGATTGTTTGTTCCTCACGCTGATCGCAGGGGTTTGTGTTGGCACTACCTGAACAGGAAGGCAGTTTCTGTAAAAGTATTTCATGCTTTAATGTTTCCTTTAAGTGCACATTCTTTTTTTTTGTCTTGTGATGCATCTTTGATGGAAGATTTGAAGTTACCAAAATCAGTCGTACATACCGAGAGAAATGCCATCAACAGCTTCTATCAATATTTTACTCCCAAGATCTGAGAGTCAAAGACAGAAGATGTGGTGATACAGCAGCACGGATTCATAACATTGACTACAAGAAACCCTGCAGCGAAAAAAAAACAAAAAAACGGTGTCTGTCAGTACAAAGCGGTGGTGATGTGCTGTGTTTGCACTGGCAGGCAATTATATACTTCATTTACAGACACATTTATCCTTATATTTAAAAATGATGGACTCAGACTGTGAATACAATTGCAGCAGTTAAAAACAAAACAAAACAAACCCCCCCCCACACACACACACACAAAAACACCTTTTTACTTCAGCAGTAAATCTCCATGTTTTTAAATTTTAGGGGAAGATGTAAAGATGTTGTTTCAAGCTACAGCGTGTAGGATTTAAGGGTGTTTATAGGATTAGCAGAAATGGAATATAGCATAAATAATCATCTGCTCATTCGTGTTTAATTACCGGCAACAATGAATCGATGTGCTATCATGAGCTTAGAATGAAGTCTTCAAATCGGTGCGGGAGCAGACCACCTCACAGAAACCGTACGCTTATGTATTTTGGGTCCAGGATGAATGCTGTGAAAACGGAACATTGATAGGACTCATATTTTTGGGGAAACTATGGATATTAGCAAATAAGCCCAACCACAACCGACCAATGATATTTTCTCGACGGCTGTGGGAGGGTTCGCAGCCCGCGGAGGAGCTGTGATCTAAAGCGGTTCTCTTTGGTTCATCACACCCAGGGAACAGCATCAAACTAACACCATCTTACAGACAACAAGCAACATTTTGTTCAAAAACTGTTTCGTCATTGTTAACAGGCTTCCGTTCAAAATACTTATGAAGTTTGTCTGTTTTCATCCATTGAGGTGTTTTCGCAGTAATTAAAGACGGCGCTGTTAAATGTGTAATATGTAAAAAATGTGCAATAGAGCCTTAAAAAGTGGTGTAAAAAACGTAGTTTAGATGCACAAAACGTCAAATACACGATTACGGTTGGGCGAATAAGGTAAGACATCATATTTATCCGCCCAACAGTTGGGTGTTTAATGTTTAATGTATGACTTATCTGCCCAACGGTTGGCATCCATTTCAAAATGAGCAAATATTTGCACAAAAACAATAAAGTTTATCAGTTTGAACATTAAATATCTTGTCTTTGTGGTGTATTCAATTGAATATAGGTTGAAGAGGATTGCAAATCATTGTATTCTGTTTTATTTACATTTTACACAACGTCCCAACTTCATTGGAATTGGGGTTGTAAAAACATTCGGGACTCACACACCATTCCAGCTCATTATAGAAACTTGCATAATTTATTACCACCCTTAAAAAAATGTCAGCTACCTATTTTTTAAACACGACCCAATCTAGAGCCCGTGGATCCCCACGGACAACGCGCTCGTAACGAATAATAATCTGTAAACCCACCACTAGATGACACTAAATCTTACACCCTGTAGCTTTAAATGTGACATGTTTATAGTGAAAGGTTTGATCAGATTTCAGAGTACACCGACACATAAATTTGAATGCTGATGAGGGAAAATGGTTGTGTTGATCATCCGCTTTTCTATTTGAATAAACGCCTGAGGGAGGAGGCAACACCTGAGGCAAGGTCTGAGACACAGCGGGGGTCTGACATAAAAAGGAAACTTTTGGATGATGCACAGACATGACAAAGGTGTTCCTCTCGATAAAGTGTTTGTTTCTGCGAGAACAATGCAAAGCATTGAATCAGCTCTTTTGTAGGTGAGCAATGAGCTCGTGCCTGAAAAGCCACTGTTGTTTTAGCCAGCACAATGAAGTTATTTGGCAGCAAAGTTTCAGAATGATTTTTTATTTTTATGTTTTTGCAAGAATGGGAAAGTGTCTTGGGGAATTTGCATGCACGATTTAGACCAAATCTGAGCTGCCTGAATAAAGTGCTGTGTGGGAGCCAACAGTGATGCTCTTATAGCTGAGCTGAGCCAAAGAATCCCACTCAGTGAAAACTCCCTTCACAGAGCGGCGACAGTCCAAGGACAATCCTGAGATTTATCCCGACCAACTTTACTGCAGTTCTTAAATGAATGAATGATGTGTGAGAGTCTCACAAAGTGCAAGCCAACTCCATTCGTTATCGTCCAACAATACGGCATCGTGACATCAGGGACATTTCAAAGTTTTTTCATTTTTCAAGTTCAGTCCAACAACCTGGGCGATATGGGGGTGAGGGAGCTAAAATAATTAAATTAGTATGAGGCGTCATATTAAAAGCACTCAACACAATCAGCAGTTACAGAATTAAATTTTTCATAAAATCAGTGATTCAATTTTTAAAATTATTTTTAAAGTCTCTTTGTCAGTCTGCTTTAATGAAGAGAGCTTTCTGAAGTGCACGTTAATAATCTAGCCTACTTGCTGTACATGTCTTTATAGTGCCATTGTGAGGATTTCACTTTTTTCTGTTTGTCTTGTGCCGATTTGACCTTTTCCTGTTAGGATTTGGCCTCTTTCTGTTTGTCTTGTGAATCTGGCTGACCTGCTTGCCTCTCGCACCTGCAATCTATCATCTAGTCCAGTGCAGCTTAAAAGACTGGCTCATTCATCCACTCCTTGCTAATTCAGGCATGCACCTCCTGTGCTGGCAGCGCCCAGCCTTGCCACCTGTTCTGTACCTATGGTAACTATGGACTTTTTGGACAGGTTTTGGACTGCTCATTTGGTAAATAAAATCACTGATTTCATCTAGTCAGTGTGTGCTTGTCTGCATTTTGGGGTCCAATTTATTCATCTGCATAACAGTTGTAGTGTCAGTTACAGCTGCAATGATTAATCAATTATTAACCAGCTATTTTGCTAATCAACTGGAGTCATTTGAAAAAAAAAAAAAAATCCAAATTCTCTGATGTCACCTTCTTAAATGTGAATATTTTCTGGTTTATTTTACTACTTTACTCCTCTCGGGCAGTAAATAAAACAACTTCAGGCTGTGGAGAAAACATTTGAAAACATTGTCTTGCGCTCTGGAAAACATTGATCAACTTTTCCTGACATTTTATGGCCCTAAGAATTAATCTGTTAACTGAAAAAAATAATTGACTGATTAATGGATTATGAAATAATTGTTAGTTGTAGCTCTATGCAGTGTCAGCTTAGCTTTTAAGTCTCTTAAAAATGAGGACAAGACCGAGGGTATTCTGTTTGGTGTCTCACAGATAATGGACGTTAGGGGATTGTCAGTTAAACCAACTGTCAGAACTCTTGGGGTGATGCTTGACAGTGGTTTTAATTTCGACAAACAAATTGATTCTGAGCTTTTATCAACTGCAGCTTTTAGGGAAAGTGAAGCTTTTTTAAAATTGTGTACATTTGGAAAAAGCCATTTATGCTTTTATTAGTTCTGGGCAACGGGCTTTACGTTGGAATCTCCCAGTTGTCTCTTAGTCAACTTCAACTGGTTCAAAATGCTGCAGGACGTCTGCTAACTAACACTTGTAGACGCGACCACATCACCCCAGTCCTCTACGCTCTACATTGGCTTCCAGTTCGGATTAGAATTGATTTTAGAATTCTTATGTTTGTTTTTAAAGCTTTGAATGCTTTGGCCTCACCATACTTAGCTGAGCTGCTGAGACACATTGGGACCAAACCAGAGTTTTGAGATCTTCTAACCAGTGTGCACTAGAGGTTCTGAGGTCCAGGTACTGCCACTGGGGAGACCGGGGTTCTCTGTGGCTGCACCCAGACTGTGGAACAAGCTCCCCCCTGAGATCCACACCACCACTGACCTAGGTCTTTTAAAATCCAAATTAAAAACCTTCCTTTTTGGAACGGCTTTTGCACAGCCAGCAGCGCGCTGACATTTTATTTGGTTCTTATCTGTAAATATTTTGGATGTTTATTTTTATTGATGTGTCTGTTTAAATTTGCTTATTGTCTTAAATTATTCTTTATGTTTTTATCTGACTGTGAATCACTTTGGTCACCCTGGTCAATGACCTCTTCCAAATTTTACATGTGAGGAATGGTTAACCTCGTAACTCCTCTTTGAGATTTTGCGTTGGCATAGCTCAAGGAAAATAGGATCACAGGTCAAGATTTGTGTTATTCATATGAGTGTCAACTAAATCTGACCTAGATATTGCAGGGGAACTGCCCAGGTAAAATCAAAGCTACCAAAGTTCCATTATTGGGGTCAAGGCCTTTGGGGTCAAAGGTCAAAATTAAGATTTTACTATCCAGTTCACACCGAAGATGGATGTAGGTTCAGGAATAGCGCTGGTGGGATCAATTTACCAGAAGTCAATTACTGGGGCCAAGGTCACATCTGCCTGTCTATTTCTTGGTCTACTCCATCTACTCCCCAATTTGGTAGTAATTCAATGAATGCTGACCCTGAAATTGCCCTGAAAGAATTCATTTTGGTCAAGGAATATGTTTTTCAACCCCATTTGGAAGAAGTGTGTGAAACCCTTTGGTGGATTACAGAACCACCCTGGCAAAGTCAACAAGAGGCCAATCCTTTGGATGAAGGTAAAGGTCATTAGGGTCAAATGGCTAAAGGTCATTAGGGTCAAATGGCTGAGTGCCATAGCTCTTGCTGTCTTCATGTCTACAGGTACTATCAGCTATCAGAAGGAAATTTAAACAAAAAAGGAAATTTGTTTCATACAATGTCTGGAGTATGCAGTTTTTTAAGTCAACCTTTTAGACAAACCAGAAACATAGCATATGAAATGCATCATGGGGAATGTAATGTACCTGAAAATATACAGTTAGTGCCCTTGATCTGCAGATGTTAGCAACCAAAAAACAACAAAATCCTTTTTAAACATTTAACAATTTTTTTTTTTTTATTATCAACTCTCATTTTTTTGAGGAGGTTAACTGGAGTAGAGCAGCTAGCTGGGCGGGTAAGGAGCTGGTCTGGCCTGCAAATACGTATGTACACCTGGGTTAAAATCCTGCTTATGCTACATGTCTCTGTTGTTGGACAAGACACTTAATCTACACTGTCTCCGTCCACACCACTGAGACAATGGTGCTGGCCATGGCTGGGACAGTAACCTGCGCTGGACTGGCGTCCTGTCCAGGGGGAGTTGTAGATGCTATGGAATCTGGAAATAAGCACCAACACCAACAGGTCTTAGGGCTGATAATGAAGTTGGAAGTTTATGAGATGACCTTATTCTCCAAAAGGAAATAAATTTTAAATGTTCTTCCACTTTTAGTTCCCAATTCAAAACAACCCTGACATAAAATTCCATGAATCCATAATTTTTTTTTCTTTTTAATTTATTTGTGCAAGGACAGCATACAATTACATTATGCTCATTGAGCAGAGACGTTTGTACCAGATTATAGCTGCAACAGCTAATTTCCATCTGTAGTCCTTGAGGGTGAGGGGGGTACACATAGGGCTATTAAAACACCTACAAATTATGTAATACTAAATTCATAAAATATTCATTCATATATGTTATTCATCTCTAAAATACTGTGCCATATCAAAACATTTAAAACAATCATTCATAATTCATCCATATCACTCATGTCATGCTATATCAAAACATCAAAATTATCAAGACATTTATAAATTCATCTAGGTCACTCTCTCAATTACTGTGCAATATCAAAACATTTATAAAAGATATTCACCATTCATGCAGTTCATTCATCTCTCAATTACTATGCAAAGTCAGAACACTTATTACACATGTTCAGTGTTACCTTTAGCAGTGCTATGTGTTTAATGCCTGCATCTTTGGTTTTGGAGGAGCCATGATTTTACCTCTACAGAAAATGTCTTAGTCTGGTTGTGTTTTTATTTCTTCTGGTAATATGTTCCACTTCTTTGTGGCTCTGTAGGAAAACGTTGACTGTGCAAATGCATTTGGGAATACATTTGGGAATAGTGCACTGCCTCCGAGTGGTTCCTCTTGTTACCCTTGTTATTGTATCAGAGGACAGGTGAATAAAGTTCTTGAGAGGTTGGCAGAGCTTGATTATGGACTATTTTGTATACCATTTGGACCTCATGGAGAAAGATAAGATTTTTCAAAGCTGAGTATGGCGTATTTGCTCAATATATGACAATGGTGGTATTGGATGCTTTTTGATCGAGGATTTTGAGAGCCCTTTTGTACAGGGAGTTCAAGGGTCTTAACGTTGTTGGATTTGCTTGGGCCCAACTAGTTATACAGTAAGTGAAATGAGGTGTTGTCATTGCATTTAGAAAGCATTTTGCAGCCTTTATTGTTAGTGTATTCCTGATGCTTTTAAAAGTAGCTAAATTTGAACCATTTTATGTTATTTCATACTGATAAGCAAACAAACAAACAAATGTTATCACATATCCATAAGGTCCAAATGTTAATTTGTGGGTAACAATTACTAAAACAAATTAAGTCATTTGTACACTCAAATGGTTAATTCAACAATAGCAATTACTAATTACTGCACAATTTTTTTCTTATGTTAGATATATGAAGACACACGTCTTAGTTCTGCTGTTTAAAACACACTCACTAATCAAACGCCACATTATTTGCACATATGCAAAGTGATTCATGAGTCCCCACTGCAGCATTCAACTGACTTTTCTGTGGCAAAGCTTGTAAATTGTTAATGGTTAGAGAAGTGGGCATCTAATAATACATTCATATGATTGAAATAGGGCATGCTAAACAAAAATGCAAATATCCCTTCTCAATCCCAAGAGCCTATACAGCCCCAGCGCCATAGCCAGAGCTTTTCCCCCCTTCACTATTATCTCTGAAATATGCAACTGAAATCCTGCAAATCCAACTGTCAGACCCACAGATCAACTTTCAAATCAATGCATGTGAGCTGCAGCTTCAGGAACCCAAATTAGCCAAGCACATTTGGTAATGAGTGACCTACTTGGGGCCGTTGGACTTAAAAACTGAGTAGCAGGTGACTGATTTGTTAAAATTCCTCAAAGAATGAAAGGAGGAGAAGGAAGTGTGGAGAAATAAGATTGCCAAAGAAAATAGAGGAAGGAACTAAGATGGAGCTTTTCTATTTGGGCTCCATTCCCCCCATGCTCATCTTTCAAGGCACTGGGCTAATTCCTTCACTAAGCTGCACCTACCCCGAGGAGCAAGTGAAGCATTCAATATGCACTCAATCCATTAGGAACTGAACTGCCTGCATTAACGCCACAGCAGAGAGGAGATTCAATTTCCATGGAGCTGAGGAGGAAAAAGGCTGAAGACTCCCAGCAAATACAATAACAAATGCCCTAAAATTAATAATTAAAGACAGTCAGAGGCTGGGGGACTGCAGGAAAGTCAATATAATGAATAAAAACTATATCGCTGCCTCAGATGAAAAAAAAGAAGCATGCCTTCAATACTCCCTCCCTTTTGCCATCAGTTACAATGCCTGCTGCTCCATTTCACAGCCCGTTGTTCGTGCAAACACGGGCAATGAAATATCTCGCTAAAATTTCTTCATGAGTCAGGTTACACTTCGAAGCTGTCAGACGCCAAAAGCAGCTCGTCAGGACAAATTTAGCCGTCAGCGCCAAGATTCCCACCAGCACCTCGCGCGTTCCTCATCTCACAAATTGGGGTTCAACATCGTCTTCCAAGCAGCAAACAACACTGCACACACCGACACGAGCCACTGAGGAGCAGGCCCCTGTTTGTCTTCTATGAATGGATGTATTTCTTACTAATTTTCCTTTCTGCAGAAGAAGAAAAAAATATAATTTGCACAATGCAGTGAGCACGGCCAGATTGCTCAGGGAGAGTCTGCAGCCAAAAGAATGCGTTCCTCGATTGGAGCCACAAAGCAGAGGAACAATGCTCAACCAATCCCAAAACAACGGCATGTAGATTGGCCCAGTCTGCTCTGGGGCCCGGCAACACAATCTGGCAATTTCTCCTGAGGAGGGTCTGTGCCAGACAGGAGCACAGACACACATTTGTGCGCGTAAACACAGCCGCACACATCAAGCGGCGTATGAGACGTGACGTGAGCACCTGGTTGGATACGGGAGATGATTGCTGGCATGAGAACACACGGAGACAATTAAATCCAGCAATAGAAGAACAGAGCTGAGGGTGGGCAGAGCTCCAGCCCACTCTGAGGCTCAGTACCCAGTATTAGCCCTGCTGGAACCCGAGCACCAAAAACACTTTGAACACTCACATGTCACCAAGACCCCAGAAGTGTAGGCTCTTTTTCCCTTTGTGATGAAAACACTCGGGTTCAAAGTGTCCAAAAAAAAAAAAAAAAAAAAAAAAAAATCACATTCATGTTCATAAACCAACACCATAAATACAACTGATCTTGTAAATATTACACATGCTTGTATTTATCAAATTATAAACTTTGACTTTGGTCTTTACCAACATTCTAATCAGCAAAAACCTGTCAGTTACTTTAAAAGGAAGAAACAGACCAAAAAGATAAATTAATAAAGTAAAACCCAATACCTGCAGTTTATCCACATTTTCACAAAACACCAACATTTTACAGAATTTATATATACTCGTGCTCAATATATAATTTGGAATCTTGTGCTATTTCATTGGTTTCTTTGTTAATTTGCTGAAAAATGCCAATTTGGAGGCACAAGCTGTACAGATTCCGTTCAGATCGGAACAGAAGAAAAATTTGGGAAAATAAAATCAGCCGTGTGGGATGCAAGCGACTTCATTGTTAAAGCTTTGAGAGGTAAATTTATTGTTCAGTCCCATGTAGAGTAAAAATCACCTATAGTACAGTGGATAAGAGAATATTTAGAGGGGAATCCTGCAAATGGTGATAAAAGCATCAAATTCGGCAGACATACTCCTCAGACAATCCTCTTTTGAAAAAACAGACTGGCCACTTGAATTTTCAATCGGTGGTCAGGTAGAGGTCAATTGAAGAATTACACAGAGGTCAAAATTAAAAGATCCTCCAATCATATTGAAAAATATTCCACATTATTTGCCTGATCATAAAGATTCCTAAAAGGTATAGTTTGGACTATCTGTGACTGAATTCTATGGAGTTACGGGATAAAAACAGCAAGAATGGTGACAAAGGTCAGTGTCATTTTGTACAGGGGTCAAAAGTTAAAGTTGCTCCAATTTTGGTAAAAAGTGATGCAAATCACTAGTTGAGTTAACACGGTTTTAAAAAGGAATAGTTTGGACCATGTATCATCCTTACTTATCACGTTACGGGGTAACATATGTCACATCCAAAAGACGTAGACCTTGTTTGACCTTTACTTTGGAGACCAAGCATTCAACACTACCAACACTATTTAATTTATTAATCCTATTAGCTCAACCAATAATAAGTCAAGTGGCCAATCGGTTTTTTCAAAAGAGGAGTGTCTAAGGAGTATTTCTGCCGAATTTGATGATGTTATCACCATTTGCATGATTGTTTCACTTATCTGCTGCACTACTAAACCGTCATCATATAAACCAGAGATTCGCAGGTCACCGGACAAAAAAGTCCCAAGTTTTTGTATGTTTTCTATATAATAAACACATATATAATGGATTTTGTACAACAGATTTTTCACTCACATCAGATAAAATGTCCCATCTAATCACACTGTATTTCCATTAAACCCCTCGCATGTGGGACCGGAGTCATTTCAGTGATTAAAAGCCCGAACATTTATTTTTCTCACACTGTGCTCAGACTCGGACCTGCAGCCTAAGGCGCGTGTCAGGCTGCAGCAGGCTGCTCAGTAAAAGCAGCAAAGTTTGCTGCTTTCACTGCATGCCATTTACATTTTGATAATGGATCAAATACGTTTGTCAGAAAAAAATTTCAGAGGACATTTTGACCTGGTCATTAAATTAGGTGCATGTCCTGATTCAGGATTCACCGTAGATGTTAGGCGTCTCCTGATTTAACTAATCCGTTACATACATCTCGCTCACATTGCATAAAACTGTCCCATCTGATTGCAATGTACGAGGGTAGGCTGAAAAGTTCTAAGGCTCACTATAATGCAGTTAATGCATTACTCCTCCATGGGGAGCCTTAGAACTTTTCAGCCTACCCTTGTATTTCCATTAAAACCCCGAGCAGTCTGGATGTGCACAGTAACAGAGGTACAAATTAAAGTTCAGCTCTGTCACTCACCGATTTGAGGAAAGTGGGACCGGAGTCATTTCAGTGATTAAAAGTCCAACCGTTTATTTTTTTTTTAACTGTATGCAGACTGGGACCTGAAGCCTGATGTGCACCTGTTAAATCAGACACACATTTTCTGCTCTGTCCTTCATTTGCCATCATATCATAATAGTTTTTACAGGGTACGCTAATTACAAATGGATCAGAAAAGTCCTCAACTTTACAGCATGAAGTCAATTAAAGAGGAAAATGTACAACTTACCTTTGATTTGGAGGTGATGACTGTAGAAAGAAAAGCTTGTTGAGGGTCAAAATAGTCCAGAATAAATCATAATCCAGAGACGGAGAACTTTACAACTGTCATGCACGCCATTACAGAGCTGCAGCTGCATAAATCAGGCTTTCAATTAATTAAATAAATCATTGTAAATTGTAAATTTATGCAAATTTCATAGCTTAACTATTTTTATATTTATTTTGATAGCACCTGTACCTGGATGTGATGCTGTATGTGGTTAAATGATGTAAAAAAATGTTGAAAACACTGAAGGTTCATTCAGTAGTTCAGCGCAGTTGGACCCAAAATGGCGCTGTGTTCTGAGTTGACGCCACTCTCTCTAATCAAGACACTCGAGGGAGGGGATAATGTAAGAACATGGTGAGTTTTTAAAAATCACGTTTTGCTTCAAAACTTGTCCAGCAGCAGAATAAGAAAGGTAGAAATACCTCCCAGTGTCGGTGGTGTTGGTGACAGCTGGGGGTGTGTGTGTGTGTGTGTGTGTGGTTGTTTTGGCCCCTCTGTTCCAAAATCAATGCAAATCTTGTTTTATCTTGTCAGAGGGACTTGATGCTTGAAGCCTCAGTGAGAATTTCTAGAACTCAAGAAAGCACGAAGAAACAGCGTTTTATCAGGCAAACGCACAAAAAGCACAAACAACACTTTACAAACATTTCAGTTTTGGAAAGACGGGCCCCTAATCTTCTTTTATAACCTTGAGTCCGACCTGACATTGTTGCTGCTCTGCTGCCTCCCCAGAGACGCGATGTCACGATAAATGGTGAAAAGTGTGTCAGGGAGGGAAATGAAGTGGGTGGGGGGGGTGATTTGTGTACAGATAAAAATGGTTACATGGAGCTCTGAGCCCCCCCACCACCCACCAAACAGTGGCACCCCACCGTCTGAGCGCGTGTCCTCTTTCCTGCCGCTGATTTATTCATGTATGTGTCGCACAAGGCTTCAGGCGTGGAGGCAAGAAAAACAGGCCACAACCAGTCAGCTGCGCTCTCTTTATCCTCTCTAACCCGAGACACATCTGGACCCTGGTGGCTCAGCGTGGAGCCGCGCTCGCTGCGCTTTGTGTGCCGAGCAGCTACGGCACCTTTCACTTCCTGCATGTCGTGTTTTGCGCTGAAGGCTAACACAAAGGTTTGTCGATCACATTCATCTCTGATGGATCTCAGGTCCTTTGGATTTGCGATATCTGATGAAGACGTTTGTCAGAGTGCAACAGAGCTCTGCAGTCAGAGGGCGAGGAATCAAACTCCTGCACGTCTGTGAGAAGAAACGGGGATCAATAAGACAAACGGGGAAAGAGAATGTAAAGCAATCACAAAGTTCCAGCAAGAACTCGTACGAGTCGATGACGTGCATTTTATATCAGTGGCAATAAATAATTTGTGATAAAATGCCTGATTGAAAGAGCTGGTCAGCCTCTGTGTTGATGAGGCCACCCGGTCTGTCTGTACCACATGGAATGGACAAATAGCATGTATTAAGAACAACAACACAAAGGCAGTTATCTTCCCTTGAAGATGCCAGACCCAAATTATTTACCTTCATGTGCATCTTCACATGATGTGCTACCACAATGTTAAATTCCAGCCCAGTCTCATGATTTATTTTTTGCTCCTGTCACGAATTGAGTCAAATTTTTGTGACAGGGGTTTTTTTTTTCCACTCATTAGTCCTAACCCTGCTCTTTCCTCCAACCCTAACCATAACCACACAACCCCCCACTTTACTTTTAATTTCGTGTAGCCATCAAGGAATATACTAGAATGAATTCATGCTGCCGTGATGAAAATTTGTCACAATATCACGAACCAATAGATTGATGTATATTTCATGCTGCCGTATCACAACATGCCGTGAGACCGGGTTGCAAATTCAGCTGAAATCCACCGATAACAATCAATATCATAATCGACCTACGGGGAATATTCTTCCTTCTTTTTTTCCACTTTTGATACTCTGTGTGCTTTTTACCCTGTGTGCTGCTATGCAGTGCTGCTGGAACCTCAAGTTCCCTGAGGGAGTCTTCCCAAGGGATCAGTAAAGTTCTATTGAATCGAATCAAATCTAATCTAATCTAATATATGTGGTAACTGAAATGTCAAATGAGCTGGCTATTCATAATATTTAAACAAATATGAAAATACTGCTGTATTGTGTGTTTTATTTTTGGTGCCATAAACTTTGAGGTATTAAGATGTAAACATGTGGAATTTAGCCTGATTTCATCTCCTGTTTTGAAACACTAAGCCTGCGGGAAATGTTTATTTGTGTGACATCAACTTGGGGACGTCCCTCCAGAGCCATTTCAGTTTGTGCGTTGGAACAGGCAGGAAGAAAGCAGTTTTTTAGAAATGGTGAACTCGTGTTATGGGAGGGTCAGTCCTGATGGCTATATGTGCACAGTTTTCCCAAGGATAATCTTTTGAGAGAAAAGTGGGAGAGTTTTGTCCACGCCTCCTGGAAAGACTGGAAAATGCACCTGAGCACAGTGTGACAAATGCGCTTCAAAAACAGTTGGGTCTAAACAGGGACACTATCCCTTCCATCATGTGGCCAGCAGAACTGTAACAAAGTATGTTTCCTCTCCTGAAGTGTTGAAAAGGGCTGTGTTTGTGTTGCTATCACGGAGACGTAACGTCTTACCTGCACTACACTAAGCTACGCCGGGGGTCGATCAGTCTTGGAGAAAGCCGCACAAGTTTATCCGTGTGTTTATAAGTGTGACCATACAGTAGTGTTCAGAATAATAATAGTGCTATGTGACTAAAAAGATTAATCCAGGTTTTGAGTATATTTCTTATTGTTACATGGGAAACAAGGTACCAGTAGATTCAGTAGATTCTCACAAATCCAACAAGACCAAGCATTCATGATATGCACACTCTTAAGGCTATGAAATTGGGCTATTAGTAAAAAAAAAAGTAGAAAAGGGGGTGTTCACATTAATAGTAGCATCTGCTGTTGACGCTACAAACTCAAACTATTATGTTCAAACTGCTTTTTAGCAATCCTGTGAATCACTAAACTAGTATTTAGTTGTATAACCACAGTTTTTCATGATTTCTTCACATCTGCGAGGCATTCATTTTGTTGGTTTGGAACCAAGATTTTGCTTATTTACTAGTGTGCTTGGGGTCATTGTCTTGTTGAAACACTCATTTCAAGGGCATGTCTGGTATGCATATATAGGCCCAACACCATAGTAGGAGAAACATGCCCATATCATGATGCTTGCACCACCATGCTTCACTGTCTTCACTGTGAACTGTGGCTTGAATTCAGAGTTTGGGGGTCGTCTTACAAACTGTCTGCGGCCCTTGGACCTAAAAAGAACAATTTTACTCTCATCAGTCCACAAAATATTCCTCTATTTCTCTTTAGGCCAGTTGATGTGTTCTTTGGCAAATTGTAACCTCTTCTGCATGTCTTTTATTTAACAGAGGGACTTTGTGGGGGATTCTTGCAAATAAATTAGCTTCACACAGGCGTCTTCTAACTGTCACAGCACTTACAGGTAACTCCAGACTGTCTTTGATCATCCTGGAGCTGATCAATGGGTGAGCCTTTGCCATTCTGGTTATTCTTCTATCCATTTTGATGGCATTTCCATTTTCTTCCATGCGTCTCTGTTTTTTTGTGCATTTTAAAGCATTGGAGATCATTGAAGATGAACAGCCTATAATGTTTTGCACCTGCGTATAAGTTTTCCCCTCTCCAATCAACTTTTTAATCAAACTACGCTGTTCTTCTGAACAATGTCTTGAACATCCCATTTTCCTCAGGCTTTCAAAGAGAAAAGCATGTTGAACAGGTGCTGGCTTCATCCTTAAATAGGGGACACCTGATTCACACCTGTTTGTTCCACAAAACTGACGAACTCACTGACTGAATGCCACACTACTATTATTGTGAACACCCCCTTTTCTACTTTTTTTTTTACTAATAGCCCAATTTCATAGCCTTAAGAGTGTGCATATCATGAATGCTTGGTCTTGTTGGATTTGTGAAAATCTACTGAATCTACTGGTACCTTGTTTCCCATGTAACAATAAGAAATATACTCAAAACCTGGATTAATCTTTTAGTCACATAGCACTACTATTATTCTGAACACTACTGTAAATACTCTGTGAACTTAAGTGTAGAGCTGTGATGTCGACATGGGACTTGAAACAGCTCCCGGCCATTCAGGTTAGCAATATGTATGCTTACTGAATCATTGGCTGTAGTCAGCCATAGTTTGAAAAGAAACTTCAAACTCATAAATTAATCAAATTAAAGTTTCTTCTTTGTGTTTTGTTGGTGGATCGCAAACCAGCTTCAGAGGTGCATATTGCCACTACTGTATTGTAGTGTGTGGAAATCACGGCATTATTTATTGTAAATCAATACAATACAGAATGTGAAACAATAAAATAAGAAAAACATACATTAAATATCTTAACAGTATTAGTAAACAGCACAAGTTTGATAGTTTTAGCAGTTTTAAAGGGCTGAACAAGAGCACTCTGTGATACCAACAGGTAGACTATTCCACAAGGTGGAAGAATGGCAGGAAAAGGCTATAAAGGCTCTTTGGAACCCTGGGGATACAAAGCACGTCTGTATCCACGGTGACTACAGGACACGAGGAGGCACATAAGGCTCAACAAGTTCATCAAAGTGGTTGGCTTCATGATCACTTAGAGCCTTACATGTCAGCAGCAAAACACTGAAATCTGTCCTGACAGTCACAGAGGGCCAAATAACCACTTGGGGATGAGTTGTTCTTCCAAACCCATTAGCATATGATGCATCAATTATAAAGTCAAATTATATTCCCTTGAAGACATCACACTGGAATAATTTTTCTTCATATGACGTGATACCTTTGTCACCATTATTGCTGTTTATGCCATATAACTCCATAGCATTCGCTTGTACATAGTCCAAACTATACCTTTCTTGAGAAATAATGTGGAATACTTTTCAATGTGATTGGAGCATTTTAAAATTTTGACTCCCGTGTAATCTGTCATTGACTGGTACCTGGCTATAGCTACCACCTTGGGTTGGCCATCGCATGTAAGTATTACTAAGGGATATCTTTACCTAGTAAATTAAATGTGGTAAATTTTGCAACCCTAGGTGGTAGTGATGCGCCCATTTTCAGGGGTCTGGTCCAAGACCTATCATGTCCATCATGCAAGGCGTTAACTCTGGCTGTCCTAAATTGGGTGTGGGTTAAACTGAGGTGGTTGGGAGCTTGACCGAGGCCCTTCAGGTAATGTGAGATTCTGTTTGCCACTTTGAACCAACAAAACACATCTATACACACCATCTTTTTTGCCTTCTTCCTTGTGATACCTGCAGGATTCGGTCACATCCAGACCGCAGCAGGAAACATAGACATCAGACGCCTGACTGTTTGTGTGACAGACATCACTGAGTCACCAAATCTTCTGCATCTGCAGCAGCGACAAATATCCGATCTTGTTTTGCACAAGACTTTTCCCTGCTCTCTCAGTTTTCGTGTTTCCTAACCCTAATTATGCATTGACGCACTTCTGCAACTTCAGCCAAATAAAGTGAAGTTTTTTCTTTTGCACGCACACGAGGGAGAAACTAAACCTCCCTGCATTAGAACCAGCTTGCTCTTTGTGCCAGTGTAGTTTGCTGTGACTGGCTATTGCCACTGGCTAAGTGTAGTATAAGTGAGAAATGGCACACCCAGGATGAGGGCATTAACACATAAATCCCTCCACAGCACCTTCCATTCCATCTCTCTGTCATTCTATCACTGGCTTTCTTCCCTCACATTCTCCCCAGCCTCCATCTGTGACTGCCCGAGGCTGCAGCTTTTTCAAATCTGTACTTCTAATGCAGATTGCATGCCAAATAGGAGGGCAGAGGAATGGAGAGACGCCGGGGGTGACAAACAGGATTACATCCTGTTTGCACCTGGCTGTCCCCATTACAGGCATGATGACTGGGGAGGATCACATCCAGGACGCCACTTCAGCTCTCTGCTCAGGATGAACTCCTGAGCTGCACCGGCGCAGCAGCACTTCTGTATCAGAATAACAGATCCAAAAATCCATCTTCAAATACCAGACAACATGAGTACTTTTCTTTTGCCAACAATAGATATTGGCCATTTCAAACCATTACATCCTCCAAGGACAGAGTGTGTGTCCTTGTGATTTTGCTGGATTGTGAACAGGATTGCTTAAAGACAGACAGACAAATAAATAAACAAACACATTTTGCAATATGGCTGAGTTTCATGCTTTTGAAATTGTGAGATAAAATGTTCTGTCTCACACCTGGTGTGTAGCAGCACAGGTATTTTGGAATATAAACTGCAGTTTTAAATGATTTATTTATTTTTTTGCTCGTTTGGAATGTCCTGTGCCTTATGACTTATATAGTGAAAAATCACATGGTCATTATTAAGTATTTATTTATGTATTATAATATTATACTATAATATTATATGTATTATAATAAATAGGTTAATAATAATAATTATCGTTATTATTATTACATGGGACTTTCCCAGGAATCAATCCATGAAACAAAGTAAACTCCAACAATAAAAGAATGAATGTCAATAATAAAAGTGCACAATAACAATGCACAAAAATCCCAAATGAATGAGGTGATTAAAAAAAACCAAAACAAAACACGAAAAGCCCCAAAAGTACTCAGGTTTTCATTGTAGTGTTTCAACTGCCACACTCAGTAATCTGTGTTCATCTGCGTCAAACATGTTGTCCAAGCCGTGTTTATTTGTCAAATTTGCTTATTTTTGCATTTTAAAATGTCATGATTGGGGTCTCTGATAATATGGTTTGTTCTTTGGTGTCTCTCTGCTATTTTTTTTTTTTTACTTAGGGTTTGATGGGTGTTTTTTTTCTTGTCTTGTGCTGCATGCTGGGGTGTTGGGCGTTTCCCCTTCTGTCCTCTCTCTCGGCCTGCCACGCCCTGTCCCTGTCTCTCCTCCACACCTGTTCGTTTTTTCCCTCCTGATCACCTCCTCTTTATAAGCCACACTGTTGCGAGACTGTTGTGCCGTGAGCTGCTTTGCCTTCTTTAGTCTTCAGAGTATTTTTCCTAGTTTTTTGCTAGCCTGTGTACTGACCTCTTTGCCTGTTTTTTTGGATCCTGTCTCAGCCTCATGTTACGGACACTGTAGCTTATTTCTGCCTGCCTTTTTGTGTACCGACCTCTGCTCCGTCCAACATTAAACCCTGAAGCCAACCCTCGAGAATCCAGCATTTGTGTCCAACCGCCTCAAGCCTTTATGACCGACATAAAAGTCCTGATGTTAAGTAGCAGCACACCCTGTCATGTATACATGTGCTTCTCTGTTTCTATCCATTCTGAATGGAAATGCTATGTTGAAAAGCAAGTTCCACATACAGAAACAAACAAACAAACAAACAAAAAATAAGTCATTCTCTGGTGTGATTTATACTCTGTAAAATGACCCATGGGTATGATGGGTTGAAAATGAGGCATAGTTGGGTGCAGTGTTGGAGTATTGGTTTCATGAGACAGAAAGTAATCGCACCATTCAAATTTATTACTAATCATAAGGGCAGAATTCACATAGCAGAACTTACATGGGAGGGTTCATGTTGCATGTGCACTCTACCTGAGGAACTAAATGAAAACCTGTAACAACTCAGGTTTGTGTGATTTTTTTTTTTTTTTTTTTTAAATGTCATTTTCTTCCTTCTTGGATTTGTAGGTGGACAGCATCAAGACAAGCCTAGCCTGAGGATGGTCCAGTTTGCAGTGGTTGTTGTGATGATGTTGGTGGGGGAGGGGCTTCTACCTCCATCTGATGGGATGGAGGATATTGGGTGGATGGAGATGGAGGAGGTGTTGCGGGAAAAATGGTGCTGAACTGCTTCACCTCAGGGAGCTTTGGTAGCTGCTTGTGCCTTGATCTATTTCCTGATCTGTTTTCTTGGCTGTGACATTAAGTGTGCAATCAAAATAGTAATGTGTCTTAAAGTTATTAAAGTTATTGACTGATGACAATTTGATTGGTTTAATTCATGTTATGTTGAAATCACAGCCATGATAAATGAATAAACTAAATCCAAAGCCTATTAGATTCATGCAAGTCGGTAAATAAGTACCAAAGCCTTTTTGTTGTTTTAAAAAATGGTGGTGTTCAAAACGCTTTACAGTGATCTCACATTCACACCCATTCACATGGATTCACACACTGGCCTTATTCGTGGTAATGAGGGTGAGACCAGTACAGCTCTTTCAACTTATCCACATTTTTTTTCTTCATCCACTTGGGGGTTTGAGCCTACATCCTTTACAGAACCAGTTCTCTGACCATGAGGTCACTACATCCCCTGTATGGGGGTCTGTTTACTTGTGGGTGTGAAATTCGGTACTGTGGCAGTGGAGCTTGAAGTTGGAAACAAACCTCTCAATTAACAATTTATGTTCCAACCCTCACGGATACAAGAGCTTCCTTTGCAGTGTGGGTGAACGCACTCTTAGACACAGACTAGGTTAAGGAGCAGTAACATCGGGACTGGCCTCAGGACCTCTGATTAGAACTGTTGCTCCTCTGTGTTCAACAGACTCAGTTGGTTGAGACAGTTGGGGGATGTGATTAGGATGCCTCCTGGACACATCCCTCTGGAAGGTTTCCAAACATGTTTAATTGGGAGGAGAGTCTGGGGTAGAACCACAACATGCTGCAGAGATTATGGATCCCATCTGGTGTGGGAATGCCTTGGAATCTGAAGGTTGTGGTTGGAGAGAGAGATGTCTGGGCTGTTTTACATACATCCATTTCCCACATGGAGCTAGTTACATTTTGGTTAAATGATCAACCAGACAACAACAAAATAATAACAGTTCAAGGGTTTTATTCCCAATGGAATGAGAGAACATCAGATATCTGAACCTGACATACATCAATCTGAAATGAACCTGAAGATAATTCAGTCGAATCCAAAGTGTCTTAGACCAGAATGGGACAGGACGAGACTGATTAACACAGTTTTGTCTGATCCTGTAGATGTACTCTGCATTTCTGTGCCAGTAAGTCAAACCAAAATGTATTGGGACATCCATGTTTCTAAAGATGTTGACAGATTAAAATCAAACGGACCAGGACGCTTGTGTCATGTTTTAATCAAATCAAATCAAACCAATTTTATTTATATAGCGCCAAATCACAACAAACAGTTGCCCCAAGGTGCTTTATATTGTAAGGCAAAAGCCATACAGTAATTACAGAAAAACCCCAACGGTCAAAACGACTCCCTGTGAGCAAGCACTTGGCGACAGTGGGAAGGAAAATTAATGGGACTGACCAGAAAACATTGTCTGAAATATCTGTTTTTTATATCTCAACAATGAAAAGGCTTACCGTAGATGGATCAAACTTGGTGAAAATATTACTTGGATAGATATTTGGAGGTGAGTAGATAGAATAGTTTGGTTAAAGGTCAAGGTCAAGGCAAACATGGTATGAAACACCTTTATTTGGGTATATCTTCTTGGGATAAATCTGGAGTCTCCAGTGACCTCTCTTCCCTGTCTCTCTTATCCCGCGCGTTTGTTGATTTGAAGAAAGGTTTTGACCAGTTATTTAAATTTGAACACAATTACTCTGAGGGCTAGACCACCACTCAGAGATTTATTAAACAGAATTTAAATGTCACAGAATTTGACAGAATTTAAGTTTTACAGAATGAGTGAGATAAAAACATACCCAGAAGCTCTGAGGGTCCCAGGAGCTGCAAGCTTCCAACCAGCAATCTGGTGTTCCAGCAAGCTGACAGCAAGGAGGAACCCCGAACAGTGGGCTGGCTTTGTATTTATACCCTATGCTACTACAATGTTTTTCTGCTAATATTGGGCGTTGTCCTTCATCTGGGTGGTCTTGATCCCTCGTGGCATGGCATATTTCATGGCATGGTCCTGCCCACACGCGCTGTGAATTCTTCTGGTCTTGAACTGATAAGAAATTTTGGGCAACAACGGCTAACTGAAAAACTGTCAGCAAGTCACATCACGTGGTTATACCACAAGAATGTTTGCACATTTCAAAATTGGACAACCTTCTAACAAATATTTTAGTCTCCTCTGATGGTTTGTCAGCACTGGCATCCTGTTCCATATGCTGTTTGCAACATATGGATTTCTTAATACATTAGTGTTCAGAATAATAGTAGTGCTATGTGACTAAAAAGATTAATCCAGGTTTTGAGTATATTTCTTATTGTTACATGGGAAACAAGGTACCAGTAGATTCAGTAGATTCTCACAAATCCAACAAGACCAAGCATTCATGATATGCACACTCTTAAGGCTATGAAACTGGGCTATTAGTAAAAAAAAAAGTAGAAAAGGGGTGTTCACAATAATAGTAGTGTGGCATTCAGTCAGTGAGTTCGTCAATTTTGTGGAACAAACAGGTGTGAATCAGGTGTCCCCTATTTAAGGATAAAGCCAGCACCTGTTGAACATGCTTTTCTCTTTGAAAGCCTGAGGAAAATGGGACGTTCAAGACATTGTTCAGAAGAACAGCGTAGTTTGATGAAAGAGTTGACTGGAGAGGGGAAAACCTATACGCAGGTGCAAAAAATTATAGGCTGTTCATCTACAATTATCTCCAATGCCTTAAAATGGACAAAAAAAAAAAAAAAAAAAACAGAGGTGCGTGGGAGAAAATGGAAAACAACCATCAAATTGGAAAGAAGAATAACCAGAATGGCAAAGGCTCACCCATTGATCAGCTCCAGGATGATCAAAGACAGTCTGGAGTTACCTGTAAGTGCTGTAACAGTTAGAAGATGCCTGTGTGAAGCTAATTTATTTGCAAGAATCCCCCGCAAAGTCCCTCTGTTAAATAAAAGACATGTGCAGAAGAGGTTACAATTTGCCAAAGAACACATCAACTGGCCTAAAGAGAAATGGAGGAATATTTTGTGGACTGATGAGAGTAAAATTGTTCTTTTTGGGTCCAAGGGCAGCAGACAGTTTGTGAGATGACCCCCAAACTCTGAATTCAAGCCACAGTTCACAGTGAAGACAGTGAAGCATGGTGGTGCAAGCATCATGATATGGGCATGTTTCTCCTACTATGGTGTTGGGCCTATATATTGCATACCAGGTATCATGGATCAGTTTGGATATGTCAAAATACTCGAAGAGGTCATGTTGCCTTATGCTGAAGAGGACATGCCCTTGAAATGGGTGTTTCAACAAGACAATGACCCCAAGCACACTAGTAAACTAGCAAAATCTTGGTTCCAAACCAACAAAATGAATGCCTCACAGATGTGAAGAAATCATGAAAAACTGTGGTTATACAACTAAATACTAGTTTAGTGATTCACAGGATTGCTAAAAAAGCAGTTTGAACATAATAGTTTTGAGTTTGTAGCATTCACAGCAGATGCTACTATTATTGTGAACACCCCCTTTTCTACTTTTTTTTTTTTTTTTTTTTTTTACTAATAGCCCAATTTCATAGCCTTAAGAGTGTGCATGTCATGAATGCTTGGTCTTGTTGGATTTGTGAGAATCTACTGAATCTATTGGTACCTTGTTTCCCATGTAACAATAAGAAATATACTCAAAACCTGGATTAATCTTTTTAGTCACATAGCACTACTATTATTCTGAACACTACTGTATATCTTCAGGGCCTCACCGAAACAGGGACACATCACATTTACAGGACTTTTTGAAAATGATTATATATGTAAGTAACATATCTTCATGACAGCTTGCTAAGAAAGTAAACTAATATTTGAGCAAAAGCAAATGTAATCATAAACATAACATACCTTTAATTAGGTAGACACAATACACAATACACACTACACAATTCAACAGCATTTGAACATATAACTCAAAAGTATTTGAATATACAGATTTCATGTAATTAACATTAGCTATTGATTATGTGTTTAATAAGCATTGATCACTATGAGCATATGAGTAATATATTCTTCAACAGCAACAAGCTCTATTAATATATAAATGATGACTTCTAAACATTAAAACACACTCATATAACAATATATATTTTAGCTCAATAAAAGATAAATAATATTATCATGATACTGAATGGGGAAAAAAAGCACAAAAGGTTAATGCATATTTAGGCACATTTAGGATATATTCCTTCAGTCTCAACAATGAAAAGGCCTAGATGGATCAAACTTGGTGTAAATATTACTTGGATAGATATCTAGAGGTAATTAGATTTTGGTATAGTTTGGTTAAAGATCAAAGATCAAGGTAAAGTAAACATGGTCTGAAAGACCTTTTATATTTTTTGTATATCAATGAAGAAGCCAAGATGGAAAAAAAACTTGGTGAGAATATTATTTGAATAGATATCTAGAGGTGATCAGATTTTAGAACAGTTTGGACAAAGTTCAAAGGTCAAGGTCAAGGTCAAGGAAAACATGGTTCAAAATAGCATTTTTTGTATATCTCAACAACAAAGAAGCCTAGATGGACCAAATTTGGTGAAAATGTTACATTGATAAATATCTAGAGCTTATTAGATAATGGAGTCGTTTGGTCAAAGGTCAAGGAAAACATGAACCAACATGGTTTTTTGGTGTATTTCAACAACCAAAAGGCCTGGATGGAAGCCTATACTGATCAGCAACAAATCTGTGATTGGTATGAATGACTTCTCAACATGAATTGGGAGCTGGTTCCACAGGAGAGGAGCCTGAAAGCTGAAGGCTCTGCCTCCCATTCTACTCTTACAAACCCTAGGAACTACAAGTAAGCCTGCAGTCTGAGAGCGAAGCGCTCTATTGGGGTGATATGGTACTATGAGGTCCCTAAGATAAGATGGGACCTGATTATTCAAAACCTTATAAGTAAGAAGAAGAATTAACAGGAAGCCAATGAAGAGAGGCCAATATGGGTGAGATATGCTCTCTCCTTCTAGTCCCCGTCAGTACTCTTGCTGCAGCATTTGAATTAACTGAAGGCTTTTCAGGGAACTTTTAGGACAACCTGATAATAATGAATTACAATAGTCCAGCCTAGAGGAAATAAATGCATGAATTAGTTTTTCAGCATCACTCTGAGACGAAGTCTCCATGAAGGCATGTGTGGTGTTTATAAAGACTCTGCTGCATCTCCGCCGCAGTTATTAAAAAGGATCAGAATGTGTCAGCAGGTGCAGACAGTCGGAAAGGAGAGTCAGATCCAAGCAGGTCTGAAGGTGGAGGATAATCTGGATAAAGGAGAATCTTGAGAATCAGGTGAAGTTTGATGTCTGAGACAGAGCGGTTTGTCATGTGGTCTCACTGACAATATCCTCCATCACTATTTCCACACATGCATGCTTTGAGCACGTTTGTGTCACGTATGCTCAGTGACTAAATGAGGCCGCCCTGAAAGTACAGTCAACTCATCTGTTAGGACCTGTTTTATCTACCATCATAGGTCCATGAGATTGAATGATGGATGCTGAAAATGATACACGATGATACATGATTAATGATGAGAATGAGGCCAATGATCAGTGTTAATACATGCTGACAAAAATGACTGATGAGAAGATGGCTACTAAAAATGACAGCTGATGATAATGAAAAAGGATGAAGAGAAGTGTGGATGCTGTAAATGATGGATGATGAGAATGATGGACAGTGAGGCTGATGGATGATGCAAATGACAAATGATGAGAAGAATGGTGGATTATAGATAAGACGTTTGAGGAATATGATGGTTGACAAGGATGAGGACAATGATGAGCGTTAATAAATGATGATAATAATGATTGATGAGAATGATGGCTACTAAAAATGACATCTGATAATAATGAAGAGGGATGAAAAGAAGAGTGGATGCTGTAAATGATGGATGATGAGAATGATGGATGATGATGGACAGTGAGGCTGATGGATGACACAAATGACAAATGATGAAAGGAATGATGGATGATAAATGATGATAAGGACCACAAATGATGGATAAATAGAATGATGGCTGGTGAAAATGAAGACTGATGATTGGGAGCAAGAATAATGTGTAATTATGGATAAGAGTGATAGATTATGAATGATAAGAATGATGAATAATGACATACAATCATAATGATGGATGATATTGGTGAATGATGAGAATGATAGATGATGACACACTATGAGAATGATGGATGATGAGTGATTGATATTGATGGATGATGAGAATGATGGATGATGATAGACAATGAGAATGATGAATGATGAGTGATTGATAATGAATGATAAGAATGATGGATGAGAATAATGGTTATCATAGATAAGAAGAATTATGATGAAAATGGTGGCTGATGATGGGTGATAAGAATGACAGACAATAAATATGATGGATAATACATGATGATAAGGAGAATAGATGATGATGGACATTGAGAACAATGATGAGAAGGAAGAGTGATGATGGACAGTGAGAATGATGTTGGATCAGAATACAACTAGTTATAGATGATGAGTAATGATAATGAATCACACGAATCATAGATGATGATGAGCAGTGAGAATGATGGATGATTAAATTATGGGTAGATGAAATAATGCATAGGTGAAAAGAATGATGGAAAATTAAAATGAGTGATGGGAAATGATTGATTATAAAATTTCTGGCTGATGACAGAAGATGAGACAATGGATGATAATGGGCAGTGAGAATGATGAGTGATGAGAATGATAACCATTATGGACAAAGAGAATGATTCATAATGATGTATGCTAAAAAAAAATGAGAATGGTGAATCATGATAAATGAGAAGAACCATGGATGGTGACAGACAATGAGAAAAATGGATGATGAAAATGTTGGCTGGTAATGGGCTATAAAAGGAGTGGGTCATGATGATGGGCAATGAGAATGATGGAAGCTGAAATTAAAGCATGGTGATGAAAGATAAAAATCATGACAATAAATTCGGAATGATTTTGATAATGACGTGTGGATCATTTTGTATTGATTGCTTTCGTGTATTTTGAGATTATTTTTTATGATATTACCATCTTATTCTTTGTCTGTGTTTCATTCTTGTTTCATCTGTTTTATTTGTTTTTATTTGAGGACGACAACTGGGATACGTTTTAGGCTTTTGTGTTATCCTTGGAATTCCCCTCTACCGTTAAATGTACTGTTTTTCAGTTTTGCCTTTTAAGTACATGCTGCATTTCAAATAAATCAAAATTGATACAGGTGAAGGAAAAGAATGGTGATGATAAGAATGATGGATGATGAAAATGTTGGCTGGTAATGGACGATGAGAATGAGAATGATGGATTATGTCTTTCTGCGTTCACACTGACCTTTACGTGTTTATTGAATTTTTATGCCATTTGTACTTTTACAAATTAAAATAAAATGTGTATGTCATAACCTGTGCATGTTTACTTCAAAGCTCTTCCAGATTAACATTTGGAAATGATTCTGTCATATAACAGAGAAAATGCTTCTTTTCAGAGACTAAAAAAACCCTCCATTCTCTGCAGCCAAAAATGTAAAACCGCATGCAGCCAGTGGAACAAAGGTTAAAGAGTGTTTTTAAATGTGATTCTCTATCTTCTTTCTCTCTTATTAAAAATATGCCTCTGGAAATATTTATAAGACCTTTATGAATGCAGTAAAGTAAATCTGCAAGCCCAAATTTGTAATTCAGCGGAGAAATCTTCGTTTAAAAATGACAAATTTGCAGCTAAAATTTGGCCCTCAGCGAAAACTGTTTGTACATCCGGGTCATTGCAGTGACGTCCGGCAGAAGACGGAGCACTCCCACCTTCAGTCCGATCCCGCATTGAAATTGATTTTATCTTAGTAATGTTACTGTTATACACGTCCTGGTTTCAGCATCCAAAAGTAAGCAGCAATGAATGTAAGATACAGCTCTGCATGCTCAGATCAGCGGCGACATCGACAGCGGGTGACGTTGTTCCCCGACGCCTCGCTCTCTGCCTCCGATGCGCTTACTGAGTCTGCGTGCTCGATAAACGCAGAAGCCGGCCACTCACATCGCCCCACTGTCTGCTGTGCAGTCGGCACCACGTCCCTGTCTACTGAATGGAGGTGCAGCCAACTTGGCAAAGGTCCAGAGACTACGCTCGCTGTTTTGATGCGGAGCGGCCGGTGACACCTGTTGCTGCAAGGACAGACTTTCCGCAGCACCGCACGTCTCGGTAATCGGAGCCGCAGAGCTCTGTGGCCGCTGAGAGAGGTTTATATCTTTTTAATGACTTGGATTCTTTGCGGGTCCCGCCTCCATACCCTGCAACGGTAACACCGGAGGTGAAAGACAGATGCGACACCACCCAATCAAATGGGCATATGAAAAAGTCCCCCAAAATAATTTTCCAGCACAAATAAAAGAAATGTGTAGTCACCAAACGTGCCGCAAGACAATATGAAGTTTTAAAAAAAGTAGATCCTTCCGTATAAGACAAGAAAAAGTTGCAGATGCAAAGCATTTTCGCTAGCGGTTAGCTTGCGTTAGCTATTTCTGACCCTTCTCATCATTTTTTCATTTCATTTACACTCCTGTTAGTTAATTAACTGTTTAGTGTATTTTATAGCTGCTGCTTTTTTACCTGTTTAATACTTCTGTTAGTTTTTCAGTGTAACTGCTGTGAATTTTAATTCATTTATCTGCGTCTGTGTGAGCCTTAGGAGTGGTTAGCTTATCCATTATTGGTTAGCTCGTGTTTGCTTGGCTACATTTTTGAATTTCTTAGTGCACAAAGTACACTATTTATTATACTTTACACCCTCTGTAAATCCTGCGTGATGTTGGAAGATAGGGTGGCTCTCTTAGAGAGCCGTGTCCGTAAGTTAGAGCAGCTTCTTAGCACAGTGGAGTTAGATGTTACGGGCACTCCAGATGAGATTAGTGTGGGGCCGACTAGCGAGCCCGTTAGCATCAGCTTAGAAACGCCGGCTGTGGAGGACGGCTTTTGGACTGTGGCTAGGCGGAGGAAGCCCCGTAGGGCTTGGTGCCCGGTTGTGGCACCCCGATCACACTTGCCAGTGCAAACTGTGAATCGGTTTCTTCCCCTTGAATTTGCCAGATGTGAATTCTCTGAGCCCACGAGTGACTTCCACTCCTGTCTCCAGGCTGAAACACCGGACTTTAGTGATAGGGGATTCTATCACCGGCAAAGTCAGGTTACAGACACCGGCTGACGTTAAATGTATTCCTGGGGCCAGAGCTCCCGTCATTGCATCTCATCTTAGGGTGCTGACGCTGCAGAAGGGAAGACAAAGGAACATGACATGAGATATAGTCACATAGTTATTCACGTTGGCACCAATGATATCAGTATGAAGCACTCAGAGGTCACAAAAATGGACATAGAGAGGACTTGTGACCTTGCCAGAAAGATGTGTCGGCATCGATTAATAGTCTTTGGTCCCCTCCCCTCCCGGGGTACTGATGAGGCTGGCATCATTAAATAGGTGGCTGGCGCAGTTTTGTAGACAGCAAGGCTTTAGCTTTATTGATAACTGGCCTTCGTTCTGGGGCCACCGTTGCTTGCTGATGCCGGACAGCCTCCACCCTACTGGGGAAGGCGCCGCCATCTTGTCTGCAAACATAGATAGAGCTCTACAGGGAAGGTAACATTAGGAATCTACAGCAGGCCACGGAGCAGGTGATTAGAGACCCTGCAAGGCTTATGACAAATGTGGGTGTGGAATCCATTAGCTTAGCGGGAAACTAGTACAGAAAATCCACTATGGTGATAGTGCAGTTTATTTGCCAGGGAGAGAATTTCAACAAGTTGAGACTGTGGCCTGCTTCCATAGTCGTGTCCATAAAAATCATAGAGGGATATGCTTTCCAAACTTAATACCCATTACTATATTGGATGATGCTGAAATTGAGGATGGCCCAGTGGTTGTTCCAGCAATAGCAAAGATTTCGTGTCTGCTACCTACAACACGCGTGGAATGTCTTAAACCCAAACCTACTTCTAGGCATCTTATATATGCTACTCTGGAACCACCAACATGAAATTTGGGGTTCCACAGGGGTCTGTCTTAGGCCCCCTGCTTTTCTCCCTTTATATAGCACCCCTTGGGCACATATTGTGGCGTTTTGGGATTACCTTTCACTGCTATGCAGATGATACTCAGTTATACATGCCGATAACTGCTGGTAATCTCATTCACATAAAATCCTTAGAAGATTGCCTTGCAGCAGTGAGAAGTTGGATGTCTAGAAACGTCCTACTTTTAAAACTCTGATAAGACTGAAATAATGGTTCTTAGTCCAGTGAGACATCGGCATCAATTTGACCAGTTAACGCTCAGCCTTGGCTCGTGTGTCATATATCACACTGACAAAGTGAGGAACCTTGGGGTAATTTTTGATCCTTCATTGTCCTTTGGCCTCCACATTAGAAATATTACTAGGACTGCTTTCTTACACCTGCAAAATATAGCGAAGATTCGTCCCATCCTGTCTATGGCTGATGCTGAGACCCTGATCCATGCATTTATCTCTTCTAGACTGGACTACTGCAATGTTCTATTTTCTGGTTTACCGCAGTCTAGCATTAGGGGTCTCCAATTGGTTCAAAATGCTGCAGCCAGACTTTTGACATGAAGCAGAAAGTTCGACCACATTACACCCATTTTGGCATCCATTCAATGGCCTCCTGTCCCAGTGAGATCAGATTTTAAGGTTCTGCTACTAACCTATAAAATTATTCATGGACTGGCACCCTCCTACCTAGCTGACCTAATTAAACCTTACGTACTGGCCCGGGCTTTATGTTCTCAGGGTGCAGGACTACTTTGTGTCCCTAGGGTGAATAAGAAGTCTGCGGGTCACAAAGCTTTCTCTTATCGTGCCCCTGTTCTGTGGAATGATCTCCCTGCATCAATAAAACAGTCAGATTCTGTGGAGACTTTCAAGTCCAGACTTAAGACACACTTTATTTTCCCTTTCATATGGCTAGCATACTGGTACAGTTTTGTTTTACGCTTTTTGCTCTTTTAATTCATTTTATTAGTAATTGGAGCGGGCCGCGGCCTCAACTTTACCTAAATTCTGGGTCTTTTAGTGAAGTTTAGGGCTAGTGGCCGGCGATCACCTTGGTATTTCTCTGTTTTTCTTGTTGTTTAATGCTGACAAATTATACAGTATTTCTGGTCTTTCTGATGCCTGATTCTGTTTTTTCTCTCTGTCTAAGGTGCAGCTCCATCCAGAAATGGGAGTTGTGTTCGTGTTGGCGATCCTCCTGTCCTGTGCGCCAATATCATTTCTTGTATATTCGTCGGTGAATTGTTCTGTGAATTGTTCTGTAATTTATGTTTTGTAGCATGGCCCAAGCAGAGGGTCACCCCTTTGAGTCTGGTCTGCTTGAGGTTTCTTCCTCAGAGGGAGTTTTTCCTTACCACTGTTGCTCTGGGGTTGGTAAGGTTAGACCTTACCTGTGTGAAGCGCTTTGAGGCAACTCTGTTGTGATTTGGTGCTATATAAATGAAAATTAATAAAAAAATAAATAAATAAATAAAAAAATAAAAATATTATTGTTATTATCATTAGTATTGTTACTGCTGTTATTATTATTGTTTTTACTTCTATTTTGTCATTTGATTTTTAAATGGACCACAATGGAAATAATTTTTTTCTCTTTCTTATGTCATCAAATTATTTTTAATATATTTACAATTATGTACTTGCATTGAATTTACTAAATGAAATCATGCACGCACACAGGCACGCGAATATGAATGATTTACTGCCCCCTGCTGGAATGGCATGTGAGTCCAGAATGTAAATATCAATGTCCATTGTTCAGTGTTGTTATCTAATATATGGAGTTTCTCTAAAAATATTCGTCCTATCAATGTACGGTTTTGGTGCTGTTCATCCTTGACCCAAAATACATAAGCATACCAAATGGCAAATGTCAGCTCTCCACAGTTTGTGTGTAATCAAAACTGCACGCACGCACAGTGTTTTGTCTTTTTTCAATTTGCTTTTAATTTGACAAACCGAGACGGTGGTGGAAGACATTAAAAGTACTACACATTTCACTCATGGTAACAGCAACATAACACTTAACTAAATTAATTAAACTAATTGAACCTCAAAAAACACAATAAATCAATAACACTAACAATACTCTTAAACTTACATGAACCACAATAACATTTAAAAGCCCAAACCCCCCAACTCTTATGGTGCATTGCAGCACAACGTCCATTGTTTACTGGTTAGGTAAAATTGCTAATTTCTCAAAAAATATTTGTCCTATTAACTTTCCGTTTTCGCAGCTTTCATCCTTGACCCAAAATACATAGCATACCAAACAGCAAATGTCAGCTTCCCCCGGTTTTGCAGTGATCGAAGTCATACTCATGCACACACACAGAGGCCACTTGGCTATTATAATACAGATTGCCAGTTATACATTGTAGCAGTTCTTTAAAATGGTTTTAGAAAAACTAAAATGAAGCGTTTTATGAAACAACTCCCAGGTAAAAATAAAGAGCAGAACAGAACAGAACAGTGCAGAGGGTGTGGAGGGACTGTCTTGGTCTGGGACAGGGCCAAAGGAGTGGCAAATTGGGGTGATGGTCCCCATATTTAAAAAAGGGGGACCAATTATACCACACTACTCAGCCTCCTTGGTAAAGTTTACTGCAGTGTGGTGGAAAGGAAGGTTCGGCCAGCAGTCAAAACTCAGATTGAAGAGGAACAATGCAGGTTCCACCTTGTCCATGGAACAAACAACCAGCTCTTCACTCTCACAAGGATCCTGGAGGGGGCCTGGGAGTATCCACATCCAGTCTACATGTGTTTTGTGGACTTGGAGAAGGTGTATAATCAGGTACCCCGGGAGATACTGTGAGAGGTGCTGCGGGAGTATGAAGTGAGGGGGGCCCTTCTCAGTGCCATCCAATCTCTGTACTCACGAAGTGAGAGCTGTGTTCGGGTGCTTGGCAGTAAGTTGAACTCGTTTCAGGTGGGGGTCGGCCTCCGCCAGTGCTACACCTTGTCACCAATCCTGTTTGTGGTATTCATGGACAGGATATCGAGGTGTAGTCTGGGGGAGGCAGGTTTCCGGTTTGGCGGGCTCAGAGTCTCATCACTGATTTTTGCAGATGATGTGGTCCTGTTGGCTTCATTGGCCTGTGAACTCCAAAACTCACTGGATCGGTTCACAGCCGAGTGTGAAGTGGCTGGGATGAGGATCAGCACCTCTAATTCTGAGGCCATGGTTCTCAGCAGGAAACCGATGGATTGCCTGCTGTGGGTAGGGAATAAACTCTTGTCCAAAGTGAAGGAGTTCAAGTACATTGGGGTCTTGTTCATGAGTGAGGGGACGATGGAGCATGAGATGGGCTCGAGAATCGGCGCAGCATGGGTGGTATTGTACCTTCTCTACTGTACTGAAAAGGGAGTTGAGTTAAAAGGCAAAGCTCTCGATCTATTGGTCATCTTCATTCCTTCTCTCAACTATGGTCATGAGGGTTGGGTCATGACTGAAAGAACTAGATCACGGGTAGAAGGGACCAAAATGGGCTTCCTTAGGGTGGCTGGTGTCTCCCTTAGAGATAGGGTGAGCAGCATAGTCATTCATGAGGAGCTCGGACTAGAGCTGCTGCTCTATTGCGTTGAAAGGATCCAGCCGTGGTGGTTTGGGCATATGGTAAGGATGTTTCCTGGGCACCTCTCTAGGGAGGTATTCCTGGCACATCCAGCCTGGAGGAATCCGCTGGGAAGACCCAGGAGTAGGTATAGAGATTATATCTCGCCTTGGGATCTTGCAGTCAGGGGTGGTTAATGTGGCCCAGGAAAGGGACATTTGGGGTCGCCTGCAGTTGTTGCTGTTGGCCCAGGATCCCATCTGATCCTGGATCTGACCCTTAGTGATTTTCCTGTCAGGCTGGGATTTGAACTGAGGATCCTCTGGTCTAAAACCCAACGCTTAACCACTAGACTTTGGGTGCATTGTGTGTACTTTCAGTGAATACGTTGTTGCGTGTGCTGAGGGTTATGTTTATGTTTGCAAAACATTTGATGATGCAACTACTTGATTTTGTATTGGTGCAGGTTTTGGCTTTATTTTTTTTGCATTAGTGTTGTTTTAATTTGCAAGCGTTGGGGCCCTTGTTGGCCACCGTAGATTATCTCTGTATTTCAGTGTAGGATGTGACCTGTGAACTCTGGCCTTTTTCCTGTGATTGTGTTTTTGAGTTGTTTGTCTGACCGTCTTGGTGGTTGTGGGCTGATGGAAATGCTTCGCCTAATGAGAAGCATTTTTACCGTTTCACTCAGATCTTCAAAGCGTTGACCTTCTTACGGCCCGTTCACACACTTACAGACAAGATTTCCTTAAAAAGATTCAGGTGTGTTTGAAAAATCTCGCTTTCAGGGACACTTTTCTTTTCAGGGGTACTTTATTCACCAAATTAACCTTGACTAACCCGTTAGTTCTGAGCTGGATCAAACTCAAACTTTGAAATATTTGTCTTCAATCTCTTTGTTGTTGTCACCTTGACGTGCACAGCTGTGTGATGTTCGGACCAGCCGGTCTGGAATGTTTCATCTTCCCAAAAAAAGCAGGTCAAAGAACACTGAAATTAGTCTTTTGCTTTTCCTGTGTTTGTAATCATTTCAGATCAAATGATGTGTTGTTTGAGTTACTATTTCAAAAAGGAGAAATGCTCAAAATGTTCTCTTCATCGTCAGAAAATGGCTCCACTTTCCTATTTTATAAAATAAAATGAAAAATTTTCTCCAGAAGTAGCTGAGAGCTGTTGAGAGAAGCTGTCAGTCGAACGTATCATAACCCGGTACAATGCTCGAGGATGCTCGTCCTCTCCGTGCGCCTCCAAAAGTCTGCCGACTGACAGAAAGGCTGCAGGTCATGAAACTGCCCGATTTGCTGTCCATTTTTAGATTCTAAAACTCCAAAAAGTGGTTTAAGGTTTATACAATGAAACCAAGTGAAGTTGTTGGTTAAGAATTCAGCACTTTTTTTTGTGGTGAACAAAATCCAACCTAAAAATCTTCCTTTTACCACCCTGAGATACGTTTTCTTTGAATATCTTTCTTCATATTCTTGTCTTATGACATCAGTGGTACTTCTAGAGGAGGGGGTTACAACTCTCCTCCGAGCCACTGGGAGAAAGGTCTTGGACAAACAAAGGCTGATTAATGAGCGCTGCTGCCTGCAGAATTAGATTTTTAATGATTTAATGTGATGACTTCAGAGTCAGCATTAAGATTTCCAGATTGCCTTAGAATGCAGAAAAAAGGCTGTAGATTGGCCCTTCACACATAGTGCGAATACATACAACTTCAGGGTGACTCCCATCGGAACAGCGCGTATGAGTGCACCACGAAACATTGCGCCGACGGACAGGCGTGCATGGTTCATGCACGTGGGAACACAGCAGCTTTTCACAGCAGCTGCGCAATATGATTGAAAATAAAAAAATAAAAATAACATGCCACCCACAGGAATCGAACCTGCACCTTCCAAAAGCTCTGATTTCTAGTCAGAAACTTTACCAGTGAGGTACTGTCGCTGTCCTATAAAAGCTGTGGGAAACTGCCTGATATCAGAAAAAGCATGGACATACTTAAAAAAAAAAAACAACACACACACACACACACACACACACACACACACACACACACACACACACACACACACACACACACACACACACACACAACCATATAAAAACGCTGCATTTATCAAGCGGGCAATACAAATATGATCCATCTGTTCCTCTGTAGATGACCCATAGTCACTGACGTACAGTCATGAAATGACATGAATGAGAAGCAGTGTGCTCTGATCATGTCCACATCCGCAGGACTTACACCGTGTCATGTGGAACAGAGCTCACGTGAGTAACCCGCTGCCTGTCATGATCTGACGGTCCATTTCAGCCTGTTAATGGGCTGCAGCGAGCCACCGTGTGCGTCGCCAAGCGATATATGTTTTTATTTATGTCCACGTGATGACAGCAAGCAGACACACATGTCACAGTGGCCAGTTGTTAACCCATGTCCTTCCAAACACAGTACGTACAGGTACAGGTAAGGTGAAATTATATTGTCTGTTTTATTATAATTAATGTACAGTATTTTGTATAACATACTATGCATATTCTTTGTATTTTGTCTTCCTTTTATGCATGAAATGCTGTTAAAAAGATAAAAACACAGTGTTCTTTTTGGGAAAATTGGTTTCAGTTTAAGAACAACTCACTTTAAGAAAAACATTTAGGAACCAATTAAGCTCTAAAACCAAGTTCCCACTGTATAATGTTTGTGTGTAAAGATCTTTCCCAGGAATCAAACCACTTAACAGATTAAACTATAATGAACTATAAACTATAAATATAAAAGAATAAATGCCAAAAATAAAAAGCACACTTCAACAAACATTTCAAATGAAGGCGCAAATAATACAGAGAAAAGGTGCTACTTATATACAGAGGATTTCCTCTTCAAGAGGCAATTTTTTTTAACAGGTGCGACTGATACGCTGGTGTGACCTATACTCTGAAAATAGGGTACATAATGGATGCCACTTGTAATGATTCCACTGTAAATGTCATTTCAGCAAAAAGTTCTGGTGTTTTATACATTGCAATGTTAAAAAGCAAAAGACGTGTGTATATTTATCAGCTTGGGGGGTGGGGGTAGGGGACTCGAAAATATTATTGACAAAGGAGGGGCCCTGCATTTATTGTGAAGTTCTGACATTATACACTAGTTTGGAGACACATTCCCATTCAATTGAATGGGGATGTGTATATATTACAAAAATCAGTGGCTTCAAAACTGTGCTGTAATACTGAACATATTAAATTTGTCACTTTACCTGCACAGCAGCCACACATAAATGTTGAACAAAAATGGCCTCATAAGATGGTTTATGAGGCATTTCACCGTTTCACCAATGCTGAAAATCCAATAACAGTCGCGGATTGCAAGAGTGTTATTTTCCATTGGTTCTCATTTATTTTTATTTGTTTTCTCCTCTTTGAACAAAAAACTAAAATCATTTTAGTGCTCTATAATTTAGCAGCACCTTAAACACGAGGACTTTTGCCACGCCGCTTTTCCGCGACACTAACTTTGAATTCAGAGGGAACCTTCGGTCAAAAGGAAGCATCACCGCTGCTCCGGGGCCGCGGCCCGAGCAGTGAATAAAACGTTTGTTTATGCTGGTTGTCACTTGTGTAATGCAGCCAAGAACGGACTCCTGGAATCACTCACATTAAGAGGCCGGCAGTATACAGAGCGCACGTCATCCGCCAGACTTGGTGTTATTCTGAGCTGCTCCTGCTTCAAAGAACAGAAACAATCTGATTTATTTCACATAAATCAAACAAACGAGACTCAATACATCATCGCTGCAACAGCACGGCATGGAGACAAAATAACAACACGAGCAATGAAATCCAGCAAACGTCAGCCGGCAGCCAAACAACGACCAACGCCGTTTCACTCCACCAGCCCAGAGTTTGATTTATGTATACCCACGGATGATTTTCAGAGTACAAACAGAGATAAAAGGGGTTTTGTATTTTTTGGTGATGCCGTAACTCAATTAAGACTGCAGAAGAAACCGAGGCAAGTCCAGTCTGGGAGCATGTTCTGGTGTCCACCACATCCACCACACCATAGAACCACCTTGGGTCCTGAATGGCATCCACCCAGTCAGACAACCGGTCCATCCCCTCATCTCAAGAGCAACCATCTATCTGCTGCAGGCAGGTGAAAGGTGAGTGTCCTCTTGTTCTTCACCAGCCACTGGAGCCCTCAACACTCATGTACCTACGTGCTGGGTCATGCACAAAAAATCCACCACATGGCCAAAAAGTCGAAGCTGACGTCACCTCAGTCACATGTCATAGTCCAGTCACCACTCGTCTGACTCAAAGTCATTCCAGTGGTACCCAGAGATCCTCTGAAGAAACCCAGTACTAAAGCAGGGGTGGATCTAACTTCAGTTGAAGGGTGGTGGTGGTGGGGTTCTTCCTTCTTTTGGGTGGTTCATAGTACAGGATCTCATGATGCAAAACAATTTAAAACATTAATGACATCATTAACTGTCATTAATGATGTCTGCGCTGCAATCATTCCTCCAGTCCAAAGACATCATTAAAAGCCCAAAACTTACCAAGACATTCATTGGCTTTATGACCACAACTGTATATCTGCTGCAGATTTCTGACTGTAAGAAGACCGCTTTTAACAAACTGTAATGGAAGATAATGATGGACACCGCCATACAACTATTACTACTATCATTATTTCTTTTTCAGCAGGGAAAGTGAAAGAAACACATCACTTTGTGCAGATATCTTTTATCCCCAACAGCTAACAACAACATTCCGGTCAACATTCAGAGTCCAAATTTTCCACAAGATCAAGAGCCGGAATATAACGTGAAGGCAAAAGAAAAAAAACAAAACAAAACAAAACAAAAACAAAACAAAACAGAGACAACAAAACCAAGATGACAAATAAAGAGGCCTATAATAAAGCAAACAGCACTTCAAATTTTGGTCCCAATCAAAGAACACAAACACCTTGATGATACAGAAAAAATGGAAAAAAAAAATAGTTGAAAGTGATCCACTCATTCTGTTTTAGAACTTGTCCATTGGCACCTATTTGGAGACATAGAAGGACTTGCCCATGGAGCACATGATGGTTAAACGTGGTTCAGTCAGGTCTATAAGTATTGGGACAATGACTTTTTTTGTGGTCTTTTTTTTTACTCTCTACAGTGGAGTTAAAATCAAACAATTAAGATGACTTTCTATGTCGACTAAAGGAGTTTAACAAAAATATCACATGAGCCATTTTTATGCAGAGACCCTCCATTTTCAGAGTCCATAAGTAACTGGACAAACTGCCTATAAAGATTGTTATTTATTCAGATTATCACTTTTACAGTTCGTTTTATTCAGGGGATGGATCAGAGCTGAAATTCCAAAATTCTGCTTTGGGGCCCTCCTACCTGACCTGTGCAACATGTGAACCACATGTCACTGACACACAGTGTCAGACGTGCTTCATCTGTTAGTATAAAAATAAGTAGCCCTGCACAGATTGTATAATCGGGTTGGATATTACCACGCGTTTTGTGATACCGGCGCTAAGCTGATACTTACTTGTGTGAACCAATAGGTTTCAAAAATCAAATACAACCCCTGGCAAAAATTATAGAATCACTGGCCTCGGAGGATGTTCATTCAGTTGTTTAATTTTGTAGAAAAAAAGCAGATCATAGACATGACACAAAACTAAAGTCATTTCAAATGGCAACTTTCTGGCTTTAAGAAACACTATAAGAAATCAAGAAAAATAATTGTGGCAGTCAGTAACGGTTACTTTTTTAGACCAAGCAGAGGGAAAAAAATATGGACTCACTCAATTCTGAGGAATAAATTATGGAATCACCCTGTAAATTTTCATCCCCAAAACTAACACCTGCATCAAATCAGATCTGCTCATTAGTCTGCATCTAAAAAGGAGTGATCACACCTTGGAGAGCTGTTGCACCAAGTGGACTGACATGAATCATGGCTCCAACATGAGAGATGTCAACTGAAACAAAGAGGATTATCAAACTCTTAAAAGAGGGTAAATAATCACGCAATGTTGCAAAAGATGTTGGTTGTTCACAGTCAGCTGTGTCTAAACTCTGGACCAAATACAAACAACATGGGAAGGTTGTTAAAGGCAAACATACTGGTAGACCAAGGAAGACATCAAAGCGTCAAGACAGAAAACTTAAAGCAATATGTCTCAAAAATCGAAAATGCACAACAAAACAACTGAGGAACGAATGGGAGGAAACTGTAGTCAATGTCTGTGACCGAACTGTAAGAAACCGCCTAAAGGAAATGGGATTTACATACAGAAAAGCTAAACGAAAGCCATCATTAACACCTAAACAGAAAAAAACAAGGTTACAATGGGCTAAGGAAAAGCAATCGTGGACTGTGGATGACTGGATAAAAGTCATATTCAGTGATGAATCTCGAATCTGCATTGGGCAAGGTGATGATGCTGGAACTTTTGTTTGGTGTCGTTCCAATGAGATTTATAAAGATGACTGCCTGAAGACAACATGTAAATTTCCACAGTCATTGATGATATGGGGCTGCATGTCAGGTAAAGGCACTGGGGAGATGGCTGTCATTACATCATCAATAAATGCACAAGTTTATGTTGATATTTTGGATACTTTTCTTATCCCATCAATTGAAAGGATGTTTGGGGATGATGAAATCATTTTTCAAGATGATAATGCATCTTGCCATAGAGCAAAAACTGTGAAAACATTCCTTGCAAAAAGACACATAGGGTCAATGTCATGGCCTGATCTTAATTCAATTGAAAATCTTTGGTGGAAGTTGAAGAAAATGATCCATGACCAGGCTCCAACCTGCAAAGCTGATCTGGCAACAGCAATCAGAGATAGTTGGAGCCAGATTGATGAAGAGTACTGTTTGTCACTCATTAAGTCCATGCCTCAGAGACTGCAAGCTGTTATAAAAGCCAGAGGTGGTGCAACAAAATACGAGTGATGTGTTGGAACGTTCTTTTGTTTTTCATGATTCCATAATTTTTTCCTCAGAATTGAGTGATTCCATATTTTTTTCCCTCTGTTTGGTCTAAAAAAGTAACTGTTACTGACTGCCACAATTTTTTTTTTCCTGATTTCTTATAGTGTTTCTTAAAGCCAGAAAGTTGCCATTTGAAATGACTTTAGTTTTGTGTCATGTCTGTGATCTGCTTTTTTTCTACAAAATTAAACAACTGAATGAACATCCTCCGAGGCCGGTGATTCCATAATTTTTGCCAGGGGTTCTATAATGCAATGCTAAAATACCCTTGACCGTATGAGCCTTGTGTTCTCTATAATTTGCAGTTGTTTAATTAATTAGTAAGATCCTGTTGTCTTACATACAATTTGTAGATGTTCAATAAAGCCCCTCTATTAATCAGGCAATCAAAAACAATATTGAACAATAACAGTGTCTGCAGGAGGTGCTGTGCGTGTACATGAGCTTTTGACAAAAGCGGAAGTTATGCAACTAAAGGAATATTTGTAGATCACCCTCTGTGCATTTGCTGGTATTAATGAGACAAATTAGCTATCAGCCTGTGACGTCACCACGCTAATGAGTTCAGAGGTGTTATTAGGTTTTTGGTTTTAGAAGTATTTGTTTCTCACTAGGGCAGCACGGTGGCTTAGTGGTTAGCACTGTTGCCTAACAGCGAGAAGGTCATGGGTTCAGTTCCCGTGGCCTTTCTGTGTGGAGTTTGCATGTTCTCCCTGTGTTTGCGTGGGTTTCCTCCGGGTGCTCCGGTTTCCTCCCAGATCCAAAGACATGCGAGTTAGGTGGATTGGAATCTTTGAAAAAATTGTCCGTAGGTGTGTGTGTGTGTGTGTCTGTGTTTGTTTGTCTATTTGTGGCCCTGCGACAGACTGGCGTCCTGTGCTGGGTGTACCCCGCCTCGCGCTCTATGACTGAATGAATGAATGTTTCTCACTAGGTTTTACATAATATATGACAAAGAGGATATATTTGCACACAAACAAAACGAGTTTTGCAGCTAGCTCCCAGTCTGTGACGTCACTACGCTAACATCCGCGAAATAAGTTCAGAGGTGTTATTAGGTTCCAAAAATGGCGTTTTCGGTTTTAGAAGTGCTTATTTCTCACTATCTTTTACATAATATATGACAAAGAGGATATATTTACACACAAACAAAATAGAGTTTTGCAGGTAGCTCCCAGTCTGTGACGTCACTATGCTAACGTCTATGAAATAAGTTCAGAGGTGTTATTAGGCTCCAAAAATGGCATTTTTGGTTTTAGAAGTGTTTATTTCTCGCTATCTTTTACATAATATATGACAAAGAGGATATATTTACACACAAACAAAATGAGTTTTGCAGCTAGCTCCCAGTCTGTGATGTCACTACGCTAACATCCGCGAAATAAGTTCAGAGGTGTTATTAGGTTCCAAAAATGGCGTTTTCGGTTTTAGAAGTGCTTATTTCTCACTATCTTTTACATAATATATGACAAAGAGGATATATTTACACACAAACAAAATAGAGTTTTGCAGGTAGCTCCCAGTCTGTGACGTCACTATGCTAACGTCTACGAAATAAGTTCAGAGGTGTTATTAGGCTCCAAAAATGGCATTTTTGGTTTTAGAAGTGTTTATTTCTCGCTATCTTTTACATAATATATGACAAAGAGGATATATTTACACACAAACAAAACGAGTTTTGCAGCTAGCTCCCAGTCTGTGATGTCACTACGCTAACATCCGCGAAATAAGTTCAGAGGTGTTATTAGGTTCCAAAAATGGCGTTTTCGGTTTTAGAAGTGCTTATTTCTCACTATCTTTTACATAATATATGACAAAGAGGATATATTTACACACAAACAAAATAGAGTTTTGCAGCTAGCTCCCAGTCTGTGACATCACTATGGTAACATCTGCGAAATAAGTTCAGAGGTGTTATTAGGTTCCAAAAATGGCATTTTTGGTTTTAGAAGTGTTTATTTCTCGCTATCTTTTACATAATATATGACAAAGAGGATATATTTACACACAAATCAATCAATCAATCAATCAATCAATTTTTTATATAGCGCCAAATCACAACAAACAGTTGCCCCAAGGCGCTTTATATTGTAAGGCAAGGCCATACAATAATTATGTAAAACCCCAACGGTCAAAACGACCCCCTGTGAGCAAGCACTTGGCTACAGTGGGAAGGAAAAACTCCCTTTTAACAGGAAGAAACCTCCAGCAGAACCAGGCTCAGGGAGGGGCAGTCTTCTGCTAGGACTGGTTGGGGCTGAGGGAGAGAACCAGGAAAAAGACATGCTGTGGAGGGGAGCAGAGATCGATCACTAATGATTAAATGCAGAGTGGTGCATACAGAGCAAAAAGAGAAAGAAACAGTGCATCATGGGAACCCCCCAGCAGTCTACGTCTATAGCAGCATAACTAAGGGATGGTTCAGGGTCACCTGATCCAGCCCTAACTATAAGCTTTAGCAAAAAGGAAAGTTTTAAGCCTAATCTTAAAAGTAGAGAGGGTGTCTGTCTCCCTGATCTGAATTGGGAGCTGGTTCCACAGGAGAGGAGCCTGAAAGCTGAAGGCTCTGCCTCCCATTCTACTCTTACAAACCCTAGGAACTACAAGTAAGCCTGCAGTCTGAGAGCGAAGCGCTCTATTGGGGTGATATGGTACTACGAGGTCCCTAACATAAGATGGGACCTGATTATTCAAAACCTTATAAGTAAGAAGAAGAATTTTAAATTCTATTCTAGAATTAACAGGAAGCCAATGAAGAGAGGCCAATATGGGTGAGATATGCTCTCTCCTTCTAGTCCCCGTTAGTACTCTAGCTGCAGCATTTTGAATTAACTGAAGGCTTTTTAGGGAACTTTTAGGACAACCTGATAATAATGAATTACAATAGTCCAGCCTAGAGGAAATAAATGCATGAATTAGTTTTTCAGCATCACTCTGAGACAAGACCTTTCTGATTTTAGAGATATTGCGTAAATGCAAAAAAGCAGTCCTACATATTTGTTTAATATGCGCTTTGAATGACATATCCTGATCGAAAATGACTCCAAGATTTCTCACAGTATTACTAGAAGTCAGGGTAATGCCATCCAGAGTAAGGATCTGGTTAGACACCATGTTTCTAAGATTTGTGGGGCCAAGTACAATAACTTCAGTTTTATCTGAGTTTAAAAGCAGGAAATTAGAGGTCATCCATGTCTTTATGTCTGTAAGACAATCCTGCAGTTTAGCTAATTGGTGTGTGTCCTCTGGCTTCATGGATAGATAAAGCTGGGTATCATCTGCGTAACAATGAAAATTTAAGCAATACCGTCTAATAATACTGCCTAAGGGAAGCATGTATAAAGTGAATAAAATTGGTCCTAGCACAGAACCTTGTGGAACTCCATAATTAACTTTAGTCTGTGAAGAAGATTCCCCATTTACATGAACAAATTGTAATCTATTAGACAAATATGATTCAAACCACCGCAGCGCAGTGCCTTTAATACCTATGAAACAGAGTTTTGCAGCTAGCTCCCAGTCTGTGACATCACTATGGTAACGCATGCGAAATAAGTTCAGAGGTGTTATTAGGTTCCAAAAATGGCATTTTTGGTTTTAGAAGTGTTTATTTCTCGCTATCTTTTACATAATATATGACAAAGAGGATATATTTACACACAAATGAAACAGAGGTTTGCAGTTAGCTCCAGCCTGTGACTTCACCACGCTAACATCTGCGAAAAAAAGTTCAGAGGTGTTATTAGGTTCCAAAAATGGCGTTTTCGGTTTTAGAAGTGTTTATTTCATAATATATGAGAGACATGTATATAAACACACAAAACAAAGCAGTTTTGGAGGGACCAGCCACTGACTTCACTATACAGCTCTACTCTGATTGGCTGTCACACCCACCACTTAAAAAAAATGGAACAGGTTCACACAGAATATGAGTTTTTAACCTCTCAAAATATCTCTTAAAATATGTCAAGGTTAGCCATCTTCGAACTTGTCCTAGGTCTGTGTCCCAAGAATGTTCCCTATATGACACAACTGTCAGTAGATTTTTGTCTGTCAGCCTGTCTTATTTTGCCTAAAGTTAACAGCTGCACATTTGAGCAGCTTTTGTTGCCATCTAGTGGGTGACGTGAGCATGTCAGGACTGCTGGTACATTTATGAAAGTTTGCCAGAAGGACGGAATTTCTCCAGATAAGCACATCTTACAGTTGTGAATACAGTAAAACTTGCATATTATGGATTCAGGTGGACCCGCAATGTTTTTTTCCGTTTAAATCGAAATCCACTACATGTATAACTGTGGTATCGAATTTGGTATTGAGATTTGTGTAATTTCAACCTTATTGGTATCGACTACTACAGTTAATTTTTGCTCTTATCCTCGTCTGGAGTAGGTAGACTGTGCCAGAAGGAGACAAGTGAGGGAAGCCACCAAGACACCCATAAAAACTCTAAAGGAGTTAAAGGTTTCAGTGGTTGTGATTGGATACACCGTGCACAGTACAACATTTGTCTGGTGGATCACCAGTTATACAGCTTTACGGTGGAACAGAGAAGGCTGGCCCATATCTCCTTGTACTGTCCACTTTATCTGTTTGCTGTACATTCATTCAAGATAGGGCCCAATTCTTCTTCTTATTATTTTACTTGTTATTTAATCACCCACTAAAATCCTCTGTTGCTGTTTGTGTTTGGAGAATTTATGTGCAGCAGACTAAATTCATGAATCCATAGTTATAATGTAGAATGAACAACATTCCTGGAGCTCCCCCCCCACCAAAAAAAAAAGTGTTGTTGCAGTGTATAAAATAGTTGAAGTCAGATGGTGTGATGAACTTATTTACTGAGCTCTGAGTGACTCTTCACTCTTTCATTAGCCTTTAACCTGCTGATATTTGGATCTGCTGTTGCCTGGGAACAACATAATCCCACATAGTGGGGCAGCATAGCAAAACATATTGTTGAGTTAATAGCATTGTAAAAAGGAATAGTTTGCACCATCTGTAACGCTGAGTTATCACGTTACGGGGTAACATATGTCACAGGTCATAGAATCCAATGGACGTCGACCTTGTTTGACCTTTACACATACATGTCAACCTATACGGATTGTCCGGAAATTATACGGATTTTTCCGAGTTTCAGAGTCATACGGACGTACAAATAAAGTCTTACGGATATTCAGGGTTTGGTCTGCAGCGGGTCTGTAATCAGCCGTTTCTGCAGCGTGACTCCACTTTGATGCATGAACCAAATGAAGCAATACTTCGATCCACTAGCTCATTGGTTCTTTGATTCGCTGCTCTTCAGAAGCGGCAACTCCGCTTCTTAACTCCTCTCAGCCATTAAAATATTGTGAGTCACTTTTGTGTGGATTAAAGTCACTAAATGGGACTCTTGTCTTGTTGTAGTCAAGAAACGAGAATCGTCTTCCGTTCCGTTGTCTGCTGAGACAGAGTCCGGTCGGAATTAATAACTTCAAAACAAATTGCCGCTTTAAATAAAATGACACCTCTTTAAAACGTATTACAGACAAAAAACTACAATTGACTAAAACGTTTTTTTCTTCCCAAAATGAGACGTCCTGCATTCTTTATGAATTAAACTGATGCTGACGTGAAGCACAGCAGCTGCAAGAGCTCAGCTCAGATATATGGAAAGACATTCATGCCAATAATGTCTGAAAGGAAATGCTTTTGACAAAAACTACAGATTTTGTTTATTCCTATTTATGTCCAGAGATCAAGGATCCACCATGAAGAGTTTATTATGTCCAAAGTTTAAGGATCCAGTGACCAATTTCATATTTATTTACTTTATTCAATTTATTTTTCATAATTTTATTAATGTATTTCCATTAGTGACAGACAGTTCTTGTTTCTGTACAAAAGAACCAGTGGTGGGCACACTTCCGATACAGATTATCTTTTTAGATAACTTTAAAAACCATTATCGGACCAATTATCTTCCCATTAATTTTTGTTGGATAACTTTTAAACTGATATTTGCGTTTGTTAAATTCCACACATTTTAAGTGTAGCAGACATTTTGTTTTCAAGGCCTCTACTGCCATCTACTGGCCAGTAGTGTTCATGGCATATTCGCCCTAAGTACTAAGTGTCTGGTTATATCAGATGATTGTCAAATCAACTTTTTGGCTTTGCAAATGGCTTTTTTTTTTTTGTTTTGTTTTTTTTTTTTTTTACACATGAAGTTTAAAAACAAAACAAAACAACAGCAAAAAAACAAACAACAACAAAAAAAAAAACATTACAAGACACCTCTGCAGTGTTTGCACAGGCACAGTGCGAGTGGTTTGATGCTTGTAGCTTTTCAGCAGCAGGATACGACCACAGTATAAAACAGGTTTGATTTTCATTGGACCATACGATCGGCGATCAGGAGGTGGTCCTGAGATGTTAAACGCAGCTTGATACTCCACGTACACTACACAATGCAGGACGCGCAATTAACCTGAAACTTGGTCCAAAAAATTCCTACATGAGAAATCATCCCGCACAGTGTAAAGCACGTTTCACAACATCATAAAACGTGCGCACATTCTCTCCACATGCAAAACATTTTGCGATGACACTTCCAGGGCTCCATAAAAATGCCTGTTTTTACAAATAAAAAAATGGAATATTTTACAAAAGGACATTTATCTGTAAACACCAACACACAACAGACATCACATTAATGTGTTGGTTTACATAATGAATGACTGAACCAATCAATGTTTAGCAGAGGCACTTTTACCCAGAATTCTTTGCCTGTATTTGTTACAAAACCTCAGAATTATTCAAAATTAAAAGATATATGCTATATTTTAACTTTGTACAAATGACAGAATTGACATTAATGGAGTTATTCTATCAGTATTAATGTTATTTATAAATCAAAACCATAAGTCAGTATGAATTTATTTTTCAAGACCTCCGCCTGACCGGAGCACTGTAATTGATAGAGAGCTGGCTTTATGGCTGCTCTCAGAGTGTTTCTGTGCTGGGAGCTCTGTAGTAAACAAGAGCTTCCAGCAGGGGCAGAATGTTCAAAGAAAAAAGTGTTGTCTTATTGTTTGGGTCTATTGTGTTACTTTTAATATTAATAGAAGCTATTGTGGCATTAAAACTTAAATTGGTTTTATTAGTAGCTGTAAATGTACCAGAGACAATATTGGAAGTTATTGGTTATCTGTAACTTCTGATACATTTTTGGGTGGTTTATTGTTTTATCTTTATCGAAGATAACTTTTCAGTTATCTGATTATCTGTTATTGAAGTAAATTTTTTGATTATCTGTGCCCACCACTGAAAATAACTAAATTTGACACATTCAGGTCTATAAAATTCTGTTTGATGCATGAATACTAGATCTCTGTTGTTTGAAATTCAACTGTGGAGGAAATACTTATGATCCTGACTTTAATGTCATTGCGGCAACTCATAATTTGTGGACAAAAACCCATGTATGTGATACCGCTATGCCGTTGTGTGTACTGTAATAAAACTGATTTTGGTGCGATTTGGAGGTTACAAGTATAAGGATTTTGTGTTGATTTTATGGATTTTCTCACTTGGTTATACAGTGGTCTCTCAAAGGGGTTGACATCAGGGCTTAATTTGAGGGGGAGCAAGCCGGAGCGCGTTCCGGAACCTCGGGCGCGCGCTCCAGAACTTATGACGTTGGCTCCGCCAGCTATTTATACTGGATCCGGTGATCCGCCATCTCTCTTGACTAACAATATATATATATATCAAACAATTAAATAAATAAATGAAAGTTTGTTTAGTGTCAATGTCTGATTTTGATATATGTCTTGTTGGTGATTTCTCTCATGAAACGAGATCCACAAAATATCTATATTACGGAAAAGGAGGGTGCACAGTTCCATTCTAGAGGGCATCTGACTAGCGTGCATAGCCTACGTGTATGTTTTTCGCTAGCACAGGGGGAAAATGCAAAAAAAGCAAGAAAGTTTGCTGAAGTTTTTCAAACCATCCTGACAGCCGGATCCCAAACGAGCTAAGCTTGCGGTGGCCGGCGGTGGCCACGGAGAATGTAGCAGCTCAGTTAGCGGGATTGTCGAGGATCAGGGAGATCATGGTGACACAGCTAAGGATGACAGTGAAGCACCTGCTAGTGCACCAGTCAGAGGGAATGAGGAGCGGGAAGGTCTCATTACTGATGGAGGTGAAGCAGCAAGTGGGGAAATCTGGACCAAAGAACAGTTTAAAGAAAAACAAAAAACAAAAGAGAGGCCACTGAGTCTATGGATGCTGTATGGGCTGTTTTGAACAACTGAGATATGTGTACGAGGTCTATTAGAAAAGTATCCGACCTTATTATTTTTTCAAAAACCATATGGATTTGAATCACGTGTGATTACATCAGACATGCTTGAACCCTCGTGGACATGCGAGAGTTTTTTCATGCCTGTTGGTTGCGTCATTCGCCTGTGGGCAGTCTTTGAGTGAGGAGTGGCCCACCCTCTCGTTGTTTTTTTCATTGTTTAGGAATGGCTCAGAGACTGCTGCTTTGTTCGACCAAATTTTTTCAAAACTGTAAGGCACAACTGAGTGGACACCATTCGATAAATTCAGATGGTTTTCGGTAAAAATTTTAATGGCTGATGAGAGATTTTGGTGTGTAAGTGTCGCTTTAAGGACGGTCCACGGCTCCTGACAGCGATCTGCGCTCCGAGGCGGCGTCGTCTTGCTGTTTCAAGCTGAAAACTTTCACATTTCAGGCTCTGTTCACCCAGGTCGTCATCAGAGAACAGAGAAGTTTCAGAAGAGGTCAGCATGAGGAGTTTATGCGGACATTCCACTGTTAAAGGAGATTTTGTAATGAAAGAACGTGCGAGCAGATTCGCATGTCGCGGGGGGTCGCCACAGGAAAAACACCTCCATTGGAAACCTTAACGGACAAGTTGGAACATGCCCAGCTGTTAAACAATTTCTCAGATACTCACTTGTTAAAAGCCATCTCTGTTTCTCTGACGACGACCTGGGTGAACAGAGCCTTAGGATGTTTTCAGCTCGAAACAGCCAGACGGACGCCACCTCCGACTGCGCCGCGCCGATCCGCTTTGTGAGCTGTCCTTAAAGCGAAAGAAACTCCACAATCTCTCATCAGCCGTTAAACTTTTCACAGAGAACCAGCTGAATTTCTCGAATAGTGTCCACTCGGATATCCCTCACAGGCCCTGAAAAATTTTTGATAAAGCAACGCGCGCCGTCTGCAGCAGCATCTCAGACAAAGGATTTCAGCCGAGAGGGCTGGACCAGTGCTCACTCAAAGCCTGCCCACAGGCGGATGACGTCACAGACACGCGTGAAAAAACTCAACACATGCACACGAGGGTTCAAGCATGTCTGGTGTAATCGCACGTGATTCAAATCCATATAGTTTTTTTTTTTTTTTAATAAAACTGCCGGTTAGTTTTCTAATAAACCTTGTAAGTAAGATGAACTTTATTATTCTCTGCTGTGCTGGTATTTTGCTGAGCCTATGTGTTTTCATTGTTAAATTTAACGTGGCCAAGTCATGTTTGCAGTGTTCAAGTCTTTGAATGTTTGTTTTCATGCCACAGAGATATCTATTTTTCAAGGACTTGGTGTATATTTGTGTTTACTATTTTATCAGGTTACATCCCAGTCATTCACTGGCTTTAGTTATATTGTCTTGCTTTGTTGACTAAATACAGCATTAAACATAGGAATTTGTACTCTATCCGGATTTGGTGTGACTAGTGTTATTAGGCCTACAATACATGCCCAGTTTATTTTCGGTGTGGCGCACAGCGTTGTCAAGCACCCCCCCCCCCCTTTTTTTTCCGCACTGGAGCCACTCATCTTCTGCACTCCGGGACCTCCCACTTTACAAATTAAGCACTGGTTGACATGTATGTTTACATTGGAGACCAAACATTCAACCCAGTCAAAACTATTCCATTTATTACCTCCACCAAGGAGGTTATGTTTGTTTGTTTGTTTGTCTGTCTGTCAGTAGGATAACTCAAAACGTTTTGAACGGATTTTGATGAAATTTTGTGAAGTGGTTGGAAATGACAAGAGGAACAAGTGATTAAATTTTAGTGGTGATCCGGATCATGATCTGGATCCCGATGCTAACGCGTTAGCATGTCTATGGCATTTTCAATGTTAAAAGTTAGCATTAAGCAGTTGCAGCTGTCATCACGTTCGGGTGCATTTGTTTTCAAATTGTAATATTTCTTAAATGTATTTTTGTTTATATATTACTAATCTAATGATTATTATATACAATTTTAGAGAAAGAGACAAAAAGAAATAGATCACTGTGCCAAGGAGGGAATCTCTTTAGGGTCAGTGACCCTATGGCCTTGTTTAGAGAAGTGTTTCATAAATGTTAAAAAAATTCATATATTTGCATTTTAGTTGAATATAAATTGAATTTTGTCTCTTATTTGTTTTGTCTATAAGCACATGCAATATCAATATCAGTGCTCAGATGACAGTAGCTTCTGGGAAAGGTGCAAGTTGCAATAAACTATGATGCCAAGCACTAAGGATAGATACATGCTATCCAGTCACAGCAGATGAAACTTTTTTTACTACTGCGCAAACATCGTTAGACTTTTTTAGGTTCAATGATTCCACGGCGTGTAGATGTTATGGCGTCAGTGACCCCATGGCCTTGGCGGAGGTTTGCACTCTTTGAGTGCTTCTAGTTAATTCTTTTATTTCAACCAATAATTTGCATCACTTTTTACCAAAGTTGGAGCAACTTTAACTTTTGACCCCTGTACAAACTGAAACTGACCTTTGTCACCATTTTTGCTGTTTTTACCCCATAACTCCAGAACATTCAGTCATAGATAGTTCAAACTATACCTTTTTGGAATCGTTATGATCAGACAAATACTGTGGTATGGTTTTCAAAATGATTGGATCATTTTTAATTTTGACCCCTGTGTAATTCTTTATTGACCCCTGTAGCTCATGAGAGGTCAGCTCCAGGATGGCTCCATATCTGAAAACAAACATTAGTTCATTTAGAGTGTGTGTGCCAAATTCCATGCTTTTATCACAAAATGAACATTTTTATGGAAATTTTAGCTAAGCTGCAGAGCTAGGACACTTAAAAAAAACGATTTATTTATATTTCCTTTTTCCAACCCCCCCAAACCCATCCTTTTCCCCAAAAAACAAACAAACAAACAAACAAAAACCCCATCCAAAATCATAGGCCCTAAAAAATAATAGTCCAAAAAAAAAAAAATAAAAAATACACCACACACCCATGACCAATCAGTTCAAACAGGTCCAATAGTTTTCAAGGATCCAAGACAAGAAATAAATGGCTGCCACATATTTAGAAACCCATTAGCCCTCCCTCTAAAGCAGAGGTCTCAAACTGATTCCAGAACAGGCCGAGAAGTCGCAGGGTCCACCCGCTCCACCAGGTGAGTTCACTGATTAACATCACTTTGAGCAGGTGGAATCACTTTGTGGTTCCTGGTTCAAACCCATAGCACTTAGTTTACCTTTGACAAGTGACGCTTTTTTGCAGAAGGATTTCACAAAGTACACTGCAGTAATGTTGACCGTTTGACCTGAAAATCAATATTTTTTATTGTTTTTTTTTTTTGGGGGGGGGGGGGTCCACAATTGCAAACATACATACCAAGTTTGGTGACAATCAGGCGAATATGAAATACGTTATTGTGCTCACAAGATGTTTACAAAGTATGCTCTAGTCTAGTGAGTTTGAACTTTAACCTTTGACCCCAAAGCCAATTGGCTTCAAGAGGTAAATACACTTAACACATAGTGTAGGTTTGGTGTCAACCAGGCAGCTAAAAAAATATGCTATTGCACTCACAAGATTTTACCATACCATACCACACCATACTACACCATACTACACCACACCACACCATACCATACTATACTACACCACACCACACCATACCATACCACACCACACCATACCATACTACACCATACTACACCACACCACACCATACCATACTATACTACACCACACCACACCATACCATACCATACTACACCATACTACACCACACCACACCATACCATACCATACTACACCATACCACACCATACCATACCATACTACACCACACCATACCATACTACACCATACTACACCATACCACACCATACCATACTACACCACACCATACCATACTACACCATACTACACCACACCATACCATACTATACTACACCACACCACACCACACCATACTACACCACACCACACCATACCATACTATACCACACCACACCATACCATACCACACCATACCACACCATACTACACCACACCATACCATACCACACCATACCATACCATACTACACCACACCACACCATACCATACTATACTACACCACACCACACCATACCATACCATACTACACCATACTACACCACACCACACCATACCATACTACACCACACCACACCATACCATACTACACCACACCACACCATACCATACCACACCATACCACACCACACCACACCATACCATACCATACTACACCATACCACACCACACCACACCATACTACACCACACCATACCATACTATACTACACCACACCACACCATACCATATCACACATACCATACTACACCACACCATACATACCATACCATACTACACCACACTACACCACACCATACCATACTATACTACACCACACCATACCATATCACACATACCATACTACACCACACCATACATACCATACCATACTACACCACACCACACCATACATACCATACCACACCACACCATACTACACCACACCACACCATACATACCATACCATACTACACCACACCATACCATATCACACATACCATACTACACCACACCACACCATACATACCATACCATACCATATCACACATACCGTACTACACCACACCACACCATACATACCATACCATACCACACCATACCATACCACACCACACTATACTATACCATACCATACTATGCCATACCACACCACACCACACCGTACCATACCATACCATACATACCATACTACACCACACCATACCAAACATACATACCAAGTTTGGTGACAATCAGGCGAATATGAAATACGTTATTGTGCTCACAAGATGTTTACAAAGTATGCTCTAGTCTAGTGAGTTTAAACTTTAACCTTTGACTCCAAAGTCAATCGGCTTCAAGAGGTAAATACACTTAACACATAGTGTAGGTTTGGTGTCAACCAGGCAGCTAAAAAAATATGCTATTGCAGATTTTACCATACCATACCATACCATACCATAGTATACCATACCATACTATGCCATATCATACCATACCATACGATACCATACCATACCATACCATACTATGCCATACCATACCATACGATACCATATCATACCACACCACACAATACAATATCATATCATACCACACTATACCATACCATATCATACATACCATACTACACCATACCACACCATACCATATCATACCACACCACACCACACCACACAATAGCAATCTATACCATACCATATCACCCTCATTGTGGTCTGAATAAGGCTCAAACCCATAAGGCTGTGTCCTCCACAACTTATTCAGACACACATTCAGACTGGACTTAAAAAAAACCCTCCACACTAGAAAAAAAAAATCATCCAAAAATAGATTGACCTCTGCTGTGGGTTGTGACCATGAAAGGAAATAATATTTGCAAAATATTCCCTTCTTGCCTCCTTTACTGTGGTCTGATAACAGTGCCAACAGTTTTTCAAAGTTTGAAAAACTTTTTTTTTACAAAGCACATGACAGGGATCTTGATTTTTGACCCCAAATCATATAGGATTCCCGAGGTCATTATGCATAAAACATATACCAGGTTTGGTGGCATTCGGGCCAGTACAACTGAAGTAATCACGCTCACAAATAAAATGTCACTTGACTGAGTGTCAGAGGGAGTGACACGGAGCGACGTCTTGCCCACTGGTGGCAGTGGGGTGGGAGGGTCAAAGTCGGTGAATGACCTGGAGCTCTGAACGTCTGGACTGTTGATGCTCTAAACTTCTAAAGATTTTTTTCCCTCCTTTTTTAATGAAAATGATTTTTTTTCAGGTAGACTTGTGTTTGTTAGAATGTGCGATCGTTACAGAATCATCACCGCCATGTTTGTCAGCATGTCGAGGAGCTCCTCCGTCACCCTGGATGAGCATTGAAAATGCTTTTTCATGTCAGAACATGAATGCTGTTTATTCACAGCATCACTAAATGCTTAAGGATTTCTTTTTTTAATCATTGACACTTCCTGGAGAGAACTTGTTTGACACGTCTGAGCGATTTCCCAAAGACCAATCACCGCTAAACGCCGGAAAGAAGCACCGTCAAAGGCCTGTAAAGATCTTCTTCACCCACAGACGTTTGTGAAGAAGAAGAAGGAAAAAAAAAATCCAAAGGCAGGAATTTGCACATGAATATTGATGGTGACTTCATCTCCATGTGGAGAGAGAAATGTGAGCGGCTCAGTGGGGTGCACACAGATAATTACAAAGAGGAATAATAACCCAAAACTGAAATTGAAAAAATAATGAAAATCCATATTCATTAGTTTAAAGGGAGCAGATCTGATTTGGTCTCCTGTCGCAACAACAGCTTCAAACACAAACGAGTGACGAGGAAATCAGGACCTTAAATGTTCCGAGAGCCGAATGTCAATCATGTGGAGTAATACTGATTTAAAACAATAAATAAATAAGAAATGAGAAAATCTGAAACAGTCAGCTCCTTTAGAACCCAACACAGGGGTTCCTGGACTGTTTACACATATACAGTGCCAAGAAAAAGTGTGTGTGTGTGTGTGTGTGTGTGTGTGTGTGTGTGTGTGTGTGTGTGTGTGTGTGTGTGTATCAGCACATTCTGAGTGGTGGTCTCAAGCCCAGATAAATGAGTAGGTGTTCTGTCAGGAGGGACAACCAGTGTAAAACAAGCCAACCCAACCATGCAGACTAAAAATCAAGTTGCCATACCGGACCAACACTGGTGTCATTGCTCAACAGGGTGCTGGTTGAAATTGGGCTACTGCTGGGCAAAGAAGAAGAAGTGGAAGAGAACGTGTCTACAAACAACAGGAGAAGAGGAAAACTAGAAAAGTGGAAGTGGGAGTCGGGACTTTGAATGTTGGCAGTCTGACTGGTAAAGGGAAAGAGCTGGCTGATATGATGGAGAGGAGAAAGATAGACATATTGTGTGTGCTAGAGACTGAGTAGAAGGGAAGTAAGAGCAGGAGCAATGGCATAAATGGGTTCAAGTTGTTGTATCATGGTGTAGATAGGAAGAGAAATGGTGTTGGGGTTATTTTAAAGGAAGTGTATGTTAAGGGTGTGTCGGACGTTAAGTGAGTGTCTAACGGTGATGAGTGCGAAGTTGGAAATTGAAGGAGTGATGATGAATATCATCAGTGCATATGCCCTACAGGTAGGTTGTGAGACAAAGGAGAAATAAGATTTCTGGAGTGAGTTAGATGAGGAGGTGGAAAGTTATGTCCTCTGTTGTTAGCAGATCTTTCCCAGCAGGCACTGGAACTTTCCCCAGAGTCTGTCCAAAGAAAGTCTTTTTTACTCTTTAGCTACACTTTGAAGTGCAGTGGGACACGATGTTGTTCCATCCCAGTTCCCCCACCAGTGACTGATCTGGGATGTTGCTCTAGTCTAGTGCCTCTGGATGGTGGAGACGTGTTGTGGTAGAAACCTTCTGTAGGTGGACAGCCTCATCGTAATTAAGATCGACGGAACGAAACCCTGAGCACGAGCACCTTTAACTCAAGTGCAAAGCGTGAGAGTGCTTATTTCAGTCTGCCTGGTTCCTGAAGTGGCAGTACTGCAGTATTTGATGTACTACAGTCTTTGCTTCTTTGTGTTGATGGTGGGTGCTGTGGGTTGTGGTCAGCAGTAAAACTGTAATTATTGGGACAGAAAAGAAACAGCTCTGTCAAAAAAAACCCCCTCCCCAACGCAGCCGTCATTATGCCGTTAACCGCTGCAACTCTATAAACTCAGAGCTTTAAAAGCAATCAAAGAAACAGCAGAGGAGCTAAATGATTTAAGAAAAAAAGCACTAACAGGAACGTTTCAAATAGTTTTCACATCCTAAAAGTAAGTTAAACAGTTCAGGCAATTAACGTGTGTCTGCTTAGAGTCTCTGTAGGAATGTTTAAATTGCTTGAAGAGACAAAAGACGAGCCATTGTATTTAATCCGACTCTAGGCTGATAATGACGTCTCATATACACGTCGAAATGAAACTGCTGGCCACCCAGACACAAATGAACTGCTATATGAGAGCAAATTAGACGGCAAACACATTCTGAGACTCACTTTCAATTCAACTCCTACACAAGAAAACCTGACCTGACCTGAGCCGCGCTAACCAACAAGCTGTTAGGCTTGATTATAAAATGGATGTTTCTTCCAGGAAACTCTACATACTGTACATGTACATCATTTCCTCTCATAATTTAACACAAACCAGTGCCATGCTGCATCGTCTTGGATCGAAGAGCATGATCTGGTATGCCACAGAATCAGTTAGCACTTAATCACATAACAAGATCAACAAAACCTAGGGATATGTCCAAACAGCCCAAGGTGTCTCAGGCGTGGGTGGAGAGTCAACAGGTCTGAAGGCTCAGGGTGGACAGACAGGTGGCAAGGCTGGACATGGCCAGCACAGAAGATAAGTCAATGAACAAGCCTGGATTGGATGAATGAGCTGTTCTTTTAAACTGCACTGGAGTAGATGATTGATTACAGGTGCGGGTTGCAAGCAGGCCAGCTATGCCCACCCTATGGCTCGCAAGACACACAGACAGGCAGAAGGAGAGGCAGTACAGCAGAGGATACAGAAAATGGTAAAATGCTTATCCTAAGAGTCCATCCCTATCTCCTAAAAGTACACAGCTATGGTATCTGCTGCAGGTGACTGCCATATTTTCTGCACAGGATTATAAACTGAATCTGTAAAAAAATTAATGATTAAGAGGAATATGCAGTGGTGGGCACAGATAACCAAAAAATTAACTTCGATAACAGATAACTGAAAAGTTATCTTTGTTAAAGATAAACCACCCAAAAATGTATCAGACGTTACAGATAACCGATAAATTCCAGTATTGTCTCTGGTACATTTGCAACTACTAACAAGCTGAATTTGAGTTTTAACACCACAATTACTTTTGGAAGCATCAAAAGCGACAAAAGAACCAAACAATGAGCCAGTACTTCTATGTTTGAACATGCTACCCCTGCTGGAAGCAACACAGCTACAGCACAAAGCACCCTGAGAACAGCCACAAAGGCCAGCTCCCTACCAAGCACAATGCTCCGGCCAGGCGGAGATCTTGAAAAATAAAGGCATGCTATGGCATGGTATGTTTGCAACTACTAATAAACTGAACTTGAGTTTTAACACCACAATCGCATCTGGAAACATCAAAAGCAACAACAGACCCAAACAATAAGCCCACACTTCTATGTTTAAACATCCTGCCCCTGGCTGGAAGCTCTTATTCACTACACAGCTCACAGCCACAAGAAAACCCAAAGCTAACTCTCTACCCAATCACAACGCTCCCGTCAGGCGGAGATCTTGGAAAATAAAGTCATACTGACTTATGGTTTGGTGTATAAATAAAATGAATACTGATAGAATAACTCCATTAATGTCAATTCTGTAATTTGTACAAAGTTAAAATATAACATATATCTTTTAATGTTGAATAATGCACTAATTCTGAGGTTTTGTAACAAACACAGACAGATCGCAAAGGATTCTGGGTAAAAGTGCCTCTGCTAAACACTGATTGGTTCAGTCATTCATTATGTAAACCAACACATTAATGTGACGTATGTCGTGTGTTAGTGTTTACAGATAAATGTGCTTTTGTAAAATATTCCATTTTTTATTTGTAAAAACAGGCATTTTTACGGAGCCCTGGAAGTGTCATCGCAAAATGTTTTGCATAAGGAGAGAATGTGCACACGTTTTATTAGTGCCATGTGCACGTTTTATGATGTTGTAAAACGTGCACTCAATATTGTCTTGACACATAAATGTTGGCTTTACACTGTGCGAGTTTTGGCCCTTTTTCACATGATTTTTCATTAGTGCAAGAATTTTTTGGACAGAGTTTCAGGTTAATCGTGTGTCCTGCATCATGTAGTGTACATGGAGTAACAAGCTGCGTTCAACATCTAATGACCACCTCCTGATCGCTGATCGTATGGTCGAATGAAAATCAAACCTGTTTGATATTACTGTATTCTGGTCGGCCGTCGTGAGGGTATCCTGCTGCTGCAGAGCTACAAGCGTCCAACCGCTCGCACTGTACATGTGCAAACACCGCAGAGCTGTCTTGTAATGTTTTGTTGTTGTTGTTTTGTTTTTAAACCTAATTTGTAAAAAAAAAAAAAAAAAAGAAAAAAAAAGAAGCCATTTACAAAGCCAAAAAGTTTGACAGCCATCTGCTATAACTGGGGTCAAAATAAATAGAACACTGCCATCTACTGGTGCCCAGATGCTTAGTACTTAGGGTGAATACTGCCATGAACACTACTGGCCAGTAGATGTCAGTAGAGGCCTTGAAAACTTGCCAAAACAAAATTCCAGATCATCCGTGTCTGCTACATTTAAGATGCGTGGAATTTAACAAACGCAAATACAATAACAATGTCTATAAACCCAGAGAATATATTCACGAGAGTTTTAGGCACTAGAGTTTAATGCTGCTGTCCGTGGAGCCTGAACAGAGTGTCTGAAATGCATTTGTCCTGTTGTGAATGTACTGAGATTACCCTATCCTACACATAATACACTGCTGGGCACAGCATGTGCTCTCAAAACCTTAAAAATTTGCACATTACTAAAACATATATCTGATATTTTCACTTTATAAAACTTCAGACATGACAGTAATTTTAAATAACTTGTCCAAAATTACTTTGGTTAAAATTTGAACCATAAGTTAAAAATGTATGCCTCTGGATGACTGGGGGTGATATTGCCAGCGTATCATTATGGTGTTAAAGAAATTTTTTTTTTTTTTTGACCACTTCTCCTTTGCCTGCAGAGGATAGAGTGATTTCTCCTGAAAGCAGCTATTTTCTGTTTGCAGAGGGTAAAACTATACATCTCTTAAAAAACTTTTAACAAGTAGGTCTCAACTGATTTTAAATTTTAAAAATGTTTGCTATGTTATCGGTCTAAAAGTTATTGGATGACAATTTATCAGAAGATAATAGTCCGATAATGATTTTTAAAGTTATCTAAAAAGATAATCCGATAATGAAAACATTATCTTCGATAATTATCTGTTATCGGATTATCGGAAGTGTGCCCACCACTGGGAATATATATATATGTGTGTGTGTGTCTGTGTGTCATACCCAGGTATAAGGCGAGTTCATTTTGAAAACATATATTTCACAAGAACTTAAGAAAAATTTCAGTCTGGAAAATCTACTCAGTAGAGCTTAAGCAATAGTTGGCTGATGTGATCTACTTGCAAATAAATTTGTTTCTTCATCCATAGTTATTAAATATATACAGTGGTGGGCACAGATAACCAAAAAATGAACTTCGATAACTGTCGAGCGTTATTCCTTATTTTACTGCGCCCCACGCTCGAAGGGACTTCACCCGCAATTCCTTAATCATGCAGCAGATGTTTTACTCAGATGACGCTGTAACATTTCCCACTTCTTGTTTATTGGGTTTTGCTTTGAGGCCACCAGGTAAAAAACCTTAAAACACACATACATACACAATCAATCGTCCTATCCAAACTACACACAAACAACGCCCCATATTACCTACAACGCCTTCACAAGCGCGAGTAGCGACGTGGGGCAAAGGTAAAGACGCCCAACAGTGTGATCGTATTAATACACAAAAATCTTACCGGCTGCCTTTCACAGATTACTTGCGGGTACACGCGCAGTTGTTTAAAATCAATCGGAATGAGCATAACTTAAGACTCGCCCCACAACCACTACTTGTCGCTGCAGTAACATCCGGTATGAATAAAGTCCGCCCCTATAAAGGGCCCGGGTGCGCGCGCTAACCGGCCGACAGTTCCGCCCTGATCAGCACAAATGACAAACAGCTGATCAGCGCAACACCTCCCACTCGAACTTCATGCGCACACGCACCCAAGCTACATTGTCCGCATTGAAGGTTGCCCACATCAAAATTATAACCCCTGTTCCTCAATAGGTAGCAGAACAACTAGCCGCCTCACATCCCTCTGAAGTACAACCCCACTACACCTCGCCCTCAGGTCTTCCCCTAATTGTCCGGGCTGTGAAACAAGAGGACACTGGCCAGAAGTGACGAGCACATCCACATCTCTCACGACACCTCTGTGATCCAGGTTGACAGCAACAATCCTTCCCAGACGAAACTGACCATGCAGGGCATTCTGATCACAAAGCCAGACAACATCCCCGACAGCAACATTCCTCTCGAGCGTGTGCCACTTGCTTCTAATAAAGAGATTTGGACCAGCCAATTGACACCAGAACTTCCAGAAGCTTTTGACTTGGGTTTGAATCTCTCGAAGGCGTTTGAACGGATAACCTTCAAAGTCAAAGGTCTTGAAGTCCCCATCCTGAGACGCCCGACCCAGCAGAAGATGGTTCGGTGTCACATACTGGATCCGATCTTCTTGACTCTGGGTTCTTGCATCAATTGGACGCTCATTCGCCAGGTTAGCCGCCATCTGAAGAGCTGTGAGGAATTCGTTGAAAGTGAGATTAACTGTTTTATTGAGATTCTGAAGAGCCCGCTTCACAATCCGCACTGCAGCTTCCACAGCTCCATTTCGATGGGGAGAGTCAGCAGGTAGTACTTTCCAGGCCCAGCTTGTGCCATTTCTCGCAGCATACTCTTCCAAGCCAGCAGTGTCTTGAGCCTGAAGGAATGCATAGAGATCTTCTAAGACTGGTTTAGCCCCAATGAAGTTGGTCCCAGGGTCTGACCAAACCTTCTGGGGATGACCCATCAAGGCGACAAACCTTTGATAGGCCATAAGAAAGCTTTCCGTTGACATGCTGCTGACAAGTTCAACATGAAGTGCTCTACTTGCAAGGCAACTAAAGACGACTCCCCAGACTTTAGTAGTTACCCTTTTTTTAACATCGTCCGTCACCAGATACGGTCCAAACATATCCACTGTGATAAACTGAAAGGGGGCAGCAGGCCTTGTCCGTTCAAAGGGTAGGTCACCCATCACTTGCTTACATACTTTTGCTCTTGCCTTTCGACAGACAATACATTGGTTGATGACCTTTTGGGCAACTCTTCTGCCGTGAACAACCCAAGCCTTGCTCCTCATCCTTAACAGCATTCCAGCAGCTCCTTCATGCCCTTCTTGATGACTTTGTCGGGCCAGAAGAACACCAAGCCAAGACTCAGCCGGTAATAATGGAACACCGATCTTGTCTTCCTTGAAGTGTTGAATTCTACCACCACAAATCAATAGCCCACTTGCTTCATCCTTACACACAAGTCTGTCCATGGTGGTATTGGAGAAATTCTTACCCTCCTGGGCTGCCAGACAGAGATCTCGGAAAGCATCTTCACGCTCCTGGGGTGTACAAACTCCAGCCAGCTGGACTGCCTCCCACTTTAATCCTCTGGCCCTTCCTCGAAGGAAGATTTTTGCTGCCCTCCATACCAACGCAACAGTTTTCAGCAGCTTCCTCAGATTGCCGAACCTTTTAACATCCAGCAGTTCTTTCAACATTGTTCCTGCCGCAGGCCTGTGTAGATCTGATTCAGACTTGTTTGAGATCCTGTCAAACTTTTTGGCTCGAACCCGGGTCAGTGCAGCAACATCCTTTGCAGACTTCAGGGGCCACTCCCATTCTGGAAGATGGAGAAATCCCGGCCCAGCCTGCCACTGGGACCCTTGATCCAAATCTTTGGGTCCAGCTCCTCTAGTGACAATATCCGCAATGTTCAAAGACCCTGGGACCCACCACCAGTCTTGGGTATTGGTGTTGCTTTGAATTTCTCCAATTCGGTTGGCAAAAAAGGTTTGATAGCCATAACTCTCTCGCTGAATTGCCCCAGGGACCGTCTGGCTGTCCACCAGATGGTACCACTTCCCCACATTAATCTTACAGCTCTTCAGGAAGTATTTCTTCAAACGAGAAGCATAGACAGCCCCACAGACCTCTGCTTTGACCGCATCTCCCTTATGCTCCAACGGTGTCAGCTTGGTCTTTGATTCAACCAACCGAACAAGCACCTTTCCTTGGCATCTCCATCTCAAATACAGCACTGCGCCATAAGAGTACTCACTGCCGTCAGAGAAGGTAATGCCCCAAGGCTCAGCTTTTGGGTCAAAAGGGGTCAGTGCCCTCGGGAATCTCAACTTGCCAAGCTCGGTATAATCCTCCAGCAGGCAGATAACATCTTCTCGAAGCGAGTCAGACAGAGGAGTGTCCCACGTGCTCTCAACTTGGCTGCCCTTTTCCTTCACTTCTTGAAAGGCTCTCCTTACAAGGATAGCTCCCCTCTGCTTAACAGGAGTCACAAATCCAAGAGGGTCATATAACCCAGACACTTGACTAAGGAGCTCCCTTCGCGTGAGCAGATTCGGAGCCTGCAGCTTCACTTCCTCCTTTGACAGGTCAGCACCCAACCTCATCTTTCTCCGCTTCCTTGAGAAGTTTACAGCAACCATTAAGTGGAACTCATCCACACCTGGGGTATAACCCATTCCCAATGCCTTGTTATCTTCCTCAGTGAGCTGATTTGGAAGGACAAAGACAGCGGGAGTAACTCGCTTTCGCTTCTCCAGGTCTTCCCTCCCACTCTGAACGGAGTACACCCAAGGTTTGAGCTGAAACCCACCCGCTTCAAGGATCTGCCCAACATTAGCCGTCCACTGCTTAAGTCGTTCTAAGTTGTTATGGGAGGTAAGTATATCATCAACATAAGAATCTTCCTCCAATATGCGGCGCTCTTCCTTGAGGTGGACAAACTCCGGCAGGCTTGCAGTCTCTCGCATCGCTACCTGTGCGATACAACCAGCAGGTTTATCACCAATGTTAACTCTTGTAATGGCGTATTCCTCAATGTCTTCAGCCTCAGAATCTCTCCAGAGAAACCGATGGAGGTGCACCTCTCTGTCCTCCAGCCAAACCGAGTTATACATCTTTCTAATATCACCCAATGCAGCATACGCGCCTTGCCGAAACCGAAGTAGGACAGCGCGAATGTTATTCAGCACGTCGGGGCCTTTAATAAGGAGGTCATTAAGGCTCTGGCCCCTAAATTTCTGACTGCTGTTCCAAACAAGACGAACAGGGGTGGTGACTGAATGGGGGTTTGGCGCAATAAGGTGGTTTACGTACCATACGGGCCCAGCCCAGCTTTTTACCATCTCCTCTGAGAGCTTGATGGCAGCTTTCCGCTCAAACATATCATGGACTTGCGCCTTGTAGGCCACCTTCCACTCAGGCTCCTTGCCCAATTGCCGCTCTGTCCTCAAGAACATAGCCTCCACAGCCCTTTTGTTGTTCGGTAACGTTAGAGGGTCCTCCGTCCAAGGGTACCTTGCATGCCAATGAGGCTTGTCACTGTGGTGGTCCCCAACTACATAGGTCAGGCCACTCCTCACCTGCTCAAGCTCTCGCTCCTCCAACAGGGTCATCTCCTTTCCACCGGGCTGACACTTGCCACAACGACACCCGCCACATCGGGGCTCGCAGGCAGCACCAATGCTATCCCACTTCCACCAGCTTATAAAATCTCGACTGGTGCTTAAGGTAGTAGCGAGGGTGCCCTGAGGTAGCCTCTTTTCACACTTGTGGATGAACTCTGTATACTTTTCCGCGGCACTCCGCATGGAGCGGGCAAAGTGAGTTCGCGAGGCATGGGCAGTGATGTCGACTTCCTCCATGAGGTCGGGGTGAGAGCCTGCAACAGTTTTACCCAAAGGGCCATCCCACAGAATGAGGTCTCCTACTGAACGCACCTTCTGTGGAACAAGTCGGCCCTCCTTATGGCTAATAAGTAACTGAATTTGTGTAGGACGAACAAGTTCCCTCAGGGGAACATCTGAAAAGATGTTTTACAACCTTTTGGCGGAGGCATGATGGTGAATCTCTGTAATGCTGTCAAGACCATAGCAAACAAGTTGGTGAGATCTTGAGGTGCCCTTTAAAGTATTAACTCTAATTTTCAGCAGATATCTCTTTGTTTCCACCATAGTCTGCATGCCACCAACTCCGTGCACTACAAGAGTGACATCTTCACTCCTCAGCTTCAGTTCACTTGCAGCTTTATGAGTAATATAGTTAGTGTCTGATGCGAGGTCTATCAGGGTCCCAATTTTCTGCCCGGCATTGGCAGTGACCTCCAAAATCATCATAATAACCGGGAACTCTTCAGGACTGTCGTCATATATCAACTGATCACCAAGCACGGAATTGAGTGTCCTTGCAGTGGTGTTACAGAAGACATTGCGGCATTACTTGGCCAATTCTGGGGGAAGCTGCGTTAAGAACTCCTCTTGCTCTTCGGTGCACCTTCTCCCACTATGATCTACTGAATTCAGCTTTGATCTGGCCTTCGGCATGCCTTTCTGAGAACTCAGAGCATTAGGACATAGAAGGTAATGATGCTCCTTCATTCCCCTGCCCTTACAGCTTTCGTCTTTACAATAGAATGACGATTTGCATTCCCCTCCTCATGGACCTCAAGACAATTAATACATGCCCCAATCTTCTGAACTGCTTCCTTCTTTTGAGCAAGGCTGAGAGATTTAAACCTTTTGCACCGATACAAGCGTCGCTTATGACCATTCTCCCCACAGACAATGCAGCCTCCTTGGGGGTTTCCTGTCGTTGTTGCCTTTGTCCTGGCGAGCTTTGGCTGAACTCTTTGTTCCCTTCTTAGGAATTCCTCATCCTTCAACTGTTCCAATTCCTCATAAATTTGCTCTTGACCTTTTAGAAATGCGAGTAGCATCTCAAAGCGGTCCCTTTGCGGCTCTTCACACCTCTTCTCCGCAACAAACAAAAGCCACTCCTTTTTTAACAAGTCCGGCAACTTATTTTCCAGCGACTTTGTCATTAGCGGATTCCTTAAAGCCCCTATGTCACCCAGCTCACTTAGATCACTCAAGGCTTTCTCAATCACCCTTATGAGATCCACAATTCTCCGAGGCTGGTGACCCTTCACCGGGGACAGAGCCCGCAGCTCCTCCACTATTTCCAGTGCTATAGCTGTTTTGTTTCCAAAACGATTCTCTAAAACTCGAAATATATCTTCTGCAGTAGCACACGTAGATAGCCGCAGGTCTCTTGCCACCCTTTCCTCCAAACTGTCAAGCAACTGGAACTTCTTGACCTCTTTCGAACCAGTAGGTTCCCCTTGCCTCTGGAGTGCTTCCCAGTCTTTGCGCCAACTATAAAAGCTCCTCTTGTTGCCATCAAATCGGGGAAGGGCAGCAGGTCTCAACTTAATTGCAGGTGCCTGTGAACAGGGGTCAAAGACTCTTTGCACTTCATTTTCCACCCTTGCCTGAATCAGGAAAACCTTTTCTGAAGACAGCTTAGCTGCACAAATCTCGACTTCCTTAATTCTCTGTTGAAGATCCTCCCTCACCGCAGAAGGGGCCCACCGGCTCCACTTATGATGCGCCTCCTTTGCAGCTTTGACACGAGTCTCCAGTTGACTTAGCATATACTCATATGCTTCCATCCTCATGTCTGCAGCATGGGCCGAAGATCTCTCATACTCAGCTTCAGCCAACTCTAGTGCAGTAGATAACTCAGAGTGCCCAAAATTGCTCCAAATTATATGTCGAATCCTACTTTGCTCCTCCTCCAATCGCTGTTCGCACACACTTGCAGTACTCTTGTCTTCACACTGTTCCCGCTTCAAAGCAGATCCACCCTCTTTATCCCAAGTTTCTGACAGAGCCGCCTCTAGATCATCATTTGCGTCAATCACTTTGTCTGCTTCCACTGCAATCTTGGTAAAAGCATCCTGCAGCTCATCCACGGACATGCTCTTACATGATCTTGCAATTGAGTTGGCTAGTCTAGAAAACTGCCTCTTAGCGGCGGTCCTGTTGGTCTTTAGCTGTTGCAAACCTTTTGACTCCGACATTATTTTAGCTGGAGCTTAAACTTTGGGCTGGAGCTTAGACTTTATTTTTTATTTTGCTGATAACTGGCTCCGGTTTTTTACTGTCGAGCGTTATTCCTTATTTACTGCGCCCCACGCTCGAAGGGATTTCACCCGCAATTCCTTAATCATGCAGCAGATGTTTTACTCAGATGACGCTGTAACATTTCCCACTTCTTGTTTATTGGGTTTTGCTTTGAGGCCACCAGGTAAAAAACCTTAAAACACACACACATACACAACTGTAAATATAATATACCATAAACCATTTCCAAAATAACTAACTCAAATTAATTTAGCAACACGTACCTTATCATTTAATCAATTTCATTTCCTAAAATACATATAAAAGCCACCAACACCAAATTATTGTCCTCATTATCATTACTGATTGATACAACGACACGATTGAACAAATTACTCATTACACAATAAATAATCAGCAGCTTATATTATCAAACTATAAAGTAACAATCAAAAATCATAATTTAAAAACATAAGCCCGAAGCCAAGCGGCTTGCAGCTTCAACGCACGTGAATTTAAGTGAATGTTCACGCCCACACCACATACACAAAAATCCCCTTTCATACAAATAATAAGTATCTACAAATCGTCCTATCCAAACTACACACAAACAACGCCCCATATTACCTACAACGCCTTCACAAGCGCGAGTAGCGACGTGGGGCAAAGGTAAAGACGCCCAACAGTGTGATCGTATTAATACACAAAAATCTTACCGGCTGCCTTTCACAGATTACTTGCGGGTACACGCGCAGTTGTTTAAAATAAATCAGAACGAGCATAACTTAAGACTCGCCCCACAACCACTACTTGTCGCTGCAGTAACATCCGGTATGAATAAAGTCCGCCCCTATAAAGGGCCCGGGTGCGCGCGCTAACCGGCCGACAGTTCCGCCCTGATCAGCACAAATGACAAACAGCTGATCAGCGCGACAATAACAGATAAGATAACTGAAAAGTTATCTTTGATAAAGATAAACCGATAAACCACCCAAAAATGTATCAGAAGTTACAGATAATCGATAAATTCCGGTGTAGTCTATAGAACAATTGCAGTTACTAAAAAGCTGACATCGATTTTTAACACGATCGCTTTTGAAAGCATCAAAACCGGTAAAAGACCTAAAGAATAAGTAAGAATGTTTGACCATGCTGCCCCCTGCAGGAAGCAGCACCCACAAAGTCAACTCTTTACTAATCATAATCATTTTTCTTTCAACATTCTGCCCCTGCTGGAAGCTCTTCTTTACTACTACAACACTCCCACCACAGAGACAAACCAAGAGCAGCCTTAAAGCCATATCCCTATCAATTTCAACGCTCCAGTCAGGCGGTGGTCTTGAAAAATAAAGTCATAGTAACTTATGTTTTTTTGAAAATACTGATAGAATAACTCCATTAATGTCAATTCTGTCATTTGTACAAAGTTAAAATATAACATATATCTTTTAATGTTGAATAAGGCACTAATTCTGAGGTTTTGTAACAAACACAGACTGCAAAGCATTCTGGGTAAAAGTGCTAAACAGTGATTGGTTCAGTAATCCATTATGTAAACCAACACGTTAATATGACATGTGTCGTGTGTTGGTTTAAAGATAAATGTGCTTTTGTAAAATATTCCATTTTTATTTGTAAAAACAGGCATTTTTACGGAGCCCTGGAAGTGTCATCGCAATTGTATGTTTTAAAACTTTTATGATGTTGTAAAACGTGCACTCAATATTAGTAAGTAAGTAAGTAAATTTATTTATATAGTGCCTTTCACAGACATAAGGCCATGTACACACATTGTCGGGTATTTGTAAAACCGAATATCTTACCCTTTCAGTTTGGGGAAAAAACTTCATCCACACTACGTCGTTTAAAAAAAAAATCCATCCACATCGAACCGTATAAATGTGTTGTAATTAGTCTGCCAAACCTTTGGGTGGCAGTACTGATTAAAATTCTATCCAATCAGGAGACTTATTCTCTTGTCGTCACTTCCACAAAAACTAAAAACATGGCGCCATCCTCGTTTGTGTGGACCGATAAGGAGTCGGAATTACTTCTAACCGTAGTTTTAGAATACAAAATTAACAAATATATGCACCCAAAAGGGCCTGGACAATGGACAATACCAACACTTTGAGAGCAGCCATGCACCCAGACGTTTAATACTGCCATGAACACTCCTGGCCAGTAGATGGCAGTAGCGGCCTTGAAAAAAATGTCAAACAAAATTCAGATAATCCATGTCTGCTACATTTAAGATGCGTGGAATTTAACAAATGCAAATACACTAACGTCTATAAACCCAGAGAATATATTCACGAGAGTTTTAGGCACTAGAGTTTAATGCTGTTATCTGTGGACCCTGAACAGAGTGTCTGAAATGCATTTGTCCTGTCGTGAACGTCTGAGATTACCTTATGCTACCCATAATGCATTACTGCCTGGCACAGTATGTGCTCACAAAACCTTAAAAAGTAGCACATTACTTTAAAACGAAAACATATATCTGATATTTTCACTTTATAAACTTCAGACATGACAATAATTTTAAATAGCTTGTCTAAAATGACTGGTTAAAATTTGAACCATAAGTTAAACATGTATGCCTCTGGATGACTTGGTGACATTGTGATTATGTTAGTATGCTTTTAAAGGAAATGGCTTTTTTTTGGTCACCAGTTCTCCTTTGCTTACAGACAATAGAGTGGTTTCTGTTTGCACAGGGTAGAACAACATGCTTATTAGGAAACTTTTAACAGGTAGGTCTCAACAGCTTTAACTGTTTTAAAAATGTTTTTCACTGTTCTAAAATGGTTATCTGTGTTGATAACCATTTGTAAAATCCAGGCGGCTTTTGATGGCTTTCAGTGGAGTGAGTATATGAGAAATTGTTTATCAGCTGGAGATGTTCCAACTTTTCCTCAAGTCTTCCAACAGAGGTGTTTTTCCTGTGGCGGAGCGTCACGGCGGCTTGCGAGCCGACGCTGCAATCCGCCCGCACGTCTTTCATTAAAAAAATCTCCTTTAACAGTGGAATATCCGGATAAAATGCTGAAACCGACTTCTTCTGAAACTTCTCTGTTCTCTCACGACGTCCTGGATCAACAGAGCCTGAAATGTGGAGGTTTTAAGCTTGAAACAGGCTGATGACGCTGCCTGAGAGCGCTGCGCGACGTCTCGCACCGTGACAAGTCCTTAAAGCGACAGAATCACCTCAAAATCTCTCATCAGCTGTTAAATTTTCACTGAAGACCAGCTTAATTTTTCGAACCGTGTCCACTTCGATGTGTCTCACAGGTTTAGAAAAAATTTTGATCAAACAAAGCGCCAGTCTCTCAGCAACTTCTCAGACAAAGGAATTCCGACGAGGGGCTGGACGACTCCTCCCACAAGGAGTGCTCACAGGCGAATGACGTCACCGACAGGCGTGGAAAAACTCACGCATGCGCACGAGGGTTCAAGCATGTCTGACGTAAAAACATATGAATGAAATCCATATAGTTTTTGAAAAAAATAAAAAGGACCTATACTTTACGGACAGCCCTCGTACATAACTTATGAGGTTCGATTTAATGCTGTGCCTCCGTAGGGAAAAAAAACCCCCAGCAAATATAATTTTTTTTTTTAATACACAGCAGTCTCATTTATCACAACTGATACATTTACTCAAGTACTGTACAAATTCCTTTCATGGTCAATAAAACAAGATTCTTTTTTTTTTTTAATACACAGCAGTCTTATTTATCAAAACTGATACATTTACTCAAGTACTGTACAAATTCCTTTCATGGTCAAAAAACAAGATTAATTTTAAACTGTATTATCTTATCTTGGTGAGTGCTTGTTATACCAACTGCGCAAATTTTAGAGAAATTTTTGTTTATGCTGTGTTTTCTTAAAAAAGAGAAAGAATGTCAGTCAATATATCAGCATATCTGATTTTAGAATAATCCATCCACCCATCCATTTCTTCCGCTTTATCTGGAGTCGGGTCACGGGATTTTAGAATAATCAAATATCAAAATTAGTATCGGTCTTAAAAAAAATCCTGTATGAGTCAGGTTCTACTAGTCAGTCACACACTAGCCTAAAGAACACTGCTAAATATCTTTAGTGTTGCATTTCTTGTTTCTAGAGTCCAGAAAAAGTACAGAATAATGATCTGGAAATACATTCTAGAACTGAGAGTAAGAATTTTGTCACATAGCCACATTTAACTCAAAAGGTTTTGAGAACAGGTTGATAAATTCGGTGATCAGATGAATAATGTCCTAGAAAATTTTAGAGGGATTTTATTTGAAGTTAATCCAGAACATATTTTAGATCCAGGATCTAGAAGAAGAACTGAACTGAACTGTGTGCTTGATGAACACCATGAATTCCTGTTTTGTTAATTGTTCATTTTAATCTTGATAACCTTTGAATCATAATAATTGCACAGAAACAGGTGACTGATGCCATTCTGACTTTCTTTAACATTCAAACATAAGGAGCAATATGTTAAATGTATTTCAGAGCATTTTAATAATGCAGACTGTTCAAACTCTGAACATTTTATGGTCGCCATTCTTCAGCGCCGTTTGTCCAGCGGCGTGTCGTGGATATGAACTCCGGAGCAGCTGACACATTATTACCATGGAAATCCTGGGAATACATACAATATATTATTTGCTGGAAGGCTGTTCTTCAAGTGGGTATGAACCAAGCACATGAAGAATATTAAGCTCAAGTCCCCAAGCGGCATCGCCATGATGCCGCCGTTAACATGAGGATGGAAATGTGGTTACACAGTTTGTTATTCACTGAGAAACCGATTCAAATAAAACATAAAGACTGTCTGTGGGAAGGTTTAATTCCTTACAAGTTTCTAGACACAGAAAAGATTTGCAAGGAATCTCGGCAGCTCATAACACCATGGCAACCGAAGCACTACATCCTCAGATGACTGTACAGTATTAAAGTTTTAATCATTTAGTACACAGTGTTAAAATCAAATATTTGCAGTGATTGCATTGGAATGAATAGATTTGTTCCAAAATATTTCCCCAAAGTAACAAAATACCCAATGTTTTACAGAGACACAGTGACTGTGCAGTGAGAACGTACAGTTCCACTTTAATTACCAGTAAAATGAACTCTATGATAGTGTTCAATATACTCTATTATAGTGTTAAAGTAGCTCATTCGTAGTTTTAAATCATGATTATTGTATAAATCATCGATCATAGTGTTAAATCATCTCTGTCATAGTGTTAAATTGTCATGCTGATGGGTCAGAGGTTCAGTTCCCCCAACAGACAGACAGTATCACTGAGGTACCCAGGGCTTGACATAAACCAATTTGACCCATTGGCCCATAGGGCCAGTAGAATTTAGAAGTTAGTGGCCCACAGTGTAGGAGCACTGGCCCATGGTTTTGCACGCGAGAGTTCATGATATTCTACCCCTGAAATCCTGCTAATAAAACTGCCTATATAATATAAACCAATCCAGAAAAAAAAAACAAAAAACAAAACATAAAATAGTCTGTGGACCATGAAGTTAAAAAAAAAACAAAAACTAAAATTTATCAGAGGGCATTCTCAAGTGTAAAAAAATTAAGTGACTCCCATAAAACCTCTCTTCCTCTTGTTTCTTTCATATATCCTGTCTTTCTCCCTTAACTCATCATCACTAAGCTTCCGATTCTGGCCAATTCCTTTAGCAAAACTTTTTCCTGGTTGTTGTCCGGGTTTTGGTGGTTGTAGTTTAAACATATTTTCAATTCGAATTTCAAATCGTTCTGTTAGATTTGCGTCTTGTTCGTCTACGTTTCCTGCAGCTTCCCGCGCATTTAAAGATGCTAATGACATTGCCGAAGATCGGTGATGGAAATGGCCGAACGCACGCGCCACACATCGACAACATACATGTCAATGTGCGCGGGATTCTGATGGAGGATGGAGCGTGTGCGAGACCAAAACTAACATGGCGGAATCGGTGAAGTTAGATGACACGGAGATGTGAAGAATTCAACTTTGCTGCCACAAAATATGGTAAAATAAATAGACTTTTGCGTACTTTTGTAGTGGCCCGAGCGGGTCATCATTTGATAGATTGTACTGGCCCATAGTGGCCCAAAAGTGGGCCAAATTGGCGCCGGGCCAGCGGGCAAATGGCGATGTCAAGCCCTGGTGAAGCATGCATATTGAAATTTGTAGGATTATGCTCAAAATATTGTGCACAATGTTTCATTAGACATCTTACAACTGCTTCATGACGATACGTAACACAGTCAAGCCACACCCTCCAGCTGTCTGAAATTACACAAACCTGGAAGTGGAAAATCTTGAGGCTGTCTCCATAAAGGAGCTACTTTCTGCAGAAGCCCATGTTAAAATGTTCAACTTTAGAGTGGAAATACACATGTAGACAGTCTGGTACAATAATAAGTAAATACAATACAATACCGCGCAAATCATTCTGAGTGACAGCTAGTGTGTGCTGTGAGCCAACAGAGGTTGCTAGCAGTGGCTTCTAGCAATCTTTCTGAGCATTACAAGTAAATGTTAAAACAAATATGGCTTGTTGTGTGGCTAATTGTATGGACCACCGGCAAATTCTGAGCTCCAGTATTTCTGGCAAGAAAAATTGTGTTATTTCATTTATTATATAACAACATTTCTGTGCAGTTAGTTTTCACAGTCCCGCCTCCTTTGGGCATCTCATGTTGCATAAAATCATCTCAAGGTCATATAGAGTTAATATGGAGAGCAGTACAATTAAGAACAAAGGAGGGAAGAGGAGGAGAAGAACAAGAAAATATGTGGCTGGACCAACAACAAAATGAAAAGTGGCAGAATGTTTTGATTAAGAAATGGATTTTCTTCAAATTCTAATATCATCTGGTTGGCACTAAATTGGCTCCGGTGGATAATCTTTGTAATTATTCAGCTTCATGAAACTGAAGTACATTTATGCATTTGGACCACACACCTGCAGGGTATCTCCTCATTAATACCAACCAATCACATTCTTGCATACGTGCACTTTCAGGGTCACGGGTTAGCGTTGCCAGTTCTGTTTGAAATGTCACAGATAACAGTGATGTGGGCAAACAGTGTCTGGCAGTTGGACTGAAACCTTTGCTTACATTTCCAGAGAAAATCATATGTTGATCCACAATAGTATTCCAGGTTAACATATAATTCTCAAAATTGGCCCACGCAATTTCACCTCAGGCTGTGCAACATAAGTACAGCCATTACTGACTGCACTGACTAATCTGTGCACGCTCGCAACAGCTACTCGACAAACAGACAGTTCACAGTTGTATGTTTGTGTGATTTGGTCTGAGCAGCGGTGCAGGTGTGTCCATCAAATCAAGGACACTTGGAACAAACTCTGATCAACCACACGAGACACTGTTTGTGTTGCACAGACAGAGGGCCAAATGTGCCGCCAGCTTCACCAAAAATCAAACACTGTTCAACATAATCCAACATGCCTGCATAGAAATGTAATTACAGTGTCGCAGAGAAACCAAAAGACAGAATAAACACCAAGTCCTCGCCCCGAAATGCACTCTGAGGAGGGACGCTGTTGCATGATTGACAGATGTAAATTAATTCTGAGTGTTGATCTTGACATCTGATCATTTTTGATCTGCACACAAACCTACCATTAGGTTTAATCCATATTCATTCCAAACTGATGGAATTAAATAGTGATGACCTCGTTTGTCCTTTCAAGGTTACCCAAGGTCAAAGTTCATGCCACCAATAGAAAGGAGAGGTATGATTTCCTATAAGTGTTTAATAGTAACCACAGATGTATCATTAACCAGTTCTTTGAAATATTCATTCTAAGTTTGACCTTGAGCTGTGACCTTGACCTCTAACTGATTTGGATAAAATGTAACAATTTTTGTTGGCTGAATCTCAATCATTCCCCCAGGTTTGATGAAAACAAGCTCCAATTTCTTATCATGCAACATGCATGATGGCCCAGGTGGTCAAGTGGTTAGTGTGCTTGGTTTCAGGGTGGAATGTTCCTGGTTCAAACCCCAATCCTGTCAATAATGTAAAGTTACATCAGGAAGGACATCCGGCATAAATTATTATTTCCTGCAAGAAGCCCAGACATGTCCACCAGGTGGCAGACAGGCTGCAAGCACGTTCCTAATTGCCATCATCCATCCAATATCCATGAATGATCCAGTGGGTGGCGGTGCTGAGTAGGTAGCAGGTGTGTGGTGTATTACAAAAGCAAAAAATAAATTATCCACATTGTGTGCGCTTTTATTGTGGCGAGTTACAGGATGACTGCATTTTTTTTTGAGGATGAGCTCATTTATTTTGCATTGCACATGTCGTCTTTTCTAAAGCCTTGGGAAAAAGAAAACTTTGAAGACTTTTTTACATTGAACAAACTCCAAGTGTCCTGAATGTTTGCCTATTTTTTTTAATAATTTAACTTATTTTTTGTGAGATTTAATAATTCTCCACAGCACAGATTCAAATAAGTCATTAAATAGTTAAATTCTTCAGAGTGTTTGTCAGAACAGGCTCACATTATTATTTTGCAGGAATGTGAGTTTTAGTAATTCCGGCAGACATCCATGCTTTCTGTTTGGAATGTGTGCAGATGAAGTGGGAAAAAATAATTATTTGTAAATCTAAACATTTTCATATTTCCCAGACTTGGCAGCAGAAAACTGTTTGCCAGAGGAATTTAATCAATTATTGCTTTTCCTCCTTTGATTTGCACAGCGTGCTGCATTCAACCCCAACCCAACGAAACATTTGTTTGTGAACACAGCACCGTCGCTGCTCTCAACAACTCAACAAATGGCAGTCGGCGCTCGTGAGCCGTCAGCCATCATATCCAGCGCGCTCTCAGACGCACTTGTGCTCTGATTGGCCAATCAGCAAATCCCAGCAGCCACGAGGGTTCTTCAGGGGGACTGAAGAGCATCGAAAGGCCCTCAGAGGTTCAAAATGAGCTGTTTGTTGCAGAGCAGCGCGCCTGGTGGAGAACACAGACGATTAGCATTTTTATTAAGATATTTATTATTTTGAGACATTTTTCTCGATGCAAACCGGGGCTGTTTTCTGGCGCCATCCGTCATCTGCAGCTCTATCAAAGCCGACGGCGTCTTCGCCGCCAGTTGCCCAAAAGGGGATTAATATTGAGAATGGAAGTCGAAAAAGGTGAGAAACCCGTGTTGTTTTCTGATAATCCAATAAATAAATAAATCCCACAAAATCCTTGACACCCTGAAAGAAGAAGGAGTTTGTGATTTTGGAGGCCTGTCAATCAGCCGGCGTTTGATGACGCTGGTGGATCAGCACCGCCCTCGTCGCAGCACGCCCACACACTTCCTGCATGTCCCTAATATGTCGGTTTCAATTAGCAAAACGTCTGGCAGAACAAATAAGTGCTGCTGACAGGATGTCTTTAAGTCTGGGGCCTGCATATGGTTTGTGACGCCATCGTCCCGCTTCACGCTCGGAGTTTGGAATCAGACGCAGCAGCGTGAAAGCAGACGCTCTGTAATTTATTTATTTATCTTTTTGTTCCTGCACAGATCATGCTGTCATTACACAACCATCATTCACTCATTCATTCATTCAGTCCGTTCACTCCTCCACATGTGCTGACAGTAGGAAGGTGGGATTCAAACCCAACACCTAAAAAATACATCAAAACATAATGAGACACAGTTTAACGTCTGGCTGGAGCTCTGAACGTCTGGACTGTTGATGCTCTAAACTTCTAAAGATTTTTTCCCTCCTTTTTTAATGAAAATGATTTTTTTTCAGGTAGACTTGTGTTTGTTAGAATGTGCGATCGTTACAGAATCATCACCGCCATGTTTGTCAGCATGTCGAGGAGCTCCTCCACCCTGGATGAGCATTGAAAATGCTTTTTCATGTCAGAACATGAATGCTGTTTATTCACAGCATCACTAAATGCTTAAGGATTTTTTTTTAATCATTGACACTTCCTGGAGAAACTTGTTTGACACGTCTGAGCGATTTCCCAAAGACCAATCACCGCTAAACGCCGGAAAGAAGCACCGTCAAAGGCCTGTAAAGATCTTCTTCACCCACAGACGTTTGTGGAAGAAGAAGGAAAAAAAAAATCCAAAGGCAGGAATTTGCACATGAATATTGATGGTGACTTCATCTCCATGTGGAGAGAGAAATGTGAGCGGCTCAGTGGGGTGCACACAGATAATTACAAAGAGGAATAATAACCCAAAACTGAAATTGAAAAAATAATGAAAATCCATATTCATTAGTTTAAAGGGAGCAGATCTGATTTGGTCTCCTGTCGCAACAACAGCTTCAAACACAAACGAGTGACGAGGAAATCAGGACCTTAAATGTTCCGAGAGCCGAATGTCAATCATGTGGAGTAATACTGATTTAAAACAATAAATAAATAAGAAATGAGAAAATCTGAAACAGTCAGCTCCTTTAGAACCCAACACAGGGGTTCCTGGACTGTTTACACATATACAGTGCCAAGAAAAAGTGTGTGTGTGTGTGTGTGTGTGTGTGTGTGTGTGTGTATCAGCACATTCTGAGTGGTGGTCTCAAGCCCAGATAAATGAGTAGGTGTTCTGTCAGGAGGGACAACCAGTGTAAAACAAGCCAACCCAACCATGCAGACTAAAAATCAAGTTGCCATACCGGACCAACACTGGTGTCATTGCTCAACAGGGTGCTGGTTGAAATTGGGCTACTGCTGGGCAAAGAAGAAGAAGTGGAAGAGAACGTGTCTACAAACAACAGGAGAAGAGGAAAACTAGAAAAGTGGAAGTGGGAGTCGGGACTTTGAATGTTGGCAGTCTGACTGGTAAAGGGAAAGAGCTGGCTGATATGATGGAGAGGAGAAAGATAGACATATTGTGTGTGCTAGAGACTGAGTAGAAGGGAAGTAAGAGCAGGAGCAATGGCATAAATGGGTTCAAGTTGTTGTATCATGGTGTAGATAGGAAGAGAAATGGTGTTGGGGTTATTTTAAAGGAAGTGTATGTTAAGGGTGTGTGTCGGACGTTAAGTGAGTGTCTAACGGTGATGAGTGCGAAGTTGGAAATTGAAGGAGTGATGATGAATATCATCAGTGCATATGCCCTACAGGTAGGTTGTGAGACAAAGGAGAAATAAGATTTCTGGAGTGAGTTAGATGAGGAGGTGGAAAGTTATGTCCTCTGTTGTTAGCAGATCTTTCCCAGCAGGCACTGGAACTTCCCAGAGTCTGTCCAAAGAAAGTCTTTTTTACTCTTTAGCTACACTTTGAAGTGCAGTGGGACACGATGTTGTTCCATCCCAGTTCCCCCACCAGTGACTGATCTGGGATGTTGCTCTAGTCTAGTGCCTCTGGATGGTGGAGACGTGTTGTGGTAGAAACCTTCTGTAGGTGGACAGCCTCATCGTAATTAAGATCGACGGAACGAAACCCTGAGCACGAGCACCTTTAACTCAAGTGCAAAGCGTGAGAGTGCTTATTTCAGTCTGCCTGGTTCCTGAAGTGGCAGTACTGCAGTATTTGATGTACTACAGTCTTTGCTTCTTTGTGTTGATGGTGGGTGCTGTGGGTTGTGGTCAGCAGTAAAACTGTAATTATTGGGACAGAAAAGAAACAGCCCTGCCAAAAAAACCCCCTCCCCAACGCAGCCGTCATTATGCCGTTAACCGCTGCAACTCTATAAACTCAGAGCTTTAAAAGCAATCAAAGAAACAGCAGAGGAGCTAAATGATTTAAAAAAAAAGCACTAACAGGAACGTTTCAAATAGTTTTCACATCCTAAAAGTAAGTTAAACAGTTCAGGCAATTAACGTGTGTCTGCTTAGAGTCTCTGTAGGAATGTTTAAATTGCTTGAAGAGACAAAAGACGAGCCATTGTATTTAATCCGACTCTAGGCTGATAATGACGTCTCATATACACGTCGAAATGAAACTGCTGGCCACCCAGACACAAATGAACTGCTATATGAGAGCAAATTAGACGGCAAACACATTCTGAGACTCACTTTCAATTCAACTCCTACACAAGAAAACCTGACCTGACCTGAGCCGCGCTAACCAACAAGCTGTTAGGCTTGATTATAAAATGGATGTTTCTTCCAGGAAACTCTACATACTGTACATGTACATCATTTCCTCTCATAATTTAACACAACCAGTGCCATGCTGCATCGTCTTGGATCGAAGAGCATGATCTGGTATGCCACAGAATCAGTTAGCACTTAATCACATAACAAGATCAACAAAACCTAGGGATATGTCCAAACAGCCCAAGGTGTCTCAGGCGTGGGTGGAGAGTCAACAGGTCTGAAGGCTCAGGGTGGACAGACAGGTGGCAAGGCTGGACATGGCCAGCACAGAAGATAAGTCAATGAACAAGCCTGGATTGGATGAATGAGCTGTTCTTTTAAACTGCACTGGAGTAGATGATTGATTACAGGTGCGGGTTGCAAGCAGGCCAGCTATGCCCACCCTATGGCTCGCAAGACACAGACAGGCAGAAGGAGAGGCAGTACAGCAGAGGATACAGAAAATGGTAAAATGCTTATCCTAAGAGTCCATCCCTATCTCCTAAAAGTACACAGCTATGGTATCTGCTGCAGGTGACTGCCATATTTTCTGCACAGGATTATAAACTGAATCTGTAAAAAATTAATGATTAAGAGGAATATGCAGTGGTGGGCACAGATAACCAAAAAATTAACTTCGATAACAGATACTGAAAAGTTATCTTGTTAAAGATACACCACCCAAAAATGTATCAGACGTTACAGATAACCGATAAATTCCAGTATTGTCTCTGGTACATTTGCAATTACTAACAAGCTGAATTTGAGTTTTAACACCCACAATACTTTTGGAAGCATCAAAAGCGACAAAAGAACCAAACAATGAGCCAGTACTTCTATGTTTGAACATGCTACCCCTGCTGGAAGCAACACAGCTACAGCACAAAGCAACCCTGAGAACAGCCACAAAGGCCAGCTCCCTACCCAGCACAATGCTCCGGCCAGGCGGAGATCTTGAAAATAAAGGCCTGCTATGGCATGGTATGTTTGCAACTACTAATAAACTGAACTTGAGTTTTACACCACCAATCGCATCTGGAAACATCAAAAGCAACAACAGACCCAAACAATAAGCCCACACTTCTATGTTTAAACATCCTGCCCCTGGCTGGAAGCTCTTATTCACTACCACAGCTCACAGCCACAAGAAAACCCAAAGCTAACTCTCTACCCAATCACAACGCTCCCGTCAGGCGGAGATCTTGGAAAATAAAGTCATACTGACTTATGGTTTGGTGTATAAATAAATGAATACTGATAGGAATAACTCCATTAATGTCAATTCTGTAATTTGTACAAAGTTAAAATATAACATATATCTTTTAATGTTGAATAATGCACTAATTCTGAGGTTTTGTAACAACCAGGACAGATCGCAAAGGATTCTGGTAAAAGTGCCTCTGCTAAACACTGATTGGTTCAGTCATTTCAGTATGTAAACCAACCACATTAATGTGACGTATGTCGTGTGTTAGTGTTTACAGATAAATGTGCTTTTGTAAAATATTCCATTTTTATTTGTAAAAACAGGCATTTTTACGGAGCCCTGGAAGTGTCATCGCAAAATGTTTTGCATAAGGAGAGAATGTGCACACGTTTTATTAGTGCCATGTGCACGTTTTATGATGTTGTTAAAACGTGCACTCAATATTGTCTTGACACATAAATGTTGGCTTTACACTGTGCGAGTTTTGGGCCTTTTTCACAGATTTTTCATTAGTGCAAGAATTTTTGGACAGAGTTTCAGGTTAATCGTGTGTCGCATCATGTAGTGTACATGGAGTAACAAGCTGCGTTCAACATCTAATGACCACCTCCTGATCGCTGATCGTATGGTCGAATGAAATTCAAACCTGTTTGATATTACTGTATTATGGTCGGCGTCGTGAGGGTATCCTGCTGCTGCAGAGCTACAAGCGTCCAACCGCTCGCACTGTACATGTGCAAACACCGCAGAGCTGTCTTGTAATGTTTTGTTGTTGTTGTTTTGTTTTTAAACCTAATTTGTAAAAAAAAAAAAAAAAAAGAAAAAAAAGAAGCCATTTACAAAGCCAAAAGTTTGACAGCCATCTGCTATAACTGGGGTCAAAATAAATAGAACACTGCCCATCTACTGGTGCCCAGATGCTTAGTACTTAGGGTGAATACTGCCATGAACACTACTGGCCAGTAGATGTCAGTAGAGGCCTTGAAAACTTGCCCAAAACAAAATTCCAGATCATCCGTGTCTGCTACCATTTAAGATGCGTGGAATTAAACAAACGCAAATACAATAACAATGTCTATAAACCCAGAGAATATATTCACGAGAGTTTTAGGCACTAGAGTTTAATGCTGCTGTCCGTGGAGCCTGAACCAGAGTGTCTGAAATGCATTTGTCCTGTTGTGAATGTACTGAGATTACCCTATCCTACACATAATACACTGCTGGGCCCACAGCATGTGCTCTCAAACCTTAAAATTTGCACATTACTAAAACATATATCTGATATTTTCACTTTATAAAATTCAGACATGACAGTAATTTTAAATAACTTGTCCAAAATTACTTTGGTTAAAATTTGAACCATAAGTTAAAATGTATGCCTCTGGATGACTGGGGGTGATATTGCCAGCGTATCATTATGGTGTTAAAGAAATTTTTTTTTTTTTTTTGACCACTTCTCCTTTGCCTGCAGAGGATAGAGTGATTTCTCCTGAAAGCAGCTATTTTCTGTTTGCAGAGGGTAAAACTATACATCTCTTAAAAAACTTTTAACAAGTAGGTCTCAACTGATTTTAAATTTTAAAATGTTTGCTATGTTATCGGTCTAAAGTTATTGGATGACAATTTATCAGAAGATAATAGTCCGATAATGATTTTTAAAGTTATCTAAAAAGATAATCCGATAATGAAAACATTATCTTCGATAATTATCTGTTATCGGATTATCGGAAGTGTGCCCACCACTGGGAATATATATATATGTGTGTGTGTGTCTGTGTGTCATACCCAGGTATAAGGCGAGTTCATTTGAAAACATATATTTCACAAGAACTTAAGAAAATTTCAGTCTGGAAATCTACTCAGTAGAGCTTAAGCAATAGTTGGCTGATGTGATCTACTTGCAAATAAATTTGTTTCTTCATCCATAGTTATTAAATATATACAGTGGTGGGCACAGATAACCAAAAAATGAACTTCGATAACTGTCGAGCGTATTCCTTATTTTACTGCGCCCCACGCTCGAAGGGACTTCACCCGCAATTCCTTAATCATGCAGCAGATGTTTTACTCAGATGACGCTGTAACATTTCCCACTTCTTGTTTATTGGGTTTTGCTTTGAGGCCACCAGGTAAAAAACCTTAAAACACACATACATACACAATCAATCGTCCTATCCAAACTACACACAAACAACGCCCCATATTACCTACAACGCCTTCACAAGCGCGAAGTAGCGAACGTGGGGCAAAGGTAAAGACGCCCAACAGTGTGATCGTATAATACACAAAAATCTTACCGCTGCCTTTCACAGATGACTTGCGGGTACACGCCGCAGTTGTTTAAAATCAATCGGAATGAGCATAACTTAAGACTCGCCCCACAACCACTACTTGTCGCTGCAGTAACATCCGGTATGAATAAAGTCCCGCCCCTATAAAGGGCCCGGTGTGCGCGCGCTAACCGGCCGACAGTTCCGCCCTGATCAGCACAAATGACAAACAGCTGATCAGCGCAACACCTCCCCACTCGAACTTCATGCGCACACGCACCCAAGCTACATTGTCCGCATTGAAGGTTGCCCACATCAAAATTATAACCCCTGTTCCTCAATAGGTAGCAGAACAACTAGCCGCCTCACATCCCTCTGAAGTACAACCCCACTACACCTCGCCCTCAGGTCTTCCCCTAATTGTCCGGCTGTGAAACAAGAGGACACTGGCCAGAAGTGACGAGCACATCACATCTCTCACGACACCTCTGTGATCCAGGTTGACAGCAACAATCCTTCCCAGACGAAACTGACCATGCAGGGCATTCTGATCACAAAGCCAGACAACATCCCCGACAGCAACATTCCTCTCGAGCGTGTGCCACTGCTTCTAATAAAGAGATTTGGACCAGCCAATTGACACCAGAACTTCCAGAAGCTTTTGACTTGGGTTTGAATCTCTCGAAGGCGTTTGAACGGATAACCTTCAAAGTCAAAGGTCTTGAAGTCCCCATCCTGAGACGCCCGACCCAGCAGAAGATGGTTCGGTGTCACATACTGGATCCGATCTTCTTGACTCTGGGTTCTTGCATCAATTGGACGCTCATTCGCCAGGTTAGCCGCCATCTGAAGAGCTGTGAGGAATTCGTTGAAAGTGAGATTAACTGTTTTATTGAGATTCTGAAGAGCCCGCTTCACAATCCGCACTGCAGCTTCCACAGCTCCATTTCGATGGGGAGAGTCAGCAGGTAGTACTTTCCAGGCCCAGCTTGTGCCATTTCTCGCAGCATACTCTTCCAAGCCAGCAGTGTCTTGAGCCTGAAGGAATGCATAGAGATCTTCTAAGACTGGTTTAGCCCCAATGAAGTTGGTCCCAGGGTCTGACCAAACCTTCTGGGGATGACCCATCAGGCGACAAACCTTTGATAGGCCATAAGAAAGCTTTCCGTTGACATGCTGCTGACAAGTTCAACATGAAGTGCTCTACTTGCAAGGCAACTAAAGACGACTCCCCAGACTTTAGTAGTTACCCTTTTTTTAACATCGTCCGTCACCAGATACGGTCCAAACATATCCACTGTGATAAACTGAAAGGGGGCAGCAGGCCTTGTCCGTTCAAAGGGTAGGTCACCCATCACTTGCTTACATACTTTTGCTCTTGCCTTTCGACAGACAATACATTGGTTGATGACCTTTTGGGCAACTCTTCTGCCGTGAACAACCCAAGCCTGCTCCTCATCCTTAACAGCATTCCAGCAGCTCCTCATGCCCTTCTTGATGACTTTGTCGGGCCAGAAGAACACCAAGCCAAGACTCAGCCGGTAATAATGGAACACCGATCTTGTCTTCCTTGAAGTGTTGAATTCTACCCACCACAAATCAATAGCCCACTTGCTTCATCCTTACACACAAGTCTGTCCATGGTGGTATTGGAGAAATTCTTACCCTCCTGGGCTGCCAGACAGAGATCTCGGAAAGCATCTTCACGCTCCTGGGGTGTACAAACTCCAGCCAGCTGGACTGCCTCCCACTTTAATCCTCTGGCCCTTCCTCGAAGGAAGATTTTTGCTGCCCTCCATACCAACGCAACAGTTTTCAGCAGCTTCCTCAGATTGCCGAACCTTTTAAACATCCAGCAGTTCTTTCAACATTGTTCCTGCCGCAGGCCTGTGTAGATCTGATTCAGACTTGTTTGAGATCCTGTCAAACTTTTTGGCTCGAACCCGGGTCAGTGCAGCAACATCCTTTGCAGACTTCAGGGGCCACTCCCATTCTGGAAGATGGAGAAATCCCGGCCCAGCCTGCCACTGGGACCCTTGATCCAAATCTTTGGGTCCAGCTCCTCTAGTGACAATATCCGCAATGTTCAAAGACCCTGGGACCCACCACCAGTCTTGGGTATTGGTGTTGCTTTGAATTTCTCCAATTCGGTTGGCAAAAAAGGTTTGATAGCCATAACTCTCTCGCTGAATTGCCCCAGGGACCGTCTGGCTGTCCACCAGATGGTACCACTTCCCCACATTAATCTTACAGCTCTTCAGGAAGTATTTCTTCAAACGAGAAGCATAGACAGCCCCACAGACCTCTGCTTTGACCGCATCTCCCTTATGCTCCAACGGTGTCAGCTTGGTCTTTGATTCAACCAACCGAACAAGCACCTTTCCTTGGCATCTCCATCTCAAATACAGCACTGCGCCATAAGAGTACTCACTGCCGTCAGAGAAGGTAATGCCCCAAGGCTCAGCTTTTGGGTCAAAAGGGGTCAGTGCCCTCGGGAATCTCAACTTGCCAAGCTCGGTATAATCCTCCAGCAGGCAGATAACATCTTCTCGAAGCGAGTCAGACAGAGGAGTGTCCCACGTGCTCTCAACTTGGCTGCCCTTTTCCTTCACTTCTTGAAAGGCTCTCCTTACAAGGATAGCTCCCCTCTGCTTAACAGGAGTCACAAATCCAAGAGGGTCATATAACCCAGACACTTGACTAAGGAGCTCCCTTCGCGTGAGCAGATTCGGAGCCTGCAGCTTCACTTCCTCCTTTGACAGGTCAGCACCCAACCTCATCTTTCTCCGCTTCCTTGAGAAGTTTACAGCAACCATTAAGTGGAACTCATCCACACCTGGGGTATAACCCATTCCCAACGCCTTGTTATCTTCCTCAGTGAGCTGATTTGGAAGGACAAAGACAGCGGGAGTAACTCGCTTTCGCTTCTCCAGGTCTTCCCTCCCACTCTGAACGGAGTACACCCAAGGTTTGAGCTGAAACCCACCCGCTTCAAGGATCTGCCCAACATTAGCCGTCCACTGCTTAAGTCGTTCTAAGTTGTTATGGGAGGTAAGTATATCATCAACATAAGAATCTTCCTCCAATATGCGGCGCTCTTCCTTGAGGTGGACAAACTCCGGCAGGCTTGCAGTCTCTCGCATCGCTACCTGTGCGATACAACCAGCAGGTTTATCACCAATGTTAACTCTTGTAATGGCGTATTCCTCAATGTCTTCAGCCTCAGAATCTCTCCAGAGAAACCGATGGAGGTGCACCTCTCTGTCCTCCAGCCAAACCGAGTTATACATCTTTCTAATATCACCCAATGCAGCATACGCGCCTTGCCGAAACCGAAGTAGGACAGCGCGAATGTTATTCAGCACGTCGGGGCCTTTAATAAGGAGGTCATTAAGGCTCTGGCCCCTAAATTTCTGACTGCTGTTCCAAACAAGACGAACAGGGGTGGTGACTGAATGGGGGTTTGGCGCAATAAGGTGGTTTACGTACCATACGGGCCCAGCCCAGCTTTTTACCATCTCCTCTGAGAGCTTGATGGCAGCTTTCCGCTCAAACATATCATGGACTTGCGCCTTGTAGGCCACCTTCCACTCAGGCTCCTTGCCCAATTGCCGCTCTGTCCTCAAGAACATAGCCTCCACAGCCCTTTTGTTGTTCGGTAACGTTAGAGGGTCCTCCGTCCAAGGGTACCTTGCATGCCAATGAGGCTTGTCACTGTGGTGGTCCCCAACTACATAGGTCAGGCCACTCCTCACCTGCTCAAGCTCTCGCTCCTCCAACAGGGTCATCTCCTTTCCACCGGGCTGACACTTGCCACAACGACACCCGCCACATCGGGGCTCGCAGGCAGCACCAATGCTATCCCACTTCCACCAGCTTATAAAATCTCGACTGGTGCTTAAGGTAGTAGCGAGGGTGCCCTGAGGTAGCCTCTTTTCACACTTGTGGATGAACTCTGTATACTTTTCCGCGGCACTCCGCATGGAGCGGGCAAAGTGAGTTCGCGAGGCATGGGCAGTGATGTCGACTTCCTCCATGAGGTCGGGGTGAGAGCCTGCAACAGTTTTACCCAAAGGGCCATCCCACAGAATGAGGTCTCCTACTGAACGCACCTTCTGTGGAACAAGTCGGCCCTCCTTATGGCTAATAAGTAACTGAATTTGTGTAGGACGAACAAGTTCCCTCAGGGGAACATCTGAAAAGATGTTTTACAACCTTTTGGCGGAGGCATGATGGTGAATCTCTGTAATGCTGTCAAGACCATAGCAAACAAGTTGGTGAGATCTTGAGGTGCCCTTTAAAGTATTAACTCTAATTTTCAGCAGATATCTCTTTGTTTCCACCATAGTCTGCATGCCACCAACTCCGTGCACTACAAGAGTGACATCTTCACTCCTCAGCTTCAGTTCACTTGCAGCTTTATGAGTAATATAGTTAGTGTCTGATGCGAGGTCTATCAGGGTCCCAATTTTCTGCCCGGCATTGGCAGTGACCTCCAAAATCATCATAATAACCGGGAACTCTTCAGGACTGTCGTCATATATCAACTGATCACCAAGCACGGAATTGAGTGTCCTTGCAGTGGTGTTACAGAAGACATTGCGGCATTACTTGGCCAATTCTGGGGGAAGCTGCGTTAAGAACTCCTCTTGCTCTTCGGTGCACCTTCTCCCACTATGATCTACTGAATTCAGCTTTGATCTGGCCTTCGGCATGCCTTTCTGAGAACTCAGAGCATTAGGACATAGAAGGTAATGATGCTCCTTCATTCCCCTGCCCTTACAGCTTTCGTCTTTACAATAGAATGACGATTTGCATTCCCCCTCCTCATGGACCTCAAGACAATTAATACATGCCCCAATCTTCTGAACTGCTTCCTTCTTTTGAGCAAGGCTGAGAGATTTAAACCTTTTGCACCGATACAAGCGTCGCTTATGACCATTCTCCCCACAGACAATGCAGCCTCCTTGGGGGTTTCCTGTCGTTGTTGCCTTTGTCCTGGCGAGCTTTGGCTGAACTCTTTGTTCCCTTCTTAGGAATTCCTCATCCTTCAACTGTTCCAATTCCTCATAAATTTGCTCTTGACCTTTTAGAAATGCGAGTAGCATCTCAAAGCGGTCCCTTTGCGGCTCTTCACACCTCTTCTCCGCAACAAACAAAAGCCACTCCTTTTTTAACAAGTCCGGCAACTTATTTTCCAGCGACTTTGTCATTAGCGGATTCCTTAAAGCCCCTATGTCACCCAGCTCACTTAGATCACTCAAGGCTTTCTCAATCACCCTTATGAGATCCACAATTCTCCGAGGCTGGTGACCCTTCACCGGGGGACAGAGCCCGCAGCTCCTCCACTATTTCCAGTGCTATAGCTGTTTTGTTTCCAAAACGATTCTCTAAAACTCGAAATATATCTTCTGCAGTAGCACACGTAGATAGCCGCAGGTCTCTTGCCACCCTTTCCTCCAAACTGTCAAGCAACTGGAACTTCTTGACCTCTTTCGAACCAGTAGGTTCCCCTTGCCTCTGGAGTGCTTCCCAGTCTTTGCGCCAACTATAAAAGCTCCTCTTGTTGCCATCAAATCGGGGAAGGGCAGCAGGTCTCAACTTAATTGCAGGTGCCTGTGAACAGGGGTCAAAGACTCTTTGCACTTCATTTTCCACCCTTGCCTGAATCAGGAAAACCTTTTCTGAAGACAGCTTAGCTGCACAAATCTCGACTTCCTTAATTCTCTGTTGAAGATCCTCCCTCACCGCAGAAGGGGCCCACCGGCTCCACTTATGATGCGCCTCCTTTGCAGCTTGACACGAGTCTCCAGTTGACTTAGCATATACTCATATGCTTCCATCCTCATGTCTGCAGCATGGGCCGAAGATCTCTCATACTCAGCTTCAGCCAACTCTAGTGCAGTAGATAACTCAGAGTGCCCAAAATTGCTCCAAATTATATGTCGAATCCTACTTTGCTCCTCCTCCAATCGCTGTTCGCACACACTTGCAGTACTCTTGTCTTCACACTGTTCCCGCTTCAAAGCAGATCCACCCTCTTTATCCCAAGTTTCTGACAGAGCCGCCTCTAGATCGTCATTTGCGTCAATCACTTTGTCTGCTTCCACTGCAATCTTGGTAAAAGCATCCTGCAGCTCATCCACGGACATGCTCTTACATGATCTTGCAATTGAGTTGGCTAGTCTAGAAAACTGCCTCTTAGCGGCGGTCCTGTTGGTCTTTAGCTGTTGCAAACCTTTTGACTCCGACATTATTTTAGCTGGAGCTTAAACTTTGGGCTGGAGCTTAGACTTTATTTTTTATTTTGCTGATAACTGGCTCCGGTTTTTTACTGTCGAGCGTTATTCCTTATTTTACTGCGCCCCACGCTCGAAGGGATTTCACCCGCAATTCCTTAATCATGCAGCAGATGTTTTACTCAGATGACGCTGTAACATTTCCCACTTCTTGTTTATTGGGTTTTGCTTTGAGGCCACCAGGTAAAAAACCTTAAAACACACACACATACACAACTGTAAATATAATATACCATAAACCATTTCCAAAATAACTAACTCAAATTAATTTAGCAACACGTACCTTATCATTTAATCAATTTCATTTCCTAAAATACATATAAAAGCCACCAACACCAAATTATTGTCCTCATTATCATTACTGATTGATACAACGACACGATTGAACAAATTACTCATTACACAATAAATAATCAGCAGCTTATATTATCAAACTATAAAGTAACAATCAAAAATCATAATTTAAAAACATAAGCCCGAAGCCAAGCGGCTTGCAGCTTCAACGCACGTGAATTTAAGTGAATGTTCACGCCCACACCACATACACAAAAAATCCCCTTTCATACAAATAATAAGTATCTACAAATCGTCCTATCCAAACTACACACAAACAACGCCCCATATTACCTACAACGCCTTCACAAGCGCGAGTAGCGACGTGGGGCAAAGGTAAAGACGCCCAACAGTGTGATCGTATTAATACACAAAAATCTTACCGGCTGCCTTTCACAGATTACTTGCGGGTACACGCGCAGTTGTTTAAAATAAATCAGAACGAGCATAACTTAAGACTCGCCCCACAACCACTACTTGTCGCTGCAGTAACATCCGGTATGAATAAAGTCCGCCCCTATAAAGGGCCCGGGTGCGCGCGCTAACCGGCCGACAGTTCCGCCCTGATCAGCACAAATGACAAACAGCTGATCAGCGCGACAATAACAGATAAGATAACTGAAAAGTTATCTTTGATAAAGATAAACCGATAAACCACCCAAAAATGTATCAGAAGTTACAGATAATCGATAAATTCCGGTGTAGTCTATAGAACAATTGCAGTTACTAAAAAGCTGACATCGATTTTTAACACGATCGCTTTTGAAAGCATCAAAACCGGTAAAAGACCTAAAGAATAAGTAAGAATGTTTGACCATGCTGCCCCCTGCAGGAAGCAGCACCCACAAAGTCAACTCTTTACTAATCATAATCATTTTTCTTTCAACATTCTGCCCCTGCTGGAAGCTCTTCTTTACTACTACAACACTCCCACCACAGAGACAAACCAAGAGCAGCCTTAAAGCCATATCCCTATCAATTTCAACGCTCCAGTCAGGCGGTGGTCTTGAAAAATAAAGTCATAGTAACTTATGTTTTTTTGAAAATACTGATAGAATAACTCCATTAATGTCAATTCTGTCATTTGTACAAAGTTAAAATATAACATATATCTTTTAATGTTGAATAAGGCACTAATTCTGAGGTTTTGTAACAAACACAGACTGCAAAGCATTCTGGGTAAAAGTGCTAAACAGTGATTGGTTCAGTAATCCATTATGTAAACCAACACGTTAATATGACATGTGTCGTGTGTTGGTTTAAAGATAAATGTGCTTTTGTAAAATATTCCATTTTTATTTGTAAAAACAGGCATTTTTACGGAGCCCTGGAAGTGTCATCGCAATTGTATGTTTTAAAACTTTATGATGTTGTAAAACGTGCACTCAATATTAGTAAGTAAGTAAGTAAATTTATTTATATAGTGCCTTTCACAGACATAAGGCCATGTACACACATTGTCGGGTATTTGTAAAACCGAATATCTTACCCTTTCAGTTTGGGGAAAAAACTTCATCCACACTACGTCGTTTAAAAAAAAAAATCCATCCACATCGAACCGTATAAATGTGTTGTAATTAGTCTGCCAAACCTTTGGGTGGCAGTACTGATTAAAATTCTATCCAATCAGGAGACTTATTCTCTTGTCGTCACTTCCACAAAACTAAAACATGGCGCCATCCTCGTTTGTGTGGACCGATAAGGAGTCGGAATTACTTCTAACCGTAGTTTTAGAATACAAAATTAACAAATATATGCACCCAAAAGGGCCTGGACAATGGACAATACCAACACTTTGAGAGCAGCCATGCACCCAGACGTTTAATACTGCCATGAACACTCCTGGCCAGTAGATGGCAGTAGCGGCCTTGAAAAAAATGTCAAACAAAATTCAGATAATCCATGTCTGCTACATTTAAGATGCGTGGAATTTAACAAATGCAAATACACTAACGTCTATAAACCCAGAGAATATATTCACGAGAGTTTTAGGCACTAGAGTTTAATGCTGTTATCTGTGGACCCTGAACAGAGTGTCTGAAATGCATTTGTCCTGTCGTGAACGTCTGAGATTACCTTATGCTACCCATAATGCATTACTGCCTGGCACAGTATGTGCTCACAAAACCTTAAAAAGTAGCACATTACTTTAAAACGAAAACATATATCTGATATTTTCACTTTATAAACTTCAGACATGACAATAATTTTAAATAGCTTGTCTAAAATGACTGGTTAAAATTTGAACCATAAGTTAAACATGTATGCCTCTGGATGACTTGGTGACATTGTGATTATGTTAGTATGCTTTTAAAGGAAATGGCTTTTTTTTGGTCACCAGTTCTCCTTTGCTTACAGACAATAGAGTGGTTTCTGTTTGCACAGGGTAGAACAACATGCTTATTAGGAAACTTTTAACAGGTAGGTCTCAACAGCTTTAACTGTTTTAAAAATGTTTTTCACTGTTCTAAAATGGTTATCTGTGTTGATAACCATTTGTAAAATCCAGGCGGCTTTTGATGGCTTTCAGTGGAGTGAGTATATGAGAAATTGTTTATCAGCTGGAGATGTTCCAACTTTTCCTCAAGTCTTCCAACAGAGGTGTTTTTCCTGTGGCGGAGCGTCACGGCGGCTGCGAGCCGACGCTGCAATCCGCCCGCACGTCTTTCATTAAAAAAATCTCCTTTAACAGTGGAATATCCGGATAAAATGCTGAAACCGACTTCTTCTGAAACTTCTCTGTTCTCTCACGACGTCCTGGATCAACAGAGCCTGAAATGTGGAGGTTTTAAGCTTGAAACAGGCTGATGACGCTGCCTGAGAGCGCTGCGCGACGTCTCGCACCGTGACAAGTCCTTAAAGCGACAGAATCACCTCAAAATCTCTCATCAGCTGTTAAAATTTTCACTGAAGACCAGCTTAATTTTTCGAACCGTGTCCACTTCGATGTGTCTCACAGGTTTAGAAAAAATTTTGATCAAACAAAGCGCCAGTCTCTCAGCAACTTCTCAGACAAAGGAATTCCGACGAGGGGCTGGACGACTCCTCCCACAAGGAGTGCTCACAGGCGAATGACGTCACCGACAGGCGTGGAAAAACTCACGCATGCGCACGAGGGTTCAAGCATGTCTGACGTAAAAACATATGAATGAAATCCATATAGTTTTTGAAAAAAATAAAAAGGACCTATACTTTACGGACAGCCCTCGTACATAACTTATGAGGTTCGATTTAATGCTGTGCCTCCGTAGGGAAAAAAACCCCCAGCAAATATAATTTTTTTTTTTAATACACAGCAGTCTCATTTATCACAACTGATACATTTACTCAAGTACTGTACAAATTCCTTTCATGGTCAATAAAACAAGATTCTTTTTTTTTTTTAATACACAGCAGTCTTATTTATCAAAACTGATACATTTACTCAAGTACTGTACAAATTCCTTTCATGGTCAAAAAAACAAGATTAATTTTAAACTGTATTATCTTATCTTGGTGAGTGCTTGTTATACCAACTGCGCAAATTTTAGAGAAATTTTTGTTTATGCTGTGTTTTCTTAAAAAAGAGAAAGAATGTCAGTCAATATATCAGCATATCTGATTTTAGAATAATCCATCCACCCATCCATTTTCTTCCGCTTTATCTGGAGTCGGGTCACGGGATTTTAGAATAATCAAATATCAAAATTAGTATCGGTCTTAAAAAAAATCCTGTATGAGTCAGGTTCTACTAGTCAGTCACACACTAGCCTAAAGAACACTGCTAAATATCTTTAGTGTTGCATTTCTTGTTTCTAGAGTCCAGAAAAAGTACAGAATAATGATCTGGAAATACATTCTAGAACTGAGAGTAAGAATTTTGTCACATAGCCACATTTAACTCAAAAGGTTTTGAGAACAGGTTGATAAATTCGGTGATCAGATGAATAATGTCCTAGAAAATTTTAGAGGGATTTTATTTTGAAGTTAATCCAGAACATATTTTAGATCCAGGATCTAGAAGAAGAACTGAACTGAACTGTGTGCTTGATGAACACCATGAATTCCTGTTTTGTTAATTGTTCATTTTAATCTTGATAACCTTTGAATCATAATAATTGCACAGAAACAGGTGACTGATGCCATTCTGACTTTCTTTAACATTCAAACATAAAGGAGCAATATGTTAAATGTATTTCAGAGCATTTTAATAATGCAGACTGTTCAAACTCTGAACATTTTATGGTCGCCATTCTTCAGCGCCGTTTGTCCAGCGGCGTGTCGTGGATATGAACTCCGGAGCAGCTGACACATTATTACCATGGAAATCCTGGGAATACATACAATATATTATTTGCTGGAAGGCTGTTCTTCAAGTGGGTATGAACCAAGCACATGAAGAATATTAAAGCTCAAGTCCCCAAGCGGCATCGCCATGATGCCGCCGTTAACATGAGGATGGAAATGTGGTTACACAGTTTGTTATTCACTGAGAAACCGATTCAAATAAAACATAAAGACTGTCTGTGGGAAGGTTTAATTCCTTACAAGTTTCTAGACACAGAAAAGATTTGCAAAGGAATCTCGGCAGCTCATAACACCATGGCAACCGAAGCACTACATCCTCAGATGACTGTACAGTATTAAAGTTTTTAATCATTTAGTACACAGTGTTAAAATCAAATATTTGCAGTGATTGCATTGGAATGAATAGATTTGTTCCAAAATATTTCCCCAAAGTAACAAAAATACCCAATGTTTTACAGAGACACAGTGACTGTGCAGTGAGAACGTACAGTTCCACTTTAATTACCAGTAAAATGAACTCTATGATAGTGTTCAATATACTCTATTATAGTGTTAAAGTAGCTCATTCGTAGTTTTAAATCATGATTATTGTATAAATCATCGATCATAGTGTTAAATCATCTCTGTCATAGTGTTAAATGTCATGCTGATGGGTCAGAGGTTCAGTTCCCCCAACAGACAGACAGTATCACTGAGGTACCCAGGGCTTGACATAAACCAATTTGACCCATTGGCCCATAGGGCCAGTAGAATTTAGAAGTTAGTGGCCCACAGTGTAGGAGCACTGGCCCATGGTTTTGCACGCGAGAGTTCATGATATTCTACCCTGAAATCCTGCTAATAAAACTGCCTATATAATATAAACCAATCCAGAAAAAAAAAACAAAAAACAAAACATAAAATAGTCTGTGGACCATGAAGTTAAAAAAAAAAACAAAAACTAAAATTTATCAGAGGGCATTCTCAAGTGTAAAAAAATTAAGTGACTCCCATAAAACCTCTCTTCCTCTTGTTTCTTTCATATATCCTGTCTTTCTCCCTTAACTCATCATCACTAAGCTTCCGATTCTGGCCAATTCCTTTAGCAAAACTTTTTCCTGGTTGTTGTCCGGGTTTTGGTGGTTGTAGTTTAAACATATTTCAATTCGAATTTCAAATCGTTCTGTTAGATTTGCGTCTTGTTCGTCTACGTTTCCTGCAGCTTCCCGCGCATTTAAAGATGCTAATGAACATTGCCGAAGATCGGTGATGGAAATGGCCGAACGCACGCGCCACACATCGACAACATACATGTCAATGTGCGCGGGATTCTGATGGAGGATGGAGCGTGGTGCGAGACCAAAACTAACATGGCGGAATCGGTGAAGTTAGATGACACGGAGATGTGAAGAAATTCAACTTTGCTGCCACAAAATATGGTAAAATAAATAGACTTTTGCGTACTTTTGTAGTGGCCCGAGCGGGTCATCATTTGATAGATTGTACTGGCCCATAGTGGCCCAAAAGTGGGCCAAATTGGCGCCGGGCCAGCGGGCAAATGGCGATGTCAAGCCCTGGTGAAGCATGCATATTGAAATTTGTAGGATTATGCTCAAAATATTGTGCACAATGTTTCATTAGACATCTTACAAACTGCTTCATGACGATACGTAACACAGTCAAGCCACACCCTCCAGCTGTCTGAAATTACACAAACCTGGAAGTGGAAAATCTTGAGGCTGTCTCCATAAAGGAGCTACTTTCTGCAGAAGCCCATGTTAAAATGTTCAACTTTAGAGTGGAAATACACATGTAGACAGTCTGGTACAATAAATAAGTAAATACAATACAATACCGCGCAAATCATTCTGAGTGACAGCTAGTGTGTGCTGTGAGCCAACAGAGGTTGCTAGCAGTGGCTTCTAGCAATCTTTCTGAGCATTACAAGTAAATGTTAAAAACAAATATGGCTTGTTGTGTGGCTAATTGTATGGACCACCGGCAAATTCTGAGCTCCAGTATTTCTGGCAAGAAAAATTGTGTTATTTCATTTATTATATAACAACATTTCCTGTGCAGTTAGTTTTTCACAGTCCCGCCTCCTTTTGGGCATCTCATGTTGCATAAAATCATCTCAAGGTCATATAGAGTTAATATGGAGAGCAGTACAATTAAGAACAAAGGAGGAAGAGGAGGAGAAGAACAAGAAAATATGTGGCTGGACCAACAACAAAATGAAAAGGGCAGAATGTTTTGATAAGAAATGGATTTTCTTCAAATTCTAATATCATCTGGTTGGCACTAAATTGGCTCCGGTGGATAATCTTTGTAATTATTCAGCTTCATGAAACTGAAGTACATTTATGCATTTGGACCACAACACCTGCAGGGTATCTCCTCATTAATACCAACCAATCACATTCTTGCATACGTGCACTTTCAGGGTCACGGGTTAGCGTTGCCAGTTCTGTTTGAAATGTCACAGATAACAGTGATGTGGGCAAACAGTGTCTGGCAGTTGGACTGAAACCTTTGCTTACATTTCCAGAGAAAATCATATGTTGATCCACAATAGTATTCCAGGTTAAATCATATAATTCTCAAAATTGGCCCACGCAATTTCACCTCAGGCTGTGCAACATAAGTACAGCCATTACTGCACTGACTAATCTGTGCACGCTCGCAACAGCTACTCGACAAACAGACAGTTCACAGTTGTATGTTTGTGTGATTTGGTCTGAGCAGCGGTGCAGGTGTGTCCATCAAATCAAGGACACTTGGAACAAACTCTGATCAACCACACAAGAGACACTGTTTGTGTTGCACAGACAGAGGGCCAAATGTGCCGCCAGCTTCACCAAAAATCAAACACTGTTCAACATAATCCAACATGCCTGCATAGAAATGTAATTACAGTGTCGCAGAGAAACCAAAAGACAGAATAAAACACCAAGTCCTCGCCCCGAAATGCACTCTGAGGAGGGACGCTGTTGCATGATTGACAGATGTAAATTAATTCTGAGTGTTGATCTTGACATCTGATCATTTTTGATCTGCACACAAACCTACCATTAGGTTTAATCCATATTCATTCCAAACTGATGGAATTAAATAGTGATGACCTCGTTTGTCCTTTCAAGGTTACCCAAGGTCAAAGTTCATGCCACCAATAGAAAGGAGAGGTATGATTTCCTATAAGTGTTTAATAGTAACCACAGATGTATCATTAACCAGTTCTTTGAAATATTCATTCTAAGTTTGACCTTGAGCTGTGACCTTGACCTCTAACTGATTTGGATAAAAATGTAACAATTTTGTTGTTGGCTGAATCTCAATCATTCCCCCAGGTTTGATGAAAACAAGCTCCAATTTCTTATCATGCAACATGCATGATGGCCCAGGTGGTCAAGTGGTTAGTGTGCTTGGTTTCAGGGTGGAATGTTCCTGGTTCAAACCCCAATCCTGTCAATAATGTAAAGTTACATCAGGAAGGACATCCGGCATAAATTATTATTTCCTGCAAGAAGCCCAGACATGTCCACCAGGTGGCAGACAGGCTGCAAGCACGTTCCTAATTGCCATCATCCATCCAATATCCATGAATGATCCAGTGGGTGGCGGTGCTGAGTAGGTAGCAGGTGTGTGGTGTATTACAAAAGCAAAAAATAAATTATCCACATTGTGTGCGCTTTTATTGTGGCGAGTTACAGGATGACTGCATTTTTTTTTTGAGGATGAGCTCATTTATTTTGCATTGCACATGTCGTCTTTTCTAAAGCCTTGGGAAAAAGAAAACTTTGAAGACTTTTTTACATTGAACAAACTCCAAGTGTCCTGAATGTTTGCCTATTTTTTTTAATAATTTAACTTATTTTTTGTGAGATTTAATAATTCTCCACAGCACAGATTCAAATAAGTCATTAAATAGTTAAATTCTTCAGAGTGTTTGTCAGAACAGGCTCACATTATTATTATTTTGCAGGAATGTGAGTTTTAGTAATTCCGGCAGACATCCATGCTTTCTGTTTGGAATGTGTGCAGATGAAGTGGGAAAAAATAATTATTTGTAAATCTAAACATTTTCATATTTCCCAGACTTGGCAGCAGAAAACTGTTTGCCAGAGGAATTTAATCAATTATTGCTTTTCCTCCTTTGATTTGCACAGCGTGCTGCATTCAACCCCAACCCAACGAAACATTTGTTTGTGAACACAGCACCGTCGCTGCTCTCAACAACTCAACAAATGGCAGTCGGCGCTCGTGAGCCGTCAGCCATCATATCCAGCGCGCTCTCAGACGCACTTGTGCTCTGATTGGCCAATCAGCAAATCCCAGCAGCCACGAGGGTTCTTCAGGGGGACTGAAGAGCATCGAAAGGCCCTCAGAGGTTCAAAATGAGCTGTTTGTTGCAGAGCAGCGCGCCTGGTGGAGAACACAGACGATTAGCATTTTTATTAAGATATTTATTATTTTGACGACATTTTTCTCGATGCAAACCGGGGCTGTTTTCTGGCGCCATCCGTCATCTGCAGCTCTATCAAAGCCGACGGCGTCTTCGCCGCCAGTTGCCCAAAAGGGGATTAATATTGAGAAATGGAAGTCGAAAAAGGTGAGAAACCCGTGTTGTTTTCTGATAATCCAATAAATAAATAAATCCCACAAAATCCTTGACACCCTGAAAGAAGAAGGAGTTTGTGATTTTGGAGGCCTGTCAATCAGCCGGCGTTTGATGACGCTGGTGGATCAGCACCGCCCTCGTCGCAGCACGCCCACACACTTCCTGCATGTCCCTAATATGTCGGTTTCAATTAGCAAAAACGTCTGGCAGAACAAATAAGTGCTGCTGACAGGATGTCTTTAAGTCTGGGGCCTGCATATGGTTTGTGACGCCATCGTCCCGCTTCACGCTCGGAGTTTGGAATCAGACGCAGCAGCGTGAAAGCAGACGCTCTGTAATTTATTTATTTATCTTTTTGTTCCTGCACAGATCATGCTGTCATTACACAACCATCATTCACTCATTCATTCATTCAGTCCGTTCACTTCCTCCACATGTGCTGACAGTAGGAAGGTGGGATTCAAACCCAACACCTAAAAAATACATCAAAACATAATGAGACACAGTTTAACGTCTGGCCAACCGGAACGCAACCAAACAAACACTTAATAAATAAATGAATAATGGGGAGGTGGCAGCACAGCAGCTTTGTGGTGAGCACCGTTGAAGGTTGTGGCATCGCTTCCCACCTGGACCCTTCAAGGTCAAACATGGTCAGTGGATGTGGCTTCATATTGGTTTCTAATTGTGGGTTAACAATTCGTCCAAACAGACACTTAGTGTTTCTACTCAACATAACAACTGGATCAGATATTTGACCTTGGCCTGTGACCTTAACCTTCAACCCCTTCTTGACTTTGCCCTTGTTTGACATTCAATCATTCCATCCAATGTGCGTCTTGGTGTCTTGCCTCAAAAGCCTGCTTTTCGCACAGTCAGTTTTTGAGAACTGCCTCCTCCAGACACATTTTCCGTACATTACAGCGCGGTTCATCTCTCTTCATGATTGATGGAAATAAAGTCCAAGACATGTCCAGTGGCTTAGAAATGTTCATGTGTTCATCTCCTGACTTGTCTGAAGAAAACTAGCTCGAAAAGTGATGATTTATTTTGTTACACGAAGTGGTGCCATGACTTATTCAACCCATCGTTTTGGCTTTTAGATTTTTTATTTAATTGATATCAAGGTGTAGAGGAATATTTTAATTTTAAAGTTAAAGAAGTCAATTTTTAAAAATTGAATGACAGAGAAGCCGAGATTTCTGTTCTTTTTGTAAAAATGTATTTGCCATCAGACTAAGCAGCTCAGTCCACATTTCCCTATAGCATGGCCAAGTCCTTGAAGTCTTCGTTTTGGGGGTCTTGAGGTGTTCCTTAATCAGCTGGGGAATATAATCCCTCAAACATGCCCAGTGTCCTCCCCGGTGTCTCCTCACAGATGGATGTGCCAGGAAGACCTCCTTACGGAGATGACCAGGGGCCACCCTCACCAGTTATGTGTTAAAAAAGGACATCAGTTTCCACAAAGAGGCAAAGAGCAAGGAGGGTGAAAAGATGCCATAATGATGAACCTGGCTGATTATTTAAAGATATGTATCTATATACTAACAGACAACTGTATTTGTGTGTGTCTGTGTGTGTATGTCCCTCTCCTGTCCAAACGGCACCTCGGAATTAAGCCAAACTTGACACACTTATATTTTTACATATGGGGAGTAACATAGGCTATTGAGTACTTTAGTAGTAGTAGTAATAGTAGTAGTTGTAAAGGATTGACACTTTTGCGCTGGATCATCATTGGAAAGTGTTCTAAGAGGTTGGTGTCATACTTTTTATTCTCTTTTTTCCTTTGAACTTTTTACCTCTTAATTTTTGCAAGTAGTAGTAGTAGTAGTAGTAGCAGCAGCAACAGCAGCAGCAGCAGCAGTAGTAGTAGTAGTAATAGCAGTGGTGTCTTCTTGAGGCAGCTTTAGTTGTGCCCTAAAGCCCCGTTTACACATAGACGGTAAGAGCTCTCGGAAGCGTCCCGGAAGAGTTTTTGGCCGTCTTAAGGATCACACACCGTTGTTAACGCTGGCACTAGGGGGCATGGCTTAGTTTCGGCTTTACCGGGAATCGTCGAAAAAATTATTCAACATGTCTAATAATTCCAGGAGCGCTCCGAGAGAATTTGCGTGACGACAGAGACAACGCGAACAACGGTGTTTGATACTTTTTAATCGCCGTTTCATCCTGCCCCTTCCTGTAGTGCCGCAGTTAACACCACCGTAACTGGTGGCCGGCGTTGTATCCCTAATCAACGGCATGTAAAACGGCGATAGAGCCCACATCGGCGTCCTCAAGGGCGTTTTAACCGGCGACAGAGGCAGACAAAACGGCGGCGCTAGCGGACAGTACGCCATTCTAAACACCACCTCCCGGTTAACGGCGTTCCAAACGGCTGATAGGCAGCGGTCAGTATAAAAACGCTAGCGCGTTGCATGCACTCGCTCACTCGCGGCCAGCTCCAGATATTTTTGCAGAGAAGCTCCAGTATGCCTCCTAAAAGAAAATTAGCAGCGGCAAGGACTTACCAAGAGGTCTGGTTCAGAAGCAGAGGGTAGCCCTGTGGTGGAGACGGAGCAACATGTTGAGGAGGGGAAAAGGAAAGGAGAAGAAAAGGCTGCGTATGATATCCCTCCCCCTGCAGTGACAGAGGCATGTATTCCTGCTGCTTCAGCCTATTATACTCTGGGGACGGTGCCTATATGCAAAAGTTCCTGGAGTAACGCAGGATTTGCCTGGATAAATCCAGCGGTACACAGGGCATTATCGGCGGCAGCAGAACACTGCCATTCTCACGTGCGTCTTAACCTGCGATTGTAAAGGATAGAACTGGGTATTAACCCCCGTTGCCTGACGTGTGCCGGATGCTACGGCATCAAAATGCCGCTTTATTCGGCGGATTTAGCGGCGTTTTATCCGCATATTTGCGGCTAGTATGGTGGTCAAAACGCCGGCGAAATGCTCTGCCCCTTTCCACCACGAAAACAGCCGGAACTACTGCGAACGTCAGTCTACGTACTACCCGCCGACAAAACCGTCTATGTGTAAACCATGCTTAACAATTCTCTGGAATCCGGGATAGGTGGGAGGTGATAGCTTTGTTGGTGAAGATGAAGCTTTCATTTCAAGTGTCTGAATTAATCAGTGTATATATTAGTATATATAGTTATATATGTAGTGTGTGTATATATATATATATAT